>NC_056510.1:25119425-25142064 GCF_014905685.2 Nematolebias whitei
TATAAATATATAAATATATATATAAAAATACAGAAACAAAAACACTGCAAAGACAAACAAACTTTATTAAAAAAAAAAAAGATATGACAGAAGGGCCAAAGAGAAACGTTTGGTGAGTCACAAAGAAAAATATAACATGCAGTGTCTTTGCAAATATATCTTTATCTGCATATTTTGCTTGTCCTCTGGGCTGACTGTGACCTGAATTTGTCAAACTATTTGAGTTATTAAATCCAGATTGCAGCTTCATCGTACTTTGATCAACCATAACAGTAAAATATCCTAATGTATGCTGAACAAGGTAAAAAAAAAATCTAGCAAAGTTAAGTCAGGTCCTCTGGACAGATTCAAATAATTAAAATAAAAAATATATTGATTAAATGTTTGGTCTTTAATCCAGAAGACTTCTTCAGTATGAGGAGCTGCAATAAGCTCAGTCTTGTAAGTAGCACCTTCTCATAGTGGATCATAACCAACCATATCATTAAAACCACCAACTTATTATTAGGTTTCATTTGTGCTACCTTAATAGCTCTGTCCCATACAGACATGGACTCTAGATGTTTATGCTGCTTGTCATTAATCTGTCAGTGGCAAAATCTTTAATGTCTTAAAATTTGGGAAGTGAGGCATGAGTGGATTAGATTTTTATCTGCCAAAGATCCTACAAATGCTAAAATGGACTGATACCTGGACAACTTCAAGTCTGACTTGACACTTTGTACCTCTAAACATTCGTGAACCATCATCATTATTATTATTATTATTAATAATATTATTATTATTAGTTTGTTTGTTTCTTAAGGACAAAGCTTGTTAATCTACTAACAGAAATGGTCAAAGAAAAAACATTTTAGATATGCAGTATAATTAATGTGCATTATAATTAAGGTAGATTTTTGTGGGTTTCTGGGTTTTGTCCTGTCTTTTCTGTATCCTCTTGTTTCTAGCACTCCCGAGTTCCTCCTCCTTGTCTTCAGCTCCTGTTTCATCTGTCTACAATCATAATCACTCCAGGTTTTAATCATTCTGTCTTGTTAGTATCCGTATAAAGTCAGTGTCTCTGTGTTCTTCCTTTGTCTGTCCATTGTCCTTTTATGGTGTCATGTTCTGTCTCCCTCTGTGTCTCCTCATCAAGAAATGTATTTTGCTGCCATATCAGCTTGTGCTTTTTGTCGTTTAAATAAATTATCTACTTTTTATGAGTCTCTAGTGCCTGCCTGCGTTTGGGTTCAACCTCACCAGCAGAATCACGATAATTTTAGAGCAAAGTAGCATCAACTTGATTAACAGAACCCAAGGTTTCATAATAATATTGTCCAAAGCAACACATTACCCCAGCTGCCTCGTCTTTTTCTCGTAGTGCTTCCCAGTTCCATGCTTGAGCCAAGTAGGTGATGTGAACCACATGTTGTAAAACAAAACACGATTCACCCAAACAAATCACAATTACTGCATTATTAAACTCTAATATTCACATAACCATTTCATTGACCTTTAAAGAGTCAGCTCACGTGTTTCAGCTTCACGGGTCTATGTGAAAAACAATAACTCTGCACTGTTTATTACTGGTTTCACTTGTTCAATACAATGATTTAAGTTACAATAGAGAACTGAACCAGACAACACAGACAACATTTACCTTTCATGTGGAAAAATATTTTACTAAATTAGTTTTTCACTGGACAGTGTTTGGTAGGCTCTGACCATTTCAAACAGAAAACGTTTGTGAATGAGAATTGCAGAGATGCCATGACAGCTTCAAGCCGGCATAACTTTGCCTTATGCTTGCCCATTCTTTCTGCTTCCAGTGAAACACCTTTAAGGACTAGAGGTTCATTTGTTGCTTAACACATCCCACACACTGCCACAGACTATTACTATGTAATGACTGGTTGGTGTACATGCACATTTTTTGTGGATTAATCTTTAAAATACTCCTTGCTATTTTTATAGTTAATTGTATCTTGCGTGCCTCCTGTTGTGGTTTATTCCTATAGCCCATCTGTTGTACTTCAAGCAGATCATAACTGGTTAAGCTGCTGCATCATTAAGAGATCTGTTTGGCAAAGATCTACTGAGCAACTGGAAGATTATGCACAGTCAGGAAAATTACTACACTCTGTCAGGATTGGAGAAAACAACCCCAGAAAATGCTGCAATGCCTCCACCAACTCACCTCGAGGCAAAACAGACAAAATATTTTTCCTGTAAATATGCTAAACGGCTGCCCATTGACAACTGGGCAAACTGCTGACACTGACATGTGAGCACACAAAACAACAGCACAGATGTAGAGTTCTGCCTGGAGGTGGTCCTTGCAGTGCTGCTGTGTTTCATCATATGAGCCTTGTCCCATTAGCTTACTGTCAGGCTGATGAGTAGCGTTTTCACAGAATTACCTGCTTCTTTCTGTGTGTGCACAGCTTCCCACCAGGGCTTGAATCCCAGTAAATGCATGAGGGAATTACTGTATAAGTACTTTAGTAGAGCTGTTTTGCGTGCTCCAATTAAGCAAGATTATCTCCTCTTTTTTCCACCAGGTTGTTTCCAGCTATGTAACGTTTTTCGTCAGAACATGGAGATAGACCAATGTCTGCTGGAGTCTCTCCCCATTGGCCAGCGCCAGCGGCTGGTCAGACGAATGCGCTGTGACCAAATAAAAGCGTACTACGAAAGGGAAAAAAACCTTCAGCGCCAGCAAAGTGGGATCAAAATTCGAGCCCCATCCACCCACGGCAGGAAACGCCGAGTCCGTTTCAGGCTCGCTGAAGTTTTGCAAGATGCCATCATTCGCCATGATGACAAAGAAGGTGGGTGTGTGTACTTGGCATGTGCATAAGTGCACATTTTTGTTTTGGAGTTTGGCAGTGGATGTGTGAACAAATAAAGAGTGACAACTGGCATTGGACTGGCAGTACACAGATGCAGCAGAATTGGGCCAAAACGGTGCTGCTCATAGTTTGTTCAGCTGGAAGCTGCCCACTCAGCTGAGGAAGCAGGGAGAAGCTGTCATCCTCGTTTAAACTGTCCTCTGGGATAAAAATACCTGAAGAGAAATGAAAGAAAGTCACTTTTTTATAGACTGTTCATCTGAAATGAGACCCTCAAAAAAAATAAAAAACAAACAAACACAAAAACAGACTATTAAATTAAACATTTATTATCAACAATAGTAGATGCAGAGCATGATTTCTTGCTTAGTCTCTATTGGCCCAGGGGAAAAAAAGTGTTTTGACCTAATGTGTTTTGTTCCAAACAACTGATAAGTTTCCAGTGGGTGTGTGTGACTGAAACATTGACTGACGATTTTGTCATTAATAAATACTGGTAGATAGGGGTCAGAGATGATGACGGTTAAATTACATGTGAATAAAAAATAAAAAAATTGGAAATGGCATTATTGTTTTAACCTCTAATTGATTGCGTTATTGTTTTTTTGTTTGGAAAAATAGCTTATACCAGTGAAAGTTTGAACAAAACAAAATTTGCTTTTGGGAAGATTTTTTTTGTTGTTGTTACATGGGACACTACAAATAAAAGCCATTGCAAGCTCCAGCTGATACATGGAGCTTTTTTAATAAGATCATTGAGTTATGCCCTTTTTCCAGGTATGCTGCGTGGTATGAAAATTTAACATTAAGTGGGATTCTAATTCTATTTGTGTTTCTTTTGACATTGTCAGTCATTCAGCAGACTGTCAGGATGTATCTGTGCTACTTTTAGTTTTCAGTCTTCAGGACTGGGGTTCCTAAAAGCAGGTGGTGTGTCATTGCAACAACCAGTTGGACCAAAGGTTTTTTTATTTATTTATTTTTTAGATGGGAATTAATCATTTACCTCCCACAGCCAGTAGACCAAGCTCCATCCAAAATGTATTTACTGTATATAAGTGATTTTAGATGTAACTCTTCATGCTCAAGACCAAAGTGTCTGTGCCACACATGTGTCTGTAAATATATACACACCTGCTAGGGGCCTAGCATTAAAACTATAGCAGATTGAACATCTTTGCCATTTTGTTTAAACAAGGACTGTAATCACAACATTACTGCGTAAACAAGTAACTTGTTTCACAGGCAACACAGGAAAATCTTGAATATTTCCAGAAAATTTTCAGATGTAAACAGGGTCTGAGTATCACAGTTTTCTTACCAGAGCTGTTTGACTTATCTTTCTTGCTTATTTGTAAATAATTATTGTGACTGTCTCAGCCCAAAGTCCAAATAAGAACTTCTCATTTTGGCTCCTTCATCTAACTCATAGGAAAACCAAAATTTAGAATAAGAAGAAATGTTTTAGTAGATGATTTTGCAGACATTTAACCAGAACGTGCTTGGGGGGAGAGAACTGCTAGGGTGGTGATGATGGCACCGGTGGCATTTAGCTTGGCCTAGCTTAGATTAGCTTAGCTTAGCATAGCTTTGAGTAAGTCACCATTCTCCTGCACATGTTTTGTGCCGTGGAAATTTACTCCTTTGTATAATATGACTTCCCAAAATTATCGATGATTTATGATGTTAAGTTTTTTGCATTATATAAATAAAGATGGTAGTTAACATTATGTAGAGCCAGCAGATTTTTTCTAATCATTGTCAAATTAAATAATGATGTTGGTTTAACCGAGACCTGATTTTACAGAGTTGGTTTGATGTAGCTGCTGAAAAGACATCTGAGTAGTACATCAGTTGTATACACACTACATGAAGTCACAGGAACATTGAGTTTCTTATCATTTGTCTTGCACAAGAGCGAAGGTAGAGGAGAATGAGATAAAGAAAAGCAAAGCAGGGAAAACTAGGGAGGATGGGCAAAGTGAGAAAATGAAAATCTGCCAAGTCCAAAACAATGACGAGCATTAGGCAGGAGGTATCAGCTTAGAGGGATAATTAGAGTTATGACCAAAAATTCTAGTAACATACATCGCTGTCACTGGATTGGGTAAAACAGCAACCCATCTCCATTCTATATGTTGAATGCAAACATCTGGCTCCAATCTGTTTTGACATTTGAACAAATTGCTTTTCCAGAGCCAATCCCTCAAATGCATCAAAGTGTGACAGGAGTGAAATGGCAGCAGACTTTTGCCCTTGCAGCAATGTAGCCTAAACTCAATGTGTGATGGCTCTGAGTTTTTTAACAGAATATTTATATGAATTGGTTTTCTGTGTTTGTGGCTCAGCTTCTGACATCCAGCAACACAGCATCATTACTGCAGTCTACATTGAGTGTTAGTTAAAAAACAAAACAAAGTATGTATCAGCTAAGTTACTTAGGAGTATGTAGCTCAGTGCCATGATCTCGTAATCTTGAAGTGTGAGTTTGAATTTGGGTTGCATCAGAACGGGCATCCGATATAAAATAATTGCCAAATATTTTATGTCAGTTCACTTTCTGTGGCAAACCCTGGAGGAAGGAGCAGCCGGAAGGTAGGATGAGAGTTAAGGTTAGTTTATTATGCAAAGTATGCAAAATGGCAGGTGACATGCATTCCTTCAATAAACAGTCATTTATTTTATATACATTTGTAGCTGTAACAGTGACAGGCCAGACAAAGAGTGATTCAGGACACTTTTATGGGCAAAACAAAACAAGGAACTCAGTGTCCCTTGCCCGGACGTGGGTTACTGGGGCCCCACCCTGGAGCCAGGCCTGGGGGAGGGGCTCGTCGGTGAGCACCTGGTGACCGGGTCTCTACCATGGGGCCCGGTCGGGCTCAGCTCAAAGGAGCAGCATGGGCTTGCCTTCCTGTGGACCCACCATCTGCAGAAAAGGCCATACAAATCAGGTGCATGATGCTATGGGCAGTGGCCGAAGGCGGGGACCTTGGCGCTCTGAACCTGGCTTATCAAAGCTGGCTCTTGGGACATGGAATGTAACCTCTCTGGCAGGGAAGGAGCCTGAGCTTGTGCGCGAGGTTGAGAGGTACTGACTAGATATAGTTGGGCTCACCTCGACGCACAGCATGGGCTCTGGAACCGAGCTCCTTGAGAAAGGCTGGACCTTATTTCACTCTGGAGTTGCCCATGGTGAAAGGCGTCAAGCTGGTGTGGGTCTACTTGTAGCCCCCCGACTTGGTGCCTGTGTGTTGGAGTTTTCCCCGGTAGATGAGAGGGTAGTTTCTCTTCACCTTCGGGTAGCGGGACGGGCTCTGACTGTTGTTTGTGCCTATGTGCCGAACTGCAGTTCAGTGTATCTAGCCTTTTTGGAGTCCTTGGCAGGGGTGCTGGAAGGTGCGCCAGCTGGGGACTCCTTTATTCTGCTGGGGGACTTCAATGCCCATGTGGGTAATGACAGTGTGACCTGGAGGGGTGTGATTGGGAGGAACGGCCTCTCTGATCTGAACCCGAGTGGTGTTCTGTTGTTGGACTTCTGTGCTAGTCATAGTTTGTCTATCACGAACACCATGTTCGAACATAACGGTGTCCATGAGTGTACTTGGCACCAGGACGCCCTAGGTCGTAGATCGATGATTGACTTCGTAGTCATGTCATCTGATTTGCGGCCATTTGTTTTGGACACTCGGGTAAAGAGAGGAGCTGAGCTGTCAACTGATCACCATCTGGTAGTGAGTTGGATCAGACGGCAGGGGAAGATGCCAGACAGACCCGGTAGACCCAAACATGTAGTGAGGGTTTGCTGGGAATGCCTGGCAGAAGAACCAGTAAGAGGGATCTTTAACTCACACCTTTGGGAGAGCTTTAACTGCATCCCAGCTGAGGTGGGAGACATTGAGTCCGAGTGGGCCATGTTCTGCGCCTCACTTGTTGAAGTAGCTGCCTTGAGCTGTGGCCGCAAGGTCATCTGTGATTCTCGCGGTGGCCATCCACAAACTCAATGGTGGACACCCCACATTAGGGAGGCTGTCAAGCTGAAGAAAGAGTCCTATTGGGCATTGTTGGCCAGTGGGACTCCGGAGGCAGTTGAGGAGTACTGGAGGGACAAACCGTGTGCAGCCTTGGCTGTTGCTGAGGCAAAAGCTCGGATGTGGGAGGAGTTCAGTGAGACCTTGGATAGAGACTCTTGGTCGGCTCCGAGGAGATTCTGGCAAACCATCAGGTGGCTGAGGAGGGGAAAGCAGCACTTTATTAACACTGTGTTCAGTGAAGGTGGGGTGCTGTTGACCTCAACCAGAGATGTCGTCAAGAGGTGGAAGGAATACTTCTCTGACCTTTTCAATCCCACCAGCATGTCTTCCATGGAGGAAGCTGAGTTGGGGGACTTTGGGGTTGATCCGTCCATAATCGTGGCTGAGGTCGCTGAGGTAGTTAAAAAGCTAGGAGATGGTAGGACTTTGGGAGTGGATGAGATTCACCTTGATTTCCTTAAGGCTCTGGATATTGTGGGGCTGTCTTGGCTGACATGCCTTTGTAACGTCATATGGACATCAGGGGCAGTGCCACTGGATTGGCAGACTGGGGTGGTGGTTCCCCTCTTCAAAAAGGAGGACTGGAGGGTGTGCTTCAATTATAGGGGTATCACTCTCCTTAGCCTCCCTGGTAAGGTCTATTCAGGGGTACTGGAGAAGCGAGTCCGATTGTTGGAAGAAACCTCAAATCCAGGAGGAACAATGTGAGTTACGTCCTGGTCGTGGAACACTGGATCAGCTCTTTACCCTCACTAGGGTCCTTGAGGGGTCATGGGAGTTTGCCCATCCAGTCTACATGTGTTTTGTGGACTTGGAGAAGGCATTTGACTGTGTTCCTTGGGGTACACTGTGGGGGGGCTCTGTCAGTAAGGGATTGGAGGCCTGTTGTTACAGGCTGTTCGGCAGTGGTGGAGAAAGTACTTAAACACTGTACTTAAGTAAAAGTACAAATAAACAGACAAAAATGTACTCTAGTAAAAGTAGAAGTACCACATTAACATTTTTGCTTAAGTAAAAGTAAATAAGTACTTGCTTTTAAAATACTTAAAGTATTAAAAGTAAAAGTAATTGCTGAATGTATTACCTAATGTAATGGTCTACATATCTTTAAGTCTGCGTACCGTATGTATATTTTCTGCAATACATTAATAGTGTTGTTCCATTTTAATGAAAAATGCTGCAGATAATACATGTTTTTATTGTGTTTACTCTGTGACACCGTTCACACTTGGACTTGTGATTCTGTGTGTTAGAATATCAGGGATGACCTGCAGAGTTAAATGCCATTAATCAAAATAAGAAAGAGGAACGATTTTACCTTTGAAAGTTTTTATTTAACACAAATCAAAACCAATGTGTCATTTTAACTGCAGTAAACACATTTAAGTAAAAGTTGTCTGCCTGAACAAAAGGAGCATTAGACACAACTAACAAAGGAATAGGCTCTGATAATTTCAACTCCAGTTTGTCATCAACACTAGTTAAAATACTGTCTATTCAACTTTGTAATGGGTCAATATTGAACAATATTTTAACTTCCTGACACTTTTTTTTAAAACTTGGACCTGAGTGTCGAGTCATTTGGAGACATCTCTTGTCTCCTAAAATCCCATGAACTTACATATTTTAATATTGCAGCAAGAATTTCGTGTTCAAGTTCAGAAGAAGTTGGTTTTCAAAGTTTTTTTTTTTAGTCCAGTCTGGCTCTTTTGGGAGAGAGAATCTGTCCTGTTGTACTGAGCAGTCTTCCAATAAGGCCATGGGTGGAACATATCTTCTGGATGACTCTTGTGGTGGAATACATTTTGGGTGTGTTAGTGGTGCTGCGGGTGCACCCATTTCAGTGACATATATACTAGAATATATATCATTGGCACAGCTCTTCTTGAAGGCGGGCCTAACGTTACCTGCCCACTTTACAGTGATTCAATGGACCAGCTCCCCTCTCACCGTTGGTTACTTTCAAAGTAACAAACAAATCAAAAAGCCGCAACATGAATGTAACTTGTAATGCAACGTGTTGTAGAAATGTAGTGTAGTAGAACGTACAGATACTTCATGTAAAATGTAGTGGAGTAAAAGTATAAAGTACCCACATTTAACTCTACTTAAGTAAAGTACAGATACACGAAAAATGTACTTAAGTACAGTAACAAAGTATTTGTACTTAGTTACATCCCACCACTGCTGTTCGGTCCCTATACAAGTAGTGCGAGAGCTTGGTTTGCATTGCCGGCAGTAAGTATGACCCCTTCAGGGTGGGAGTTGGACTTCGCCAGGGCTGCCCGTTGTCACCGATTCTGTTCATAACTTTTATGGACAGAATTTCTCGGTGCTGCCAGCTGGCGGAGGGTTTCCGGTTCAGTAGCCTCAGGATTCCATATCTGCTCTTTGCAGATGATGTGGTCTTGTTGGCGGCATCGTACCATGATCTTCAGCTTTTACTGGAGTGGTTCGCAGCCAAGTGTGAAGTGGCTAGGATGAGAATCAGCACCTCCAAATCTGAGGCCATGGTCCTCAGCCAGAAAATGGTGGATTGCTCTCTTCAGGTTGTAGTGAACTAGATGGCCTGATGATCTGACCCTCATCTGACCCTGATGACCTCAAATCTACCAGATGGACAGAGACTGTTATTTTCATTGATTTGAATAAGTCTGAGCCATCTGATGAACTTTCTTTCTTGAATTAATCAAGCAGAAAAGACAATTCTTTATAATCATTACTGTCTTACAAATGTTTTGATAATCAAATTGTGTTAGTTCACTCAATGCTTACAGGTTGAAAAGAACTACTCATCTTTATTTTACATAAACAGTAAGTAATGATTTTTATTCCTCATTCAAACAAGAAATCACCTGAATATGCATTTCTTGATTTTCTGTCTGAAATGAGTCAAGTCGTAAGTGTGTGAAAGTTGAAGCTTCGGTCAACTAAATGTTTACTGAAGAAGAAATGTCATGTTTTACTATTTGAAAAGATTACCAAGTGTGAGACTCCACGAAGTCTGGTCGACTGCAATAATCTTTTCTGTATGTTGAAAACAATCCTTGACTTTTGATAATAACTTACGTCAAAAAACCACACCTCTTTCTGGTACATCCACGAATCAGAAAGCTCTAAATTGAACCGGAAGTCGACCCAAATAAAATGTGGCAACTTCCCAGTTCATGTGAGAATGGAAAAGATTCCATGGAGTGCAGTTAGTTCTCAAGGAGTTCTGAAGAGAATTCATGGGAATTCAGAGAACTAGAGTTATGGAGAGTTTTGGAGTTAGAGTCTGAGAAGATCTGAAAGAGTCTGAGAGCTGCTGACAATGAAGAGTCAGAGCTGCCGAGAATCCAGAGACGTTTTGGGATTATGATTCTGTTTGAACTAACCACGCACGACTCTCCAAGGATTTTAGCTGTTCTCAACGGAGACGCTGATATCAGTTGAAAAGGATTCTTACTGAGGTGATCGATCGTCAACAAGGTAACGGTTTCTTCTTCGACTAAAGTGTACCTGGGATAAGCTGAGATACCTGACGGAGCGTGCAATTTCTGGTCAAACAGATTAAATTCCCTCACATATTCCTCTGTAAGATAAATCTCAATTTCCTCTTAAACTCACCTCTCTCTCATAAATCAGTACAGATATTTTTAGAAATATCTGAAGCAAAGTCCTCAAATCACCGCCGAGTGATTTGAAGTTCATTATTTGTGAAACTGTCTGTTATTATTTTCATATTTTGCCAAATTAATGTAAATGTTTGATGTTAAACTTTGATTCTGAAAATAAATGACTCCATTCATTTGATGGGTCAAAGATAATAACGTCTCTCGTTCGCATTCCTTTAAATTCAATGCACGGCATTACACAGTCAGAAAAATGAAGAACTCGTGAATATTGTATGCATATATATTTCATATATTTGTCATACAACAAGTGACACGTACCCACGTGACTCACTACAAGGTTGAGGGTGAGGTTCTGCCTCAAGTGGAGTTCAAGTACCTTTGGGTTTTGTTCATGAGTGAGGGAAGAATGGAGCGTGAGCTTGACCAACGAATTGGTTCAGCATCTGCAGTATTGCAGATTCTGTACCGGTCTGTTGTGGTGAAGAGAGAGCTGAGCTGTAAGGCAAAGCTCTCTGTTTACCGGTCGGTCTACGTTCTTACCCTCACTTATGGTCATGATATCTGGTTAGTGACCAAAAGA
Source organism: Nematolebias whitei (assembly GCF_014905685.2). Taxonomy (NCBI): domain Eukaryota; kingdom Metazoa; phylum Chordata; class Actinopteri; order Cyprinodontiformes; family Rivulidae; genus Nematolebias; species Nematolebias whitei. Next base: position 25,130,491 of record NC_056510.1, read on the forward strand.
ATGAGATTGCAGATACAGGCGGTTGAAATGAGTTTTTTTCCGCAGGGGGGATGGACTCTCCCTTAGAGATAGGGTGAGAAGTTCAGTTATCCGGGAGAGACTGGGAGTAGAATCGCTACTCATCCCCGTCGAGAGGAGCCAGTTGAGGTGGTTCGGACATTGGATAAGGATGCCCCATGGGTGCCTCCCTAGAAAGTTGCTTCGGGCATGTCCGACTGGGAGGAGGCACCAGGGAAGACACAGGGCACGCTGGAGAGACTATGTCTCTCGGTTGGCCTGGGAATGCCTCGGAATCCTCCCAGAAGAGCTGGAAGAGGTGGTTGTGGAAAGAGATGTCTGGCCTCCCTGCTCAAGCTGCTGCACCTGCGACCTGACTTCAGAATAAGCGGACGATAATGGGTGGGTGGATGGATGGACATTTGTAGCTATTCTCACAACTCTTCAAGTTGTGTTTATTTGTCATATGCAAGGTTAATAGTACAATGAAATGCTTAGTATGAGCAGAACTGATTTTACTCGCTAAAAAAATCAAAGAACAAACAAGAAATACAAAAAAAAGTAATTATAATATTTACAAGGTCCTAAAGAGAGACAGTAAACAACATCATGGTAGAATATAATGGTGCAGCAAGATTAATTTGAATAAACAAGTATTTCAAGGTAGTAATATACTTGGATTAGCTGCACTACTTGAGCAACTTCAATGGGTTGTAAAAAACGCCTCATGATGCCTCTATGCATGACAGCACTGACAAAATTAAAAAGTGACTAAAAGTTCAACTAGAAAGGAAGAGAACAGAGAAATGACCTGTGGTCACCACCTGCAGAATCACTCTTCTATAAGGGTTGTCTTGCTAATTGCCTCTTATTTCACCTGTTGTGTGTTCCATGTGCATAACAGCAGGTGAAATTGATTCACAATAAGTGTTACTACCTAACTGGTGACATTGCTTCCACAAAGGTGTGACTGATTTGGAGTTACATTGTTTTGTTTAGGTGTTCCCTTTATTTTTTGAGCAGTGTATATACATATATATGGATAGCTGTGGCTGAGTGGTTAGAGCAGTCATCCTCCAATGCAAGATTTGGGGGTTCGAATCCACCAGCAGTCACATGCTGCAGTGACCCTGGGCAAGACACTGAACCCCTCGTTGCCTCCGATGTGTGTCCCATCGGTGTATGAATGTGATAAAGCACTGATTAGTATCTTTAGAATGATTTGTTCAATTAGCTTTTGTAGAGATCTAGTAGAGTGCTGTATGAATGGGTAAATGAGGACACAGATTGTAATGTAAAGTGCTTTGAGTATCTTGATAAGATAGAAAGGTGCTATACAAGTACAGTCCATTTACCATATATATATATATATATATATATATAATGCACATAATTAACATCAACTACATCAGTGTTCTCCTCATAGTCAACAGCCAACTTAGCCAAAAGAGAAATGATTTAAATAAACATTTAAAGAATAGCTAGAAAATACATTAAAAACTGGAACATTACTTCTTATGTCTTTAACGTTGTATTTTTTATATATTATTGATATTATTTTGACATTTTAGCACCTTTCTTATGCTAAAACCCAAATACTGTATCACTGGCTAAGACAGCACCTCTGCAGCACAATCATAAAGACATTTATTGTTCTGCTTGTGATCCGAGATAAAAAAAAAATATTGTTACTGGGAATTTACACAAGTCCCAACCTTACTTATCCAGTTATTTTTCCATCTGCTTGTGTTGTCTGGCAGGTCAGTGTGCATCTTTTAAAATAAATAAAAAAATCCATGATTGTAGGTTTTGTTTAGTGTTTGTGCAACCATGCATCTGCATTAAGAGTTCACTGCACTCTTGATTTATCGTGTATAAAATGATCATCCAGGTGCTCGGGCTCTAAACAGACGGGAAGGTAAAGTAAGTAGAGGTATCCAACATTTTTCAGTCAGGTCATCTGGACAGTTTCTTTTTTGGTGCTGAAACATTTCGCCTTTGGTCCGGAAGGCTTCATCAGTCAAGGAAACACACAACAAAACTGATTCTTCCCCAAACCGCTTATTCCAAAGTGGAACAAACCAGTTTTGCTTGTGATAAGATGGTCTCTTTAGTACGCCTCCTCCTTCATTGCCAGCCCTCTTCCTTGTTGACAGTCTTGTCAAACTGGTTGAAAACAATAAAGTTCATGCTCAATAATCCAGGTATACAATCCAACATTTTTCAGTCAGGTCATCTGGACAGTTTCTTTTTTTTTTGGTGCTGAAAGGTTTCGATTATTGAGCATGGACTTTATTGTTTTCAACCAGTTTGACAAGACTGTCAACAAGGAAGAGGGCCGGCAATGGAGGAGGAGGCGTACCAAAGAGACCATCTTATCACAAGCAAAACTGGTTTGTTCCACTTTGGAGTAAGGGGTTGGGGGAAGAATTAGTTTTGTTGTGTGTTTCCTTGGCTGATGAAGCCTTCCGGACCGAAGGCAAAACGTTTCAGCACACAAAAAAGAAACTGTCCAGATGACCTGACTGAAAATTTTTGGATTGTATACCTGGATTATTGAGCATGGACTTTATTGTAAGTAGAGGTAATATTTTTATTCTTCTGGGGTGCACTGGGACCTGCATGGCTTCAGACAGTTATTGTGCAGGGAGGAAACATGGAGGTAAATACAAGCATTTCTCTTAGATGCACCAGACTTAAGGTATATCAGATGTCTGCTGTGTTTCTGACATAATTGGGCCTGTGCCTAAAGAATAGAAAGAGAAAAAAGAGCACAATATGTATTTTATTACACTTTTACAAAAATTCCAATTGCTGCTTCATGAAATGTCTTTTCTGGAGATGTATCCACAGACTTCAGATTGACTAGAACACCATTTTTTTTTATGGAGTTGGTGTTTATTTAAGCTTAAAAGTTAACCCCAATGGTTTGTTTCATGACATCCCTTCAGAAGTTTGGCTTTGCATGCTAATATATAAATAAAAGGCAAGTTTGTGAGACAGTCATCTTTTTTGTCCATTCCTGTGTGATAACAACCAAAAATACACAGCATTTATAAGATGGTAGAGTTTGAGTCAAATTTAATATTGAGGTCCTGAAGAATATTGCCTGGGGAGAAAGTCTGGATGTTATGGAAAAATAGCAATAATGCTGTAAGACATCTTCATATGGCTTTCATCGCATGGATTCCATTAGATTCATACAGAACAATAACTTGGCATACTAGAAGAAACATATCAAATGATTTATTACTGCATTTGCAATATAAATCATTGTATTAGTTTATGTTTAAAGATGAACCAAGTTGTCAGGTACATGGATATTGGTACAGTTTAAATACCGTTTCTATGAAAAACAATTAATTTTAACAGTCTTCATCTGCATGAAGTGAAGCTTTGTTTCAACCACAAGGTTTTAACACAGTTCCGCTAGACGGTGATTGGTGGCGACTAGTTGGTGAACACCATTCACAAGGGATTCTTTAAACTGAAACTATGCATGTGCAAATGAATGGACAAAATTTAAATTATAATAGTCACATGGTTTGTGCATGCATGTCAGGCCCAGACTTCCCTTGCAGAAGAGATATGTGATCTCAATGGGATTTGCCTGGTTAAATAAAGGTTAATAAATGCATCTCAAACTTTTATCATTTTAGTTTCTGTGATTTTGAGAGCTAGAGCAATATTTTGATACCTGCACAGGGCTATCCTTTTGACAAAAAACATTTGTTGCAATAGCCAAAAATGTTGAGGTCCAATCACCCAATTGATGAATAATATTAAATATATGTCTAAGTCTGAAGTGAACTGTACACACCTTTTTGTCTGCCAAGGTGTGTAAGAAATGGGCCAAGGCAGGTACATTGTGGGCAGAGGTGGGCAACAAAATAATGTGCACAGCCTGAACTAGTTTTGTAAGCAATGCACACAAAAATAGGCTGCAGTTACCAAAAACTGGCTGCACAAAAGGGAGCTGTATGATTCACTAGTTGTATTCAGAATTTAGGGAGACTCCAACTGAAAACTCACATCTTTTCTTGCAATTTACTTGTAATTTTGAGTCAATTAGTCTCTTTAGAATGATTTGTTCAATTAGCTTTGTAGAGATCTAGTAGAGTGCTGTATGAATGGGTAAATGAGGACACAGATTGTAGTGTAAAGCGCTTTGAGTATCTTGAATAGATAGAAAGGTGCTATATAAGTACAGTCCATTTACCATTCAAAAATTTCCACACACCCCCCCCCAAAAAAAAAAAAAACTTATCTTTGCACTGTTTTTTGTGTTTATCTGCAGCCTTTGCATTTAAAAATATCACATATTTAGAAACACACTGAAGCCTTAGATCAGCATAATCTTCAATGAAAAACTGACCTAAAACAGAATTGATTTCAAATTACTGCTGCTGCTGTGGGAAAAGGTAAACGCTTTACAGTGAATATAATCTATCTTAAGCCAATAAAGCATTCCCTGCAGGTTTAACATAAAAACAATCTTTACTCACTTTTGATTTAACATGCAGTAGAAATAAATAAATAAACTAAAAATACACTACCACATGTAATCAGATTCCAGCCATAGTTGACCTACTTGTTCATGTTCAGGGTTGTGGGGAACTGGTCATCTGGACGGTTTCTTTCTTTTGATGTTGTTGTTGAGACGTTTCATCCTTCATGAAAAGGACTTCATCAATCCAAGGAGCCACACTTAAACAAACTCAGTCCCACAAGCAGCGCACCCACATAGTGGACCAACCAGTCTGATGGTGATAAGATGGTTTCTGGAGCCCGCCCTCTCCCCCGTCAACTCCTCTGAGGCAGCCATAGGCAAAGCGGTTCAAAACATCAAAGTTCATGCTCAACAATGCAGGTAGAAAATCCAACCAAGTTCAGTCAGGTCATCTGGACCGTTTCTTTCTTTTTCTTTTTTCTTTTAGATGTTTTGTTTTTCATCCAAAGGACTTCATCAACAAGGATCTATTTGAGGGCCAGTTGTACTTTGCATGTATATTTTTGTGTATTACTAAAGTGCATAAAGTAAATACGAAGGCAGCCCTGTTGTATTAAATCTGTGTTGCAGAAGAGTGTTGTGGTTGAACTGGATGTTTGTCCACGCAGCTATTCTTTTACAATTTATTGAACCATGCTAAAGCACAGTGTGGATTTCTGCTTGCGTGACAAACTGATGAATAATGACTCATATACAGAGTCGCTTGTTTTCTTGTTACTGAGAGTGTATACAAGGACTGTTCAGTTAAACAAGTGATTGCAAATCAATATTAGGTCAGTCATTATGTTTTTATTATGTATTACGTAGCATGCGTGCATATTTATACATGACAGTAAAAAATGTTTTTAGTTCCTGCATTTTGAAACATTTAGATTAGTAGATGTTTTTATGTCAGATCTTGTTCGTCTTTGAACACATGTTCAGACTGTGTTCACATTTCATGTATATGTGTGGATAAGATTAGGCTCTTTAATATTGTTTGTACATGTTAAATAATCTCAAAGGAGTTATCATCAGGGTTCAATATATTTATTTACTTTAGCTGCTTTACACAGAGCCACTGGTTTGTTCAAAGACAAACTTGTGTATAGTTCATATTTAGTCTGCGTTGATGAAATTGTGTGACAGCAGCAACCCTGTCGTAGTATCAGTGTCCCCAAAGTCAACTAAATGTTTCGATGACAGCGCTCTACCTCCCTCCCCTAACCTTCACATGTTTGTCCGTCACTCTCCATTTATTTTGTCACACTCTCTCCTCCCCAGTCTCTCTCACTGTTTGCTGTCTTTGCACTTGCTCCATGAAAAATGCATCAGTGTAGCAGATTTGCTGAGGCCTCGTTCAGACAACAACTCTCTGCTCATCTGTTTATGGCTGAATGTGCAAACGTTTGGAACGGTTTCGATTTTCTTCCGTGGATCTGTGTCAGTGTGTTAGTGTCTGATGTGGATAACCAGGTGGCTTTCTGACCTGCTGCAGGAATTGAGTGCTGTGAAACACACACACAGGCTAAATACTGATCCACACTGATGCACCAAGATCAGGACACTTAACACTTATTGATTTTGACAGTGAGAGGCAGAGATCAGTGTGTGTTTATGTCTGTGTATGAGTCTGTTTCCACCATTCTTAAGTACACAACTTTTTCACACATTTCAAGCGTTAACATCTGGATGTTTGTTGTGATGCAGTGCTGCGTCACCTAAAGGAAGGAGCAGACCCCAACACGCCTATTTCCTCAGGGGGATCCTTGTTGCACCTGGTAAGATCCTCTTGATGCTTTCTAACGCAGGGAGATGGATGTTCTTTCATTTTTTATTGCTTAAGTATAAACTCAAACACATAAAAATAATGCTTTGTCCTTAAATTGGTCTTCAGTTAATTATATTTAGTGGTGTCTGCCCCCTCAGTACATTTTTCTGTCATATTCTGTAGAAAAATAAGAATATAATTAGAGAATTGCATTTCCTTCGAAAATGCAGTGTGAACGCTTATTGCTGAAGAACTTGCTGAAAAACAGCTGAAATTAGCTAAAAAAAAACATGCTAAAATGTAGCTGAAATGGAAGAACAAGCCTAAGTTAGCAAAAGAAAGCATAAAGAACATATAGTTGCTGAATGTGGTTTAAATAAGAAAAAAATTGCGGAAAAATAGTAAATTTGCTAAAAAAGCTGAAATCTGGGAAAAAAAAATGCTGCAAAGTAGCTGAGAAGGCAGAAAGAAGCTTCAATTACCAGAAGAAAGTGGAGAGAGCACAGTTGTGCCAATTACGCTTAATGGAGCAGAAATTAGCACAATAAAAGTAGAAATGATCTGAAAAAAGCAGACATTTGCCAAAAACAGCTAAATAGTAGCTTAAAAAGCAGAAAGAAGTACCAGAATGAAGTGAAGTGGGCACATTTTTTGCTGAATTAGGATGGAAAAGGTTTAAAGTAGTGCAAACAATGTAGAATTAGCTGAAAAGCTCAAATTAGCATAAAAACAGCTTAATAGTAGCTGAAATAGCAGAAATAGTTGAAAAACAGAATTAAGTTGAAAGAAGCATAACAAGCTGAAATTAGCAGAAAGAAGTTAGACAAAGCACAAAAATTTTGTAGATAGCAGAATAAAGCAGAAAGGAGCACAAAACAGCTCCAATTAGCTGAAAGTAGTTTTTTTTTATTTTATTTGCACAAGGCAGCTGAAAGAAGCTAAACCAGAAATAAGTGAAAGGAGCAGTAAAAGGTTGTAAGCAGATCTAAAGATTTCAAGGAAGTAAAATGAGCTCAATTCAGTTTCTATAAGAAAAAAAGTGGCAAAAAAGGCTAAATATTTCATAAAGCTAAAGTTGCAGCAATTCCAAAAGGCATAGCACCCTTCTCGTGAACGAGCTGAACGTTTTGATATATGTTTTGTTGAATTGGCACAAAACGAGAAACATGCCGAAAAATGTACGGAAGAGAAATGGATCACAAAATGAATGCTTCATAAACTTTCACACAATTATCACTAATACTGCATAATAGATTTGTATATAAATTAATCATTATGCCACATGTATTAATTACTCTGTGATTATTCATTTGCACTGGTAATATTAAGAGGAACAGCTAAAAATGTACAGTATTTCTCCATCTCTGCTCTCTGCAGTGTGCTCGCCATGATAATGTGTTTGCAGCAGAGCTTCTGATGGAGCGAGGCCTGAATGTAAACCTGCAAGACGAAGACCTGTGGACGGCTCTGCATGTAGCGTGTGCATGTGACCATGCAGACATGGTTTTGCTGCTGCTGCTGGTGAGAAAAACACACAAACACTGACATGATGGGTTTAAACTGTCCCACAAAAACAGATGCACAAACGTCCAAAAGCACATGTTTTGTAAAGAGCTACAAATTTTCCATTCAAACCTTCAGCTTGTGTTTTTTGACCTTTTTTGGTCTTCGTCTTTTATATTGAATTAGGTTATAGTATTTATTTTTCCAGAAGTCATGAAAAAAATCTGTAGAGGGCCTGAAACATAACTTTCTCTCTCCCTTAAACTGATCTCATTCTCTCAAAGTGAGAATATTTAAAAACTGTGCATTAGCACAAGAACTGTGGTTATGCTGACGAAGTCTGTAATCAGAGATGTGTCAGCTGCAGGGGAGGGCAAGCTCATCCAGTCCCAGTCATTCAATGGGCTGGGACTCCTCCACTGATTAGACCCAAAGAGGGTTGACTGCAGTTTTTCTACATTTTGGTTGTGCTGATTGGATCGTGAGTGATTGCTGTTAGGCAGAAACTGACGATTTTGAGAGCGCTGGATGAATCAGAAGAGCTCCCAGGAAAAAAAAAGCTGTGCCGATTTAATGTGTCAGCTGCAACTGTATGGCTGATGAGATCACAGATTTGGTCACTGTTTTGTGCATTTGCATGCAACTATTTTCCGTTCAAGCATACTCATTTAGGCCGCCTGTTTCACTACGACTGAGGCATAATACGGAAATGCCAAATGTGTTTTGGTGCATTGAGTTACACATTTCTGATGCAAAACTCATAGGAGAAAGTGTAATTTAATTAAGATTCACCTGAAACATTTTTGCATTTCACTACAGAGAAAATGATTTTCTGGGAAAGATGCAATCTTGACAATGAAGTGAACTTTGTTGAAACGTGATGTGATGAGGAAAAAAGAGGAAGACCAATTCTCTGAATACAAAACTATTTCATCACAATGGGATTTTCAAACATTTCTACAGATCACCAAATCATTTTTAGTATTTTAAAGGTGAAGCTTCCTTGATACTAAAGGTTTGTTTATTTCACTGTGTGCCTTTGTGCATGAGTCGCTGGAGACAATTGTTTTAAAGGAGTTAAACCTTGTAAAAGAACACTTTCAAAGTTTCAAATTTCTAAAAGCTACATGTTTGCAAAGAGAAATTAGAAAAGCAACCAATAGTGTATTTTTAACTGGTTTATTTTGTATAAATCTGTAGTTTGTAAAATAATTTGTATGTGAAATAGAAAACAAAGTTTGCGTCGCTAACAAGCTTGTTTAGGTGTAACAATGTTCAGTCAGGTCATCTGGATGTTTTTTTTTTTTTTTGCTGAGACATTTCATCCTTCATCAGAAGGACTTCTTCAGTCTGAGGAGCCACAAACAACCTGGATGCCCACACATACCACACTCCCATAGTGGGAAAAAAACAAACATTTTGCTGGTGATAAGATGGTTTCTGGGGCCTGCCCTTTCATCCATCAACTCCTCTGGGACAGTCATGCCAAATGGTTCAAAACACCAAAGTTTATGCTCAATAATCCAGGTACAAATCCAACAATGTTCAGTCAGGTCATAAGGACGATTTCTTTTTTTTCTTTTTTTTTGCTGAGACATTTTGTCCTTCATCTTCAGTCTGAGAAGCCACAAACAAACTGGAGTCCCACAAATACCACACTCCCATAGTGGAAAAAGACAATTTGCTGAAGATAAGATGGCCAACTCCTCTGGGGCAGTCATACCAAAATGATCCAAAACAAGGATGAGGGATGAAACATCTCAGTAAAAAAGTAAACCATCCAGATAACCTGATGGAACATTGTTAGATTTGTACCTGGATTATTGAGCATGAACTTTCCTTGTTTAGGTGTCTTACTCAGACAAGAGAGGAAAGTAAAATCAGATTGATAGTCTGATCAATACCAGAGAATGAATGAGGCATTAAAATGTTATTGCCTATAGTCTATTCTCAACAGATGCCTAACTCCTACCCAATTCACACAAGTCTGTCCCAGCCTCTTTTAGCATTTTATGAGCTCCAAAACACGAGATAGTGTGCAGGCTGTAAAACATTTACACTGTTGGGGGTAAAACAGCATGACACAATAAAATGGTTGTGCCAAAATCTGACTGATACATCTAAATACCCTTAATGTAGCTCATTTAAAGATTAAAAAAATACAGTGTTTTTACTGCTACTGGTATTTGTGTTAGGCATGGTGGTGAGACTGACTGCAGATAAGAGCAATAAAACAGGGAAGGCCAAAGTGAGAGGCAGAAAAGTCCCCAGAGACCGAGCAGGCAAAGCACCAGTATAATACCACTGATGATGACAGCGCTTATGTGGCTTGTTGAGGTTTTGAAGATATCTGTGGGGAAAACTGTCATCAACACAATGAATTTGGAGTTATTCTTCCTATTTTTGTTTTATTAGCCTAAAGAAGAATCATTCCACATTATTCTCATCCACATCAGCCCTTAACCAGGATTTAACATGGATTTTACATGAAACAAGGATTTTACATGTAGTGTTCCCTCAGTGCAGACTGAACTAGACAAAAGGTCCTTCTCCTATCTCTAAGTTGCTTCAAACATCTGCTAAGTTCCTGGGAAAAACCAACGCAGTCGTGTTCTTGTTTTTAGTATTCTACTGCTTTACAATGTAGCTGTTTTCGTTTATTTTTTTTTTACCATTTTCTTCCATTTGTTCTTCTCAATTTGTGTGCTTTCTTTTATGATTGTTGTCATCCTTCTTTATTAAAATCAGGTCTCTCTTGTAAATGAGTCATCGAGGCTCAGTGGGACTAACCTGTATAAATAAAGGTTGACTGAATTAACACTCTTGACAATATGTCATCTGCAAATATTCAATTCTAGCGTTCTGCTGCTGACGGTGGCATGTTCTTGAGGTATTAATCAAACTGACTGGGGAGGATCCTGCTGCCTTCAAACATTATGTCATTGCAATGACTGCATTTATTTTTGTTTTATAAAAGATAAACACAAACCAGTATTTTTTTCTTGTTCAGCCAGTGTATCACATCTCCTTAATGACTGGCTCCATCAATGCCGAGCCATTCTGCTCTGGTCCTGCTTCCCTCATCCTAGCAGCAGTAAGTGGAAATGTTTTCCAGACAAAGAATCTCAATAGATTTAGATTTTAATGGGAAATTTGAAGAATGATCTTACTAGAGGAGCATAATTGTGCCATCCTTATCTTGGATTGGCACAGGAAGGAACACTGTAGCTAATACGTACTGATCTATTGTGTTTATTGCTGCCATCTCCTTCCCCAATTTCCCTTACCCTTCATTTGACCTTTGCTGTTCTGTCCTTGATTTTCTGACTCCAGTTTCTGTGCAAAGGAACGGAGTGGTTTTTACTGGCATAAATGTTACCAGTCTTGTTTTGTGAGCAAAGCAGGCGATGGTGGGCTGATGTGAAGAATGAGCACGTTACTGGCAAGGATATTAATTCTCTTATCTCCTGCTTCCAAACAGCAGGGAAGCAAGGCATTTCCAAACTTCATCATTTCCAACCCATTTCCTAACCCATTCTTAAACCTAGATAGCAACAGTTTTGGTTAATGTCTGCTATTAAAGACCTGGTAAGATTAGGCAGCAGTTCAAAGGCACAGTGTCTTGTTAATTAGGAAATAAAAATAAGTAACAATGTGTATGCATAGTCTCTTTTAATACCTACGCAAAAGTCTTAGTGTCTGGGTAGTTTATACAGCAAAACAAAAGAAAAGTGTATGCCATTTCTTGCTCATTTTTGTGGCATAAATTTTTAGACTTGCTTTATATACATGCATCAGCAAAGCTTAAGTCATA
>NC_056510.1:25142464-25146251 GCF_014905685.2 Nematolebias whitei
ATATGCTAATTTTTTGGGACAGGCATTTTGGGTTTTCATGAGCTGTATGCCATAATCATCAGTATTAAAACAATTAAAGACCTGAAATATTTCAGTTGGTGTGCAATGAATCTGAAATATATGAAAGTTTCATTTTTATCATTACATTATGGAAAATGATGACCTTTATCACAATATGCTAATTTTTTGAGAAGGACCTGTATAATGTCCCCCAACACTGAAAGCCAATTTTGTGAGATACAACGATGCAGTCAGTTCAGAACCTAAATGCTACAAATTGTAAAAGAAAGCCTCCAACATATATACTTACTTTCAGTAGATTTGCGAACACTAACACAAAAACATGCTATAATGTACAGCCTTTTGAGCAGAGGTGAACTAGAAAACCAGCCTCGTGTGAGCAGCACGGTAAAATACGTCAATTTAATTGACACCGAACTAAACATTGTGGCCAACTGGGTCAAAAGATATTTCAAATTCTCAAAATAATCTCACCAAAACGACAGTGTGTGAAATTCACCATTTTTTGAATGAGGTCTGGCGTGGCTTACCGTGACCTCAGTGCTGGTGTTTAAAATGAAGTTTCACCATAAAACGTTTCCTTGAACTAAACTCTTGTTTCACGAGTATTTTCCCAGCGATTAGAAAAAGACTAGACCACAGCTATTAAATCTTTTATTTATTTAATCAAGTAGTAAAGGTCCTCACAGACGTCCTGGCTTACCTTTAGCACGCAGTCATGTTGAAGGAGACACGCCTTAAAGTCCTCTCTGACGCCTGCGCATGCTCTGATATCCTCCTCTTTGTCTTCGTAATATTTCGGCATCGTTCAGAATTCACCTCAACACCAAATTATCTTGGAAGGTTATCTCAAACTTGCTAGAATCGGTTGGTAAACAGCGCTGGTGTTATGGAAAGCCATCAGCCATGATTATGAAATGGCATGATGGGAAACCGGAAGTATACGTGCATGCTGGGAGCGTTTGTAGTTTCCTCCTAGAAAAAATGTAGGCGAGTTTTCTGGTGATATATGAATATTTTCGGGATGTCAAATCAAAACTAAATTGGAATAAAACCTTAAAATGTATGAGATGCAAGTAAAATAAAATCACAACACAAAATGAGTGTAAATTCCACCATTTTTTCAAATTTATTTTAAATCCGATCATGAAAAATGATCGCCGGTTCACGCCCCGGCCCCGACAACATCAAAATTGTGGGTGGGGTAGGTGAAACACCCACACTTGCCCCCACCCTCATTCGCCCCACTCTGGGCCCATGAGCAAGGCCCTTAACCCCCACCATGTGCTCCCTAAACAGGTCTCTCTTGAAAATGAGTTCTCGTGGCTCAATGAGACTAACCTGGATAAATAAAGGCTAAATGGAAAAAATGAAAAAAAAAAAAAAAAAAAATAGGTGAAAGATACCAAATATGACACAGTTTGTCCATTGAGGTATATTAACAAATCAAACATTACAGCAGAACCTTTTATACTAAGTAATAATGGACTTATTATAAAACATCTAAATATTTAAAGTTGAACAAGTTTAAATGTTCTGTGAAGTTTAGCAAGAATATTCAGCATAATGTATGCAATGGATTATTTTTTTTCTTCTACATATTTAACTTTCTTAAAATGTTTCTTAGACTCTAGTCTAATACATATTGTTCTGCATCTGGACATATAGTTCAGCTTTAGGTACAAATAGACTTAAAGCATCCAAGCTGCAACCACAGAGATGCATAAAGTGCATCAGATTCAAGCCATGACAACATCTGTGCAGACTGAATTGTTAAATGTCAGAAATCATGAGCCAGATAAACTCAGCATATGGAGGCAGTTTAAGTTGTTCAGATTTACACCATAAAGGTGTCCTGGTCAGCAGACTTCAGGGATTCTTCCCCGCAGCACACATGTATTATCTGTTATTGATTTCTAGCACTCACTGTGTTTAACAACTGAATTACAAGGATGTGATGGCAGATTTTTATCACGGATGCCTGAGGCGTATCTGTCATGTTGTGGATGGCTCTTGATGGGTTCAAAAGGCAACTAGTTAACCTCTTAACTTATTTATACCTGTCAGCAGTTTTCACTTAAATTGTGATTTAATTTACAGTATGTCTTTAAAATCATGGTCAATACAGATCTTCACCAAAACTTGACTCTGCTTGTCATGGGATTTAGAAACCATATTAGAATTAGATTAATGTCCTTTTTAAACTGATTTTATTTTTTCTGTATGTTGGAATATTTTGAGATTATTGTGTGCATCCAAGTACAAAGAAATTAAAGAAAGTGCAGAATGTCTAGTCATATGGCATAGATAATTAATGGTAATTAAAAAGTTTTTTTTTTTTTTTTTTTTTTAAATATGCCATCTGGTCACATATATTCCATATGTACTGGGTTGAAGGGTGAGAAAGTTGCAGCATGCAACTTAAGCATGACATGCTATATTGCCATGGCATAATTATCTTATTGTTGTCTAACACTACAATAATGTGGCGCTCTTGCATGTTCTTGTCACAATTCAACCAAGAACTTGTGATATTGACCAAATTACGAATTTAACATATAGCTTCCAATTTTGCTAGTTCTCTCTGTTGCCCTGCTTTGTTGTATCCCAGATGGGCAGCATGTGTTTTTTTATTCTTATCTTCAAACAAAATTGAAACCAAACTCAAGAGTAGCTTGCACATTAATTTATTCTAGTTGCACATAGGTGAAATGAATGACAAGTAGAAAATGTTTGATTTTCTTCAATGATATATTTCATGTGTTTGTACTTAAGTACACAATGGGTTCGGGAAAATCCCAGAATATATGTTGTTGGTACTTTTATGCCACAGAGCTCTAATGAAGAGAAAAAAAGACAAACAGTTGCAAATATTCCAAAAATTCCACGAAAATGCATGATAAGCATAGCAGTGCAGATTAATTGTATAACATACCACTAGATTGTGTAACATAATTGATGGGTCACTGCTACATATTTTTTGCAAACAAGGTGTGTTTGTGAGGATTTAAAAACGCATGTTAAAGCTACGGTTTCTTTCCAGCATGAATAATAAATCAGTGGCAACCAGACATTGCTGGAGATCCTGCTCCATCCATCCATTATCTTTATCCGCTACTTCCTTTCTTGATTGTGGGAGTCACTGGTGCTGATGTCCAACCTGTGTGAGATGTAAGCTACACCCTGGACAGGTAGTCTGTCCATTACAGGGACACATAAGGACCAATGACACGCACACTCACACTTAGGGTCAATTCAGAGTTATGAATTAACCTGTACATGTTTTTGATCTGGGCAGCACAGTGGCACAACTGGTAGAGCTGCTGCCTCTCAGCGAGCAGGTCCCTGGTTCAAATCCCGGTCCGGGGGGCCTTTCTGGGTGGAGTTTGCATGTTCTCTCCATGCATGCGTGGGTTTTCTCCTGGTACTCTAGTTTCCTTCCACAGACCAAAAACATGCATGCTAGGCTGAATGGTAACTCTAAATTGTCCCTAGGTGTGAGTGAGAGAGTGAATAGTTGTTTGACTCGTTTGTCTCTATGTGGCTCTGTGATGGACCAGTGACCTGTCCAGGGTGTACCCCACCCCTTGCACAGTGATTGTCGGACATGGGCACCGGCGACCCCCGTGACACAAAATGGAAGAAGTAGGTAAACGAGGATGGATGGATGGATGGATGGATGGATGGATGGATGGATGGATGGATGGATGGATGGATGGATGGATGGATGGATGGATGGATGGATGGATGGATGGATGGATGGATG
>NC_056510.1:25146351-25154041 GCF_014905685.2 Nematolebias whitei
TGGATGGATGGATGGATGGATGGATGGATGGATGGATGGATGGATGGATGGATGGATGGATGTTTTTGGTCTATTGGAGGAAACTGGAATACCAGGAGATTTGACCAGGAGATTTGGATGACAAATAAATCTCTCTGACTCTGACTCTGAGAAAGCCATTCACAGAGAGAGCATACCAACTCCACTCAGAATGATTCCTGTTTGGAATTTGATTCAGCAACCTTCTTGCTGAAAGGCCATAGCTCTACCAACTGAGCCACCATGCTACCAGAAGATCCTACTATTAGATCCTGGAATTACAGGAAAAGCTCTAAATTGGTTTAAATCATGTCTATCAGATAGATTCCAATTTGTAAATGTAAATAATGAACATTCATCATACACCAAAGTTAGTCATGTATTTCCTCAGGGTTCAGTGCTTAGACTAATACTCTTTACCTTATATGTGCATGTGGAGGATGTGGAGCATGTGGAGGGGCATTAAGTGCATAACAGATTATAAAGGCAGGAGTGAACAATGGCCCAAAGATCCATCTCTGCCTGATGCCCTCAAGAAGTTCTTTGTACGCTTTGAAGACCTGAACAGATCACCCAGCACCAGACTCACCTCATCACCGGATGAAGAGCATCTCAGTGTGACCTCTGCAGAAGTGAGGAGTACTTTCAGGAGAATGAATCTGCACAAGGCAACCGACCCAGACAGCATCCCCGGGAAAGTGTTGAAAGAATGTGCAGATCAGCTCTGTGAGGTGCTGGCCAACATCTTTAACACCTCACATACCCTGGCAACAGTCCCCACCTGCCTGAAGACTGCCACCATCATCCCAGTCCCAAAGAGCTCTACAGTGACTGGTTTGAATATCGGCCATTGGCCCTCACCCCATAGTAGCTAAATGCTTCGAAAAACTGGTCATGACCCATATCAAAACAACCATAAACATCAGTGAGGACCCTCATCAGTATGCATATCACGAGAACCAATCAACAGAGGATGCCATCTCCTCTGTGGTCCACACTGCTCTCACCCACCTGGAGCAGAAGGACTGCTACATCCGTATGCTCTTCGTGGACTTCACTTCTGCCTTCAACACCATGATCCCCCAAACCCTGATGGACAAACTACTCACATTAGGACTAAGACTAAGCCACTCCATTTGCAACTGGGTCCTAGACTTATTAACAAACAGACCTCAGTCTGTGAGGATCCACAACTTTTCCTCCTCCACCATAACCCTCAGCACTGGCTCCCCTCAGGGATGTGTGCTGAGCCCTCTTCTTTTCACCCTGCTCACAAATGATTGTGCAGCTGCCCATCCAAGCTGGCCCATTGCAAAGTTTGCAGATGATACAGCAGTGGTGGGCTGCATCACAACCATTGATGAGTCCAGCTACAAGCAGGAGGTGGAACACCTGGAGAGCTGGTGCAAAGAGAATAACATTCACATCAATATGAAGAAGACAAAAGAGATGATTGTGGCCTTCAGAAGGAACAAACACACCTACACCCCCTGAAAATAAGAGGATCTGCAGTGGAAGTGGTCTCCAGCTATAAGTACTTGGGTGTACACATGAATGACAACCTCAGCTGGAGCAACAACACCACCAGCCTGATCAAGAAAGCTCATCAGAGACTCTACTTCCTCAGATGGCTGAGACAAGTAGGTCTGGGATGCTCAGTCCTCACCTCCTTCTACAGGTGTGCAGTGGAGAGCATCCTGTGCTCCAGCATCAACGTGTGGCATGGAGGCTGCACAGCTGCAGAAAGAAAAGCTCTGCAGAGAGTGGTGAAGGCTGCACAGAAGTCTGTCAGAGTCAGGCTCCCCACCATCACAGACATCTACACATCCAGATGCAGGAAGAGGGCCTGCATCATGAAAGACCCCACTCATTCAGCACACACTTTTTGCCCCTCTCTCCTCAGGAAGGAGGTTAAGCAGCATTAAGTGTGGAACCACTAGACTGAGGAACAGCTTCTACCCTGAGGCTGTTAGACTCATGAATATCTAACCTGAATAATCACTGTGAAAAAAATCACATCATGTTGCTGCTGATCTGTTTCATGTTGATGTGTTCATGCGTGCTCATCTGTTCACACAAACTCATAATTGCGCTGATGTTCAACGTAATATTTTATACTATTAGTGCTTAGTGTATATTTAGTTAATGTTTTTCTTAGTTCATACCACATGTATCACATGGGATGCGAATAACAAATAAAGAACCTTGAATCCTTGAATATATGCTTCCATTAGGTAATGTTATTAAACAGCATGGGATAAATTTTCATCGTTATACTGGTGATACACAGTTTGTTCATAAATCCCAATGAATCCAATCGGCTACTTAGACTACAAGCATGTCTTAAAGACATAAAAACCTGGATGACACTAAATTTTTTCTTTTTGAATACAGACAAGACTGAGGTTTTAGTTTTTGAACCTGCGCATTTAAGGAATTAATTTTTCAGTCTTTCACCCTCCTTGGATGGCATTAATCTGGCCTCCAGCTTTAATGTTAAAATTTGTGGAGTTATTTTTGATCAGGACATGTCCTTTATCCCCCACATTAAAAACGTTACTAGAACCACCTTCTTCCACCTGCGCAATATCGCTAAATTTAGAAACCTTATCTAAAAGTGATGCAGAAAAACTGGTCCATGCATTTGTCACGTCTAGACTGGACTATTGTAATGGTTTATTAGCTGGGTGTTCGAATACTCCTTTAAAATGTCTTCAGTTGATCCAAAATGCTGAAGCCAAAGTCTTAACTGGAGTTAGTGGGAGAGATCATTTCTCTCCAGTTTTAGTTTCTCTCCATTGGCTCCCTGTTGTAGTGAACTTGACCTGATGTCAAATCTGACCAGATGGACAGAAACTGTTATTTCATTGATCTGCATCCAGAAATACAGTTTGACCCATCCTGAGACTTTCTTTCTTGAATTAATCAAGTGGAAAAGACAATTCTCTATGATCATTACTATTTTACAAATGTTTGATAATCAAATTGTGTTAGTTCAAACAATGTTTACAGGTTGAAGAGAACTACTCATTTTTATTTACATAAACAGTAAGTAATGATTTTTATTCCTCATTCAAAGAAGAAATCAGGGTAATATGCATTTCTTGATTTTTCTGTCTTCAATGAGCAAGTTTGTAAGTGTGTGTTAAAGTTCAGGTTTCGGTCAACTAAAAAGTTTACTGAAAAGAAATGTCATGTTTAACTTTTACAGAAGATACAGGAGAGTTTGACTCCACGAAGTCTGGTTTTCTCCAATAATCTTTCTGTCTGTTTTAAACAATCTTAATCTCTATCCTTGAATTTTCATAACACCTTACATCACAAACCACACCTCTGTTCTGGTCCATCCACCAATTAGAAAGCTCTCAAATGAACCGGAAGTCGACCCATTTAAATGTGGCAACTTCCCAGTTCAACGCGCGGATGCAGCTCATGGAGAGGTGTCGTCTAAAAGTTCCGTTGTCGTGTCGAGACGAGACGTGACGAGATGAAAAGAGCTTTGAAAGAGTTGGAGACGTAAAGAGTTCAGAGTTCTTGGATGCAAACGCATTCAAGATGATCCAGAGACGGTTTTGGGGATTATAACTTCTGTTTGGATAACCTCACACGACTCCTAGGGGTTTGGCTGTCCTCACGGAGACGCTGAAAGAGTCAGAAGGGAACTCTACACCGACGCTGATTATCATCTGCCAGGTAAAAGTTCTATTCGACCAAGTGTACCGTGGGCCAAGTTTATTCTCCAAAGAGCGTGTTGTTCTGGTACCACGGATAAATTCCCTCACACATCTCTCTGTAAGATAAATCTCCATTTCCCATCTTTAAACTCTCCTTTCCCCTAAGTTCATTACAGATATTTTTAGAAATGTCTGAAGCAAAGTTTCTCAATCACCGCCGTGTGATTGATGTCTGCTGTTCTGCTGAAAAGTGACAACAACCTCCGTATTGTCCCACTTCCTGTGAAACTAGCCATGTTATTGTTTTCATATTTTGCCAAATTAATGTAAATGTTTGATGTTAAACTTTGATTCTGCAAATAAATGACCGCATTCATTTTGATGGGTCAAAGATAAATAACGTCTCTCGTTACATTTCTGTTAAATTCAATGCACGACATTTACACAGTCAGAAAAATGAAGAACCCGTGAAATGTATGAATATATCCTGCATATGTCATACTACACTGTCAAATCCAAAATTGAATGCAAAATATTACTTCTAACCTACAAAGCTCTCAACAACCTAGCTCCAGCTTATATTTAAGATCTTATTGTTCCATGTTTTCCCAACAGAGCACTTTGCCCTCAAACTACAGGCTTACTCATGGTTCCTAGAGTTTCCAAAAGCAGAATGGGAGAAAGAGCTTTCAGTTATCAGGCTCCTCTCTTGTAGAACCAATTTCCAGCTACTGTCCACGAGGCTGACACATTGTCCAGTTTTAAGACTGGGCTTAAGAGCTTCATGATAAATCCTATAGTTAGGGTTGTCTTGTTATGCTGCCTTAAGCTTAGAGGACAAATTGACCTAATTTCCTTAAATGAATTGTTGAAATTGAATAGTTTTCATTTTATACAATTTCTATCTTAACATGTGATTTTTGACCTGCCATTGTGCCACTGTGTCATTGTTTCCTGTTCCTCTCAAACTTAGCCGGTCGAAGCAGATGGCCGCTTGTTCTGAGCCTGGTTCTGCTAAAGGTTTCTTCCTCATCCTCAGTTTTTCCTTTCCACTGTCGCCTTCATGTTTGCTCAAGATGAGAGTTCTGCAATGAAGTTAAATTCAAAGCAGTCTGATCCTCAGATAAATAGTGTTAAATTATAATTTTTCTATATGAATGTGTCTGTTCAGTGCCCTGAGATGACTTCTGTTGTGACTTAGTGTTATATAAATAAACTGAATTCAATTGAATTGCTATGTATGCAAATTGTGTCAGCTACAAAAAAGGCACTGTGACCCTTAGAGCCAACTATTTAAACATGCCATGGAAACACTAGGCAAATATGTGAAAGTGAAACAGGGATTTTAGTGGAAGATGCTATTGTTGTTGGAGTCTGTGCAACAAGGATCATGATGAGGAGCATGAAGATAGCGAGAGTGGGCTTCTGGATGAGCAAGATAACATCTGTTTGTCAATCAATGCTGATCCTGCCAGACTTCTATTTGTTTCTGGACTTTAAAGTTAATCATGTGGGCCAATATTCTTCTTTTTTACTTACTCTTACCAGTATGATTTCGGTAGGTTTTTAATAGTTTATGAAGATGTTTTGCAAACACAAATAATAGAAAAATGCCTAAAATGGAACAGTTAGAATGTGCACATAATGTATAATGTATCGTGGGAGAGAGAACAAACGAGGCGTAATGTTGCTTTTATAATTATTTTCCCTCTGACTCACTCATAATGTCATCTCCTCCTCTTCAAGAGGTTTTCAGTTCGTAATAAGGGTTCTTATTTTTCATAGATAGTCATTAAAACTGCTGCTTACTGTTGTCAATGTGAAGTAATTCATCCCGCTCATAGGTAAGCTAAACAGCTTTCAGTACATTGCAAATCTAGGTACCCAAACTAATGTCTGAAAACAGGAACTGGGCTCACCATACAACCTTAATCAAACTGTCATTTTAAGATTATTTTACTTTTAAAACCTTAAACAATTTCATAAGTGAAAAGTGTTCAAAATATTTTTAGATGATCAGTTTCACATTTTACAATAATAATTTTGGTGTTTAGCAACTGGGTTTCAGACCTCTAAGGTTAAGTGATCTAATGATGTTTTGTTAGCTTCCCTTTCCCCAGTTCTAGCATTTATATTTTATATTAAGCACTTTTTTCCCCTGTCTGCCTAAGAACTAGCTGTAAATTTCTTTACCACACTGCAACAATGTTATTGGAATTGCATCAGATGTAAATATTGAATAAGAGCCCTCATTTAAGGCCATTATCAGACTGTCTGGCTATAACTATGATACAGGCTTTGCTTTTAGGATTTATTCAAACAACAGAAAGAAAGTTTATAGCACAACTTACTGCAATTTTTATCTTTGCTGCTTAAGAGGGGCTGGTGAAACAGAAGTGTGTCATGAAGTCACAGTCATTATTACTAAAGTACAAAATAGTTTGTACTTTTGCATATTTATTATAATTGTTGCAGTTGTTATTAATATTAATACTAATGGTATTTGCATAATTTATAATGCCCCAAAGAGCATAAATGTTGTCACTTGCCTACAGTTTGAGTCCTATGTGTTCTTCCCCAACCAAGTCCTTGCAAAGCTAAATTTTGTTACCATGTAAACTGAGTGGACAAACGACACACGCACTTTAGGCATAGGACAAGTGGAAAAAATAATAAAAGTGCTTCTCTTCACAAACCCCTCTTCAATATTTCACTGCAGTAGTACAAGCACTAATGACCAAATACATTGCAGTTTTAGTATACCTATATAAAAATATAGTTTAAAACTGTCACAGTGGTAGGAGGTATTGGACCAAAGAGTGTAAAAATGCTGGAAAAGTCCTTATTAGTCAGCACACGTGAATAAGAAAACTAGTAATTGAATTTAATTGTCATTAAAGAAGTGTGATGAAGTCCTCTTTTATTATCACTTACTATATTGTCTGTAAGCATCCTTGGGGTTCTGTTTAGGTTTGTGCCACTGAGACATCTAGTCTCACTTATTTATATGTTCAACTCATAGAATATATGACAACTTTTTTATTTTCTTTTTCTTATTCTTAACAGGCTGGAGTAAATGTTCTTCTGCAGGACATCAATGGAAACATTCCTCTTGACTATGCGTTTGAGGGAACAGAGACCAGCTATATTCTTCGAAAACACCTGGAGGAAAACGGTAAAAGCTTTGTGAAACGGTTGCTTGTTCTGTAATAACTTTGACATTTCCTTAGTAAAAAATGATCTCTTCTCAATCACACTCGCTGATTTTGAGTCATCGTTCTCCCAAAACCTTTGAAAGGGGCAGTACTAAGATAAACAGCTAAATATTTATCTTCCGTTTTATTTATACTGGTCTGAGTTCGTGTAAAATGGCAAATGTGGGATGTTTTCTGTGCCTGTGTGAAAGTGAAAAACAGCCATGGCCTAATGATGGTAATTGTCTCCCACCGAGAAAGAAGAAGGTCAATAGTTTGGTCTAAAATGAGAGATAATATAGCACAGGAAAAAAGAACTGACAAAATAAGCAACAGAGTGAGAAGCAGTGAGAGTGCCATCAATACAACAGAGAAACATGCAGGGAAAAGACATGGGAGTCCTGCTGACAAAGTAAGACAGAGATGCAGAAAATGATAGTGTTTGTCTTTATTCATTCACTGTTAGCCTACATCACCTAAAACAAAACACACGGCAATTGCAACCTTATGAGTTATGACAGATGACTTGCCAAGAGCAGACAACCCCCCCTTTTTTTTTATCTGCAAGCCCCATGTTGTGATATGCAAAGCCCACCCCCTTCTAGCATGAAACATACCCTTACTCACTTGGACTCACTCAGCCTGTGTTGCTATAGCAACATGGTTCTCTATCCATTTCAAGTCAGTAAGGTTGTACGATAGACAGACTGTCCATGATTTACAACATCAGAAGAGGAAACGGAGGATAAATGTCTGTTAATATATATATATATATATATATATATATATATATATATATATATA
>NC_056510.1:25154141-25168258 GCF_014905685.2 Nematolebias whitei
TATTCTCCATCTGCTTGCTGAGTCATTTAGGCTCCCATAATTACTCTGATCTAAATACCTGTGCTAAACCTACCCCATTGTTCTTAATTTGAAAAAAAAAAAAAAAATACCATTGAATTTATTTCATTGTGACATGCTCCTTCAATAACCCAATATACCATCAGTTTCTTAAAAATTCCTTGACATTTGTGATGTCAAAATGCCCATAGAAGGTGCGAAAATGATTTTGGACATATTTGGAACAAGTTTGAGGCTGTATTTGGTTTGGGAGGGGAACTGCTGACCTGGACTGAGGATGTTGTTGAACGGTGGAAGGAGCTGTCCTAAAGCCATGCCCACCATGCCCACCTTTGAGGAGGCAGAGTCTGAGGACTTGGGGGAGGAGAGTCTATTACCATGGCAGAGGTCATTTAGGTTGTCAAAATGCTCCTTGATGGGTGCCAGGGGTGGACAGGATTTGCCATGACATCCTGAAGACTCTGGATGTTGTGGGACTGTCATGGTTGACACGTCTCTTGAGTGTCGCATTGGAGGACTGGGACAACACCTGTGGAGTAGTGGACCAGGGTGGTGGTTCCTATTTTTAAAAAGAGGGACCAGAAAGTGTGTTCCAATTATTATAGGATCACACTTCTTGCCCTCCTTGGTAAAGTTTACTCAGGGTGTTGGAAGAGAGGCTCTAACCAATTGCTGAACCTCATATTCCGGTGGGATGGAACAGTGTAGCTTCCATTATGGTCGTGGAAGAGTGGATCAGATTGTTACCTTTGAGTAGTTTCTAATGGGGTCATGGGAGTTTGCCTCTCCAGTCTATATGTGTTTTGTGGATCTGCAAGGCTTGTGGTAATCTTCCTCGAGGCATTCTGTGGGGGCTGCTGCGAGAGTATGGGGAGGGATTATGAACACATTTGCCTCAGGTGCAGGAGTTTTAAGTATCTCGGCATCTTGATCACGAGTGATGGAGACTGATGGACAGATTGGGGCCTCATCCTCAGTAATGAGGACATTGTTTTGCTCTGTCAAAGTGGAAAAAGACTGAGTCGAAAGGTAAAGTTTTTGTTTCACTGGTCTGTCTTTGTTCCAACCCTCACTTATGGTTGTGAGATTTGGATCATAACGAGGGATGACGAGATCCCAGATACAAACAGATGGAATGGGCTTCCTTCATAGGGTTGCCTTAGAGATAGGGTGAGAATCTCCATCCTCCGTGGGCAGCTCGGAGTAGAGCTGCTGCTCCTACACATTGAAAGGAGTCAGTTGAGTTGGTTCAGGCATCTGATTAAGATGCCACATGGACACCTCCCTTTAGAGGTTTTCCAGGCATGTCCCACTAGTAGGAGGCCCCGGGGAAGACCCAGGAAATGCTGGAGGGATAAGATATTTTACCAAGAAAAAAATTATGCTAAGTTTATCAGTTGTATTACTTCTAAAGAATATATGACAAGAATACCAAATGTAATCAGCATGCATTGAACTAAACAATACACTGGCTGCTGTGACAAAATACTTTTAATAAGGAAATAATGTACTTTTTGAATTTTGACGTGTTTATTTGTATTAAGAAAAACTGACAATTATATTCATAGTGAATATAATTCATCAGAATACACTAAACAGTACAATGTTTGTACACCATAAAAATATGTTTGCATGAAGAATAAAACAAAATTGTGAGGTTTGTGTATGTTCCCAAGACACTAAATAGCATTAGCATTAGCTCCTAAGGCTAGAAAGCCCTGTCCCTTTGCTTTCACTTTACATCAAACAAGGATTAGCACATCATCCCCTTCTCGTGAAATAAAATGTCAGTGTATAGATGAAAAGGAATGGGAAAGGATCAAAGGGGATTCACCCTTATTTTTCATGCAGACTCTGTGCAAACTGTGAAAACTACAAACACTCATTCCTGGTGTTGTAACACTTGTATTTATTTGTCTCAAATACCTCCAGAGTCTAAACCATGAAACTACCATTTGTTTACAAAGACAAACATATTGATTCAATGATTCTGTGTATTGGTTTCGAAAAGTCCCATTAGTTAATGTTCAAGAGCCTATCAGAATGATAAATAGACTTATTGGGAATCAATCAGTGTTATTACAGCAGCTAAAGTTGGGTGCATGTAATTATGGAGATGCTATTTGATCTCAGTTGACTGAAACTGCACCTTGGTTTGTTTGCATCAGCCTTGGACAAATTCTAGTGGCTTTTAACTGTTCTGGTAAGGAACATGATCTTTGTGCTAATAGTATATACCCTTACTTTTAGACATTTACTTGATTTGCTTAACTTAATTTTATTGAAATAGCACTTTAAAAATATAAGTTGCCAATAAAAGGACAAAGCAGATTTAAAAAAGCATAACATTCTAAAGTTAGAGTGCGTACATACAAAACTAGCAATACTGGTAACATAATTTGGTGAAAAAACACAATTATACAATGTATAGAAATAAAAGGAAGATGGAAAAAAAATGATAAAACTAATAAGAACATATGAAAACAAGGAATTCACCAAAACACAACAAATGGTAAATAACAATGTTATTTCAACGAGGTATATTTCTACACAAGAATTAGAAGGAAAACTGTTTGGGGGTTTGTTTTCCAATGTAACACACAGCTAGCTTCATCATAGTTTTATTATATACACCAGTTGTTAACAAAACACCAATATGAAATGTAACTTGATTAAATTTAGTTCTGGAAAGGACACTATGTAATTGCAAGCATATGTTTTTTCATGTGTTATTACCTATATTTTGTTAAAAGCCAGTAATATTTTTGATTTTTTTTAACTCATTTAAAAATGTTTTACTAAAAAAAAAAAAAAAAATAGGTAATTAGATTATTACTAAATTATTTTTCCTAAATTCTTGACAAAAAAATGTAAAAGAAAACCTTTAATTTGTCTTTAATCATTGCACCTACAGCTTTGAATGAGAGCTTTGTGTTTGTTTTCTTTAGGTGTGGATGTTGCCTCCATGCACACCATGAAGACACAAAGAGCCACCACCATGCTCTCTGACGTTAAACTGTTTGTAGCATCAGGGGGAAGTCTTAACCAGACCAATGGTGATGGAGTTACTTTGGTAAGAAAAGTCATATGAGTGCAATAAATTGACTTTTGTTCCTGGGAAGAAAAAAAAACTCCAATAATAAACATTATTTTTTCTTTCAGTTTTTATTCTATCAGATTTTGCATATGTTTTTTTTTTCTTCATTTTATTTCTAATCCATCTTCCTTTTTGTTCTCCTCTGTGTGAAGCTCCACATTGCTTGTGCCAGTGGTTACAGAGAGGTGGTGTCTGTGCTACTGGAGAACGGAGCGAACCCTCATCCTGCTGACATCAACTTTTGGACCCCACTTCATCTGGCTGCTAAATATGGACAGGTCACTTACAATTTACACTGGAATGTCTGGAGGTTCATCAAATAGTAAACTCATTTAAACTTGCCAAGCTAATCTATACTATCCCAATGCGGTTGTTGCCGATAATCTTCTTTGTCTCCACCCATCTGAAAAATTCTGCTTTTTAGATCTACTGAAAAGGAAATAAAAACAATCAAACTGCTGGCACAGTGTCAGACTTTATATCATCTACTATATTATTTTTGATAAGTAGTTTTTTAATAATTTTTAGCAGGGGGGTAGAGATACAGATACATGTTTAGAACAAGATGAAAACAGATTAATTTTTTAAAGATTTCCAGCTATACACATTTAATTGTATACTTGGTGTTTACTGAACCAAATTGTTTTTTTTAATTATCTTTTTTAATTTTTGATTTATTGTTGCCCTTTTGTTCTGTTTGATTGGGGCGTGGTGGAGCAGAGGTTAGAGAAGGCTTGTGATCAGAAGGTCACTGGTTCAACTCCCTGGACCGACAACATCAAAATGTAGGTGGGAAAGGTGAAACGCCCACACCTGCCTCTTCAATCGCCCCCACTCTGGGCCCTTGAGCAAGGCCCTTAACCCCCACCATCTGCTCCTCCGGGAGCCCTAGACAGCAGCTCTCTGCTCCACACAGAGAGCTGTGGGAGCTCGGTGGTCTGTGGTTGTGTCAGGAAGGTCATCTAGCGTAAAAACAACGGCCAAATCTTTGTGCAAGTTAGTTCGCTGTGGCGACCCCTGAAGAAGGGAGCAGCCAAAAGAAGAAAATAAATAAATAAAATTAAAGTTGAGTTAGCTGAAATCATACTACTTCGCAGGTCTACCTGTCCAGAATGCATGTTGGTAATATCTATGTCCTTACACAAGTTTGTTTTAAAGTGTCTTTTACTCTTCTTGCCCACCACATTTCTGCACTTTTCTTTACATCTATAAATATATTTCTTTCTTGTTATATATTTTTTTAAACAATCAATTTGACTTATTCTTAGGTTCTCCATCAGTACATCTGCATGTTCATATCCTGACTGCAGGCCCATAAAATGGATTTGAACCTTGTTGTTTGTCCTCATTCTTGCACTTTCTCTGTGTGTGTCTTTGTGTGTCAGTGTATTTGACGTAGCAGTGGCAGTCTGGAGGCTTGCAGAATTGATTAGGTTTTTCATTGCAGTGCTAAAGCACTCCAGTTGTCTGCTCTTTCTTTCCCATTTGTTATTGCTTCTTGAATACAAACCACTCTCTGGGCTTTTTGAACATTTCCCTTTTTATAGCTAGACTCTCAGCATCACAGAGACTGACCAAGATGTTATTTTGATGTGTTCACCCACATAAATAACTTCTATTTTGCTGTCATAAGTCAAAAATATTTTCTAGGAAATGCTTGCTGGCAAATATAGCCCCAGCTGGTACAATAAACTCAAAGCCCCCCTTATACAGTGAGCCATGCACACTAATATGACCCTTTAAGAGGATGTATGACCTTATTATGCAGCTAATTAAGCTTCCTCACCTTGTGCTTATGATAAGCCTGGCAGTGCTTCAGAGCATTCCCTGCTTTGAATCAGGGGCTTTAAAAGTTCTAGAGGGACTAAAGTTGTCCATAGTTTTATGATGAAATGTCAGAAAAAAAATTAAAGAGTATTAAAATGCCACCTTGCTTGAATGAGATTAATTTATTTAGTCATTACTGGCGCTGTGGCAATTAGGCAGTGAAGAGAGTTTAAGTTTTATTTTTAAGAGAAACTTTTATGTTAATCTTAAAATTAGGCGCTACATGTAAAATATGTCGTCAAATTTAGCTACGTCTGAGCCTAAATTATAAAATGTTGCTTTTTTTCCAGTGCGTCTCTGAAACTTGACCTGCCAAAGTGTTCAGATTTGTACGTGCCTCCAGCGTGCTAGAGTTGGTTTTGCTGAAAGGCTTCATGGGCAGAAGGCATGTTGTAACTTCATAACAGAGCAGCTGCTGGCTTACTGTATGTCAGAGCCAGTCCAGAGAATGTGCTGAGTCACTTTCTGTGCACATCGTTGATATCTTACTGCTGCGCTTCGATGAAAAATAATAATAATAAAAACATTTTTAAAAAGAAATACGTGTTCAGCTGTTAATGAAAATAAATGTTGGTTATTTAGTAATCAAAAGAAAATCAACATGTGCAGCAAGTGACAAATTATACCTCAATAATTAAATTTAAAACACATTTGAATAGTTGTTTTATTATGTGGCCTCCACCTTAAACTGTGGACAATAATGTAACTACGGTGTGTGCGCAGTCTGTTAACAATATTTCTCATAAGATTCATTCTTTGTAACTCTATAACTGAATGACTTTTGTAGTCGCGTGGTAAAACATGGCTACAATACCTAATCAACTTATGAAAACAAACAGAACAAATGGATTCTGTTTTACAGATATTAAGATCATTTTGACGTGGGATTAGCCCAGAGATATTCCCAGTGCAAAATGAGCACTAACTAATTGTGCTAAACTTGTGACACCACATGTGAATTTCAGGATTTAACCTTTGAGCTCCATCATTTTTAACAAATTATCCTTTTTGTTTTTGTTTTTGCATGCAATATGTATTATTTCAAGGAATTCTAGTATTTTATTATTATTTAAATGTAATTCTGTTAAAGGATTTGATAATTTTCTCATATATAAATTAAACAAATAATTGGTTTGGTTTGATTACCTGAGACAAAGTTCTATTGGATAGTTATTTAGCTCAAGCATGCACATGTGGATTGTTGCTGTTTGCATCGTACCTATAATGATTGACAGCATATTGCTGTTATTACATGTGTGGCATTGTTTGTTGTTAAACTGGATGCATTATGTGTGTTTAAAACTGACAGTATGCAATAGCGAGACAATGAAAATTCAGCTCTATAAAAATATATTAATAATCATAAGGTGGTACATTACATTTTTTAGGTTTGACACAGTTATAGCCCGCTGAGTAGAAGTGGGACTGAAAGGCAAATTGTTAAAATGGTAAATTAAAACGGGGGCTACTGAGAGGAAAACGACATGAATTGTGTTTTAAAGACATGCATTGTGGGTCAGTCTTTTTTTTTAGGTTATTAGTCTATTATACTCTGTTAATCCTTAATGGGAACATTCATTCACTGTGGTTTCACATGTGGAGCAGGGAGCTGTCGTCTAAGGTACCCAGAGAGCAGCTGGGGGGTCAAGGGCCCACAATTGCACACATGATGGTTGAAGCAGATGTGAGTGCTTCACCTTTATCATAAGAATATTTGTAGGATTGTGGAATTCAAACCTGCGACCTCCTGGTTAAAGGCTCACCTTCTCTAACCTCTGTGCCACCACTCCCCATTTATAAAACAAAGATGAAACAATAAAGGGCAAAAGTGAAAGTCTTTAAGTGTTATCAAATATAATGGTTGACAACTATTGTGTTCTGCTGCCACGACAAGGAAGGAAGACTCATTACTAAAGTATTCTTGGATTATTATTTTTAGGTCAGAGACTTCATTTTAATGCCACGTGTGACATATTCTCTGCATGTATGAGATGCTTAGTGGATCATGTGTGTCTACACTTCATTATAGCTGCAATGACATTTAAGAGGGTGAAACATTTCTGTACATGATATTTTGCTTCCAAGTTATTTTCAAGGATTTACTTTGTTACTGTGAAATATCTGTCTCCCTTTTCTTACAGACAAGCATTGTTAGCAAGCTTCTAAGGCATGGGGCGAACCCAACCTCGCTGAACTGCAACCAAGATAAGCCGTCTGGTAAAACATTTACTGCACACATTTACACAAATGAGCATGTACGCACAAAACAAAACAAAAAACTGCAGCTGGAAGAGTGAAAATGGCCTTGGGAAGAAGAAAAAATGATGAAGCAAAAAACCAAAAAAACAAATCAAATTATGTGTTGAAGACATCTGCTCCTGCTTGAACTGGCAGCAGACAGACCTCAGGAAAATATAAAGACATTATGATTTACAGATGCAGGCAGATCGATCATCTATTGAATATATGCCCACTTTTGATGCAAAGCTATCAATTTATCTTAAATTCTTCTCATTTTTATCATGTTTTTTTTTTACTGCTATGATATTTGCTCTCCATGTGCTGTAACACAAAAAGAAAAAAATAATTTGACTGTGGAGAACAAGGCACTGTAAGCTATTTCTGTTTCTGCTTTAGTGATAAATGTTTGTAAGGTCCTAAACTTTATTCAGTTTTATTTGCACTCTGGCTGACAACACCACACCATCCATCTATTTATCTATTATCTTTACCCGCTTCTTCCTTTGTGGAGTCACTGATGTCCAGCAGTCACTCTGCGAGAGGTGGGGGACACCCTGGACAGGTCTCCAGTCCATCACACAGAGACAAACGAGACAACCATTCATTCTCTCACTCACACCTAATGACAATTTATTGTTACCAATCAGCCTAACATTATTCTAATAAACTGTGAATATTCACAAATTGAATTTCACATTCAAGATGGTGACCACCAGCTGTCGGGGCTTCAGTGCTTCTTGTTGTGCGTGCAGTCCCACTGCACAAAGAAGACACACCAACGAAACAACTCAAACAAATAAAGAAAGAACATGCCCCCACTAATCGTTTATTGTTCAAATTGGATTTTTTAAATATGCTTTAAAATAAATATGTGAGATAAGTTTGCATTCGGCAGCACGGTGGCGCAACTGGTAGAGCTGCTGCCTCTCAGCGAGCAGGTCCCTGGTTCAAACCCCGGTCCAGGGGCCTTCTGGGTGGAGTTTGCATGTTCTCTCCGTGCATGCGTGGGTTTTCTCCGGGTGCTCCGGTTTCCTCCCACAGCCCAAAAACATGCATGTTAGGCTGATTGGTAACTCTAAATTGTCCCTAGGTGTGAGTGAGAGAGTGAATGGTTGTTTGTCTCGTTTGTCTCTGTGTGGCCCTGTGATGGACTTGCGACCCGTCCAGGGTGTACCCCGCCCCTCGCACAGTGATTGCTGGACATGGGCACCAGCGACCCCCGTGACCCAAAATGGAATAAATGGGTAAAGAAAATGGATGGATGGAAGTTTGCAGTCTTAATACTCAGGAAATAGAGTCTATCAATGTTCCAGCTAAAAGCAAAAAAGAAATACAGGCAATTAATCAAGCTGAATCAACAGCATTTTATGACAGTAAATTCACTAATATTTTGAAATTTTAACTTGTCACATGTCTCAGAAGACAATTTTTCAAGAGTTTATGCAGGACTCACCCAGTTGTAATTATCAAATATTTTACTGTAGTTATGTTTTTGTGATATACTCAGGGCCTAGGGGTGATGGTGCATTTTAATATACATGTATTTTTTGTTCTGTTGAAATAAAAATTATCAAACTATAAGTATAAGAAACATTTCAAATTTCCTCAAACATACACACAAACTTTGTTTCATGCCCCAATGAAGTCTCCATTACCATGACACTTTCTCCTCCTTCTTCTGAGGCTGCGGTGGCTCGGTCGTCAACGCCGCGGTCTTGTAATCCCGAGACTGCAGGTTTGAGTCCAGGTTGTTTCAAGAAGGACATCTAGCAAACAAAAATATTGTTAAATTGTCTTTGTGAATTAGCTTCTTGTGGTGAACCCTGTAGAACAGAGCAATCAAAATTGAATACTGTATGTAAAAATGTCTCCCCTTTTTTCTTCTTCTACCCCTAAATCAACACAGCTGATTGACTGACCCTAGAACTAATCCTTAACTTTCACAATAACTTCATATAAATAGGGACCATACTTTGGTATTTGTTTTTAACTTATCACCTCTGAAATCGGTTTGCTGTCAGGATTTGAGCCCCATAATTACACAAACACACACACAAGATTGAATCAGTGAATATTTTGTGATGCTGTAGAGACAAAAATTGTCATATATAGGCCTGTCGTGATAAACAATAAATCAATTAATTGCACGATAAATGAAAATTATCAACCTCATTTTCATTTATCAACTTTATCGTTTCTTCGTGTCTCTCTCTTTCTACTGAAGACACTGGATGACAAAAATGTCAACTCTGGTGCTCTTCATTGACCCCTCCCTTCGTCTTTTCTCTTTAAAATCTGTTTTAACTTTCTAAAATTGTGTTTTTGGATTGTTAAAAGCAGCTAAGCTGAGAAGCTAAGCCACGATCTAAGCTAAAAGGCCGACCTCGAAAAAACACCGTCTTGTCGAAGCTGCAAAATTCACGGTTAAAACCCGTGCCTTTGTGTAAAAAGTTGTTTTTATCTGCAAAAAGAAGCTGAGAACTTGTTTGCTGATTTTTTATTAAAAGCTTTGTGTGACAAATGCTATGCTAAAGAGCTCAAACCACACCGAGTATCTGCCATTTTGAGAACCCAAAACACGGAAAGAGAGACGGCCCATGTCACGTCAAGGGGCCTCCCTCCCATTTTTCTTAAAGAGACACGTTGCTCACTCCCTCACTATCCATCCTTCAGCTCAAACAGTTTTATAATGCCATCTGGTGGGCAATAAAAGGTACTATACTCAAAACAAATTAAACAACATTTATTCTTAAATTTGACAATAATTACTAATTGTTTTCAATTTTCAAACAATATTATCATTTATCGCAATAATTTCTGAGGCAATTAATCGCCCAGCAAAATTTGTTATTGTGACAGGTCTAGTCATATACTGAGGCTTTGGATCTACAAATCACAGCTGCCTCTCATCATTTACTGAAAGTTTAATCCAGCCTCTGACTGGCTCACTCTGGTCTTATTCAACCCTGTTCTTGCATACGAACCCAGGAAAGATGTGAGACAAGCTGTTAGACACTGAAACAATCCTTTTTTTTTTTTTACTTGGAGCACCACACTTCTCCCTTAGCAGCCAAATGATGGAATGAAGAGAGAACAAGAGATGGGTGTCAGGGGTACTGTCTGTTACACAGAAATAAAAAGACAGGATGAAGCCATTCCCCTCCCTCAAGCCCTCTTAGACCTCATTACCAATTCAGGGATTTTAACTCCTCCTTTCTGTGCTGCTCTGTGGATTGATCCACAATTAGATTCCCATTCTTCTCAAGTGAAGGCTCATCCACATGGGTAGTAAAAGAGACTAGAATGACAACAAGATAAGAAAATGTACTGGTGGTTTTTAGAGAATCAAAATCTATGGCTTACAGTGTTACCACACTCTTATCTTTTTACTATAGTCTTTTCTGCACCTGCCAATTGTTAATTTAACACACTATCTTGTGACTTCAGTGCTTCACACTGCACAGCCAAATTGTTGGTGAACATGGTGAATCTGGAGTGATGGTGTTAACACACACAAAGTGTGCTTATGTGGAGATTTTTTAACACAACAGCAACAATGTAATTTTATTCAAACGTCAAAAGAGCATTGATAAAGTTCAAAACATTCATTCAACCTTTATTCATACAGGTTAGTCACATGGGGGTTTAATGGCAATCGACAAAGCCTCGTTGTCGGTAACTTAAGTTTTGGTTGCAGGCTTTTAGCAGTTAATGGTAACTTGGATTTTTAGAGCATTGAAAAGTAATGAAACAACCCCATTCGATTTTTCAAGAAAGTTACTTTTGATACTTGTGTTTGTATCAAAATAAAAGCTCATATTTTTGACGTTTTTCATCAGATATTGCAGTGACTGAGCCTATAGCAGAAATGCTTCTGAATGCAGAGGACAGCTGGCTGCAGAGGCTGAAGGACCCCTCCACTCCTCTTCCTTCTACCGACCAACGCTATGATGGTGGTTCTCATGATGTCAGCACGCCTCTCAAGAACCTGTGGGTTAAATATTTCATAAACACTCATGTACTCAGTATAGTAAATTGCATATTTTAGTGAATCATCAAATCAGTTTGTTTTACCACTTTCATCTTGTTAACTATTCATGCTGTCATACAGGAACCCTCTGGGTCTTTCCATCTCTAAGCGGGACAGTCTGTTGGAGAAATGTGCCATGTTCAGAGAGACAGGTGGAACACTCTGTCGCCAGCCGTCTCAGGATAATGGCCTAGATAGCCCCTTGAGCTCTGGACCCAGTAAACTAGAGCAGGTACATTTTCTTGAGGTCTCTTTTTTGTTAACTTCCCTAGATTGCTTTATTTTGCCAGTTTGAAAAGAGTTTCACTCCATTGCAATAATATACACTAACCCTAAAGATAGGTGGACACCTTTCTCTCATTGTTCAAATCTAATTAAATGCATTTCCTCAGGTGAAACTGATGCCTCCAGCTCCCAATGATGACCTTGCATCCCTCAGCGAGCTGACTGACAGCAGCCTGCTCTACGAGATGCAGAAACGCTTTGGCAACGACCAGATCTATGTAAGACAATGTTCTTTTCACCACAAACTTCTCGCATCAAACATGCAACTAAAGCTGGAGAAAACAAAAACCTCAGAGGAATATCAAAGACATTCTATTCTCGGCAAAACTGCAACATTTCAGTTTATTTGTATTGGAGTGCTGCTTAGAGAATGTTTGGATTGTATGTTCTTTATTCCCACAAGTGCTGGTTTTCATTCAGCATTAATACATTTAGTGTATTAAAAAGTCAAAATTACACCGTGCATCAAAAGGTTTTACTTACAGTTTTACGATATCCACCTTATTCCTAGGCCCCATAGTGCCTTGAGTGAATTATGAGAGTGACTTCCGGCGTGGACCGAAACCAGTGTTTGTATATGTGTGACCAGTATGAAGTGTAGTTTCTCCAAGCATTGAGGGTTTAATTCAAACATGCAGGAACACCACCTGTCAGAGCTCAGTCAGGACAATATAATCATACTGCTGCCTGCTGAGGACGAGCGATGGAGGACGACCTGAAGAAGTGGCTGCAGATTACATCTACTAGCATATTTAGCTACTTCATTGACTCAGTTGCTTCCGACAGTGAAGCGATGAACAACCTGAAAAGTTCTGAGGTGTATTAGTATCTACACAGTAATAAGGTTGGTCGTGTTTTGTTAAAAGAGGTGGAACACAGTTTCATTTACCTTAAAGCAGACATAGAGCCCAGCCAAAGCCTTAAAGTCCTCAATTACTGAGCTTGGGTTCATTACAGAGAAAATCATAATACTGAATATGAACAGATACTATAAATCTGTGTCCTCCAGTTACTTGAAATCATTCCTGATATTCTTGTCACTGTTTTCAATCCTTCTGAGGATCCGGCTTCCATTCTCCGGTGGTTTATTGTAGTCCAGCCACAAAGATTTGTGTTTTCGTCCGTCGGCCGTTTGTCAACAAAGTGAAATGAGCACACAAACAACGTTTTGGGTGGTCTCTTCAAGTTCACATTTTTCAGCCACATTCTTCTTAATTCCTCATCTGTAGGTAGGAGATGGAAAACATACCTCTTTTCACAGGAACACTCTTTTGGTTTTGGGTCTGTGTTCAAAACACTGTTGTTGTAGCCAGTGATTCAGTTTGGTCTGGTTGTTCATGCAGCTGCGAACACAACAGGAACCTGAGCTCTGCAAGGAGATTTTAGTAAACTTTATTTTATGGTTGTTAAATAAATGTGAACAAAACTAAAGCAGCTAAAATGAATGCAAATTATTTTCAAATTGCTTTTGCTCCACTACCATAATTAGCCAGTGCTAACTGCTACTTCCTGTGTCTGACAGGAAGTTGTACCCATAATCATTTTTACAGTAGAGCCCCCAGGAATAAGATGGATACATTTTACCTGAAAGAGTTCTTCTCTGGTAAAGGTGTATATTTTGGACAAAATTTTATTGCATCATAAATTTAGTGTGAATACCAATTTTTGTGTGAATAATTAGGAAGTTATAATATTGTAATCTTAAATATCATAAATGTTTTTTTTATAAATAAAAATAGAAATACATTCAATGTAAAGAGCACAAAGCTTTATATATATATATAATTTATTATTTTTGTTAGTTTCGTTTTTTAACAGCAAATTTAAAATAGACGACCATACATAGATCAGTCTAAGCATCAACTTGTGTTCACTGGATGAATCTCTGCTGTTTTATTTTGCTGACCAAATACTTACGTACATCAATTAACACCACACCCACCCCAACCCCCAACAAACACACGCACACAAACACAGACAAAAATACTTACACTGGTGAAAATGGCAAAATCAATACAGTTTTGATCGACAAATCCATAATTATATCCTCAAGTGAAACGCCTTCATCTCCAGCAACTGGCCCATTTTATAACCCATATGTTTTCCAGTTCTTTTTTTTCAAAGGTCTTACACTATGGAGATGGGTTTCTATGAGGACAGGAACTAGATCAATGTGGAATTGTGCAATTAGTGTAATTTGTGACCACTGTTCTCTGTGGAAAGGCAGTAATAGTCTGTTATTACAGGAACCCAGATGGCTGATAGACAGTAGGGCTACCCACAGTGGGAGACTAACGTCAGGGACTGTCAATAAAAGAAAAAGTACACGAGGTGTAAAAGGAGAAAAACGGAGACTGTTGAAACTCAAAATAACGAAAACTTAGTCCAGGAAGTGGATTTGGAAGAGGTTCAGGAAATAAATAATAAAATGCAGCTGTTACGGCTATATAACACACAGTTTGGGCTTAATGTTAATTAACTCTGATGTGGTCGATACAACAGAACATTTTGGTCATTTTTTGTTTGAAACAACTACAATTTAAAATGAAGCCACTAAAGAAAATCAATGTTCACTACAACCACAAAAATTGCATCAAAAGTAAAAAAAAAAAAAAAAAA
>NC_056510.1:25168658-25170324 GCF_014905685.2 Nematolebias whitei
ATATTTTTTTTTTTTTTTATTTTTTTGTCTTTTTATTTATTTATTTATTTTTTTTTTTTCATAATCAATGGGAACAGAGCAGAAGTATTATAAAGGCCAGAAATAAGAAAACAAAGACAGAAAATACTCCATATGTTCTCAGCAGGATGTCAGAAAAGGGGCTTTCATGAGTGGTCGCTGCCTTCTGCCAGGAGAGGACAGTCCCCAGGGCCAAGAGCTCAGAACTGGAGAAGGTTGCAACAAAACACACAGTTAAAGACTGGATTTGTGACAAACACGTCATGACAATGAACAGTTCTTGGCTGCTTTCATAAAATGCACATACTGGAGAGTAAAACAAAGAAAAATGCATTTTGCTTTATGTCTGCAGGCAGCAGGACTTTGTTCAAGTCTTTAACCTTGAGCCAAGCTTTTAGGACAGAGCAGTGTGTAGGATAATGATAGTAATACCTGCAGTTATTCAGCCAGCAGCGAGTTCTGCTCTCATATAGCCTCTGGGGGGCTTTGTGAAAACTAGAGGGTTAACAGTTTAGAGAAAAGGGTCAAAAACTGGAAACGATTTCTTTTTGTCACAGCAGCTTTGAGGTGCTGTGCTGGAAAATAGATTTTTCTTTATAAGATTTTTTTTGTTTTTTGTTTGTATTCAATTACATTACCTCGTTTATTGTTCTCTTCCATAAAATTGCTATAGGTTCAATATGAAGAAATTGCCATCATAATAAAAACATGCTCAAGAGACAGAACGAAGGCAGCACTTCCATTTAAAATCTGTTTAAGGTGCACTCAAGAGTAATTTCCAGCTCAACTTTATGAAAATAAAACGATGCCATAAACAGCATCATACACATATTAAATATCCACACTTCGTTATGCTTTTAAAATAGATCAAACAACACATGGAAAATTACTTAGTGTCAGTGTTTTTACAGTTATCAAGTCAAAAAGTCTTGGCTGTGTGAAAAGCCAAATACATCCAAACTACATTAGTAGCCAGGCACTAGTAATCTAATAAAACTGAAAGGGTTTTAAACTCAGTCATGTATCCCAGTTTGAGATAAAAATAATGTAAAACTGGAAACATTGAGAACAGTTGATGTTGCTCAAATACAAGATCCAAGAGGATCATCTCACGATCGTTTATCACTTTATATGGTCTAATTTATTTCAGTACAAATAAAAATGAACAGATTTGAGTGGCTTTTTTGGAGGGTCACCAGGAAATATTGTTTTAAATCTTTAAACTAGATTTCCATATTTACCTCTGAACAAACTTTAAGGCGTGTGGAACAGTTTTCTTTGCCCAAAAGTAAAATGAATGCAGAAAACTGTGACCGTAATCTATGATGCCTCGTTTAGCAACAACCAAACAACGTTTCCAATTTAATAACATATTTGTTAAGTATGATAGTGAGGCATGATGCTTAGTGGTGTTACATTACGTGCATAATTGTTGATTTACCTAAACACTACATTTGAATCAATTGTGAATCTGTCTGTGTGACAGCTGAAGCTGGGCAAAGCTTTGATTGGGCATCCTTTGTTGCGTTTCTTGTGTTTCGTGGAACCCATGTGCAGGCTGGACTCAGATAATTCAGGATTTAAAGTAGAATATATATATATATATATATATATATATATATATATATATATATATATATATATATAT
>NC_056510.1:25170334-25205741 GCF_014905685.2 Nematolebias whitei
TATATATATATATATATATATATATATATATATATATATATATATATCAGGGATGCATATTGGATTTTTGGTTTTTATCCAAAATGTCGATATGTTAAATCTTATTTGGCCGATAGCCAATACCAATACTGGTATTTTTTCCCTAGACATACTTTCAGAGACTACATATCTTTCTCTGCTGTTGAATTAAAATACTACATTATTCTGCATGGTCTTTGTCAATTTGGCCTGCTACCAAATGCAGATGCCAAAAAAGGGGTCTGAAAATGATGTAACACTTCAACTTGGATTATGTATATTTGGATATACTTGGATATTATACATCATTGAGTTATTTTGATGGACTGACCGATGTCCGATATTTAATTTTCATGCTAATATTGGCCAATACTGATAATATTGCACATCCCTAATATTTACATTTAATGGTGAGGGAAGTGGTAGCTCACCGGTTCAACTCTTGGTACCGACAACATAAAAAAAAAATGTGGGTGGAACAGGTGAAGCACCCACACCTGCTTCCACCCTCATTTACTACACTCTGGGCCCTTGAGCAAGGCTCTTAACCCCCACCTTCTGCTCCCCCCCGGGTGTCCTGGATGGCAGCTCTCTGCTCCACACAGAGGGCTGTGGTAGCTCGGTGGTCTGTGGTTGAGTCAGGAAGGACATCCAGCGTAAAAATAATTGCTAAGTCGTTGTGTGACAGTTTGCTGTGATCACCACTAAGGCAGAGAGCAGACGAAAGAAGAAGATACATATTTTTTAAAAGAAAATGCAAAAGCTGACATGCAGCAAATTTACATCATCTCAGGGATGACATGGAAGAAGACAGAACCATGAGGCCAAGCAATGCCCAGACAACAAGGAACACAGAGACTCATATCAAAACTGTAACAAATAGATAATGACAAACACCTGGGAAGGAGAACAGGTGATGGAGGCAGGAGCTGATTACAAGAGGGAGACACACTAGAAAACACAAATCCGCACATCACTACAATCAACGTATTGATGCCAACATTGACTCAACAAAGCTAAGAATGACGATGTAATTGTCACAAATTTCTTCTGTATTTTCACTCTGTTTTCTCTCAGCTGTTGATTGATCATTTTTGTGAAAATGATTTCTTGTTGAGGTTATGGAGCTGTCTGTAGTATCCTTTAACAATTATTTGTAGCTTATTGAGAAATGAAGGAAGTTTTAGTTTGTTATTAAAAGTGTTTCCCTTCTCATGTTCAGACTTACATTGGACACATCCTCTTGCTGGTCAACCCAAACAAAGAGCTGCCCATCTATTCCCCTTTGGTAAGTTTGCATTTAAAATTTGCCTTTTAAATAACACGAAACATTTTGCTGTAACTTAAACATTACTTTACATTAATGTTTCACTGTATTTGATTAGCAATTGCAAATTATACATTAAAGACAGCATGTTTCCTGTATAAAAAGTCCAGCAGGAACAGATGAATTGGACCTTGTAGTTGATAAATAATGCAGTCTTCCTGTTAGGGATACACAGCAAAACGCTGAGTCTGCATCAGCCACACACACACACACACACACACACTCATTCCTTCACTCACATATCTATGTTCCCACCAGAACATATAACTGTTTATTACACAGCTATATGAACATATCTATAAAATATCTATTTTTTTATTTAAGTTTGCTGTTGCTATAATAACACTTAACAATATGTGTTACCATAAAAATCTATCTTCTTTAGAAATAGCTGACTTGGCGCCAGGTAAAGGGTTGAACCCAAAATTGATTGCATGGACAAGAAGAAAGCATTGTCTCCTGCCAGGATAGAAATGAATCCAAGTCCCTGTCTGGTTCTCCCATTCAGCCTCTGTCTGGCTTCACTCCAGGCCTCCATACCTAACTGTGAGGTTGTGGAGGAGCAGGGAGATGCATGCGTGAGAAGGACATATGTCACAACATGTGCGATGTGTTGGCCATCTGTCAGTCTCTCTGGTATCCTGGTCCATGACCCGTCCTCCATCGCTTGTCTGTAGCCTTCAATTTAACATTGCACCTGGGCATGAATGAATGTTACAGTTAATTAATATAGACAGACACCTCACACCATTACACACTCAAAGAGAGTGACACCTGGAATGGTTTTTCTGTCTTATGGTGACTGTGTTTCTCAGAACAGCAGCGTGTTTTTATCAAATGTCTCTGTCTCCCTCAGGTGAGTCAGTTGTACCTGAGCTCCACTGGTCGTCTGTGCTCTTCTCTGCCACCTCACATCTTCTCTTCTGCTGAGAGGGCGTACCACATGATGCAGCAGGAGAGACGCCCTCAGTGTTTTATCTTGAGGTACGCCTGCCACCCATTACACAAAAAAATGCACTCCGCCATGCTCATGAATCTAAACGCCCAAGAATTACATGGCCAAAACAACAACGACATTCTCATGGCTGAATAATTTTGTAAATGATCAAAAAGCTGCCCACCTGGTTTCTTCACTCCCCCTTGGCTCTACACCTGTTAAACACTCCCGGAAAGATTAATCGCTCTCAGACGAGCTATTGACCTGTTTCGTGTTCACACAGTGATGGATGTTTGCTGGAAGTGTTGCAGAGTCGCGATCTTTTTGTCCTCGACTGGACCGAGCCAGTGCCCTGATTGCAATTAAATCCTGTTCCGGCTCTCCAGTGGCATTCCCACTGAGTCGTAACCAATCTGGCAGAGAGTTAATGCACATTGGCCATCCGCCATCCATCTCACTCACGCACACACATGGCAACATTGTACTATACACTGCCATGTACACACCTTGCTGTTGTCTATCTCTTCTATACACAATGTCAATTCTGCTCATATCTTACTTTTGGTAAAGATTGTCTTTATGCACTATAGTTCAATATCCCTTATACACACACAAACACACATGCAGACACTTTCACACATTTGTAGGCAATCAACAACCCTCACGAGTCAAGTGATTTAACAAAATGCCCTTGAAATCTAATAAAGCTGGTAAATTGGAAGACAGTGGAAGGACATTTGGACTTCACACTCAGCAGGTCTGTTTGTAGGAAATGTAGCAAGACGTGCGCACACAGTCAAACAGCATACCTAAAGCACCTTGCGGCCATTAGTGCAGGCCTCTGACCTTCTGAAGCCATCTGCTTGGTGTTACTGTGCACATCTCAACCCTCTGCGTGTCAGTGAGCGTCAGAGCATGCTCTGTAGATGGACCTTATGTCAGCCTTAATATCCACACAATGGAAAACTAAAAACAGGCACTCAGTGTACAAAAAGTGGTGGTCATTGGGTAGAATGCTCTCAATGTCAGCGGAAAAGCTGCAAATAATCAGTTTAATGGGCGAACATCCCTGAAGAGTTGATGTCAGGTGGGTGGAGGCATTTAATGGAGGGGACAGATGTTGGAAACACCCCAATCACTGACGTCTCACACCTATTCCTCTGAGATACAGGCTCAGTTTACTGCATGCCCTTCATGTGTTTCACTTTTTTCTCAAAATGTTAATGAGAAAATGAGATTCTGACCGAAAGTAAGCACTTAAAGAATGACCAGATTAGGACGCAATTTGGTGCACAACGCAGTTTTAAATAATTTACCTTATTTTCTGGAGTATAAGTCGCATCAATCGAAAAAAGCATCATGAAGAGGAAAAAAACATATATGTCGCTTCGGTGTATAAGTTGCATTTATTATTTGTCACCGCTGACCCGTCATATTTATTATCAATTGATTTAATGGGCAAAACAGCTTCATTTCGCCTGGGTGGCGCAGCGCCATTCATCCATCCATCCATCCATCCATCCATCCATCGCGGCTGGAGGCGCTAGCTCTACAGCATTCCTCTGCCTGCACCAGCTGAATGAAGCAAATGTGCATGGGAGTACTTCCTGTTGCAGTTCTTCAAAGTTATAGCATTAATCAAAATTTGCATTATGAATATAAAAAAATATATATACTTAAGTTGTTTCGGCATATAAGTCGCAGGACTGATAAATCTATGCAAAAAGATGTGACTTTTACACCAGAAAATGCGGTATTTGAAATGACCTGGTTTGCCTAAAGCAGGCATCAGAGTGCAGAAGTGGGAACGTCACAACTGGCACCCTGGTGTTCCCAGGTAGGTGGTACCGTGAAGTTGCCAGGCATGTGGGAGGTACAGATATCACAGTTTCCCAGTGTCGGAGCCAATGAATATGGACATTTTATTGAAACACTACATCTCTAAAGCACCATGATTCAACATCTTTATAGTTATATGTGAGAACTATAACACACTGAAGCATTAGCAAATAAAAACTGTTAAGTATAACATCTTAAACCATTATTGCGCAACATAAAAGCCATCAACATGTTTTTTTTTGTTTTTTTTCTTTTCTTTAGTGGTGAGAGTGGTTCTGGGAAAACTGAGGCAAGTAAGCATATCATGAGACACTTGACAGCCCGCTCCAGCTCCAAAGGCTTTGGGCTCGAGTCCCGAATGAAACACGTAAGTCTGCAAGCTGTTTGTCAAGTTCTGTCCTTCAAGAAGTCACTTGAACATAAAACTGGAGATTCAACAGATTCTTGCATCTTTGGTTGATCTCAAATTTAAATCATACTTTGTTTTCTTCAGATTTTCTTTCTTTTCTTTAAGTCCACAGGGACAAACTCATTTTCTGTGTGTGTTCTGGTGCCTGCAGCATGTCTCACTGCACATACTGTATTCCCCCATGCTCACAGTTGAGAGAGCCACAGTAGAGAGGAGAGGGGATGTGTGGATTAGCGCAGTGTAAAATGCAGCATTTGTCTTTTTGTTAGTTTACCTGTTTATTTATTGTCATGGTAGCTATTTGTCTGTTAAGCCCACAACTGGATCATTCAGCCAGTCTTTATACTTTATATTTTTAATTCTTGAAATATTCACATTTTGGATTTTGAGATTTTAAGCTCCTGTTTGAGCCATTTGAACCCAATTACTCTAAGCATCATTATAAGTTTGGATAATTTACACTGATGGCAAATGTTAAAAACAGTGAATTATGAAACAATAAATCACATTACAAGTTGCTCTGGTTCACATTCAGAATCCACATCTACTTTCCTATTAGTCCATTTATTACTTGTTTTCTGGGAATTGTACAAAAAAGCAGTGTACAACCATCAGAGACTGCTGATTTCTGATGAAGTCATTGTTATTCAGTCAATATC
Source organism: Nematolebias whitei (assembly GCF_014905685.2). Classification (NCBI taxonomy): domain Eukaryota; kingdom Metazoa; phylum Chordata; class Actinopteri; order Cyprinodontiformes; family Rivulidae; genus Nematolebias; species Nematolebias whitei. Next base: position 25,175,524 of record NC_056510.1, read on the forward strand.
TGGGTCAGATTGTCATTCTGGGAATGAAAAAAATCACATCCTCAGAGTGAATATGCACTGACATCTAGTGGTGTGAAGAGGAATCAAAGAAAGACATTCACTTACGTTCAAAATACTGTATATATATATATTTTTTTTAATTGTTAAAAATTATATGAAAAAATACAAGTAAATGTATCCTTCAAAACAAAGCAAAGTTTCTACAGCATGTCCTTTTTATATTATATGCAGGTAAACTGTATTCTTGAAGCCTTTGGTCATGCAAAAACTCCAAGAAACAGCAATTCAAGCCGCTTTACTAAGCTGTTCACCATCCAGTACTGTGAAAAGAGGAGGACGATGCTCAGAGGTGATATTCAATTCTGTCTCTATAAAACTGCATTTAAATGTATCTTCAGTGATATTTACTGTTACTTTAATTCATCTCAATATCTTCATAAAGCATATATGTCAAAATGTATTTGGTTCTTACATCTTCGTCTTGATTTATGTTTTCACATATTTAAACTCTACACATTTCTTCTTTATGTTTTAACGTAAAAATAGTGTTTGTTATCCATTATTTAAATACATTTTCATTGATTTTACTGTTGAAGCCACTGTACAACATTTATATTATAACTAATGTATACTTTATTGAATGCATAACTTAGAACAAAAACTCAAATCAAACCTTTTTTTTGTTTTTTATATATAGTTTTTTTTTTTTTTCTTTTAAATGGTCAGATCCACAGTTTTGAGAAAATTCCAGCAAGAGGCAGTAGAAGCTCATTTAAGTATTGTCAGTGCATCCATCTCTGTCTCTCTCTTCAGCTTTAACAAATGCAGGCGCTTTTCAGTAAATGCTACAAATAAAGTGTGTTACCACTATTATCAGCTTTGCTGAAATTAAATGTGCTGACAGTGTACGCTGAGTTTAAACATGTCTCACGTTTAAGCTCGAGTTTACACATACATGCTGGAGAAGTCTCGACTGGTCCACCTGCCTCCTCAGCAGAACAACTTCAGAATCTTCTACCTAATGGCTGAGGGCCTTTCCTCCGAGGACAAGAGTGCACTTTACCTCAACAATGTCCTGGCTCACAGGTGTGTGGTTGTTGCAAATAAATCATAAATTTATTGAACCAATTTAAAGCAAAGCCAATTAATAGTAACGATAATCTTTGGTGTGCTTAAGTTTTACCAGTTCAAAATACCTCTTTTTTTTTTTTAACAAAAATAGAGAGGGCTTTATTCAGACTTGGACTCTTGTTCTCTTCTCGGAAACATTTTCTATTGCTGCTCCATTATGTCATTTTTTTTATACCAGGTATCTAAAAGGAGGACATCCAGGAGAGAATCCTCCAGTAGCCACAGCATCTGTCCAGAGCAGGGAACATCTGGCTGCTGTCAAGCAAGCCCTGCGATCCCTGGGATTCAACAAACAGGTGATGATTGGCACATTCTTCCTACAGCCAAACGTTACTGACGTTACAGACATAAAAACTGTTGACCCTGATGGGTTGTTGCTGAGATTGCAATGTGCATTTCTCTAACGCAAAAGAAAGCTGTGTTTCAGCCAGCAAACACAAAAGTGTGCCCTTCAAAGGGCTCACACGTGCAGGTTTCACCTTGGACTTTTTCACAATAAGATTTAGAGGCTTTAAGGCAATCTGTCAAATCAAACAATAAAAGTTTTATCAGCACAATGACACAGCAACACCTCATAAATAATGGAAACAGACTGAGACAATCCCCCAAATAATTAAACAAGGACTGCCCCACTCACCACTGAATAATTGACCACTGCATGATGGGAGAGAGGACATGGAGGCCTGCAGGGGTCCATTTCACATGCCAATGTACGCACAAGAGGCACTCAGTCAAGCATGTATGTACAGACCTAAAATGTGTGAACAATAGCAACTGATACCTAATACAGAATTGTGTGCTTTGGTGCATTTCATCCTGTGCACTGCCAGGTGTGTTTCTCAGACCGTTAGCAGCTTTTATTCTTGCATCTTAATCTAGCATTTATTAGCAGTGACTGACCATCACCTCGCCTTTTAATCCAGCAGCAACCACTGCACATAAACATAACAGGTGGACGAACAGAGCGAAGGATGGTAGTCTTATCATATGGCATCATCGTCTGCTGGATGAGAAATCAAGGTGCAGAATGGAGGGGTGGGGGATTTGTGGAAGTAATAGACCACCTATTTGTCTCTGTCTACAGCTCTCATCAGCAGACAACTCTCAGACCCAAAGGTCAATCATCATTAACACTTCCTATCTGTTCTCTCCCATGTTTTTTTTTTTTAACCTTCCCCTCGCTAAGCATGGGAGAAATGAGAAGCGGGCGAGGATGGAGGGGGGGTCGCTCTGTGTATAGAGTGTCAGACAGAGACTAATGCTTGTATTTATCTCCCAGATATCAGCTCCAATATCCTGCCCTGAGAGGGTTCACACACAGATATGTGCACACACATCCTCAAACTCGGGCTTTCCCCCATACTCCTTCCTAGATACAGAGCAATTGAATAGTGTGTGTGTATGGGGGGAGGGGGGTCCATAAGATGTCCTCTACTGAAGGGCACAGAGCAAGGGTGTGATAGAGGAGGAGAGGTGTGCGAACAAAGAGTTAGGACACCGTTTTGTTCAATGTTCAACACTTTGTAATGATGAAGCTGTGACTATTCTCCATTTAATTTGTTGCAAGAGAACAAGCGAAAAGATGGATGGATGGATGGATGGATGGATGGATGGATGAAATTCAATGAGACATTCCCCAACATTATCCCTATTTACAACAAGGCCTGCTTTTAAGTGAAACTGTAGCATCTCTGCTGCCTTTCGGCTGATTGTGTGCATGATAACAGCTTGAGTTTGCTCTGACTCCAGGACTTTTTGAATCCAGGTGTCAGAGTGGAGTTTTGGGGGTTGCAGTCTATAGCTTTTCTGCACTTGCACAAATTGATGAACAACAGTAGAATAGCAGATAGTACCTCATAGAGTACTATTTGTGCTCTCACCTTTTTCAACATGCACAAGCAAACCAACATCGTCCTTGATCCAAACAAACGTTTACGTACTCAGCATTTTGACCGTAACCGTTTTCATGCTCGAGACACTTAAGTCACGAGCATGAAAACGCATGCACGTGTCATTGAAATACTAAAATCACAGCACCAGTTAGTGACCTGGCATGGACACTAACCAGATTCAATGAGCGCAGCATTAAGCGTGTACATTTCTCACAATCAATACATGAACAGTCGTACATTTCCAGAGATTGTGCATGTGTAATCCGGGCCACTGCCTTCGAAATTCCTTTTTTGTTTACCAGGTTCATGCTACAAATGAACAGTTTAAAAAAATCAGCAGATTTATTCATTTTTTACAATTTTCATAGTTTTAAAACAAGCAAGTGGGACATTCGTCTATAAGTTACTTCAACTCCAGGTGAGATCTTTATAAAATTAACTGATGGAAAATAATCCACCTGACCAGTATTGTCAAAGTGAGGTTACAAGTCTTTAGACAGAACCTACTGAATCTTTGACTATAAAGACATGTTCAGGGGTGTCAAACTCACTTGCAAAAGGGGGCCAAAATTAAAACTTTTTCAAACAAAGGGCCAGTTTCAGAATCTACATTACTCAAGTTAGATACCCAACATATTTTCTTGGTTGCAGGTTCCTCAACAAGAGTTTGATTGGTCTCATGTGGTGTTCCCTGCTGCACTTTCTACATCATAACCAAAGATTACTGAAAAGAAAATCAAGTGATAAAGGTATTTTATGTCTAACAAATCATCTTGGGGGCCAAATAAGATGTCACTAAGGGCCAGATTTGGCCCCCGGGCCTTGAGTTTGACACATGTGGTAGTCATTTGTTGATGTCAACAAATCAGTGACTTCCAAACAGATTGTGGCTCTAGAGGTTTTGATTTGCAGACCAGTAGCTGCCATGATGGATCAGTGGTTGAATGGGAGGATGGAACACGCTGGTCAGCTTATTAAGAATAAAGGGCCTTGCATTCCTTGAAGGAACACACATCTCCCACTGATATTCATGCCAAAGTTAAAAAAAGATCCTATTGCTTGAGGAATGTCAAAATCTAATTGTTTTGGTCAAACTTTGAAAAAAATAAAGTGTACAATGTCAAGTCAAATTTATTTTTAAAGCACATTTAAAAGAACAGCAATTACCAAATGCTTAACAATAAGATAAAGGCAGTAAATTAAAGAAAGAGAACAAGAACAAGATGTAATTAAAGGCATCAAAATAAAAACGTAACATAAAAAGCAATGAGAAACAATGATCTACTAAATGAAATCATACTGTGTTAAACATCAGTGAAAACCAGTGTTTTTAGGAGATTTATAAAAGCATGGAGCTGTTGCAACATGTAGTGAATAACTCTGAAATACTACCGCATCACAGTTGAGCTCAGTATCTGTAAAATGGACTGATTATAGCAATTTTTGTGTTGGCTAAGGTTGATTTGCTGTGGTGGCCATCTTGAACTGAGTTGACTCCAAAAGTCAATCAGTTGTACATCCAATGCTGTTTTTAGAGGTTTAATCAAATTTGTCGAGTGTTTCATAGTACATTTTGTAACAAACAGAAAAAGACACACACACAGACACCAGCAAACCAACAACAAAAAATATGTGTTTTTTTCCCTTTAGCAACACACAATAATGTGCATGGATAAAATCCATGTAGTACAGAACGTAAAGTCTAAAATATTGTCTCAGAGGTTGGATTAGCAATATGAAAGATAAAATTGTTTTTTTTTTTCTTTCATGTGCTTCTATTCCAAAAACACAAAAGGTCATTGTACTTAAAACATTGCTGAACTAAAGAAGTGAGTAATGTTCAAAATTCAAGCTGTCCTGTTTTATTGTCAAACTCTCATATTCTCTCAAGTTACAGCATAACTTAATTCAATTTACCAGAAAGCAAAATATCCTCAGATGACATGTAGTTGCAAATGTAGAAAATTTAACAACAAAATATTCAAGTTGAGAGAAAAACGTTGAAAAATTACATAATTCACTTCAATGCAGTTTATTTGTACAGATCCAAGTCACAACAGACATCATCTCAGGGCACTGAACAGAAACATTCATATTTAAAAATAATTATTTAACATTATTTATCAGAGGAGCAAAATGCTTTGAATTTAACTCCATCACAGAACTCTCATCTTGAGCAAGCATGAAGGCGACAGTGGAAAGGAAAAACACTGAGGAAGAAACCTTTAGCAGAACCAGGCTCAGGACAAGTGACCATCTGCTTCAACCGGCTGGGTTTGAGAAGAACAGATACACAATGGCAGGTCAAGAATCACATGTTAAACTATAAATAGTATTGAATGAAAAGTATTCAATTTTAGCAAATCATTTAAGGAAAATAGGTCAATTTGTCCTCAGTCCTAACTGTAGGATTGATCAAAAAGGAAAGACTTAAGCTCAGTATTTAAACTGGACAATGTGTCAGCTTCACAGATAGAAACTGGAATTTACTTCCACAAGAGAGGAGCCTGATAACTGAAAGATTTTCCTCCCATTCTGGTTTTGGAAACTCTAGGAACTACGAGTAAGCCTGGAGTCTGAGAGTGAAGTGCTCTGTTAGGAAAATATGGAACAATAAGATCTCAAATATAAGATGGAGCTAGGTTGTTGAGAGCTTTGTTGGTTAGAAGTAAGATTTTGAATTCAATTCTGGATTTGACAGGGAGCCGACGGAGAGAAGCTAAAACTGGAGCGATATAATCTCTCCCACTAACTCCAGTTAAGACTCTGGCAGCAGCATTTTGGATCAACTGAAGACTTTTTAAAGAAGTATTTGGACACCCTGATAACAAACCATTGCATTAGTCCAGTCTAGACGTGACAAATGCATGAACCAGTTTTTCTGCAACATTTTTAGATGTTTCTAATTTTAGTGATATTATACCATACCATACCATTTTATTTATAGAGCACTTAAAACAGCAACAAGGCCAACCAAAGTGCTGTACAGGCAGAACAACAGGTAACACACAAAGCAAAATACAAAATGAAGTATATCAGAATATAGACATAAAAACGATGCAGATAATGACGACAAACCAGTGTGGAGCATACAGGTTCAAAACACAGATCATCTGGTGTTGAAAGCCACCGAATAGTAGTGGATTTTTAAACGGGACTTGAAAACTGAGAGGGAGGGGGCCTGTCTGACAAGCAGAGGTAACTCATTCCAAAGTCTTGGTCCTGCTACAGAGAAGGCCCTGTCACCTCTGCGCTTAAGACGAGTTCCTGGAACTGTGAGGAGCAACTGGTCCGCTGACCTCAGGGAACGTGGTGGGACATACGGTTGTAGCAGATCAGAGATTACATTATGCGGAAGAAGGCGGTTCTAGTAACGTAACATGTTAGCAACATAAAAAATACTATTTGCAAACAACTAAATTTGACTAAACTTTGAAAAAGAAACTGCACCTTAGTGTTGTAAATTTATCATTTATTTAAAATGTGTTTTATTGAAAATGCATGCTGTTATTATAGAAACTTTCCACATTTTCTAAACAAATGTATTATTATTATTATTATTATTATTATTATTATTATTATTATTTGGGTCCGTCTTTTTTTTTTCAGCATTCTCTTTAATACCATTTTAACCTGAGTAACTCCAACCCTTTGCATATTTTGTGTTTTTGACTCTTATAGGAGGTGGACTCTGTGTTTACGCTGCTGTCTGCTCTGCTTCAAATTGGGGATCTACGTTTCACTGCTCTGACTGAGGCCAATGCAGCCTTCCCCTCCGACCTGCAGCTGCTGGACAGAGGTCAGGATCAAATTCTACCTTTTCAGAAATGTTGCTAAATGTTACTTCCTCCCACTTTGATGCGTGCTTCACAGCTTCCCAACAGTACATAAAAGTCAGCTACTTGTTTGACCATCAGAGAATAACACTGTTTAGACTCAGTTCCCTCTCTTCTTTTGACCCCCGACCTTGTGTGTGATAATAAACAGCGTCATCATTGCCTGAATAGGAAACGGCCACTAGATGTCAGGGAGATGTGATGTCATGGCTGATGATAGTCAAGGGCTTCTGGGTTGTCGTCACCTGTTTTTGCTGCCTGTTTATGGATTCTGCTTCAAAGTTTAGTGATGACTAATCACTGACAGCTCTGCCAATCACTTAAGGACTCAAGTGGATCAGAGTTCATCTTGCTGTGTCATCAGCATGGTGTCATTATCAGAGCAGACAGCTTTATGTCTGATGCTCAGTTAATGATTAATACTGTTATTTTGATGTTTTTCATCATGTCATGTGCTCAAATGTGTGTTTTTTCTTTCCTTTCTCTCCCTAGTTGCTGGATTGTTGCAGGTGTCCTCAAATGACTTAAGCACTGCCCTCACCTCAGATGTTCAATATATCAAAGGTATCAGAGGAGTGACCCTCACCCTTCTATATTCTTTAAATGTTATGCATCACAGAGAATGATTATAATGGGACTCAGAAGTGTTTATTTTGCCCCATGTAGATTAAGATTTTTTTGTTTTATATTTGCTAATTTGTTTTGCTTAGAACATTTTATGAATGAATGCATGTATAGGACTGTGTCCAGTAGCAATACAGCTGCAAGTTATAGTAGAAAATATTTATATATATATTTTTTTTTTATTATCTTTGAAAAAGATAATTAGAAATCATACAACCAAAACCTACATTGCTGGTCTCACTACTCTCTTGTAAAGCTTAGTTGATTTTGTTGCTACCTTTTTATAAAAAATTAAAATAAAAAAAAAATCACTCCTGAAATGTTTCTCCATTCACTCCATCCTGGCTGGACTCTATTATTCACCTCTTTACCACACTCCCTGTTTTAAAACATCATGGCCATCTGGCCTCGACATTCCCATACCTCCTCTGGTATGTCATCAGGTTCATCATCTTTCCCTAACTTCATCCTCTTTAAAGCTCTCCAAATGTCATCCTCACAAATATTTCCCACTTTGTGCTTCACAGTGTCTATGACCTCTACTCTTCTTTCCCTTTTATTCTCTTAATTTATTAGCTCCTAAAAGTACTCCTTCCATCTTCCCTTCACATGTCCCTTGCTTGTTAGACCATTGCCATCTCTATCTTTAACAAGCCTAACCTGCTGCATATACTTTCCAGCCTGATCCGTCTCATCAATCCGTGCAAGTCCTTCGTGCCCTCTTTAGTGTCCAGCCTCCCATACAACTCTTCATATGCCTTCTGCTTTGCCTTAGCTACGTCCCTCTTTGTTCTACATTGCATCTCCTTATATTCCTGTCCCCTCTCTTCAGTCCTCTCACTGTCATATTTCTTCTTGGCTAATCTCTTTCTTTGAATAGTTTCATGCACTTCACTATTCCACCACCAGGTTTCCTTATCTATTCTCTGTCCAGACGACACACCAAGTACCTTCATACCTGTCTCTCTAATTACAGTTGCTGTAGTAGCCCAATCATCTGGAAGCTCTTTCTTACCACCAAGAGCCTTTAACATCTTCTCTCTGAACTCCTCACAACATTCTTTCTTCCTCAAATTGCACCAATTGATATTCTTCTCTACATTTACTTTTTTCATTTTCCTCACCTTAACATTCATCCATCACACTACCAGCTGACTTGGACAGATGCAAATGGTAAACCTCACTCAAACAGTGGTGGGTGGCATGTGTCCAAGTAGGCCATGTCTACTAAGTTAACACAATCAAGGAATGGTTATGTTAAACTGGGAATAGGGCACTTTCAGAAACTTTTCTTCTTTCATACTTTGCACACTCACACAAAATGCCTTGTTGAGCTCCTTTAGTGTACCTACTTATTTTTCCCCTGTGTAATTAATATATTAGTGAACACGTTATAGATTTTTTAACACAGTGCAGGTATTTATTATTGTCAACTGTCATCAAAAAAGTGTGGTCATACAGGCCTGTCTGTTAGTAAATTAACTCATATTCCAATAGACAAATTTCTTATGAACTTATAATGAAACTCTCAGTAGTAATCAATGATGTACACCTACAACTGAATGACTTTTAGTCAACTGGATTCAAGATAGCTGTCACAGCCAACTGACCTTTGCAAGCAACAAAACGGCTATAACTGTAATTTTTACAGATATTCAGCTAAAATTTGGTAAAGTGTAGGTGAAAGTCACCACTATCACATACTTTAAGGGGTGACTAATTGTAGGACATGTTTGTGGGAAACTTTGGCAAAGCAATATGCTACGTTCATCTGATGAGCACTAGTCCTTGACCTCTTTCAGCCACAAATACAGTACAGGAAGACAAATCTAATTCTGATTTCCATGAGCCAGAAATGTCATGGCCTTGTTATTTTTTTAATGTTTGCTTGTTTTTCAGGCGACGTGATCACTCGGCGTCACACTGTAGAGATGTCAGAACAGTACAGAGACCAGCTTGCTAAATCCATTTATGGGCGCCTCTTCAGCTATCTGGTCAATAGTATAAACGACTACCTTCAAGGACAAGATGACAGCATAGGGTAAACCTCTGTGTGTGTGTGTGTGTGTGTGTTTGATTGTGTTCATGCATCCCAAGAAGTGTTTTCACTCACCACATTAGAAGCAGACATTCTTTCAGGGCCTGCTATGTGTTTGACACTGATAGTTTAGCATTACTTGAAGTCTGAGGAGCAGTTTTGTGATAGTTTACATTTCACAACTCGCATGTTTAAGCATGTATAATATAAATGTGAAGGCCAAAGTAGAACAGAGACGGAGGACACACCTGATGTTTAATGTTTGGAGAAGTTTTATACAAAAAAACACTGAAAAAAAAAAAACTTGATCCAGTTAGGTGAAGGTCAGGGGATCCTTGGTGTTGTTGATGTTGTGGAGTCTTATCACACGCTGACAGATAACCCACATTAAATCTTTTGGAATGTGTTTGCTCCTTGCCTTGTTTACGCACCGACCACTGAACATAATAAATGTGTCAGCCACACATTTATGGCACACCCATTTTCAGATGGTATTGCACATACATGCAGACATGCGTTACGCTGGTCGTCAAGGCAGCGCAGAAAACAACTTCTCACACAGATTCCATATTCAAACTGATAATATAATAAACATGCTTTTGTCTTTTTCATGTACTTTCCAGTGATCCTGCTATGGAAATTGGAATCTTGGACTTATCTGGGTTTGAAGAATTTCAAAAGAATGAATTTGAGCAGGTGGGAAGGCGCTTTTTAATGGAGTTTTATCATTTACAAATAAAGGATAATGATGTTAATCTACAGAGTCACTGTGGCCATCTTGAGCTGCAGAGAAATATGTGGAATCATAAAGTTCAACAGGTCTCAGTCAGACCGTTTAAATGTTTGGAGTGCTTATCGGTTGCAACCCTGACATTTTTGTGAGTAATTGTAATGAATGAGCTGAGGTCTGTGGCTGACTGTGGCGTGATATTTCGGCTGTCCTCAGATGAACTGATGCTTGACACAATAACTGTCTGTGTGTGAGATGTGGGCAGCCTCACACGGGTCAGTGCAAGTGTGTGTGTTTATATATGAATGCGTTGAGGTGGGAAACCCTAGTTTAGAAATATATTTAGTCTAAGATGCATTACGAGCCACAGCAGAAAATGAGTACGTTTTTAAGAAAACAAAGCATAAAATTCTGGAAAAAGTTGAAGTTGGTTAAAACATTAATATTTTAAATATGTGCCGACGTAAATCAACATCTTTCATAATATTTTTGCAATGTTCTTGCAGAAGTTGTAAAAAAAATATTTTGAATTTAAACCAAAACTTTAGAACAACAACACAATTGTTTAACCCAGCCCAGGACCACCATTCAGTATACAGTAATATACCAGTTTTTATAATACATTTAAAATCAAACTGATCTTTTAATTTCTTCAGTATGTGGAAAAAAGGTTGTTTTTCTTCTGTTTGTTGCTATACTTAATATGTATTAATAGAGGCTCTGTCTTTGTTTGAATAAACTGTAAAATTGATCAAAATTATTATTATTATTATTAATATTACTATACAGTGATTTTTTTTTGTTCGGTTTATTGGGTTTCATTCATAATAAGAATCTTGATTTTTTTTTTTTATGAGCTGTATTTTTCCATGATTTCTAGTCTGTGTGTGTGTTTTCTTGTGTGTATGCTCACAGATAAACAGCTTACATTTCTCCCCTTATTTTCACATCAATTACTGAACATTAGAGCCACACATGCAGTGTGTAGACTGATCCAACTCACCTGTAACACCTGTTAATCTTTCGACCTTCATCAAACCCACTCTGTTAATAGACTAATCTTTGATCAAATCAGCAGGGATTCATCAGACAAGTGTGTGTGTGTGTGTGTGTGTGTGTATGTGTGTGTTTGTGTCAGTAATTCATAGCGCTCAAGTGGGTAAGTGCTTATAGCTCCTATTCAGAGCTTACACTTCCTCCCGGTGGAGCTGCTGGTTTCCTCCAGCTTTTACTAAAGGCCCTGTGTGTGTTTGTCTTTGCCTTTTGGAAGCTTGTGCGCTTGTGATGTTTGTGTCTGTGTGGCACCAAGATAAGTGGCTCGACTCATCAGGATGCTTTCTAATCGAGGCGGAAATGAAGGATTGTGCAACCTTTTTTTCAGGTCTTAAAAAGTCAGAAAGGCTGCACGATAGGAACATAATAATAATAATAATTATAATAATTTAAAGTATTTGCAGGAGATTGCATTTTAGATTCGAAGCCGCACTTTGCTACCACCTAGCAAAAGACGTCACAACCTTTTCTTTGTGCATTTATTTAGTAAGGGACACGCTCTGACATGTTTGTACACTCATATACACATAAACAAAAACAACGCATAGCATGATCAGTGTTATTAGAGCTTGTTAATTAAAACCATGTTTGTCAAGTGGTGTTGTACCTGCTCAGCACTTTACTAATGAGCTTACTCAATCAACCACCTGCTGGGACTAAGCTCTTAATGGGCTAGACTTGCTGGGAGGTAAACAATAGACAAGCATGGAGGAAAGGAAAACAACTATGGCCGCCCACATCATGAAACATCGCTCCTACTACTGAGTCGATGGGGGGTGGAACCCGAAATGTGGGTCATGACACAGTTTTGTCACAAATACATGACTGTGTTAAGAGCACAGCAGAAACATGCAAATGACTGATTATCGCTCAGCAAATTACCTTTTACAGAAAACCCCAAAGGCTCATGGAGGTATCTTTATTCTGAGCTATGTTTTATATAAAGCATCAACTACACTTACTTTGATGTACACTTTTCAACAGGCATGTTTTGCTGCGTTTGCACAGCCCACCCCCATGCAAATGGTATTTTTGATGGGGAAAAACAAAGATTTTTGGAAACAGTTTTCAAAATGGAGAGTTGTAAATATTATTTTTGAGAGACAGAGATTTTTGGAAGCGATAAGCAGCAGCTTGTTTTGTGTATGCAAACTTTTTTAACTTGTTTAGAAACCACAGTAAAATAAGACGTTTTTGTCCTTTTTACATCCTGATCTATTTGCAGTAAACATCAGTCATGTGCTGAACTAGAATATTGCAAACAATGTAAAAACAAGAGTTGTGTTAAGAATTTATAGCCAACAGTGTTCTTTTTTTACTTTTTAAGTCTTAAATGTAGATGTTACAGACACCTTATGGAATAAAATAAGTATTTCAGCATTTTTGTTTAAACCTCTGATATGAGATCTTGTTGTTGTTGTTGATTATTTAAAAAAAAGGAAAATAAAACATTGGTTTAAAACATATACAGAGTATGCAATCAGGGTATATACAAATGGTTTATTCCATAAAAACAAATAATTGCATTTGTTCAGTCATAAAACAACAGAAAACGAAGCAATGACTTTATAATATTTTGCTCCGTGTCAAATCCAGAATTGAATCCAAAATATTACTTCTAACCTACAAAGCTCTCAACAACCTAGCTCCATCTTATGTTCAAGATCTTATTGTTCCATAATTTTATAACAGAGCACCAAAGTTTATACTCAATGATCCAGGTATAAATTCAACAATGTTCAGTCAGGTCATCTGGACAGTTTCATTTTTTGCTGACACGTATCATATTTCATCCAAAGGACTTCTTCAGTCTGAGGAGCCACCAACAAACTGAGTCCCACAAACAGCATACTGCCATAGTGGAAAAAACTGTTTGCTGGTAATAAGATGGCCTCTGGGGCCCACCCTCTACCCCATCATGATGAAAACATTTATGAATGAAACTTGAGGAAGTTTAAATTAAACATTTTGGATCAATCCATTAAAACCTTTAGAATAAGACTTTTTAAACTGCGTTTCTAAAACTAGACCTTAAATACTCCAAAATTCAAATATGCAAAAATATTTTCCCCCATATTCAGATTAATATATTGTCACAAGAACAATTTTACAGAACATATATTTCTACAGTGTATTTTGGGGAGCTATTTTTATTGAGCATGACAACTATGTTACAACAAGAAGAAAAAAAAAAGCCTAAAAAACTTTTGTTTTTGTTTTTGAAGATTTTATTTTTTTGTCTTAATAAAAATTTATTTGAAACAGCCCTTGGACTCTTTTAAATATTTTGATTTGGCCCTTTGGATAAAATAGTCGCTCACCCTGAAGGTCACCTCAGGTCCATCATGTTCGAAGGAGGAAGTTACGAATGTGAACAAAGTTGTTAATTTTAAAGTATGAAAAATAAAGTTGTTGAAGTCGTTATTAATGTGAATGCAAGTAGAATTATTATTTTTTTTACCTGTTTACCTCTATATCCCTTCATTATTATCAAGTCACCCTTAAAGCTGAAGGTTTCACTCACTCACTTAGTCCATATTCGAGTGGAATAAGTGGCAGGGAGGATTTTTAGTGTTTATAAAATCCACAGAGGGTCCATTAATGAGCAAATTCACATTTTCTATGTTCCATGAGCAGTCAGATTACTCATGCCCCATTGACTGCCTCAGCAGGTTCTGTTTGCGTTTGTATTGGTGCCTTTGTTTGCTTTAAAAAACTTCCAGTTGTGTGCCTCTGGGAACCACACGGTGTGTTTACAGTGCCATGTGTGCGTGGGTGTGTGTCTGTTCCAGCTGTGCGTGAACATGGTCAACGAGCGGCTCCGGCAGTACATCTCTGAGGTGCTCTTCCAGCACGAGCAGGCCGAGTGTCGGCAGGAGGGCATCGCCATGGAAACCACCCACTCCCACAACCACCAAAGTGCTGCTCTGGACTACTTTCTTCAGGTAGTTTTGACTGGTTTTGACTAGTCGGGTCCAATTTGATCTCTTGTGACATGATTTAATATTGTGAATCCTACTCTGCAATTTAATAAAAGATTTAAAGTCACGTGGTCAAAGTGAAGAAGCAAATGTTTCTACAAACCAATATTTGCTCTGGTTGACAGCTTTCTAATTTTTGAAGCATAATGCACAGTATAAAAGATGAACTACCAGGTTTGAATGTGACAAGGGACCTCTACTCTCTTCACCCAACATCCTGATGACTTTTCTTTTAAGGTCAACATAAATATCGACCTAAAAACATGAAACAGAGAAATCTGTCTTAACCTACTTTGTATGGAAGAGAAAGCTCTGCTCTGCGAGGATCAATACGTGTCACAAGGAATAATAAAATACTGGAATCAAGTATGCTTCGTTTAAATATGACCAACATAAATAACACATGAATGTGTGCTTGTTGTTGCTGCAGAAGCCTCAGGGACTGCTGTGTGTGTTGGACGAGGAGAGCCAGAGCCTGCGGCCTGCAGAGCAGAGCTTTTACAAGAGGCTGTCCTCCCAGCTGGACTCTAGTCCCATTCAGGAGCTCTCTTTCACCACCAAGGACGGCAATGGCAACCCTCCACCCAAAGACCAAGGCCCAGCTTTCATCGTCAGTCACTATGCAGGACAGGTCTGTCTGGACTCTTGAACAAAAAATGATAATCTAAATCATCACAACCTCTGACAGATGCATTCAGATGGATATTATTTGGACACCTGACACCAACCTAAACATTTCTGCTATGCAAGCGCTGCTATCTCAAACAGTGTACTCTCAAAAAGCCTAAATAGATTTGAATCGGATTGAAGCTAACTCCATATAGATGATTCAGAAGGTCAAAATGAGCAAACACTCATGTGTTTGTACAAAACAATTTAGGATAACAAGTGATTTTTTCTCCATGTTCTAACTGGTTGGAGCTGTTTTAATGGCTGCACTCGGTCTGTACTGGGTAGTCATAAGGGTTTGTTGGTTTTTGCAGTGGGTGCAAGGATAGTTTGGCAGAACATGAAATCAGTAAAAAAAAAATTACAGTAAACTTTTAATTCCTACCTAATACATATCTGTATTTCAAGAAGCTAATGTCTCCCTCCTTTTATATTTTAAATATTGTATACATTTTAAGGCAAACAGAAATGTTACAATGCTAAACCTAAAACATAAGAAGTGATAAATTGCATTGTTAAATAGAAAAGTGTCATAGTCGTGTGTTGGAAGGACCAGAACAAGCTTACAGCACGGAAGTAGGAAATAAAATAACAATGAAAAACAGAAAGTGCTGCTGGACAGGTAGAACCAATAATAATAATAATAATAATAAAATACATACAAATAATGCTCAAAGAATGCCCATAACTGAAGCAGCCCAAAAGAAATCCAGATTTATACAATTAAATGGATGCAGGTGTGGCATTCACAAATCAATACCAGGTGTGAAAGAAGAACAGGTAAACAAAACTGACAAGGAAAGAGGAAGTAAAGGTGACATTAAACAACATTAACATGAAATGGAAGTTAAACTCAGATTAAGAATCTGCACCTCATCAAAACAAGACTATGACATACATATTGATGAGAGAACAGTGTCACTTTGTTATTTTTAAATATTCAGGCTTTTTCTGAGGATGAGGACGTTTGACATAATTACAAATAGTCCTGTAGTTTGTTAACAACAAATTTAGAATAAAAATAAATCAATCACTCACCTTGGCAATATTTGCTTGACACTGACACAGTTTCTGGACATGTTTAGTTAAGCAGCAACATGATTTGTTCCTACAGTCGTTCACTTTTGACTAATGAATGCACTTTAGTTGAATATAAAAACGCGTGTGCTCAAGTATTTAGATGAGTATAAAAATAAAAACTGATCAGTGTGTACATTACTAAAAATATGAACATAGAACAATTTGTATATTTAAGCCAAGTTTTTTTTTTAATCATTTTTAAGATAAGTATAGCTAATGCATTTGTGCATCTATCCATCCATTATCTTTTACCTGCTTCTTCCATTTTGGGTCTCGGGCGTCCCCGGTGCCCATGTCCAGCAATCACTGTGCGAGGGACGGGGTACACCCTGGACAGGTCTCCAGTCCATCACAGGGACATAGAGACAAACAACCACTGACTCTCTCACTCACACCTAGGAACAATTTAGAATTACCAATCAGACTAACATGCATGTTTTTGGTCTGTGGGAGGAAACCGGAGTGCCCGGAGAAAACCCACGCATGCACGGAGAGAGCATGCACACTCCACCCAGAAAGGCCCCCGGACCGGGATTTGAACCAGGGACCTGCGAGCTGAGAGGCAGCAGCTCTACCAGTTGCGCCACCATGCTGCCGCATTTGTGAATTTTATATTTTATTTCATTTTTTACAGTTCAGCATACTTGTACTAGAAGATGGGACTGTTATTAGGCACTGTGGTGGATTAGAGGAGGAACAGCTGAGCTTCTACCCTGAAGCTGTTAAAATTCATTAATCCCACTAATCAAGGTCAACGACAAGGTTCTTATTGTCATTTGCATCACATGTAGTACATGGGGTGGAATGAAATCGTGAATGCACGGTTCCAGTTAAATCCAACAACAGCAAAAATATAAAGTGTAAAAAGAAAGATTAAACAAGGATCAATATATAAACTAAGATATACGCCAAACAAACACCAAACGGCATGTCAAACGATCCACGATACACGCCAGTCACCAATAGTGTAAAACAATACACCGAACAACAGCAGCACAAACATGAGTCTTTGTGGGTGGATGAGTATGGATGCATGAATACAGCAGTATGGAATAATCAGCAGCATGAGATCAGCAGCATGGATAATCAGCAGCACATATCACCAATCAAAGTTGCATGACAGTGATTTTTTTTTTAAAACAGTGATAATTCTGGTTAGCACTGATGCCTCACAGCAAGAAGGTGCTGGGTTTAATCCCCGATTTGGAGCAGGGATCTTTCCGTGTAGAGATTGCGTGTTCTCCTGTGCTCCAGTTTCTATCTACAGTCAAAAAACATGCATGTTAGGCTGCCGTCAGGCCCCGGCCTCCTTTGCAACAGAGATCTGTGATTCAATGGGATTTGCCTTTTTTTTTTTTTAATAAAGATGACAATAATCTTCATGCCTTCATAACGTCACCAAATAAACTCTAAATCGTTGTCATCAGTTTCACTTTCTGATTTCTTGTCTCTATTAGATTTCATATGACCTCACAAGAACCCTTACAAAAAACAAGGACTCCCTCCCTCAGAATCTGCAGCTTACAATGAAGTGTAAGTATCCAGCACTTATAACGAATGTAAGCACATTGTGTCGTCAGAGCGTGCTCAGGCACAAAGACGCTGCCTTGTTTAAAAACGAAGCAAACAAAAATCACTTCTTGTCTTAGTCTGGTTGTGGTTATGAGTGTGTTTCATCCCATGTGCAGCAGGCACTGTCTGTGTGTAAATTGTCTAAATAAGCTGCCAGATGTGGGGTGTTGTGGCTACCAGGACACAGGCAGTCGTTGTGTGAATGCCAGCCTAGCCTTGCATCCAGCAGCCTAATTGGTATAATTTCCATGATGAGGCTAATCTTTTAAAGACTAACCCTTTACTCATTCTTGGATCTCACTCCTCTGTCTGACAAGTCCAAGCATCTAGCTTACATCCACAGAAAGCCACAAACCGTGTTTTCTTTTTTTAATAATTATTTTACATGTACCAATCCTCCCTTTATGTTTAAGACTTCAAGCAAAAATAAATCTGCAATATTACAGTAATTTAAATGAAAGTGTAATGCTGTAAACGCATTGAGACACATTGAGACTGGGAAAAAAAAAGTCAGTCCTGAGACTCGAGGACAAGCTCCAGATGTGTGGCTGGTTCTTTAAGAATTTACAACAAGATTGCTTCTAAATCGACGCTACTTGAAACTAAAGTGTTATAGAGAATATTTCAGGAACTCCTGTAGAAAAGACTAGATAATGGTTTACTGATGTGCCAGAGGCTATCGGTGCCAATGAAGACTAGGCATCCTGCTTGTAAGATTTTTAATAATATTTTTATTTTGTCAGGTTAAAATTGTTAAAATTACTGATACAAAAGCTCATAAATGTTTTTTTTTTCTACTTTATCCACCTGAATCAGTTCTCCTGTATTTTGTTCTCTTTATTTTCCTGAACGTTTCTGATGAGAGAGTCACTCATCAACTTCTACACTCACATTGTTTTTCTAAATGACTTTATTGTTGTCGACAGCTCCATGGGTTGTGCACAGTGCACCCCCTCTGCCTGACTGACTGTTTATATGTTTGAATCTTCATTATCCTTCATTTTTCCTCTTCTCATCCTTTTTTTTTCTATCCTTGGTTAAGTCCACCTGAAGCAATTTTTTCCACTTTCCTTTCTATTCATTCTATTTTCTCCATATTGTCCTCCACCCCCTTTCTCCACCAATACTGTGGCTTACTCTACACTTCTTGTCCTCCCTCTTTGCATGTATGTGCTTGGTGCCTGGCAGCCAGTGAAAGCGTGTTACTGCAGCAGCTCTTCCAGTCCAAGCTGACTCAGACTGGTTCTCTGGTGCCAGCAGCCCAGGGCCGCATAGGGCTGAGAGGGACTAAAGCTGCCTTGTTGTTCCAAAAGATGCCATCAGCATCCTCTGTCAATGCTACTTCTGTCCCCCAACAGCCCCGGAGGTACCATGATCTCACTAAGGTAAAGCATATTGGAGCTGTGACTATTTAAGTACCTGAGTTCAGTTTAAGCATCAGCACTTGACAGAGTCTAAAACATTTCATGATAATTACATTATCTAAGACCACTGTTTAAAATGGGACAAACAAGTGACAAAACCATAAGGACCTTTAAGTTCCAAAAGACAACAGTCTCCTGGGCCTATCTATGGAAAAACAGGGACACTATCTTTAGAAGGAAAAAAATCTAATTTAATCTACTTCCCACCACACTTCTATATATAAACCTCTGGGAATTGGATTTGTTTGTGCACCCATGCATGAGATAAAAGCCTGTCAAGAATGCACACGATCACATGGAGTTTTGGGCTTGTACACAGTTTTGCAACCTCTAAAAAAATGGCACATGTCAAACCAATGTTCTAGTTCTTGTTTAATGTCGGCTTTCCCGCTTTGCATCACCCTCTTTTTTGTCTGCACTAGTATTGGAATAAACACAGAGTACTTCTCCACATTGTGAGTAAAAAGCCTTTCCTGTTGTGTAATCTCCTGGAGGTCCAGTCTTCTGTCTCTGTGGCTTATTAGCCATGTAGAGCAAAGACCCCCTTTCAGCTCCCTGAACTGTCCCAGCAGTTTTATACAGGAACATTAAATAATGTTGCTGAGCTGCTGAGTAAGACTGTAAATATAACATTATGGCACAGTAAATGCCATGGGTCTTGTTAAGCTTTAAATCATAAAATCATGGCTGGGACTAAGTTATGTGGTGGGGCTATTTACTGTAATTGCAAACATGCTATCAAAGACACCATCATCATCATGTTTTGGCCTCTATTTTAGACCAGACAATCAAATTTAATGATAATACTTGCGCACAATGTTCTGTGCTCCTTCTTGGTCACATGAGGCTAAGCTCATATACTAATGGCTTCTCATTTCGTTGTCAGATCTTGAAGAAAAAAGGCTCAAGTTCTTTCCTCCAGCGACTGGAGCGTTGTGGGCCCATCACAGTGGGTGTCCAGCTAAAAGTAAGAACAATTTCTATTATCTTTTATGCACTGATGCATGAAACCAGTAGAAACATGCCATTTAATGTTTGAGTCACTTTAAATGTTACCTTTGAGTCTCGTTTTTATTGTTATTGCCTGCAACTGAAAAGCAGGCGGTGATGTTTTTACCTATGACTGTGCATGTGTGTATTTTTCTGCCCTTTATCAAAATATTTCATGAACAACTGGACAGACTTTAATGAAACTCCTAGGAAGTGCCTGTAATCATTTCATGCACATTTACAACTGATTATCTTATCTAGTTCACCCAGTTCAACATGGCCAACACAGTTAAGCAACATTAGCCAACATTAAAATGCCTATAACTTAGTTAGTTTTACAAGTGTGGAGCTAAAATTTGTTGTGGTAGTGTCTGAGAATCACAATGCACAACTCAAGTGCTAGCACATTGCGTAACACCTCACAGTATTGTGAGACATTTCATGGTATTTACAAAGTTTGACTTAAACAGTTATAACAATGTCAAATTTTAGCATAAGTTTAACTTTGTCTACGACTCTAGCATAAAAGGCAGTGTGTTTTTTTTTTCAATGAATGCTATGTCTTTAATTTACCTAATATTCCCAAAGTTACCATCAAGCATCTGGGTCACATCTTATCTTTGAACAAAGAAGGTGCTTGCTAGGGTTTATTTTAGTTTTGCTCTTATCTCAAGTCTTTGCCTTCGTCACAATAGTACTCATAGTCTTTTACAAGAATTCTAAGACGTACGCAGTGATTTCATAACTATTTAAAGCAACAATAATGTTCAGTTGGCAAAGAGCAGTTCAGCCAGTGGCACTGACGCAAGAAGGCTGAGATGTGGTCCAGAGGAGGAGTACCTTTGGTCTGAATGAAACCACTGTGTTGCACAATCAGAGTTGTGGACTTGTGGTTGACGAGCCCCTCAGGGAATGGCAATGAGGGAGCGAGTGGGCTGAAGAATGATGCTGTACCAAGCCAAACATGAAGCCCTCCACATGAATGAATGAATGAACAATGAACAACAGCTACTGTGATCTCTGTGCTTGGAGTTGTGTGCATGTTATAGAGAAGATGGCATTGTGAGTGCTGGAAGTGGCTTTCATAAACGACACACTGAGTATTGTACCTGAGGCCCTGTTGCAGACTGATGTCAGTCCTGGGCGTGGCTGGAAGCACAGATGCAAGTGTTTACGTACGTGTCTGCGGGACCTTGACTGCAGAATCTTGGAATTGAGGATTTGAAGAAAAGCTCTTTCACACTGTCTCTAAAGAGCTAAGACTTTTTTATGTTCTTATTTCTTTCAAAAGCGAATCACGCACTCAGACGTCAGAACACTTGCGCCTAACGCAATGGAATTCTGTTACAAAAGACAACACCGAGAAAAACCATTACATATTCCCAGTAAACATTAGTCACAGAACTCTTCTGACCTCACACCCTGAAAAATATGTACAACTTGTTGTTCATGGAGTTTTCAAATTATTAAAGCTATCTTTGAGATCATTTGAAGCAATGCAGAAATTCCTTTGAAGGACCCCAGTTTAGAGGAAAAAGAGCTTAACCGTAACCAAAGTGGATTTTTGCCATCTTAACACAACTCCAAGGTCAAAAAGTCATGTGGACACTATTTTATAGTGCTGTAAAAAACTATTCTCACCCTTACAGATTACTTCTGCTAGACACAGACAAGCTGAGCAAATAAAATATGCCATTTTAAATAATGATTTAATTTATTAAGGTATAGAAGATATTCAAATCCACCTGGCCCTATGTGAAAAACCAGTTGCCTTCTAAATCCAACAACTGTTGTGCCACCCTTGATGACAACAACTGCAATGGAGAATTTACACCAAATGGCAATAAGGCTTTAAACTGGCTATAGAGGTTTTGTTGTGCAGCTCAGATCTATGTCTGGCTGCATAACTCGTGCCTGAACTTGAGGTCACAAACTGATGACCTGACAGTCTCCCTCAGAATTTTCTGCTGAGGATCAGATTTTACAGTTTCATAATTATGACAGGTCAGGTCCTGAAGTAGCAAAGCAGACCCAGATCATCACACTATCACCACCATGTTTGATTATCCTTATGATGTTATTTTTCTAATATGTGGTATTATTTTCATGCCGGATGATGCAAATATTCATAAAGTCCCCATTTTGTTTCATCAGTCCACAAAAGTTCCTTAGAAGTCATCAGGATCCTTACTATGTTTTGGGGCCTTAGTGCTCTTTTCGGTCAGCAGTGGTTTTGGCCTTAGAGTTCTCTTAAGGGGGCCACTTTAACCCTTAATCTCTTTCTTATTGTTGAATTATGAACTCTGATTATAACAAAATTAAATGAGGACTGCAGTGCCTTAGATTAAAAAAAAATCTCGGACCTCCTGGATTAGACGTTGATGTGCTCTTATAATTTGCTTGGCTATCACACCTGGAAAGGTTCACCACTGTTCCATATTTTCTTCATTTGTAGATAATGGCTCTGTTTAGATTATTTCCTCAGTTCAACAGGTCTGGCAGTAATACGTACATGTCAGTGTGGCTGAGGAAAATAAACCCAGATCTCCCATCCTAACAATTCAATTCAGTTTATTTACTGTACAGTACCAATTCACAACAGAAGGTATTTCAGGGCACGGAACAAAAACATTCACATACATAAAAATCAATTAGTAATCAATTAGTCTATCTATACTACTTAACAGAAACAGGTTATTTTTATTCTCATCTATTAAAGATGAATAATATAAAGTTCTCGCTTTATGGAGAGCGTTCTTATATGTTAGCAGGCTAGCTCTCAAAGTTACCATAATTCTCGGACTACAGAATGCACATGTCTCTAAGTCAAACATATTAAAGATAAGATAAATCATAATTTTGTACATAAGATGCTATGGCAGGCATTCACCGTTCATCGTTAGGAACTGTGCCCCAGCCTGCTCCATCAATGTGTAGCTTTCTTGTTGTAATTCAAGACTCAGCCACCGGACAGCGTTTCTCAGACTATAGCTTACATTTAACATTTGCTCAGACTGCATGATCGTCACAAGTCTTCATGAAGCTTTGCTGTCTGACTCATGGTTTCAACCATTATACCTTCAAATGAACACAATAACTATTTAAGCATAATCACTGGATAGAACAGTGCCAAAAACCTGATAAGGTGTTCTCTACAGTTCAAAAATGGGCGTTTCTGGAGAATAGGCATTTGTAGAGGGCAAACACTGATTGGCTAGCTGTATTTACTGGCTCTTTAGGTAAGTTACATCAGTTCTTTTTTAAAACTGTTTCTAAGAAACAGCGCTATGTCTGCTGTCAAACACAAGAAGATTCTCTTTAGTTGTTGGGTTGTAGGCTGCACCTGACACAGGTTGGCTTGAGTGTGGTCTGGGTACAATGAAATATGAAGCATCTGAAGCAAAACCCGCTCCCATTTGTCAAAAAGTCTGGTCTCAATTAAAGATCATGAGTCCTATGACGAGATAATGGCCCAAAACAAAAGCTAAAAACAAAATTTACTCTTTATAAGTGTTCTTCTATGAGATCTGATCTATGAAAGGAGCTGAAACATGGAGTAAAATTGACCCTTAAAATATGAGACAGCTGAGGAAGTTAACCAGTAAGTAAAAATACCTGCTCCAGTTGCAGAAATCTTACAGAAACCGACAATCACTCATCTGCAGTGACTGATTTAAATTGTTGAACAAGAAAATGTGAATATCCGGATACATGCTCAATAATCCAGGTAGAAAAATCCAAAAATGTTCAATCTGGTCCTCTGGACATTCAAAAAACAAGAAAACAAACAAACAAAAAAAACAAAACAAAGCAAAAAAAAAATGTAGAAACGTTTCGTCTCTCAGCCGAGAGACTTCCTCAGTCTGAGGTGCTGTATTCAGCTCAGTCTCTTAAATAGCACCTTCTCAGAGTGGATCAACCAGTTTGCTGCTGACAACCAAAACCAGCTGATCACATGATCAAGAAGGACCATCAGCCTAACGATGGATCATTAGCACACTGATGGCTGTTTACTATTCACAGGGGGCTGAGTGATACTAGCAATCACAGCATTGTAAGAGGGGGACAGTTGAACCCGGAGGCCTCCACCCCTGTTTAACGATGGACGGTTTCTTTTCACAAAGATGGCCTCCTTTACTCCTCTCTCAAACCATCGTTCCTCTCGATCCAGGATGTGAACATCTTCATCCCTGAAAGAGTGACCGCTGGCCTGGAGATGAGTGTAGACCGCAGACTCCTGGCCTGATGATGTTGATCTTCTGTGCTGGGCCATCCTTTTGGCCAGTGGCTGTTTAGTTTCCCCAATGTAAGACTGATCACAGCCTTTTTTTTTTTCTTGTTTTTTGAATGTCCAGAGGACCAGATTGAACTTTTTTGGAAGAAAATGTGAAGTTAAAAGAAACATCCTTTGTCCCAAGGCCAGTTTAATTCAAAAAGCGTTCAATACAAAAACAACTGGACTTTATTTGTAACAGAAGACGTTTCGCTCCTCATCCGAGGAGCTTTCTCAATTCAAGGAGCAGTGAAGTGAGGGATTCAGGTTATAAAGCTGACTGAGATAAGACACACACACACATATGTAGATTAGCAATTCACACCTAAAAACCTTAACAGTAAGAGTCTTTTGTTCCTCTAATTCACAGACGAGGCCCCTCTGTTCCCATCAGGTGTGAAAATCGGCTGGGAATCTGTCTTAGGCCCTGTACACACGTAGCCTGGTGTTTGAAAAAACGAATATCCGCGCAAAAAAATATCGCCGTACATACATGTTCGGATAGAGAAAATGATCGTCTACATGAACCCGGTGATGTTCACCACAGAGCGTTGTAAAGAATATGCCCAACCCATAGGAGGCAGTGTAGTGCAAAGGTGAAACGTATATCAGCCAATCACAACCCTTCAAAGCAACCACAACTTCCTGTTAGTATTGAATCATGGCGCCTGGAGGTTCGTTTGTGTGGACAGACCGCGAGGTTGAACTACTATTAAATACCGTGTTGGAGTACAAAGTTAATAAAACTCAGGAAAATGTCGACTGGGAATCCTGTCAGAACAAGTATGTTGATATTTTAGCGCTTTTTTTAGAGCATTACCCAACGGAGTCCTCCGACGAGTTTCCCCATTCACATGCCGACATCACGCGCGGGAATTTAACAACAAAAATGAAAGCAGTCCGAGGTAAATATCGCCATGCTGTTGATACAGGACGCAGGAGTGGACACGGTCGAGTGGTTCTTCTGTACTTCGAACTGTGCGAACAAATCTGGGGTGGCTCTCCAGCTAGTACTACCATATCCTCCGGTATTGAAACAGCTGACCTGGATCATTCTCGGACCCTACCCTCACCATCCACATCTTCTTCCTCCACTACCATGGATGTAGCAGACACAGGGTCTGATAATGAAAGCAGTGTGGGTCCTACTTCAAAGGAGAGGAGAGACCTGCTTGATGTACGTATATTTTTCTGTCCATTCCTCATAAATAAAAGTACTTTTGCTGTAAATGTTCATCTGTTGGATGTACTATAATTCACGGAACAGGTTTGTTGAATTGTGTTGCTATTAAAAATACAGTTAAGGCAATATGTGTGTTAAAAATTATGCAAGAGTTGAGGTGTGTAGTGGAGGCTGGAATGTGATGTTTTTTATATTTTACTGTGTACGGGTTGCTGATTTATTTTTATTATTATTGCAAAAAAGAAATGACACCATCATGCTCTTACTCATCTCATATTATGTTAGGCCTACATATTCATTAGTTTGATGGGGTGGTGGGTACAAAATACACTTTAAGACATATAGCAAACATTGGATACGCTGTTATTACATATTGTTATGTAGAAGTGATGTGAAAAGTACAACATCAACATGATCCAGGTTTACTTTTTTATGTTTAATTGTGATGATTTTCATTTCTCTTTTGAAGGCAAAACTAAAAGGACACAGACACGACCGTCTGAGGAGAAAGCTGCCTGCTGAGACCCAGTGGCTGAATGCTCTTGAGGAAGACCAGCGTGTGAAAAAGAGACTGGTGGAAATCATTGAGACATCAGAACAAAAAGCATCCGAAAACTATTCAAAAATGTCCAATACACTGGAAAGACTTACCACATCGATTGTTGATGGGTTTTCTCTTCTGAAACAGGTCATTCATGCACCTGCACAACCACCACACTACATGCCATATGAGCCAAGAGGTCCGATGTATTCGCACACAATGGCCCACCATTCTGTCCACCAAAACTCAGCAAATTACCCATACCCAAACAACTCCACTTCTGACAGAACACGTCAAAACACAAGACCAGGAAACACTATGAACACTGAAGCTGTGTTCCACACACCTGCTGAAGCCACTGACCAATTTTCATTCAGTCAGGCCCTTTTTAATGACCAGTAGAGTACTGTTTTATACATCGAAACAAGTCTGGTACAGTTAAGTATATACAAGTTCCACTTTTGCACAAGGTTGCACACATGTCAGGTTGTTAATCACAGTGTTATTTACTCTGACAGTGTTTTTTTTTTCTGTTTGCTATCTTTTTATACATACTGTGAAAAGCTTAAAATGTAGCAATTGCACAATACTTTAACTATTTACATTTTTGTTACGTGAATCTTTATAAGAGTGGTGATCTAGTCCAGTCCTTGGGAGCTACTGCTACTTAGATGTATTTATTTCTCCAAAACACCACTATCAAATACATACTGATGATTGAAATCAGCTATTTCATACTGGTTTGTTGAAGAAAATGCAGCTGAAATGTACCTGTGGTAGCTCCCAAGTTATGGACTTGGGCATCACTGATTTAAAAGTGTACAGTAACTGTGCTGCTTTTCTCCCATGTTTAAAAAGCTTTATCTGTTGTAGATCTGTTATAATCTGATCTGTTCATAAATGAAACACAAAATAAGAACATGTTAAGTGTTTTCGTTTGAATAAATTGACAAACATTTTAAAAGCAAGTTTCTTTATGTGAATTTTTGTGAATATGACATTTATCAGTTACAAATACAGTCATGTTCATCAGAAAGTATTGGCAGCACTATTTAATACACTACAGGTCCAATTTTAAGAGAGAAAAGTAAAATCATTTCACTTAAAAGTCTGTCTAATGAGCTACAAACTATTATATAATGTATCTAAATCCTGGGTGGTAGCTTTTCATGCATTAATAGAATGAAATGCAATAACATTGCACAAAACAATTTAAAAATTCTCTAACATACATGGTGCTAACTATAACGTTTTTTTATGAAAAAACAACGCAGTCTGCTAAATAGTTCACAGGTTTTTGTGTTTATGGATCCAGACACTGAGTGAGGACTCTCCTGACCCGCTTTCCTTCTGCTGCCAAGCTGTCTCCTCTGACCACTGGCTGTGTGTCCGGTTGATTGTTCCTGTCATGTTGAATAGCTTCAGTTATTCTGTTTTCATCCACAGTGTCTTTTGATGCCTCACAAAAATTGTGCAACACAAAACATGCATATATAACAAATGGAAGATCATTCATATTGATGTCCATGGCTCTCCTCAGGGCTCCAAATCGGGCTTTTAGTCTTCCAAATGCACATTCAATCACCATTCTAGCTCGGCACAACGAAAGTCCAAAGTACTGCTCCTGAACATTGCTTCCTCCGTTAGCATATTCTTTCATCAGGTAAGGTAGAAGTGGGTATGCAGGGTCACCCAGTATGTAAATGGGTATAGCGTCTTCGTTCTCCACAATTTGTCTTGGACAGGGGGGAATCTTCATGTTTTTCAGATTTGTGTTTATTGTCGAGTTAGCAAAAACTCTGGCATCATGCACACTCCCTGGCCATTTCACAACTACATCAATAAAGCTGTACTTGTAATCACAGGTGGCTTGTATGTTAAGAGAAAACCTCCCCTTCCTATTTAGGTACTCTGTAGAATTAGCTGATGGCTGCTTTATCTCCACATGAGTCCCATCCACAGCTCCAAGGCACTGAGGGAGACCATAAGCCTGCTCAAATCCCTCAACAAGTGCACGCACAGCAGTCTCTGTTGTTGGCATTTTTATGTAAGATGGTCCCAAGTACACAGTTATAGCCTTACACACCTCTCTAATTATGTTTGAGACTACTTGTCTTGATAAGCCAAATGCATTGGCCGTTTTACGCAGTCTTCCCTCGTCAGCCAAATAATATAGCGTGCATGCAACTTTTTTGACCACACAGACTGGAGATCGCATTACAGTACTCTTCCCTTGAATGTAAGGAAGGAGTAACTCCGAGAGCGACAGTAATGACGACCGTGACATTCTGAAGTTCTCACGCCATTCCTGTGGGAGAACAATTTCCTTCTCAAAGTTTTCCCACCAGCCAGCAGTGCGTCCAGGTCTGATCCAAAACCGGCGACGGCGACGCTGAATGGCGGTATTGTGCCTCCGTATCGGTAGGGATAGTTGCTGTAAAAGAGCTGAACGCCAAACGCTTTTTCTCCTTTGTAATTCCATCTGTTGGAGCAGTTGTGCTTGTAAAAACAAGCAAGCAAAAATTGCCTGAACCAGCGTTACAATTAGTACTTCCCTAAACGCAGTCATTTTCCCTCCGAATGAATGGGCAAACAAAAACAATTGTCGCACATGTGACGTCAGCGCCGCGCTGCACCATCTGTCGCAGACATAATGCGCATATCTCCGGTTCCGAAAGTCCACACGCAAACCCGAAAGAGGAGATTTCTCAAATCTCCACTTTGGTCGGAGTTTTTGTTATTATTCGTTTATAGTTACATCAACCGGAGTTCACGTGTGGATGAAAGGCCACACCGCATGATAAACTATTCGGTTTTCCTGATATCCGGCTACGTGTGTACAGGGCCTTAAAGTTGCATTATATGTTTTAGAAAGTGGAAATCTGAGGCCTCCTCCTCTGTTAAGAGACGGCTTTTCTCTTTTTACATAAATTGCTTCCTTCACCCCCCTCTCAAACCATCTGTATTCTCGGTCCAAAATGTGAACATTTTGGTCCTCAAAAGAGTGTCCCTCATCTGTGAGGTGGAGGTGAACTGCTGAATCTTGTCCTGTTGTTCACCTCCACCTCACAGATAAGAAATTCGGCCCCCTTGAACTTTTCAACCTTTTGCCACATTTCAGGCTTCAAACCTAAATATATAAAATTTTAATTTTTTGTGAAGAATCAACAACATGTCGGACACAATCGTGAAGTGGAATGAAATTTATTGGATGTGTCAAAATGTTTTAACAAATAAAAAACTGAAAAGTGGGACGTGCAATATTATTCAGCCTCCTTGCGTTAATATTTTGTAGCGCGCCTTTTGCTGCAGTTCCATCTGCAAGTCTCTTGGGGTATGTCTCTGTCAGTTTTGCACATAGAGACTGAAATTCTTGCCCATTCTTTCTTGTAAAACAGCTCGAGCTCATTGAGGTTGGATGGAGAGCATTTGTGAACAGCAGTCTTCAGCTCTTTCCACAGATTCTCGATTGGATTCAGGTCTGGACTTTGACCACTTGGCCATTCCAACACCTGGATACGTTTATTTGTGAACCATTCCATTGTAGATTTAACTTTATGTTTTGGATCATTGTCTTGTTGGAAGATAAATCTCCGTCCCAGTCTCAGGTCTCTTGCAGACTCAAACAGGTTTTCTTCCAGAATGGTCCTGTATTTGGCCCCATCCATCTTCCCATCAATTCTGACCATCTTCCCTGTCCCTGCTGACGAAAAGCAGGCCCAAACCATGATGCTGCCACCACCATGTTTGACAGTGGGGATGGTGTGTTCAGGGTGATGAGCTGTGTTGTTTTTACGCCAAACATCGTTTTGCATTGTGGCCAAACAGTTGGATTTTGGTTTCATGTGACCAGAGCACCTTCTTCCACATGTTTGGTGTGTCTCCCAGGTGCTTGTGGCAAACTTTAAACAACACTTTTTATGGATATCTTTGAGAAATGGCTTTCTTCTTGCCACTTTTCCATAAAGGCCAGATTTGTGCAGTGTACGACTGATTGTTGTCCTATGGACAGACTCTCCCACCTCAGCTGTAGATCTCTGCAGTTCATCCAGAGTGATCATGGGCCTCTTGGCTGCATCTCTGATCAGTCTTCTCCTTGTTCCAGATGAAAGTTTAGAGGGACGGCCGGGTCTTGGTAGATTTGCAGTGGTCTGATACTCCTTCCATTTCAATATGATTGCTTGCACAGTGCTCCTTGGGA
>NC_056510.1:25208741-25217866 GCF_014905685.2 Nematolebias whitei
CTTCCGCACGAGGCTACACACACCTATCGCTGATATATATATGCATATATATATATACTACAGGTAAGATGTTAATTGTTCATAACCTATCCACTGAACCTCACCGTAAAAGATCTGTACTGCCCTTTTAACGTCTGTCTTCTCTCTTATTGTTTTCTCTCCAAGAACTCACTGTCAGAGATGATAAGTAAACTGCAGAACTGCACCCCTCACTTTGTGGAGTGCGTGCGCCCCAACCCCAGCGGTCAGCCTGACACATTTGACAGCTTCCATGTGTCCACCCAGCTAAAGTACATCGGAGTGCTCGATATGGTGCGTGTGATCCGTTATGGATACCCCGTCCGCCTGTCCTTCTCAGGCTTCCTCAGCAGGTCAGTGTCAGAGCTTGTTGTGTGATAAAAGGTTTATCTTCTTAAGGTGCTGTGCTACATCAGCACACTGTTTCAGTCGCTTCTTTTCCCTCCCCAGAAAGGTTTTAAAGATGACAAATTGCACTTCTCTGTGTCTCTGTCTGCCTCACTGTTCTCATTACAATCCCAGCAGGTCACTGTGGTCTCTGTCACGTTAAACATGACACGTCCAGCAGGTCAGAGTAAGCTGGAAGTAAAACAGTCCATGGCTTTCTTCACATCTGTGGCTGAATGTGAGGCTGTTTTTTTTTTTTACAGTACCACACTCAGACGGACACAAAGGAAAGTCAGAGAAACCTTTTTGTTCAATGTGTAGTTTGACTTCGATAGTTGTTTTGGACTTTTATAGGAGACCATTGCTACTGCTAAATGTCACAGAAACATTTTCCAAAACGGCCTGACACACAGGCATTAACCAACATGTTGGAAGGTCACTTTGACCTGCATCAGGGTTTTTCAAATGGTTACTCCCCATTGGGTCTGGTTTGATTCAATTTTATTTAGATTAAAATTGATAACAGAACCCTATCATTCCACTTTTCTTGTACTTCCACATCTCGCTCACAATCTTTCACATTTTACGGGTTTGTCTCCACATTTCTCTCCATGTTCTTGTGATTCCTTGAAAGCAGCAAAGCGCTGACAGATGTTAGCGGTTAAATTAGTCTCGTTTCTTCTCTCGCTCTCAGCCTCTGCCTCTCTCATCTCATTCTCTTTTTCACATTACAAGATTAACATTAACATTCTTGCCAGATAATAAAAGACGTCAAAGCTGAGCACAAGGCCACTCCCCTCGCAAATATAAGGGTTCCACTACAGATTAGCTGGCCTCTAAAACTTATGTCCAAACTTCAGTCAAAAAAGCACGACTCTTCTTTTTTATGTTACAACACTTTTACTAAGCAAGATTTTTCCTTTCAAGATTAGAGGTAATCAAGTATATTGTCATAAAAAACAAAGCCAATAGCACACTCTAATTTGGTTCCGACTCCTATAATTAAAGAAGAAAGCATTGAGGACCCATAAGCAATACTTAACGAGTTAATGAATTTCGAATGAAGAAAAGTAAAAGCAGCCGTGTGAGACGTGCAAGACCTCAGGCATACACAAGAGAGCAGATCTTTAGGAACAAGTTCAACACAAAAAACATGGCTCACAGAAGGAAAATAAAAAACTTAAACACGTTTGCTTGGCAGAAGTTGACCATTTTATTATGAACACGGCCAAACCTACGCATTTAACCTGGTGTAGGTTTTAAGTTATTGAATTATTTTTCTTGAAAAATACAATTGTTGCACATGTGATTAATGCGTCGTCTAATCATATGTTTATATATTTGTATACAAACGTAGAGAGAGCACAGTTTTTACCTGTATGTTTTTGTACGTGTTTATCTGTCAAGTTAGCAAAATATCCCACAAGCTACTGAACAGAATTTAATGACTCACACAGTAAAGTAATCACTGGATGTACATCTACAACTAATGTTTCAACTACATCCAATATGGCTGCCACATCTAGGCTAACATTGACAACCACATACAGTAAATGACTACATTACAGTCCTCATGTACTGATAACATCAGGTGTGCTGGTAGCTGAGAGTCGTGCCAATATTATATTCTGAGCACTATTTACCATATAAGTCAAGCTTGTTAATAAATCTGCCATTATGTATAGGAGTCGACTCTGTCAGCAAGATATCTCAATAACCGCTGGATGGATTCCAATCAATCCTTCAGAAAGTTATCATTAGATGTACATCAACAGCTGGTTAACTTTCAGAGTCAGCTCGGTTCAAAATAAACATTCAGTTTTACACATTTTGAGATTAAGTGTAATCATAGTAGTTACCATTGTTACCAGTCCTTAACAGAAGTAGTTGTTAACGGAACATATTTTGAACACTAATACATCTTACAGGATCTTTCAATCTCACATGAGACTGTGCATTTTGCTATTTACAGCTACAACTCCATCCCTTATTGTTATAAGATGGTCCAAGTTTAAAATATGTCATGGAAGTGTAAGGAAATATGCACTCATTCAAGTAATGTTGGGCTTTTTTTATTATTTGTTTAGCCAGTAGTGAGCATAAATCCTTCTAATTCTCATAAACAAAGTCATTCTTGAATATATGAGGTGAATCCAAGCTGACAGAAATATTTGAATCAGCTGAGCTAACTGGACTTTAACGGTCTAAGGTCAAGGGCACTAAAACCGTACAGAACACGAAACTTGTAAAATGCAATATCCCTTGGAAGCCCAAAAGAAAAAAATCCTGCAGATTTGGCACAAATGTCCACTTTGATTTAAGAATTAACTTTATACATGTTGGTGGTCAAATGTCTCGGGGCTCATATGCCTCAAGAACATTCCAAGGTGTCCCATTTATCTGACATGGCCGAGTTTATAAAACCTGATTTCATACACAAGTTATAACAAATTTACAAACATATATGATCATGCATTTCTTTAAATCTTATCCACATGGTCAAACCATATGCAAAAACTTTTTAAAGTCATATAGTGATGCAGGAAACAAAGAGAAATTGTGTCGAGAAAAAGTCTTTACAATCTTTCACCACCGTTATGTCTCCGTATTGTGTTTTGTGTCCATACCAACAGAGTTGTGTGCTCCTCATTAAAGCCAAGCTTAATTTAAGTGTCTGCCACTCACAAAGACACCAGTAATCCCAACTTAAATGCCATGCAATTCTCTGTCCCTTCTTCACTGGGCTAAGCACAGACAGGGCCAATAAATGAACAACGATTTAGCCAAGAAATCTTCGGCAATGGGGGTTGGACAACTCTTCCCACAGCTCATTGTCTTTAGTTGTGTGTTTTCCTTACATTCTCTTTTCTTCAGAAGCACAGGTTGCTCTAATCTTTTGCTTTTTTCTAGATCTTATTCGTAGCTTCTTTCAGTTGTTTTGTTGCCTGTTTTTCTTATCATGCGCACGCACTAAATACAATTTAGTTATTTTTTCTATTCTCACTCGATTTGTGACTAATTGAAAACAGGTCCATGGCCCTTGACTGATCAACAAAACAACCCAATAAATTTGCAGTTAATCTTGACATTGGTGTATACGCTTCTGAACATACACAGATATGTTTCTATACCGTGACCACGCAGACGTCTTTGTGACATGCTTGCGACTTTTTGAAGCAAAACCCAGAGTGATTGATGAGGAATTGGAGTTTTCTAATTCCTTTATTTGTCTTTTATGATACAATATATCAGGGGTCTGCAACCTTTACAATCAAAAGAGCCATTTCTGTCCCTTTGTTCACTAAATTAAACGTGTCCGGAGCCACAAAACCTGTTACAACTGGGATTCTCAACTGGTAGCCCACAGACCACTTTAAGTTGGTTGGAGGACAATTTTCTGACAAGTAGGGTTGTTGGGTAGGGTAGTTTTCTGGCCATTGTAAAGTTGAAAATGTCTAATGATTTGTTGAAATTTTTAGATTTTAAGACAAAAAAGGACAAGATTTTTCTAACGAAGGAAAAATAATATGTTCTTTCCCAATTAAAAAAAATATATACATAACAATGAACTATGCAAATCTAGGTAAATTATTTTAATTGTGGAAAAATAAAGTATCCTACTTTGAATAAATAAAGTTAAAGTATGTTCTACTCCCTCTGTTAGTTCTAGTAGTCACATATTTGCAAAGAAATGACAGAAAAACTAGACCTTTTGTTGTTATAAGAACCAATAAAATTCAGTTTAAAGTTAGTTTTGATCAAAGCTTGAAAGAGCCGCTGCAGAGGGACCAAAGAGCCGCATGTGGCTCCCGAGCCGCAGGTTGCAGACCCCTGCAATATATGCCACATGGTGGCTCAGCTGGTAGAGCTGTGGCCTCTCAGTGAGAAGGTCGACGGTTCAGATCCCGGCCCGGGACATTTCTGGGTGGAGTTTGCATGTTCTCTCTGTGCATGCGTGGGTTTGATCTTTGTATTCCAGTTTCCTCCCACAGACCAAAAACATGCATGTTAGGCTGATTGGTAACTCTAAATTGTCCCTAGGTGTGAGTGAGAGAATGAATGGTTGTTTGTCTCGTTTGTCTCTATGTGTCCCTATGATGGACTGGAGACCTGTCCAGGGGGTGTCCCCCACCTCTAGCACAGTGACTGCTGAATATAGGCACCAGTGAGCCTCGCAACCTGAAAAGGATGAAGCAGGTAAAGATAATAGATGGATGGATGGATACAGTATGTGGTTGTTTACAGTTTTGTTTTAGTCAAATACAGCCATTTGAATCTGTTATTTGTTTGCATTTTATTATAGCTCTCTCCATACATTATCACCAACCATCAGGACATCTGGAAGATTGTGCAATTGTCTGTGTCTGGGTGTGTTTTTTGTCTGTTATTAAAAAAAAAATCTCTCAAACCAGTGGACAGAATTAAGGAATATTGCTGAAAGCAATCGTTAAATGTACATCCATGGCTGGTTAACCATTGGGATCAATCTGATTCAAGATGGTCACCACACCTTGGAAAACACAAAAATATCTCAACTAACATGGTTTTACAGGCGTTAATAATAATTTGTTTTCACTATCATGTTCTTAAAATATGTTTCTCAAAGGTTTATTGAAGCAACAAAATCAGAAATTGTATAAATAGTATCTAACAAGGTTGAGTCAGGTCCTATGGGCGGATTCTTCTTTCTTGATATTCATTATATGATGTATACATCGTAACTTCAAATAAATTAAGGGTTTAAATTACATATACGTTGCCACATTTTATTTATTTTTTATAGTCATAGTAGTCAGCAATGTCTCTGTGGTCACAATGAACCATGATAGCTCTGTGTAGCCTTTAATTTGTATTAAAAGGGTTATTCAGTTCATCAGGTCCGCACAAAACCCCTTGGGTCTTGTAAAAGCCAGGGAGCATCGATAGTTTTCATATCCTCATACGGGAGGTCATGGGGTTTACAGAGTTCCTTTGTGTTTTATGTGGGGGGTGCAGTGTCTGCTGGGCTGGTATTGGCATAAGGAGAGAGGGTTAGGTAGAGTTCAGACAGGGCCCCCTATCTGCAAATCAAACACATCCAACATTCACGGAAACTCACTCACTCACTCAGTATTGACAACACGAGTGGTTTATGTTTCCAGCCATCTGCTTCTTATTTTTGCTTCATCGAGTGTGTGGGATCATCAGCTGCTCCTGCCTTTTTACCAACATCATAAAGGAGCAAGAACTGACTGACAAAATGCATTTTTATTGACACTATTTGGAAAGGTGCAAAGAAAATTATGTAAATTGGCAGTACCTCTGAATTAGTTTCAGAACTAAAAGAGTTCCCTAAAATAACCCTGTGGTCTAGTAAAGTGTTAAGTCGACGATAAATGATGTTTAAATATATGCGTGCAATGTTTCTGGAGCTGCCAGGTCAGGTCAGTGCTATTTGACACAGCTGGATTTCAGATCCCTGACGTTTATGCATTTCCAGATATTCCAGTCATACTCACAAATGCTTACCTGAATTAAACATTTGGCTAAAACAAAATAAAGTGTTTGTTGTCAATTTTATTGTTCAGAATTGCTTTGACTGCATTTCTGTTTTGTTGGGAAATGTGTAGACAGCATGACTCGTAGAGAAAATATGATCAATGAACATCATGATTATTATTATTATTATTTTGTTCTATTCCTATAATAATACTGAATTAATTATTTGTCCACTGGTATTATCAGTATATGATAAGCAAAGGTAATAATATATATATATACTGTATATATTGTTACCTTTCATTAAGACTTTAAAGTTTGGGTTTGTCACATTTGTTGTGGAATACACTGAGCATTAAATAATTTTAATAACACATGTTGCTGCGAAGGAAAGTCAAAGCATCTTCTTAGAAAAACGTCTTAGTTTCTGTTTCACTTTGGAATAAAGTTGATTGAAATCTTTTTTTGTGTGTTCAGTTATAGTTTATAGAGATGATAACCTTTGAAGGACTGATGACTGCGTGTTTGATCCTTGTGTATAAAGCTCTGCTGTGTGTCACAAGTTGAACAATGCGGACAGAAAAATTACAACACACCCACATCTGTATCAGTTTTCACTCCTCAGGCAGCTGCTGCACT
This sequence comes from Nematolebias whitei, assembly GCF_014905685.2. Classification (NCBI taxonomy): domain Eukaryota; kingdom Metazoa; phylum Chordata; class Actinopteri; order Cyprinodontiformes; family Rivulidae; genus Nematolebias; species Nematolebias whitei. The sequence continues at coordinate 25,215,264 of NC_056510.1, forward strand.
CGCGCTTCGTTTTGAACCACAAGTACGCAGAGAGAACTTTCACTTTACATGAAAACAGTTTGGTTTATAAAGTGTTACATAGTTCAAAGACTCGTTCTCCTCTCCAAGTCACTGACTCAGTCCAGCTGATCATTCGTAGCAACCATTGCCAGGGACAACCAACAGGAACAGATGCTTTGGCTTCTCCGCCGTACAACCCCCGTGACCTTTGGGTCCATTGTTTCCAACAGGAGACGGTCACCATGTCTCAATGAAATTTCTCAACTCGTCGTGTTTATCTCTGCAGCTCTAATGTCTTCTTTTTTTGCGTGTGTCTTCAGATATAAAGAACTTGTGATCTCAACTTTTGGAGACAAGAAGAAACGGTCCACAGAGGAGAAGTGTCGCTTAGTTCTGCAGCAGTCAAAACTCCAAGGATGGCAGGTGTGTTTGTGTGCATGGCCCCCCCACCTTGTGTGTGTCTTCATCGATAACAAAAGATTTTCCAGATGATTTAATCTCTGACCTGTGTGTCTGAAACATCTGATGGAATCTTGACATCTTGTTCCAGCTGCCCTGGCCTCATCATAATTCCTCTCACAGCAGCATGAACCCCTCCACCCCTCTCTCTGTGTTCTGTCTGCCAGACTGCTGTTGTGTCTGAATGTGTGACCCCTCAGGTCACACTCACTCCCTCACAATACCCTGCAGACTCTGTTCATGAACCTCTGTTTTACACACACACACACGCATGCTCTAGCTGGTGTTTCATTAAACAGTCTGATCAGTAGAAGTATGTCACCCTCACAGATCTATGCAACTTGTATACATTAACCCCTAAGTCCTAGGGGTAAAAGCATCGCCAGTATGCAAATCTGCACCCTATTCAACCTTTCCTCTCACCTATTAGCATAAATCACTGCTGCATCACTGCTTGTCCGTCCCTAAACTGCCACTTGTTTGAGTTTTTAAACAGAAAGCAGCCTCACGGGGTCTGAGCACCACTTGTAGATGTAACCAGTATAAGGAAGAATCATACATGTGTATTGTGCGTGATCTCTGTTTAGATGGGCAGTAGTAAAGTGTTTCTGAGATACTGGCAGGCCGACCAGCTCACTGACCGCTGCTACCAGCTTCACAAAAAGATTATCACCTGTCAGAAAGGTAGTATTCAAAACAGCAAGAAACTAATAACAGTCATGATCCAGAACGCTGTTTTTGTTCACATCTGACACCTTTTATGGTTTTTCTTTTCCATGGTTTAGTGGTTCGTGGTTTGTTGGCCCGACAACAGGTCAGTCGCAAGCTGTCGTTCCATCACAAAGAGGCGGACAGCGTGCAACGATTCCTGCAGGGAGCAGAAGACGTGGGGCTTCGAACCTACGACCAGCTGGTCATCCAAAACGCATCTGACATCGCAAGAGAGAGCGATCGTCTGCGAGGCCACAGCCTGCTCAGCACCCTCAGCAGCAGCCCACCTCTTGGTGAGAGGCCTGAGCCTGTGGGCAAGGAGGAGGAGCAGCCGGTCAGGAGGTAAATATAGACAAACACAAGGTATACACCATAGACTGCTTATATTAAAGACTAAACATCCCCACATTCTATGTTTTTTTGCTAATTGAAACCAGCAGGACTCAGAACTTAAAACTTATACTAAGATCATTGAAGTGCAGTTCATCACTTGTTTTAATCGACTGATGATTTCCATCAGATTTATCGTCAGTTTCTTTATAAACCCAGGTCAAAATTACAGAAAGGAAATCACCATCTAATGTGATAACCGTTTAAACATCATTTCATTTAAATAAGAACGTATGAGAAAATCTTATTCAGTTGAAGTTTTGAGTATGAAAATATTGATTAATTGTTGATAAATGTTACTATGAACTGAATTTTTAGAGTATTAAAATATTTCTGTGTGTTTGCTCACTGGCAACACCTGCAGAAGGGAGCAGCTGAAAAAAAAACAAAACCCTTAAAATATTTATTCCAATCAAATCTTGCTTTGGAAATTCATCCCTCTTGTTTTTTTTTTTTACATAATATTGATAAAAATTTGAAGAAGAAAATTGAAAATCAAACAAACATATACAGATAAATCTGTTTGCTCTTATTTAACACAACTAATCATTAGTTGCAGCTTGATAGCGATTTATACGAAAACACAGCAATTATTCAAAACCTGATTTTCACTTAAATACTGCCTCTAATAGGAGATATAATTTATTTCATAATTCTAAATGTGTTGACTTTATAAGTGACTGCAGAGTAACACACCTTCTGTAGTTTCTGTCCGTCATGAGATTAATTATTATATGAAGGAATCATTCACGTCTCTAATTACGTTCAGGATTTTAATCATGTCTCTGTTTCTGCATGTGTGTGTTCCAACGTGTGTGCAGCAGGTGTTCTGTGATTAATGATGTCATTCTATACCTGTGTGCTCAAGACTTTTAATTGTAAGGTTCATGATGGATGGTCGGATAACGAGCTGCGTTATCAGATTGTATAGTATTGCACCTATGGAACACTACTCCAGCCTACATGTTGCTGATATAGGAAATTACCCCAGAAGAAAGAGAATAGATGCAAGGGGCTTGTGGGGGAAAAAATTAATAAATTAA
>NC_056510.1:25220866-25230693 GCF_014905685.2 Nematolebias whitei
TATATAGTGTGTTAAAAACAAAAACATTTAAAAAGGAATTCAATAAAATCCTATTTGTCAGGAGGGATACCTGACTGGCACCCCTAAATAAAATTTCCCAAATATAGAAAGCCCTGTAAAACCATCACTTTTTTAAGGGTTTTTGACTAATATGATCAAACAGTTGGGCTAAACTTTAACTTGTGGAGTACAGCATAAAAAAATAAACTTCTTTTTTTTCCCTTCACATATAAAATAAATGTCTCCATGTTGATTGGGTTAGTTAATGCTAGGTTTGTTCAAAAATACTTGTTCGCTTGGCAATGGTTGGTTGTTGTTAAATTCTAAAATGTAAAACTTCCATAAACAGTTGTACATTCATTTAGTTCTTTTTTAGGATAGTTTTTAAGAGGCATTTTTAAGTGATAGTTCAGATATTTTTTTCAGCAGGCGTCTGTAGAAAAGTCATTAATGCTTAAGTTGTTTTTTTCTAATGTAAATAGCTCTTTTAATGAAAACACCTTCAGTTATAGAACGTTTTATTTAGTCCATATTTCCAAGATAACAACCTTAGTTTATTGATGTTATAGTAGTTTTTGATGATGCTGTTTCCTTCAGTTTTACATTACGCTGTTTTTCCAGCACTAACATAAGGATTTTGCTGTCAGGACTGTCACAGGCTGCACAAAGCTACAACTAATGATCTTCAATGCTATTTGTGCTTTTAAAAAATAAAATTCTTAATTCACAACTACAAATTAAAAAAACACAACAACATTTGAAGAAACACAATTACATGAAGCAAAACCGGAAGAGGTGTGAAAGGTGGGAGGTTCAAATGCTCCGTCGTCCAATCATCGACGTCTCAGTTTCCCACTGGTCCCATCTCTTCCGGTTTCACTTAATGTAATTGTGTTTCTTCAAAGGTTGTTGTGTTTTTTTAATTTGTATTTGTAGTTTAAACTTCAAGGCCAACATATGTCCACGACAGGTAAACTTTTTCACAGAACCCCTCTTTAACCCCCCCAAGCTATTACTTTAGACACTTAACGAGAACAATGGCTTCTAATGGGAGAACTGTTGTTAAAAGGGGGAATGAGACGGGGGTTGTGTTTCAAATTGTCATGTTTCTCTTAAGATTGTTTTAAATGCCTTTCCTGATCACGTCCATTCATGCTCAGTAACCTCCTGCCTGCAATCGCAAAAGTAACAGATGGCTACTCCAGATTAGCTGTGGAAATATCAAGCTGAATGCTATCCAATTACAGCAAGAAGATTAAATTTAAAGCATTATCTCTTCACTTGTTTTCATCAAACTGCCCTCTTTAGATCAAATATTTTGGCATGAACTTTAAGCAAGCAAATACGTTTTCGGTACATCAGTCATTTAAACGTTGAAGTCAATTTTTTCATCCGACAAATTTAAATTTTAAAATGCGACATTATTTTAAATGTAATCATATTTCAGGCGTAAATGAAAAATTGTCTTCAAATTGCATGTTCTCTCCAGTAATTATTCTTTTTCTTTATCTGTTTTTAGAATAGTGGAGAAAAATGGAAAAGCCCTTGAGTTCCCGGCAAACGGGGGAAGTCGAATTATTCGCCATTATCGCTCTAGTTCAGTGCCCCTTCCCCTCGCTGTGGAGAATGTGGTTCATTTTTCTGCTAGTCCCCTCATCAAACCAGCCTCGCAGCAGGCCGCCCAGACCAGCGAGGATGGAGCCGGCAGTGGAAGCCTTTCCTCTCCTCGGAAGCAGCCACCTCCCAAACCAAAGAGGGACCCCAACACCCGCCTGAGTGCATCTTATGAAGTAGTTAGTGCTGGGTTGACAATGGCTGTCAAAGAGAGCTTCACTCCAGAGGGGAACAGTTCACCTGCTGGAAGTCCCCCGAAATCCCAGCTCTCCCCAAATGACCCAGCAGGTATGTCATCACAAATACAAACTTTATTTGTACTCTTTGTTGCCTTACAACTTTATGTATTGCTTTAATTTCCTTTGCATAACTTACTTATTTTGTAATGTCCACAGCCTCATCCAAACCTCGTCCCCACAGTGATGATTACACAACCACAAGAAAGGTACCGCCACCCAAACCTAAGCGCAGCCCCAACACTAAGCTGACAGGCTCGTATGAGGAGATTAACGCAGTAGCATCCCATCTCCACCAGCTGCGGCCCGCTGATGTGAAGCTAGCCTTGCTTTCCCGGGGTGGGGGGTTTGGAGGCTTGATGCAAAGAGCAGCCTCAATAGATGCTCCACAAGGTGTAGCACTAAGCTTGTTCTCGGGACATGATGAAGAGGATGTTTACATAGAAATGTTAGGGTCTCAGCCACGGACTCGGAGCCTCCAGGAGCCCCCTGATAGCCCAGAGCAAGTAGACACAGAAGCTGTCTATGAAGAAATGAAATATCTCCCTCCTGAAGAAAGTGGAACACCTCCTACTGCAGTAACCAAGGCAGCCAAACTTCAGGCTTTAACCCTGGGTCTGGTGGGATTTGGGATGTCTCCACCGAAAAGCGGGGAAGCCAAACAAACATCAGTTGGGGTGAGTGCTGTCATGGACGTTGCTCTTACACAAAGCAGTGGCACTTCCAAAACTCAACATTGCAAAGATGGCAGCTGTGACATCCCTGCTCCCTTCCCCAACCTGCTCCCTCACCGCCCACCTCTCCTGGTGTTTCCCCCCTCTCCTGTCACCTGCTCTCCTGCTTCAGATGAATCACCCCTGACCCCCCTGGAGGTAAAGAAGCTGCCAGTGTTTGAGACAAACCTGAACTATGCCACAGGCCCAGACAGCCCTCTGTCCCCACAGTTTGCTCGCCAAAGGGCCGACTCTTCCCCTAGTCTCACTGTCCTTGTACCAGAAAAGAAGTCCACACCCCCACTAACCCCTCCACCACCACCTCCTCCCCCAAGTGCTCTACCTCCTCCCTACAGACCCCCATCACACTTCCCCTTCCCACCTGAGGCCAGCTTCCTGACTCTGACTCGAGCAGCATCTGTCACTGGGAGCTCAGATTCACCTAAAATCTCCTCTCAAAGGGCAGGTGGGGAACCACTGGGGAAGCCACCTCCCTACTCGCCTGTGAAGATGTCTCGTCCTGAGCCACGAAGAGCCCACTCATGCTCATCATCTCCCCTGCTTTTTAATCCAGCCAATGGCAGACCCCTGACTAGCCCTCTGGAAGAACTCAACACTCTGTTCAGTTCTGGACGCAGCCTGCTGAGGAAGTCAACGCCTGGCCGCAAGACGAGAGAAGGTCTGTCAGAAACTCTTTAAACACATATCCACAGAGTCATTCCCATTTAAAAGTCTTTGCTTTTTCTTTTAATAATATTTTTTGCATCTACATCCATGGGATGATTATTTACTAACATGGGATGATTATTTACTAGCACAAAACAACCCAGATGAATAAAACCAAGCCGCCACATGTTTGTGTTGGTACGTATCAAAGTTCAAGATTCAAGGTTCTTTATTGTCATTCACATCACATGTGGAACATGAGGTGGAACAAAATTGTGCACTCCAGGTCCCAATTACACCCAAAATAGTAAAAATATAAAGTATACAAATAAACAGTATATAAGGATCTAAGATATACACTAAGATACATGCTAAATGAGCGCTAAACGATACAAAAAATATCTATGCTATATGCTGAACACTAATAATGTAAAATAATATGGTATATTAAACAGCAGCTTGAACATGAGTCTGTAGTGAGCAGATGGGTATGAATAAAGCAGCATAAAGGCAAGAGATCAGCAGCATGGAAAATCAGCAGCACAGATATAACACATATCACCAATTAAAGTGGAATGTGTGACTTATCTGTGCTGCTGATTAGCCATACTGCTGATCTCTTGTGTGTGTATCTCGTATGTAGATATGCAAGAGATCAGCAGCATGGATAATCAGCAGCACAGATAAGTCACATATCACCAATTAATATGGCATATGTGACTTATCTGTGCTGTTGACTATCCATGCTGCTGATCTCTTGTGTATGTATCTTGTATGTAGATAATTTGGATGATAACCATTGATTCTTGCAATTTTGTTGACATCGTCCCAAACTTTAAGGCGAGGACATTTGTACTGATGTGCTTTGTCACTGTTGTCTACTGTTGTCATCATTTTTTGTTAAAATCAGGTCTCTCTTGTAAATGAGTCCTCGGTGCTCAGTGAGACTAACCTGTATAAATACAAGTTGAATGAATGAATATGTACACTTTAGTGCAGCCAGGCATGTGCATAGCGTGCAGTCTTATATCTTGTGATGGGTTGCTAATTAAAGACTCATTAAGCCAACACTGATTACATTCTGAACACAAGAAGCAGTGTAGGGCCCTGGATAAGTGATAAACACCTGTTTTGTACGGGATATAGATTAATCTTGCAGACCCCTCCCCCACCCCCAAACACACAGACACATGATAAACTGCAAAGGAGTACAGCCTTTAATTTTAGCATGTTTGCTAATGAGCTATAATGTTTAGCTCATTTTCGCTGCAATCCATTTGTACTTGGAGGTCTTTTTTTACTTGAAAAACTCAACTGGGACACTGCCTGAAGCCAGAAATTTGACTTGGAAAGTTGGTCTCCCATCCAATCTAATGTGGTTGACAGAGACGCAAATCATGGTGATAGCTGCTGTAATAAATGCTTGTTTGCACTTCTGACAGTTTGCCTCGCAATAAATGAGCCATACACATAGTACTTCCCCATCTCTATTTTTGAACACTGTTTGAATGCATAAAAAGCAAATAAGTACATTGTTATGGGCTTGTTTAGCTGATTAGAGCTAGCCTTGTCACTGAGCGCAAGAATGAGCAAATTCCCCTGATTTTCCAACTTGAAACTTGGACACTGTTGACTCATTCTCTGATCAAAGTTCATACTTCAGAGGTAAATGTTACACAGCATTAGTCTTAGGCTGCACTTTAAGTTTATTTTAGCATGGTAATTGTGTGAGGTAGCTCAGTAAGGGTAGAACACAGGCTGCAAAAGTAGGGCAAAGTAAGTTATCACTGAGTCAAAACATTCAGATAAAAAAAAAATTGGTCAGTTTGTAGCAACCATATTATCATAAATATTATGTTGTTATATCATACATAAGAAAAAGATGGAGACTCCTCTATCCCACTGTTTTTATCCTGGTATCTGTTTCCTCAGTTTGTAACTCGTGGCTTCATTAATAATACATGAGCAGTAGAACGATGAGGATTAGGCATCAAATATTTAACAGTTCACTCATGTTCTACTGAAGGAACTGTGAATGTGCAGCAGCAGTGAAGGGTACAACCTGGACAACTATCTGGAAGACAAATTCACATAAACTACAGTCAAGTCGATTGTAGCCGGCTGCTGTAAATAATCGGTCATCTATCTTGAGCCTTAATAAGGAGCTTCTTGATTTGTGTAACAAACTGTTGTGTCATACTTCTATAATTGTAAAAGAAATTCAGGCAGCCAGGAGCTGAACACCTTATAAGACACTGTATGCAATCGAGTGCGTTTGCTGACGCATTTGCCTCCCATCCCATCTTCCAACTGGCTCTTCGTCAGCACCTGGACCCTAGCAGGAAAAGCACTGGCATCATGGAAAATAGTGTGTGTGACAGGAGGAACAGGCCACGAGGTATTTTGAGCGGGCAGACCACTGCTGTCCTTTTAGATCTGAACGCACAGGGATGCCTTTGGGCTTAACAGGACAACCCACTTCCGTTCCCTCTTGGCAGTTAAATGACTGAATGTGATACCCAACTCTGGAGGAGTGGCTAAGGGGGTTACAGTTGCTATTCCAGACATCTCTGTGAAGAGCAGCTGACTCTCCCTGAACCCTTCCCCCTAAACCCCACATCCTTACTCACCTTTGTGTATGTGAAGACGACAGGAATGCAAGAGAAAGAGGAAACATGCATCATAAAAAAAACGCATCTTTCAAAAGCAGCCTTTTAATCTGAGACTGAAATATTGTTCTCTTTTAGTTTACTTTTATTTCTGATTGTCCTTCTCAGTTACAAACCCTTACCCTATGATGTAGTAGAGTTTGTTAAGCTTATATTTAAGTATCATGTGACGGTGGTGGGGCCAACAGGCACACATTCTCAGTGTGAGACAGCAGCTGATGAATTACTGCTCAAACTGCCTCACACATATGTCACCAGAGTCACTTGCTCATGCAGTTTGTGAACATATGTGAACCCTGAGGAGAACCGTACACAGTTACCTCACCAATGGAAAGCAAAACGTTCAGCAAACATTTTAATTTTTACGTTTGTTAAAAAGATGTTAGAAAATAAAACGACTTGAAAACAGATAAAAATCATTTCAACAATTTTTATTTGCTTTACATTTTTAGTGTCTGGTATGTGTTAGACATACATGTACAGACTCATGGTGTGCATTTGAAACATTTTGGTCACATTTCTTCCAGGGTTCAATTCTAATATAAATCTGCCAGGGAAAGAAGACTGTGGTTCTGCACCCACGTCACCTTCTCTGCAAGACAAGAACGCCAACAACCACTCTCTCCACTCCCCAAGCCCGGTCTCTGTAGAGAACGGCAACCAGATCTCCAACGGTAACGCACTTTACATTTCACACCAAACTCCAGGTCACACAGTTTAAAACAGTAACATTTAGCTTTATACTATCCAGGACAATTTAATTAGTATGGGAAAAAAAATAAAAGAATGAAAACAAAAAAGTTTGTAAGCGATGGCTTTAAGATTTTGTGGTGAGGTTCTGTAAACAAAGAGTTATGAGCAGTTAATGTCTTACTTGTTGTGGATAACTCTTGAGATTACCTCACTTTGAAAGTGTATCTGATGCAATGCAAGGCTATCAAATGTGAATGCTGTTTTAAATACATTTACAGTGATGTCAGTTTGCATTATATGATTTTATAATTATCAAAACTAATTGTACTGGAAGTGTGCAGGCTGCAACACATGTGCTCCAGCTAGCTGCTGCTGCCACTATTACAAAATGTTAAAATTAAGTTACTGCATGTTTTCATAAATGGAAAGTGCAACAATACAAACTGTGAACAGTTCAGTATGATGCAGAAGTCAGTTAGTTAGTTTTTTAACCTACGCTGTCTTTTCATGCAGTTTAGAAAAGTTCATTGCATTTCTCTGTGGTCACAATTGAAAATTACATTTATAATAAACGTCAAAAATGTCCCATTTCTAATGTAAGATTTTGTCCACCCAAGCATTGTTAAAATCATCTTGCTCTTATTTTATTTGGGGGCAAATGAAGTAAAAAATGCTAAATAAGTCAATAAACACCTAAATCCACACACAGCTTCCACACATATTAACAAGGAATAGCAGCTTGGTGCTGCTACTCAGTTCACTATATTAAATGATCAGCAGCAGGTGTGAGCACTTCTGTAGAAGCTGAGGTTTGAGGTAGTTTGTTTTGGATACATGTGGTAATAAAACAGAAAAGAGATAGCAGTTATGAATTTGACTAACAAAATGAAACAGAATTTTTGCTCTGCGGGGAGTTACACGGCTGCTTCTAAGAAATTTTGAGTCCATTATTCTGCTACAACGAAGCTATTCAAAGTGGAAAACATTCAAGACAGTTGCAGGTCTTCCCTGGAGTGAATGGTAGAGCAAGTTTACTCTGATGTCAGAGTGTGCAGGGCTTAGAGAAACTGCAGAAAACCAAGATTCACTGAAGTCCACTGGCTCCACTTTAGATTTGCTATGCTAGTATTGTTGACAGTACAACTAGTTGCTAGGATTGCCAAGACAAAGCTTCTTCTCTGAATTAAACATGGCACTGCGTCTTTTCAAATTGGCATCTAAACAAATCATGAGACCTGTGAACAAATATCTTTTGGACAACTAGGACCAAATTGGAAATATTGTAGCTGTGAACCACATTAAATGGATCATATCAAAACAAACATTTGAAATTTCAATGGTATTGGAGAGTATAAAAACACCAACCACACATTCTGAGATCTTTGCAGCCGTTAAGTCATCGATGAACTTTAGTGAGTCAAATATGATGGGGTCATACAACAGAGTAATGATACGAAGGCTTAGCTGAAAGAAAATAGAGAAGTTTTCATGTCAAGAAGTCCATGCACGTGTTATGAAAATTAACAACTGCATTGCAGCAAAATTCAGTCAGGTCATCTGGATGGTTTCTGTTTTTCTTTTTTGAGCCATTTTGTCCTTCATCCAAAGGACTTCATCAGTCTGAGGAGCTGCAAACAAACTGAGTACCACAAGCAGCAAACCCACTTAGTGGACTTGTCAGTTTGCTGGTGATAAGATGGTTTCTGGGGCCTGCCATCTCCCCCTGTAGACTACTCTGAGGCAGCCATAGCTAAAGTGGTTCGAAACATCAAAGTCCATGCTCAATAATCCAGAATTTTGAACTTTGATGTTTTGAACCACTTTGGCTATGACTGCCTCCGAGGAGTCAACGGGGGAAGAGTGCAGGCCCCAGAAACCATCTTATCGCCAGCAAACTGATAGGTCCACTATGTGGGTTTGCTGCTTGTGGGACTCAGTTTATTTGTGGCTCTTTGAACTGATTAAGTCCTATGGATGAAAGACAAAACGTCTCAACAATAAGAAAGAAACCATCTAGATGACCTGACTGAACTTGGTTGGATTTTCTACCTGGATTACTGAGCATGAACTTTGAGAACTGCATTGCGTTGTTAATTCCTATTAACTAAAATATAAGCATCATGTTTATCTAAACTGTATTTTTGGAAAGGCAAGAGAACAGCTCCTCTGAATTTCTCACAACATTCTTCCTTCTTCAGCTTCCACCATTTGGTCTTCTTCTCTGATTTTACTCTTTTTCTCTTCTTCACAACAACAGCCTACACATTCTACACACAACCATCTGATGCCGTCTGGCCACACTCTCCCCTGCCACAACCTTACTGTCCCCAATATGTTGCCATACCTTTCTCCATCCTTATAGCAGTGTTTTGTCATAGAAACAATTTACAGTTCCAACAGCAAAGAAGACAAAGGCATGCTTAATGTTACATTTTCAATTCAACATTAAACATGAAATAACCTAAAAGTTGTTTTTAAAGAATGTCAAACGATATATGTTACATTGAATAACGGAAGCCATGGGATGACTTTAAAACCTGATGTATGAGGTTAGTAAAATTTTCCTTCTATTGTGTTCAGGGTCACTGGAAGATGAGACTCACATCAAGACAAATTCCAGCACCACCTCCCAGAACAGACACATGGACAGTCATCATACTCAGGTAATCATAAAGGTATTAAAAAGCATACATCTTCATTATTTTGTATGATTCAATATACTGCACAGACAGTATATAAGTGTTTGTGTGCGTGCACTCTGGCCCACACACGTTTATCAAATGTGACCTTCAAATACTCTAGTTACTTTGAGCAAACTATTTTAAGTTACGTATTAAACAACCTCATTAATGGTGTATTTGTCAGAGAGCCTGATAAGTAAAAGAATTTTGCCATTTGATCGACAGCATAAGGTACACACAAAGAGCCTGTCACGAATGAGAGATACAAGGTTTGATGAGTTATCACATGCTCTACTTTCACTCAAACTTCTTCTTTTCATCTGGGGAGATCAGAATTTGTTTTTCTTTTCATCTGGGCAATCTTTTAGCAAAAAACTGGTTATATTATTAGATTTAACCACAAATACGCACACAGACACCACTCACACACAAGAGCCACAACATTCTGAAAGTGCCCTTTTTCTCCTGGGCATATATATAAATATATATACATAAAAATAATAAATAAATATATATATATATATATATATATATATATATATATATATATATATA
>NC_056510.1:25230703-25244190 GCF_014905685.2 Nematolebias whitei
TATATATATATATATACACACACGAGGAGATTCTGGCAAACCATCAGGCTGTTAAGAAGAGGAAAGCAACACTTTACTAACACCGTGTTCAGTGATGGTTGGGTGCTGTTGACCTCAACCATTGATGTCATCAGGAGGTGGATGGAATATTTCTCGAACCTTCTCAATCCCACTGGTATGTCTTTCATGGAGGAAGCTGAGTTGGGGTTGGTCTGTCGAAAACCATGGCTGAGGTCACCGAGGTAGTTAAAAAGCTTTGTGGCAGCAGGACTCCGGGGATGAATGAGATCTGCCCTGGTTTCTTTACGGCTCTCAATGTTGTGGGGCTGTCTTGCTTGACATGAGGCAATGATCCTGAGGCCATGGTCCTCCTTCAGAAAAGGTTGGATTGCTTTCTTCAGGCCGAGGGTGAGTTTCTGCATCAAGTGGAGGAGTTCAAGTATCTCGGGGTTTTGTTCATGAGTGAGGGAAGAATGGAGCATGAGATTGACAGATGGATTGGTGCGGCATGTGCAGTATTGTGGACTCTGTGCCGGTCCGTAGTGGTGAGGAGGAAGCTGAGCTGTAAGGCAAAGCTCTCAGTTTACCGGTCAGTCTATGTTCCAACCCTCATCAATGGCTACAGATTTGGTATATATATGGGGTGGACACAGGACCTTATTTCTGCAGAGCTCATCATGTCACCAACATGCATCTGTTTCCACTGAAGTCCACTGCTCTGCTTCAGCACATACTTTGTATTTAGTTTCATCTGGAAACTTTCATTCTTCTGTACGTTCTATAGATACAAGTTAAAAGAAACATGTGTTCAAAGCTGTCAGTGTCACTACAGTGAGTTTTCCAGGACATTCTGGTCTGTGCTTTAACAAAGTTTCATTGCAGAAAATTTAACTGAGCTTCAATCCAGACTGCATTTGAGAGGGATTGTCACTGTCATTGGTGCTTCAGGCAAAAGAATAAGCAAAGGACATTGTGTTCCACTTACAGATGAGGATGTGCACTGTGTTCCCTGTTTGAAATCCTCTGGTTGATAAAATGTTCTCAGCCCTGCTTTCACAATCACCGTAGGCTCTGTTTTGAATCTTATTTGTGGACATGAGTAAAATACTTGACGCTGCTAACATCTTCCTGGTTCATGTTTATTCAGAAGTGCTTTTTAATCTTTTTTTCCTCCTTTATTTTTCAGAGGGGGCATCTCAACTTTTCTCCATTTGGTGCTGGGGCTGCCCTCTAAAACAGAGAGGGGGCTCAGGGGGCTCACTGGAAGTACTTTTAACATGTAGGGATGTGGTGAGTGTATGTTGCCATACCTTTCTCCATCCTTACAGCAGTGTTTTGTCATGGAAACAGTTTACAGTTACAACAGCAGTGATCCTAATTTGGTAAAAGGCCTGAAGCTTTACAAACCTCTAAATTAAAATAAACCCCAAAAGTTACATTTTGAGGTGTCATTACAAACTTACCTCCTGACAAGGATGGCTAAGAAGAACACTATTAAGGAGATTTAAAAATATGAATACCAAGCCATGTATAAATTGATGTTTGGATCAACATTCTTGCCAGTTTTGATTAAAATATTAAAATCTTCTGAGACAATACACTCGCTGTGAAGAATTCCTGAAAACTACTGTTTTGTCGGTCTTCCTCTGGAGCTCATTTGCTCCTGTTGTTGCCATGCTTGTCTAAAAAGCCTCTTTTTTTATGCCTAACAAGGCTAGGTCAGGTCCTCTGGATGGTTTCTTGTTTGTTGAAACGTTTTGTCTTTTATCAAAAATAAAAAATAAAAAAATGAAACGTTTCAACAAACAAGAATCCATCCAGAGGACCTGACATAACCTTGTTAAATTTTTCAACCTGGATTATTGTGCATGTATCAGGATTTTTTTTATGCATTCTCCATTTTTATATTTTATTTCACAAAAAATCCTGCACGTTTGGGAAGATTTTCTTGATCTATTAACCTCCAAATTTTATATGAATGGTAATTAGTAGTCTGATCCTCTTAGTGAATTGGTAAACGCTAACAGAAACACGAAAAGTTAAGAAACTTGTGTCATGGCTGCTGCTCAGAGACACTGAAAGTCAAGCTGCAGGTTTTTGTTTTAACTCATTTGTCTGCTGTGATTTTATGTTGCTGATCATTGATATCTAAAACTCTTTTCAAGATGTTTTCCATAATTATTGTAATTAAAGATTGAGCAAAATTCACACATGTTGAATAACTAAAATATAAGTATTTCTTATGATAGGTATGACTAACATTTGGAATTGTACCCTTAGTCATATGGTTTTAATAACTGGAAAGAAAGAAAAATATGTATCTGCAATCCACAATGGCGATGTCAGAAAAATGTAACAACACATTCCCACTTCAGACACGTGAAGGCTGTAAAGTTTTGTTCCAGGAATCCAGTCTTATCTTCCTGCTCTGTTTGATATCATCACTGCAAAAGTGTTGCAGACAAACTGTTGCCACTGGGAGTTCGAGATAAAAGAGACACACTGTCATTGTGGCTTTTAATTTGGAAGCGGTTTCATTATCATGAGCTTGTTCATTGCTATGAAATGAGATTATTCCTGTGGGCCAGAATGTGTTTGAAATAGCTTCATTCCAGCTAGTGTTTATGTAGATTTTCATAACTAATAAGATAAATGAAGGATGCTGGAAGTTGAAGAGGGCAACTCTTTTGGGAACAAATACTATTTTTCCTATAGTTAGTAGACAAGCGCAGCCCAGAGTAATTATCTTTCAAACTGACAGAAAGCGGAATGAGTGATGAGCACAAAGATTGATAGTTTTGTTTATCCAGTTAGACAAAGGAGATGACATTTACAACAGGAGCACTCACATGTTTATTTCTCAGAAACATGTGGCACACTGCCTCTCATTCTTCTAAGTGTGAGAAAGACAGACAGAGAGGTACTTTATGGCTGTACATCAATCTTTCTATCATAGAAATACTTTGTATTTTAAAGCTCACACATTGGACATGAATAACAATGAATCACCTTTTTCCAATTGTGATCTGTTTTTCTCTATGAGCATGAATTAAATACTTCAAGCAGCCAAGATGCTCAGTGAAAAACAGTTGAAACAATAATTCTCATGTCCATTTTTCACAAATGAGAACAAAATATAAATAACATTCGTAGACAAATAGATAAAACTATAGTCATTTTACCATTTGTTCAGTCTCACCACAACAGGCTTTCTCTACTTGAGTCTATAGGATCCAAAAGGTTTTTGACATAATTTGTGTGCCATATTGATGTCATGTTTGTTTATTTGTCATATGCAGGTTAACACAAGGTCAACAATGCACATTTTCAGGATGAGAAGAACTGATTTCTACTTGATAAAAATGTAATACTAAAGCATGATATAAAGGTACCAAAAAAAGTACCAAAAAGTGGAAAAAGAAATATAATATTTACAAGGTCCCAAATAAATATAGTAAACAACATGGTAGAATATAATGGTGCAAGTAGGATGAATTAGTATAAATAAGTATTTCACTCCTAGTAATATTAACTTAAATGGACATGATATATATTGCACATAACTAGCATATGCTACACAGGTTGCGTGACAGGTTATTGCACAGGTAGTGCGTAACATTGAGATTAATTGAATTATGATGGTAAAGCAGTGACATACATGATACAGCCACATAGTGCAGCAGCAATAAACATATTAGGTGTCCCAGATGTGACTTAGTTCAATGCTATTGTCAGTATTATTGTCAAGAGTTCAGTAATCTGGCAGCTTGTGAGTAATAGCTGTCCTTTAGTCTTTTTGTACACGATGGCAGACTCCTGTATCGTCTGCCTGAGGGTAGTGAATGGAAGAATCCTTATGCTGGGTGGGTGTGGTCCTTCATGATGATGCATGCTTTACACAGACATCAGCTGTGGTAGATGTCCTGGATGGTGTGGAGACTGCTACCAGTGATGTCCTCTGCTGTTTGCATCACCCTCTGTAGTGCTTTCTGGCTCTGACTGGTGCAGTTCCCATAAAACACTTTGATGCAGCCTGTCAGCAGGCTCTCAATGGTGCACCTATAAAAGTTGGTGAGGATGCTGGTGTTCGTACCAAACTTTTTTATTCTTTTTAGGAAGTAGAGTCTTTGTTCAGCTTTCTTGACCACATTGTCTGTATGTAATGTTCAGGACAGAACCTCAGCTGCTGACCTGCTCCATCTCAGCATTGTTTATGTAGATGGCAGCCTCCATACTGTCTCCTGAAGTCCACTATCAACTCCTTCATTTTGCTGACATTAAGAGAGAGCATCTCTCTGAATAGTTACTGAATAGTAAATCAGTGTGCAAATGATCCATTGTTAGGCTGATGGTCCTTCTTGAGCATGTGATCAGCTGGTTTTGGTTGTCAGCAGCAAAACTGGTTGATCCACTCTGAGAAGGTGCTATTTAAGAGACTGAGCTGAAAACAGCACCTCAGACTGAAGAAGTCTCTCGGACGAGAGACGAAACGTTTCTACATTTTTTGTTGTTTTGCTTTGTTTTGGGTTTTTTTGAATGTCCAGAGGACCAGATTTAACTTTTTTAGATTTTTCTACGTGGATTATTGAGCATGCATCAGGATAAGAGAGAGGTTATTTTCCTGACACCAGCTGGTCAGTGATTTCACCTCATCTCTGTAGGCATGCTCGTTGTTGTTGATGATGAGACCCAAGATAGTGGTGTCATCAGCAAACTCTAAGATTATCTTTGAGCTGTGCCTGGCAGTACAGTCATGTATGAATAGTGAGTACAAGAGTGGACTGAGGACACAGCCCTGAGGTATACCGGTGCTGAGGACTAGTGTGGAGGAGAGGTGACTGTTGATTCTCACTGCCTGTGGTCTGTTGGTGAGGAAGTCTAGTATCCAGCAGCAGATAAACTTCTCCAGGCCCAGTTTGGTGAGCTTGGAGACCAGTTTGGTGGGGATTATGGAGTTCAGTGCAGAGCTGTAGTCAATGAAGAGCATTCTCACATAGATGTTTCTCTTCTCCAGAAGGCTAAGGGAGGTGTGAACTATCCAATCTCAACACAACTGGGTTTGACTCTACTTGAGTCTATAAGATCCAAAAGGTTTTCAACATAACTTGTGTGCCACCTCAGTATGGGCAGCATTGTCAATATGCAGCCATCAAAACTTCTGCAATGTTTTTTTCTATCCAAGGCCAGCAAATTGCTGCAATCTGAAAATAAGTGAAATGAAGTCACAAAACACCCACCTTCCTAAAATGCTGTGGCTAAGTTGAGGCTACTTTCCCTCAGTCTGATGGAGGAGCCATTTGTTGTAGCTCCCTCTGAATTTTGTCTTCAGCCAACAAGCATGGGAACCTCTGCACCTTCTCATAGTACCACAATGTTGCCATTTTATTGGACATATTGTAAAATATAAAAAAGTAAATAACAAAAACAATTCTGCAGCTGTGAAGTTTCAAAAATGGTTGGTTATGTAGAGCGGTCATTCACAGAAATGCTTTGTATGTTAAAACAGTGGTTCATGTGTGTTCAGATGAGGTGAGGTATCTACAGAACCCGACTTGAATATTTTAAAAAGCTCTGAGGTTATTGATACACACCATGACTTCAGGAATGTCCAGTATGTGATTGAAAGTTTTAAATTGAAGTTTTGACAATTGTTGTTAAAACTACAAAAAAAAAAAATCGATAAAGTCGGTTTCTCATGAAAGTATTGGCCGATCTCCGATCTCTCAAAATTAAGGAAATCGGGGCCAATAAATCCGCCGGCCGATTTATCAGCCAGCCGATTTATCGGTGCACCCCTAATTGGAGCACTTTCCTTCACAGTCAAGAGTGTATGTTAAGATTTCCAAGGTTGGTTGGTGTAACTAGGAAAGTCATGTTAAGTCATTTTTATCATATTCAAAACTAAATACATAACATTTTAGAAACTTACCTCTAAAAACAAAGTTTGAGAGGAAGCTACTTTTATAGAGTAAACTCCCAGTCCATATAAAACATACTTTTCTAGACTTTATTTTCTACCAAAAGCTCATGATTTGTTTTATTAGGCTGACATTTTGAAGATGAATGTTCAAATGGCCAACATTCTCAAGCAAAAAGGTCAAGAACTATAATTTTACAAAAATAATAGTCAAAACTGTGTTTGTTCCTTATTGTGTTTGTGTGTGTGTTCGTGTAAAGTCATGCATTGCAGAAGGACATGGTGTTCCCTCTTGTCTACTGTTCCAGTAGCTGGTGTTCCTGGCTGGCGCCAGTGCAGAGGATAGCTTGGCAGGGAGGTGTAAATTATGGATTAGATTCTTGAGCATTGTGCTTGTACAGACAATCAATCTGTGTGTGTGTGTGTGTGTGTGTGTGTGTTGGGGGGTGGAGGTGTGCATTTGTACATGTGCTCACAGACGTGGCGTATCTATATATGCATGTACATGTTTGTCATAATATGCTGTGATCACTGTATGTGTTATTGGAGTGAATGTGAAAGTACTGCAGTCTTGGTCAGAGAGGAAAACCTGACAAAGTTAAAGAGAAACTGTACAAGTAATCAAGTCTGCATTTGTGAATTTAAAAAAAAAGTAACTACTGAACCTCATGATTAAGAGTTGGAAAGGTCACAAATTTAATATTAAGTCTAATTTGGGTCTGTTGACACTGCTCAACTTTACTGTTAATGAGAAGTGGGTAATGTGTTTAACTGTTCTTGTTTGTGTATATATTTATCTCTTACACTTTTTTGTTCTGCTTTTGGTTGTTCCCTTTTCAGGGGTCGCCACAGCTGGTCCTCCTCCTCAACTGTCCTCTGCAGCCGCTGTCCGCAAACACGTTAAACAAAATTTCTATTATTTTGAGGGTTATGCATGAAAAAAAAAGTAGCGTCAGTTAAAGTGAGCTGCTAGAAAACGAGATGTGACTAGGCAAGTGAACTAAAGAAGGACAACTTCCAAAATAAAACAGGACGTAAGCTGACAAAATTAGAAATTAGGAGTAATGAAAAGCAACCAAAAAAAGTGTAAATTATACAAAAATGTTATATAACAAGAGCCCAACAATCATTACAAGCTCCCTTTATGTGCATTTAACACCTCATCTAATGGTGTAGTCTACGCGATACGCGGGTATACGGAGTATACCCACTAGAAAAGCTTAAGAATTTCAGTATACCCATTTAAAAGTGCCCAATGATACACGACATCATTAGGTACGTGTCATCGATACGTTAAACGACAGTTAAACGTTTCCGTAACAATCTGTCTGTATGGAGCGCTTGTTTTTTGTTTTTTTACATTCGCTTATCCAGCGAATTATTGTATAATTCTGTACTCACTTCTTAATACTTGAACATGTTTTGCTTAGATGCTTTTTTATAAATTCTATAACATGTTTTTAGTACAAAGTCAACTGTTGTACAGAGTTTGTTGTACATTTATTCAAATATAAACATCAGAGAAATTTGGAAATGTTCAATATGCTTAAAAGTCAAAAGAAATTGACGATTACATTGTACTAACTGGCGTACATTGGTTTCTAAGCACAGCATACCCATTGCAAAAATGTAGAATACACCACTGACCTCATCATCTCAAAATATCACAAAACTCTCTGTGTCTAATCTAACCAGATCATCAAGGCTTGGCCCTGCTGCTGCTGCTATTACCAAATGAGGAAAAGTGAAAATCCACTGTGACAGATTTACCTGGACATAAAGTTGTGGATGAATTATGACGCACGATAAACATACTGTCTGTGTGGGTGCACTTTGGGACCGTTGACTGTTGTTTGTTAAAAAATAAAAAAATAATCATAACTGTATTCAGTAGATCTTTAAGAAAGATTAGACAAAGATCTGTTCTGTTGATTTATTCATAAAAATCAATTTAAACCCCTGTTCTCATTTATCATTCATTGCTTCATCATGTCAGCCGTATGTGTCATAAAATGTGTGTTCCATGTATGATTTAATTGTTCGCGAGTTCTGTTTGATCCGTCTTCTCCTCATCACTTTTCTTTTGTACCCCATCGCTGCTTTAGGTGTTCCAGCGACTACGTCTGTCCAGCAGAGATGAGAGTGCCGCACTCAGGGAGCTCCTGCGGTGGCGGCAAGCACAGCGTGAGGGGCGGAGCGACTGTAAACACCGTCCGCCTCAGTCCCCTCCCCTGCCCCCCACACTGGTCTGGACCAAAAGGAAAGCCTCTCCGTGACAGAAGGCACATCTGCAGGCTGTGAAGTTCCTCTTTACAACTATTTTAGTTTTTTACACCTTATTTTTGTTATTTGTGTCAGACCCTCAAAGCCCACGGACTGCGCTGAAGCTCCGAGCCCTAAAGCGTGAGCCTGGCCCCTGGGCTGAGGGTCCTGCCTCTCCTCTTTGCACTTAATGTGGAAGATGCTCCAACGGACACGATGACAACTTATCGTGCACAACTGGACACGGATAAACAAAGAACACATGGTCAAATATTATATTAACAAATGAAGTTGTAGAAAGAAAAACTAACTATTGTGACATGACCTATTTATTTTTAGTTTGTCTGAGAAGATGAAATACGACGGCCATTTCTGGGAGGCTGAGTTTAGGAGCTGAATGGGCCTCTTGTCTGAATCCAGGCTGATCATGATACGGTGCTGCACACAAATGAGATTCCTCCTTGCAACGTGGTGCTGAGAAATACTTGACTTACTGTCTGGTGATGTATGGATGTAAAAAGTTTACAAGCAAACCAACGCCTTTTTATCATTGGTGATGCTGGCGTATGGGGTCCTAAGTGCAACTGCTGCCATGGCAACAAGCTACCAGGGGTCAGAATAACCTCAGTTCTATCCCAAGATGCACTTTTGTCCCTTGTTACTACCAGCCTTTGAGAAAACAAAACCCTCTGGCCAAACACCAAGCCACTGCACTTACCTTTACTGTGAGAAGCAAAACGTGTTGCAAAGCTACAGTCACAACGCTTTAGGAGAGGTATGTAGTTCATGTTGGGAACACGACACTACGTGCCAAAGTGAAAAACTGCCACTGAAGTGTAGTTTAAGAGCTAAAATATGATAGCCTTTCATTGACCTAAATGAACAAGATAAAACTGGTGTTTCAGTTGAGTGTGGATTCTGTGGACTGATCAGAAAGAAATGTAAAATAATAAAAATAAAACAGTCTACATTTCTAAAGTAGCAACTAAATCCTCATTGTGTCATCCCCTAGGTAAAGTTGGGTCTGAATATCTTAGGCTGAAGCCATTTTTTTTTCTTCTACAGCCTCAAGTTTTGAGAAAGAAAGAGGTATTTAAAAGAGGTATTTAAAAGTGTATAGATCCCAGAAAGAAATCTGCCAAGAACAATCTGTAACTGTGATTTTCTCTATCCTGAGTTCTGTTATCTCAAGATAAGCTCATTTGATGCATTAGCTGGAGAAATGATTAGTTTGTCTTGATAACAATTTATCTCAAAAGCAAATTTTCTATTATCACAACTGCAGGATAAAAAAAATGTGGGAAATAAGTGGTTCTTATGTTAAACCCAGTTTCCAATTTATTATTGCTGTCATATCACTTGCACTTTTTATGACATAAAGTGAAGATGCGCATGTGCAAACTTGCTGAATGTTTCGGATGGTACATTTTCTGCCTGAATCAGACTGTCTGATAAAACTTGCATCATTTTGTTTTAATTTGGCTTCACAATATTTTCTAGTTATCGCAACAAAAACAAACTATTCTAGGTCAGATATCTCAAGGGAAGAAGCTTAGTTATTGTGAAATGGTGACACAATTAAGTTATTATCACTAAAAAATAGCTTTGTTATTATAAGATACTGAAAGAAAATATATTTTTAATCCCATAATCCTGTTATGAAAAGGAATCGCAGTATCTCTGAGTATTTTCACAGCACCTAATGCATTCACATGTCTGAAATCTAGTAATTTGTTTATTGTCGTTCAACAATTTGGCTCATTGGCTCTATTTTTTTTAATTTTTTGACAAAATATATGGAACAGCCTTTTCTCCTCTCAAGGCCGGTTGTTTAAAGCTATTGTTGTTCTTTGACAGTTTTAGGAAGTTTTTATTTTGCAAATGAGTAGAAATATACTCAAGCTTTCAGAATCAAACTAAATCACATGAACAAAAATGATCATTTTGTTTGATTTTGGTCCTTTGATTACCTTTTTATTAATATAAATATAAACCAGACGACAGAAGAAGCAGATGAGAAAGTAACAGATGAGCTTACAAGGTCGAGATGGGTGAAGAAGAGTTGTATCATATGAGAAACAGACCTTTGTTATAGTTTGCAACAGTTCAAAGCAAAACTTGTTACACGGTAGAAGCAGAAACTCGGATAAACGAGTTAATGAATTTAAAATATTCAAGTTGGATCAAACAGTTTTAACACGACTGTCATCATTTCTACAGCTCCCTTTCTTACAAGCTTTTTACTGCCACTACTAATGAAAAAGAAAACCGAGAAGAAAATCTAACGTAATAGTTTTGAAGTGGGGTTCTGTGGAGACATTATGAAGAGTTAATATCCTACCTGATGTAGATAGCTTTTTGAATTACCTCAGTTTGGAGAAGCAAGTTTTGGAATAGCTGTCCAATCTGAATTAAAACCTGAACTTCCGTTTTGAGACCTAAAGAGCTATTCGAAGCAAGTAAGATATTTATTTGTAGCCTTTCCACAAACCCTATAATCAAAAACTCTGTACTATATCTTTAAATAGAGGGATTTCTTTTTCCAAAAAGTCACACTATGCAAATAATACACCTTATGTCAGGTTCAAGAACAAAACTAACAATAGAAGGACTGTAGAAACAAAATCAATAAAAAATATATATTTCAAACTGGGGCTAGCCTTTGATGTGTCAAGACCCTAACATCACCTGTAAGTAACATGTTTGTGAGTCTGGTGTCATTTAGACAAGCTCTCTCTCACTCACACACACACACACACACACACATACACACACACACGCCTGACTTGTACAGGTTTTTCCATGGTGAGCATGTCCTCCACTCACCTCTCCTTTCCCTCACTTGCCCCCAACAAACAGAGACCTCCTTTCCCCCACCCCTACCCCCGATGGATAAGACCGGCTTTACGGGTGTTTCCATGGCAACGTTAGTGTAAATAGTAACCAGTGTTGTAAGTCCTTGCTGTTATTATAGCTGAAGAGGCTGAAATGAAAGAGAGAAAAGAAGGCGGTTTGGTGACACTGTCTACATGATGATGAGATTTAAGAATGTTCTGGGTTTGATGCAATGACTGAAATAAGAGGTTTATTTTAAAATGTAAATATCTTCTTTTATAAATAACTGTTTATGGCTATTGAATTGTTTAAACTATTTATTTTTTGTAAATCTCATTTCAACGCTGTTGTTCTTTTTTTTCATTTTTATTTTTATTTTTTTAATGGTTTTTGATTGCACAATGTTTGTTGACCTCTGTAATGGGCTGTGTGTGTCTTCGAGAGCCGTTTGATCCCCGAAGATCACCCCGAATGGCTTGGAGCCGCAAGTATCAATAGCTCTAATTGATTTCTCATTCCCACTGATCACCTACAATGCGTCTGATTGATTCCGTCTTACAAATTAGCAGCGCTATCGCAGGATCAATCTCACTTTGTCTTTGTGCAAAAGGAAAGGTGCACACAGGAAGAATTCAGTGGAAACGTGATTTACAGCAGGAAGTTTTGACTGAACGTGTAAATGCAGACTTTTGTTCCACTAGTGCATCACTGGATCCCTTTGAAGATGTTCAGCTGCAACATGTGCTTGTTTCTAAAAATGACAAAAGAAGAAAATACCGCTTGATGTGAATTACGTCTTCAAAGGCTACATATGCAGTTAACTGTAAATCAAGTAAGAAAGTGATTTGCTCCATGACTGACACCGTGCATGGGAACTCCAAGGGGTCAAACCTTTTCAAACACGTGTGAGCAAAGCTAATCCAAGCACATCTTCAAGCTGGGGAAGTTTGTCAAAGTCAGTGAAGGATGATGTTTGTCATCCGTGAGGATTAGTGCTCCAGTAGTTCTGTATACCCTCAGTAGGACGTATCAGTGCTTTTACCTTGCATGATGGAAACGTTCGGCCTGTTCCATGACAAGCTTGTGGTGAAAAGATGAAAGCCATCTAATTTGAAGAACTGTTTCAACCTCACTGTGAATCACTATGCTGTCTCCTGTTTTGACTCCATAAGGCTGATCGTCCATTTTAAATTGCTCACAGAAACACCATCACATGCACACCTGGGTGGATTAGTTGTCTGTCATAAGCAAACTAAACTCTGAATCCTCTGAGATCGACCTTCAGGTGCTGCAGCTGGTGTTGAATGGACATTTTCTCTACATGTATATGTTTCTGGTGACATTTCTGTGCCCATAAAAAAAAGAGGTATCTCACTGCCTTTCAGAGTGTTTTTTTTTTTTTTTTTTTGTAATGGTTAACGTTTTTTCATAAAATTACAATAAAATGCTTTTGTAATCATTTTTTGTACATGACATACAGTGTATTTTAATTTGCATATGTATTTGTTTGTGGAAAGAAAAAATATGGATGTATTTCATAATTATTATGTTCCTAATGTTTTATATGATTGTCCCTGTACAGCAATAAAGCACAACTGTGTCAACACCAGTTTGTCTACATGTGAGCGAAGGAGAAAGTTACATGTATATCTTGTTTACAGTAAAGACGATTTTTTAGCTCATTTTCTAATTCTCACTGTGCATGTATGTATATGATGATTTATATTAGCAAACACATGTTTTTAATATTTTTCTGTGTGTGCAGCAATGCTCTGCAGGTTCACACCTAAAAGGAACTAGCTCAAATTTAGGGATGTGGAGATTCAGGTGGAATTTGTTTATGTTCAAAATTCACAAAACTCAATTTGCAGGCCCATTAATTAATCATCTTTTTATGAATTTTTAAATGAAAGCAAAATATAATATTTCTGCTAGTTTACATATTCATTACTTCATTCTTAATTTGGTTTTCACTAGCTATTTAAATACAATATTATTTATCATCATTACCTGGCAAAACCTCAGCTCACACTAATCGTAGACATCCGTGCTGGTTTTATTTAGTTTTATGTTAGAAATGCCTTAATTTCATTTTTAATTTAAATAAAACAAAATAAATAAATAAAATATAATAATAAATGCATGGGTGTCCAAAGTGCAGCTCGAGGGCCATTTGTGGCTCTTAGAGTAATTTGTGCGGCCCACAACTGCAGTTTAAGAATGGTTTCATTTTGTCCAGCAGGCTCAAGAAATCAGTGCAGACTTTTGCAAATTAGTTGGTAATCATTTTTTATTTAGGGTTAACAGCAAAACAGATAAAAAAAACAATCTTCTCAAAATTAGCAATTTTAAGCAAAATATAAACCTTTCGCTATAATCTTTTTTATTTTCACTTCATGGTACAAAGCACCAAAAACGTTGGTTACGTACTGTAACCCCAGATTCTATGAATATAGGCGTAGCCCTTTAAGGC
>NC_056510.1:25244590-25269657 GCF_014905685.2 Nematolebias whitei
AAGGACAGAATGTGTCATGGAACGAGCCGTCACATCACGTAGGTAAAAGCGAATAAATGAGCAGGGTGTTGACCATGCAGCCGCAGTGCAAATGTCCTACATTGACATACCATTATGCAAGGCAGTCGAAGATGCGATACCCCTGGTCGAGTGTGCTTTGAGGTTGACAGGAGGCTCTAGATCTGATGCTCTGTAGGCTTCAGAAATGGCCTCACACAGCCAGTGTGACAGGCGCTGGGTGGATAACGGGCGACCTGCAGATGCATCTCTATAATGCACAAACAATTGTTGAGTTTGACGCATTACAGCTGTGCGCTATGTAACACGTCAACGCCCGCACCGGACAGAGAAGATGAAAAGATCTTCTTCTTCTGATCTGTGGGGGGGAGGGAAAAATCCCTCCAACGATATTGTTCTTGATTTAAAAGAGCTCGTGATGTTTTTAGGCATAAAAGCTGGGTTTGGTCTTAAATCAGCTGAACTACCGTCAGCCTGGATTCTGAGACATGACGGAGCGGCAGAGAGGGCAGATAAATCACTCACCCTCTTAGCGGATGTTAAAGCCAGTAGCAGGGCTGTTTTAAGAGACAAGAATTTAAGTGAAACCTGATCCAAAGTCTCAAATGGGGCTTTGATCAGGGCTCGCAGGACCAGCGTTAAATCCCACTGTGGAACAAGTGGGCGTGAAACAGGCCTACGTCTTTGTACACCTTTTAGAAACCGCTTCATCAGCGGGTGATTAAAAGCTGTTCTGTCTCCGAACCCTTCGTGGCAGGAAGAGATGGCTGCAGTGTACGTTTTAATCATGCTGAATGCCAACTTCCTATCCATCAGCTGTTGAAGAAAAGACAACACGCCACCTAATGGGCATGAGGTGGCCTCTAAACCTTTCTCTGTACACCAGCGCTGAAAAGCCGTCCACTTTGATGTGTACAGAGCTGTGGTAGATGCAGCACGTGAATCTTGAATTGTGCGCACTACCTCCTGAGGGAGACCCATCCTCTCTAAGCGGGACCGCTCAGCGGCCAGACCCACAGGTGCTGACCTATTTCTGGGTAACTCCTGATCGCTCCTCCTGCTTGAAGGAGAGCATCCTCCCTCCACGGCAGTTTCCACGGACGACCCGACAACAGACGTTGCAGGACTGGGAACCATGGTGCGTTCACGCGCTCGGGAGCTACCAGGAGAGCTGTCAATCCCTCCTCCTGAACTCAGTTCAGGAACCGTAAAATCAGAGGAGGTGGGGGAAACGCGTACAGAAGCGTTTTGGGCCACGGGCTGTGAGCAAATGCATCCACCCCCAGCGGTGGATCGTCTCGCGGGCTCAGGGAAAACCATAGTTGACACTGAGCATTCTCTTGCGTCGCAAACAGGTCCACAGCTGCTTTGCCAAACTTCTGCCACGTCTGAAACATCAGGTCTGGATGGAGGGTCCAGTCCGCGTGACGTGGGCCGCCCCTGGACATCACATCTGCCCCTCTGTTCAGAACACCGGGTATGTAAACCGCTCTGATGGAGAGCAGGTTTTGGTGAGCCCAACACAGTAGCTTCCGCGCAATGTGTAATATCTGGGCTGAACGCACACCCCCCTGGCGGTTTATGTACGCAGCAGTCACCATGTTGTCTGTGTGAATCGACACGTGTCGATTCTGTAGCACGGGAGCAAAATGTTGAATCACATTCAGCACTGTGCGACACTCCAAAACATTGATGTGGGCTGATGTGTGGTGGGGCCACAGCGCCCCTACTGCTTGAGATAGGCATGTCCCCCCCCCAACCTGACAGCGACGCATCCGTGAAGACTGACACGTGTGACGTGGGACTGCTGACGGGAACTCCTTCTGACAGAACCAGGGTGTTTCCCCAGTGTCGGAGGTCTGCTCTCACAGAGGAAGGGACAGTGATCATCCGTCTTTTGTGTTTTACTGGATCCACACGCAGACGCGCAAACCACCTCTGGAGGCGTCTCATGTGTAACAAAACCAGAGGAACCACTGTGTGAGCTGATGACATCATTCCCAACAGCTTCATGACGGAGACAGCTGTTATCACTTTGCCAGGTCTTACGTGGCGGAGTTGACTTTTTAAAGTGTCGATTCTCGTTTGTGATAAGCGAGCTTTCATGGTAATTGAATTTAATTCCACTCCCAGATAAACAATTGTCTGGGCCGGGAAAATCAAGCTTTTCTTCCAATTTATGGCGAAGCCCAGATTTAACAGGTGTGATGCCAACACCTGAGCCTGCATCAGCGCCTCCTGTCTGGAGTGTGACAGGAGCAGCAGGTCGTCCAGGTAAAACAAAACTCTCATCCCTGCTCTGTGCAGTGGATGCAGGGCTGTCTCCACACACTTTGAGAACGTACGAGGCGCGAGGGAATACCCGAAAGGCAGCCTGTTGTACTGATACTTCATCCCCTGAAAGGCAAAACGCAGAAATTTCCTGTGTTTTGGGATGATCGGTATGTGAAATTAAGCATCTTTTAGATCGATGGAAACAAACCAGTCGTTTCTCTGGATGTTGTCCAACAGCTGTCTGGTTGTCAGCATGTGAAACGATCTGTCCATGATCGCTTTGTTGAAAGCTGACAGATCCAGAATCGGTCTCATCCCTCCGGTCCTTTTGGGGACCAGGAAGTAACGTGAGTAAAACCCTGTGTTTTCCTCTCCGTTGGGAACTCTGGAGATTACGCCTTTTATCAGAAGCTCCTGAACTTCTGCATTTAAGGCTGAGATTTGGTCTGGTGATGACAGGACCGTCTCCATAACTCCTCTGAACCGAGGGGGTCGGGTTGCAAATTGCAGCGTGTAACCCTTGCATAACACTCTGTCCATCCATCTGTCCGGCGAGCAGGTTTTTAGCCACTCTGCGTAACGTTCGTGGAGTGGACGTGCGTTTAAATGATGCGCCGTGTTCTGAACGGATGTCATCCAATCTGCCGCCTCGACCGCCGTCATGCGTCGCGGAAATGTTTTCCGCGTGACCCAAGGCGAGGCTTCCTCGAAAGGGCTGTTCTGCACGCGCCCGTGCGCTGCGTCTGGATCGCGGACCGACCTTCATGTCTGGGCGGGCCAGTGTGTGCTGAGGCGAAGCGTGTGCCAGCTGATGACGTCGTGAGGCTGCACGTTTAACGTCGCTGTGCGAACGTTGAGAGGCGGAGGGCGTGACTTCATCAACGCCGTGCTGTCGGAGTGAAGGTTGCGAGCCTCGCGGGAGCGCACGTTTTCTCTGGAGGGACGCGCGCCGCTCTCGCTGGGGGCGGGGCTCGTCGCCGGGTTCGTTCAGCTGTCTCACGCTTATGCCGCCGTGAGCTGCCGATCGCTGAGACTCGGTGGATGACGGCCGCTCGCGTTTGCTCAGGTGAGGCGTGTGTTGTTTTCGCTGAGAGCGGGAACCTCCACCGGACCCGGCCTGCGGTCCCACATTTATACCGATGTGAGCCGGTGAGCGCCGGGCAGTTGTGCGTGCATCATCAACACAGCGCCGTTTGGATGGAGGCTGTTTGCCTCGCTCGGGTGCGCGTTTAACACCGCTTGGGTGGTGATCGTGCGGGTCTGATTGATAACGAGTTATTTCGCTTACCGTAGTGTCGAGTGAGCATCTCGTCATGTGTTGGAACGGCGGTGGGTTTAAAAAACCTTCATTTAAGGTCACCGGCTCTTTATGTGTGGAGGATGTGTGTGCAGCGGCTGTGAGCTCATCTGAGCTTACAGACTGGCTAAAAACAGGCACTTTGATCATTGAAAAATCATTTATTTCAATTTCTGTGTCATTTATACACACATCCTCCGCAGACCGTCATTTTTTAAATCTTCTCCCCCGTGAGCTCTGCGATTTGTTTGCCCTGAGCGCCGTCTGCAGGCGATCTCTGGGGAAACGCAGAAGTGCAGGTTGCCGGAAAGAGGAGGGGTGGTCTCTGACGGGCGGGGCTGGTGGTGGAGCTGAGCGAGACGAAGCTGCTGCGGCCGTGGAGCACCGATGTTTCTGCCTCTGCTCGCGACGATCTCTCCAGCGGGCCGGGGGACGGGATGAGCCGCGCGGCTTGATGAGATGGCGCACAGCTTCCAACATCTCCTCCGACTGCTACGAATTCGCCAGCATGGTTTTTAAGCTGCTTCCGAACAGCGCGTCCGACGTGATGGGGCCCTCCATCAAGTCCTTGTGCAGCTTTTCCGGCAGCGAGGGAGAGTGACGAAGCCAGGTGGATCGTTGGATTACCGTCATCCACGCTGCAATCCTCGACAGGCAAACCGTGGAAGTGGCGCACATGTTGAGGATGGTGTCTGCTGACTTACAGAGGGAGCTATTTGTCTCCTTGGGCAGGTCTGCGGCCTCCAGCCTCTTCGACATGCTAAAAGCTAGCAGCGCCACGTTGTTGCTAGCTGCGGCCGCCTGAAAAGCACACTGGTGGGCTCGATTGGAGAGCGTGGTCACCGCCTGGTCGTGTTTCCCCGGAGGGACGGGACGCTGCTCCAACCTGGACAGCTTCGCTCCGAAGGCTTCCGCGAGGCTTGGCTCAAGGGAGGGTACCGAGGGATAGCCCCGCTCGGTGAACCCCTCCACTCTGGTGATGGGAGCGTAAGTGGAGACGGGCGCCCTTAACCTACCAGGACCGGCTGCGGCCTCGTTCCAGTACGATGTCACCGCTGGAAAACGAGGCCAGATGGGATCAAGACGGCGAGCCGGCGTGGAGCCAAACCTTCCCGCAAGATCATCCGATCTGAGCGGGGGGGGGGGGGGGGGGAGGGGACGGAGAGCCCCTTTACGTTAGCAGCTTCCCGGATAATGGCGGGCAGCTCCGAGAGGAGTGCGCCGACGGCAGGGAGCGATGTGGCCGTTGAGGCGGGAAACCCCGAGGGAGTCGAGCATCCGCTCGGCCCCCCTCTTTCCAGCACTGCGCTCCCCAGGAGGGAACGAGCGTCGGGGCTGCTGCTAACGTCACCGGTCCCAGAGGAATCATCCGATTCACTCCGAGAGCCGGCGTCGAAGAAATCCATGGCGTCGTCCAGCGAGCAGTCTCCCGCCACGGACAGGCAGTCCTCGATGGTAGCCTTAAACAAGGCTGCTCTCCTCTGCCTTTCCTCCGGTGGAAGCTCGTCACAGAGGCGGCAGGAGAAAGCGCGGGCGATGTGGCGGGGACCCAGGCATCCCTCGCAGGTGTCGTGCCGGTCGAAGCTGAGCAAGTAACCGGTCTTGCAGGAGGGACACAAGCGGATGGTGCTGGAGCTGGACATCTCGTTGAAAGGTCAGTTGTTTTTTAT
Organism: Nematolebias whitei; assembly: GCF_014905685.2. NCBI lineage: Eukaryota > Metazoa > Chordata > Actinopteri > Cyprinodontiformes > Rivulidae > Nematolebias > Nematolebias whitei. The sequence goes on from NC_056510.1 coordinate 25,249,850, forward strand.
ATATTAGCTTGCTGAAGAAAAATGGGAGCAGATTACCCGCTCTTAATGTAATTTATACGGATCGGGTGGGGCCCACACAGCAGGTGGGCGTGGACTAATTTTTTCAGTATGATGCTTGCGCATAACGGGATAAACCCATCAGCGACAGCCTTAAAGGGCGAAGCCTATATGACATAGAACCTTTACTGTTTTCTACCAGAAATGAGATTATTGGATAATGATTCATAAAACTTGGCTAAATATTGCAGTTTTAAAAAATAACAAAGAGGGAAATTTGACATTTTTAAATGAATATAACGTGGTATACGAGTTGATCACCTTTATCAAACCTATGAATTTACTTTTTATTAAACCTTTATTTTACCAGGATATTTAAAAAAAATTTAGATTAAAAACCACTTTTTCAAGGGAGACCTGGCCAAGAGGCAGCAACAAATACAACACACACAAAAAATTATACAATTAAAAGAAAATGTCAAGCTATAAAAAACAGGTACTATAAAGCAAGCTATAAAAACAGGTACATGACATTGAATTGGTCTCAATAACTTTTAGTTTGGATGTACTGTACTTTGTAAAAGCATAGAATGAGATTAATTCAGTCGATCTCAGAGTTTCTTGTAGCAAGAGGGAGCAGAGTGAACGAAAACCTTCTTACCCAATTCAGTCCGAGCAAAAGGGACAGAAAGAAGCTGCAGGAGCATTAATGTGTTGTAGTGACTGACACCTTGAAGATTTTTCAGAACTTTCATCAGCCTTTTGGGCCGTCCATGGTCCAAAAAGCTGATCCTTTTAAAAGAACACTTACTCAAATTACACTTTTGTTGCTGAGAACAGACTAAGATTAACTTTCCAAACAAAGACCCAACAAATCAAATAAATAATTTTTAATAAAAATAAAAAAAAAACAAGCTTAGTGTTTATGAGGCTTTTAATGTTTTGAATCTAGAACAATTTAAAACGTTCTCCACCAAAATTAGTAAACTTTTGTCCATTCTCCAAAATATTGTTCACGTTGAGAGTTAAATTCACATTTTATGGCCCATGAATCTTTTCATCCGGATAGTTTTGGCCCACATACAGTATGAAAACATTTGGACACCATTAATGTATAAAAGTTTGTCTCCAGACTTTACAAATATCTTTATTATTCTCTGCTTGCCTTGCACTTTCTGATTCGGACTCTTTCTTTATCTGCTGTATGTTCCTATGGGGCTCAAGCTAAATCAGTTGAGCTGGGGTAAACCATTTAGTTTCATGTTTTTTTTAGCATGGGCCTCAAACAAGAAGGAAACGTGCATGTTGTCAATCAGTAACCTGGACGTGCAACAGGCTAACTGTGCAGGACATTCAGAGCAAACAACCTGCCCTCAATGAAAATATTGTGAATTGTATCTGTATCAAATAGCTTACAGGCAAATACAAATTTCAAGAAGAGCTCGGTGAGTGATGCTGTGGCCTTGTAATCTTAAGGTTGCGGGTTTGATCCCAGCTCAGAAAGGACATCCAACGTTAAGCACTTGCCAAATCTTTCATGTGTGACCACTCGTTGTGTTAACCCCTGAAGACGAGAGCTGTTTCTGCATTCTCTGTAAAAAATAGAGCTTGTTTCTGGTGAAGGTTGGACTCTGCCAGGGCTGCCCTTTGTCTCTGGTCCTTGTGGTGCTCATGGACAGCATCGGAAGGTGAAAGGAGGAGGGGTCTGGTTTGAGATCGTCAGAGTCTATGTGATTCTGTTGGTGTCTTCAGACCATGACCTTTAGCAGGCACTGGAGTGGTTTGCAACTGAGCATGAAGCAGCTGGGGAATAAGAGTCAGTTCCTCTAAGAACAAGGTCACTGTTCTCCAGAAAAAGATGAAATGATGCCTCCAGGTCAGAGGTGAGTCTTTGCCTCAGGTAAAGCAGTTCAGAAGTGGAGGAGCAGGAAATCGTTTGGGATCCTGTCAGAAATATTGCCCTGCCTTTTTTCCAACCCACACTTCTGGTCATAAGGTGTGGATCATGATAGAAAGAACAAGGACTTGGATACAAACTGCTGAAGTGATCTGTAAGGTTCCTCAGGGTGAGGCACTTCATCCTCTGAGGGGAGCTCAGAGCAGACCTGCTGTTACTCCACATCACAACAAGTCAGCAAAGGTTGTTTGAGCACCAGATTGGGAAACCTCAGGGCTGCCTCTTTTTGGAGATTTTACAGGCATGTCCCATAGGAAGGAGACCCCGAGAAATTCTGGGACATGGTGGAGGGATTATCCTGTGCAGCCTGTCTGTCCTGGGAATGCCTTGGAATCCACAAGGGAAAGGAGTTCCTGGGAAGGTTTCTTTTACAAACTAGACACGGATACGTGGACAGAAATGGATGGATGAATAAATATACCTTTTTCAAGTAAGAATTCATTGCTTGTTTATTTTTATAATTTAATTCACAGAGACACAACATGAGAAACAAATGTGTTTAGTCAAGTATTCACCAAGTATTCATGTACTGTATTTATATAATCTTTATAACAATCTGAAATGAGCTGTAAATTAGAAAAGAACATTTTTTTTTGTCCAGATGGATTTTTGTTTAAGTAAGATGCTTTTGTTGAATTTAGTTTGCATCCCTGGTGTCAGCACCACACAATCAAGCCTTTTGTAGCAGGGAACAGACATAGTAAGACCACATGCAACGTTATCTGAAAGAGTCTCGCACGTATATTGTCACACAAGGCTGCTTTGTGTAAATTAAAAAATGAAAAAGCCTCAGGTCTGGAATTTATGTGCAAAAAACAACTACATGTTGTCCCAGCAGCATTTCCTAAAATGAGAGGCAGCGCTTCCAGGTATCGTATAACCTGCAGTGGTTTCTGTGTAAAATCAAGTTAAGACAAGCACAAGTCAGTCTTCTAATTACTTTAAACATGAACAATTTGCCGCCGTATTTTTGGAATGTTTCCTCGGAGCATTCTCCAGTTGGAATCTGAACTGTGGGATCTGGTGTTTGAAGTTAATGTGTCAGTGTGTGCCACTGTAAACATGCGCTGCAGCAGGCTGCTGACTCATGCACTGCTGGGTGTGTACAGTATGTGCCGCCGCCTTCTTAGTCATCTTTCAGTGAATTTCTATTGGAACGTTTCCTGCATGAAATCTGTTTGAGCAATCTCACAAACAAAATAGATGTATTCAGCTCAACGAGGCAGAACGATCTTTTAGATTTTAGATGTCAGAATATTAAATGTTATGCACAATTAACTTAGTATTGTAGGATTACTTGGCTCCATTGCTAATTTATAAAAAAATTAAAAACACTATTTCAGCCGATGCCCCTTTAGTAAATATCAGTTGTCAGTATATATTCATCCATCCATTTTCTTCCTCTTATCCGGGGTCGGGTCGCGGGGGTAGCAGCCTAAGTAGGGAGACCCAGACTTCCATCTCCCCAGCCACTTGGGCCAGTTCTTCTGGGGGAATCCCGAGGCGTTCCCAGCCCAGCTGAGAAACATAGTCCCTCCAGTGTGTCCTGGGTCTTCCTCTGGGCCTCCTCCCGGTGGGACGTGTCCGGAACACCTCACCAGGGAGGCGTCCAGGAGGCATCCTAAACAGATGCCCAAGCCACCTCAACTGGCTCCTCTTGACGTGGAGAAGCAGCGGCTCTACTCTGAGTCCCTCCCGGATGATCAAGCTTCTCACCCTATCTCTAAGGGAGAGCCCAGACACCCTGCGGAGAAAACTCATTTTGGCCGCTTGTATCCGAAATCTCATTCTTTTGGTCACAACCCAAAGCTCGTGACCATAGATTAGGGTAGGAACGTAGATCGATTGGTAAATTGAGAGCTTCGCTTTTTGACTCAGCTCTCTCTGCACCACGACAAACCTGTACAGCACCTGCTTCACTGCAGATGCTGCACCTATCCGCCTATCGATCTCACGCTCCACTTTTCCCTCATTCGTGAACAATACCCCAAGATACTTGAACTCCTCCACTTGGGGTAGGACCTCCTCCCTGACCCAGAGAGGGCACTCTACCCTTTTCCGGCTCAAGACCATGGCCTCGGATTTGGAGGAACTGATCTTCATCACAGCCGCGTCGCACTCGGCTGCAAACCGCTCCAGCGAAAGCTGTAGATCACGATCTGATGAAGCCAATAAGACCACATCATCTGCAAAAAGCAGAGACGCAATCCTAAGGCCACCAAAATGGATCCCCTCAACACCTTGGCTGCGCCTAGAAATTCTGTCCATAAAAGTTATGAACAGAATCGGTGACAAAGGGCAACCTTGGCGGAGTCCAACTTTCACCGAGAACAAGCACGACTTACTGCCGGCGATGCGGACCAGGCTCTGACACCGGTCATACAGGGGCCTAACAGCCCGTATCAAAGGGCCCGGTACTCCATATTCCCAGAGTACTCCCCACAGGGTTACCCGAGGGACGCGGTCGAACGCCTTCTCCAAGTCCACAAAGCACATGTAGACTGGTTGGGCAAACTCCCACGCACCCTCCAGGACCCTGCTGAGAGTGTAGAGCTGGTCCAGTGTTCCACGGCCAGGACGAAAACCGCACTGCTCCTCCTGAATCCAAGGTTCGACTATCCGATGGACCCTCCTCTCTAGAACCCCCGAATAGACCTTACCAGGGAGGCTTAAGAGCGTGATTCCCCTGTAGTTGGAACACACTCTACGGTCCCCCTTTTTGAATAGGGGGACCACCACCCTGGTCTGCCAATCCTGGGGAACTTCCCCCGATGTCCACGCAATATTGCAGAGTCGTGTAAGCCAACACAACCCTACAACATCCAGAGCCTTAAGGAACTCCGGGTGAATCTCATCCACCCCTGGGGTCCTGCCACCGAGGAGCTTTTTAACCACCTTGATGACCTCAGCACCAGAGATTGGAGGGCCTGACCCAGAGTCCCCAGGCTCCGCTTCCTCAGTGGAAGACGTGCTGGTGGGATTGAAGAGATCTTCAAAGTATTCTGCCCACCGACCCACAACATCCCAAGTTGAGGTCAGCAGCACACCACTCCCACTATAAACAGTGTTGGTAGCGTACCGCTTTCCCCCCCCCCTGAGATGCCAGATGGTGGACCAGAATCACCTCGAAGCCGTGCGGAAGTCATTCTCCATGGCCTCTCCGAACTCCTCCCACACCCGAGTTTTTGCCTCAGCGACCACATGAGCCGCATGTTGCTTGGACTGCTGGTGCCCATCAGCTGCTTCCGGGGTCTCACAGGCCAAAAAGTCCCGATAGGACTCCTTCTTCAGCCTGACAGCATCCTTCACCAACGGTGTCCACCATCAGGTTCGAGGGTTGCCGCTGTGACAGGCACCAACAACCTTGTGGCCGCAGCTCCGGTAGGCTACCTCGACAATAGAGGCATGAAACATGGTCCACTCAGACTCAATGTCACCCACCATCCCCGGAACATGTTTGAAGTTCTCTCGGAGGTGGGAGTTAAAACTCCGTCTCACAGAAGACTGCCAGATGTTCCCAGCAAACCCTCACAATACGTTTGGGTCTGCCAGGTCTGACCGACATCCTCCCACGCCATCGGAGCCAACTCACCACCAGGTAGTGATCAGTGGACAGCTCCGCCCCTCTCTTCACCCGAGTGTCCAAGACATGTGGCCGCAAATCAGATGAGACGATGACAAAGTTGATCATCAAACTGCGGCCTAGGGTGTCCTAGGGAGACCACCCTCTCATTCACCGGGGTGAACCCCAACACAAAGGCACCAAGTTGGGGGGCAATAAGTATGCCCACTCCTGCTCGGCGCCTCTCACCAGGGGCAACTCCAGAGTGGAAGAGTGTCCAGCCCCTCTCGAGGAAACTGGTTCCAGAGCCAGAGCCATGCGTAGAGGTGAATCCGACTATTTCTAGCCGGAACCTCTCAGCTTCACACACCAGCTCAGGCTCCTTCCCCACCAGTGAGGTGACATTCCACGTCCCAATAGCCAGCTTCTGTAGCCGAGGATCAGACCGCTAGGGTCCCCGCCCTTGGCCACCACCCATCCCACATTGCACCCGACCCCTTTGGCCCCTCCCACAGGTGGTGAGCCTATGGGAAGGGGGACCCACGTCTCCTTTTCAGGCTGTGGCCGGCCGAGCTCCATGGGTAAAAGCCCGGCCACCAGGCGCTCGACCGCGTGCCCCACCTCCAGGCCTCGCTCCAGAGTGGGGCCCCGGTGACCCACGTCTGGGCAAGGGAACATTAAGTCCATTTGTTTTTCTCATCATCGGGGTCTTTGTCAGTATATATAAATATCATTAAAAACTAGTTGAATAAACAATAATCAGTTGCATGAAAAAAATAAAAATATGGGGAGTGGTGGTGCAAAGGTTAGAGAAGCTGGGCCTGTGATTAGAAGATCACTGGTTCAACTCCCGGTTTGACAACATCAAAAAATATGTGTGGGATAGGTGAAGCACCCACACCTGCCTCCACCCTCATTTGCCCCATTCTCTTCAATCGCCCCCACTTTGGGCCCTTGTGCAAGGCCCTTAACCCCCACCATCTGCTCCCCTGGGTGCCCTAGATAGCATCTTTCTGCTCCATTCAGAGGGCTGCGGTAGCTCAGTGGTCTGTGGTTGTGTCAGAAAGGGCATCCGGCCTAAAAACAATTGCCAAGTCTTCATGCAACACTTATTTTGCTGTGGTGACCCTCTGAAAAAGGAAGCAGCCGAAAGAAAAATATAATAAATTTGCATGAAAAATATCACACTCGGGCAGCACGGTGGCGCAACTGGTAGAGCTGCTGCCTCTCAGCGAGCAGGTCCTTGGTTCAAACCCTGGTCCAGGGGGCTTTCTGGGTAAAGTTTGCATGTTCTCTCCGTGCATGCGTGGGTTTTCTCCGGATGCTCCGGTTTCCTCCCACAGACCAAAAACATGCATGTTAGGCTGAATGGTAACTCTAAATTGTCCCTAGGTGTGAGTGAGAGAGTGAATGGTTGTTTGTCTCGTTTGTCTCTATGTGGCCCTGTGATGGACTTGCGACCCATCCAGGGTGTACCCCGCCCCTCGCACAGTGATTGCTGGACATGGGCACACCGGCGACCCCCGTGACCCAAAATGGAAGAAACGGGTAAAGATAATGGATGGATGAATATCACACTTGTATCTTAGGTTTATTTTTTTTAGCAAGCAAATGTTTCATTTGTTTACTTGGAATTTAAATAGTACTGCAGACAAACTGTGGGGTTGCTTGTTTTGTGTTGGCTTAACTTACCAGGTTATGTTCCAGTGTCCTCCCCAAGCCTCTCTCCAACATGTCTGTTAGCTCATTATTCCTGTCAGAATTCAACTTTATTTCCTGGAACTGAGATCATGCAAAGAGCTATTTACAGCAGGTAAGATATTAATTGTTCATAACATTTCCGCAGTGGAAAGCATCCTGTGCTCCAGCATCAACGTGTTGCATGGAGGCTGCACAGGTGCAGAAAGAAAAGCTTTGCAGAGAGTGGTGAAGGCTGCACAGAAGTCTGTTGGAGTCAGTCTCCCCACCATCACAGACATCTACACCTCCAGATGCAGGAAGAGAGCCACCTGCATCATGAAGGACCCCACTCACCCAGCACACACACTTTTTGCCCCGCTCCCCTCAGGAAGGATGTTGAGGAGCATTAAGTGTAGAACCACTAGACTGAGGAACAGCTTCTACCCTGAGGCTGTTAGTCTCATGAATCTCTAACCAGAATAATCACTGTAAAAAAAAAATTTTTTTTTTTAAATCAATGTAATGCCACTCAATTGTATGTGCTGCTGATTATCCATGCTGATGATTTATTTCAAGTGGCTGTATTCGTTCGTACACATCTGCTCACACAGACTCATGTTCATGCTGCTGTTCGGCATATTGTTTTTGCACTTTTAAGTATTTAGCATACTTCTTAATTTATATCTTAGATCTTACTACAGTTTTTTTAAACAATTTATACTTTTGTTGGATGTAACTTTTACCCTGAGTACACATTTTCGTTCCACCACATGTACCATATGTGATTCAAATGACAATAAAGAAACCTTGACCTTGACCTTTTTTTGCGGGGGTGGCAGTGGGACAGCATTAAATTCCAGTCTGTCATTGGCTGTAAGACATGTTTTCTATACTTTGGGCTGCAGCTGCATAAACTAGTTTGCTTCAAATCATTATGCTGTATACATGGATGTGTGCAAACAGCTTTTCTCCAAGGCAGTGAATCATTTAATTAGGCACAAAATATGTAAATAAATATAGTTGAACAGCAAGCAATTACATTTTGTGAGGCTAATTAGCACAATCACTTTGTTTCTTTATAATTTATTCTTTACCCTAATTAACAAGAATCGGTAAACATGCATGTATTGATGCATATGAGCCCAAAATTTATGCTTTATCTTTTTTCTTTCCAGAAAGCAGTCTTGCATAGATGCACTCGTTTTTTTTTTTTTTGTTGTTGTTTTTTTAATATGTGGGAAAATGTGTAACAATGCTGTTTTTTACTGCAGTAAAGTTTTATATAATTCTCTACTGTTCCAGTCAATTTTAAATTGAGTTTACGTAAAAGTTCTTCACTGTTCGTATGTAAGTGCACCAAGAGATGTTTGAATCAAACCTTTCCTTCTGGGTATCTAACTTTTTTAAATCGATAAATGTGCTCCTAACGATCCAACGTTGCATCGTTGTCAAAGGACGATGTATAAAAGTGGAATTTATGTTTCCATAATCTTGTTTTTTCTTCTTTCATTGATAATTTTGGTTGTTAGTCATGTTTTTCTTCACAGTATGCAATCCTTTTCTTTAATTGGAATTTTTTTTTTTTTCAAACGTCAAAATCATTCATTATGTGTTTTTTTACATGTCTTTTCTTAGTAATGTTGTTTAATCTTCCACTGCACACTATTTTTGTGTTGTTTGTTTGCTTTTTGCATTCATCATCTTAGTCATATCCACATGGACGGGATGTTAAAAGACATCTATGAGCACACAATCACACCACATGCCGTGGGAATAAACAAACTGTGTTTTCTTTGGAATTTCAATGATCTTCCAGGAACTGAGGATGTTTTTTTGATTATGTTGTATACCCCCAAACATAAAAATCCTATTCACTGTATCCTGGACTGCAGCCATACAAACACAAATAAAGGAAGCATCCGCTCAATATTTGCATAAAATGTTTGCATCATCTCATTTCACAGGAAGCCAGATTGTGTTTCTTCCAGGGAAGTGTTAAACGGTTGGTCAACAGAGGTGTGAAAGTGATGTGGAGAAGGCAACAACTTGTGTGGATGTGGTTTGCACAACGGCAAGGCAAAGTATTGATCACGCACGTTTGTTTTGTTTTCAGAGGCCACCATTCAAGACAAACTGACACACAGTTTGTGTACATGTCTATATCCTTGTGTTTGAAATGGAGAGACAAGTAACCGAGGGGGATCATGTGAAGGATGTGAGAGACCCCTAATCTGAGACATTTGAAAAGGCCACAAAACACAATTGTAAACAGGATTCCCCCTCTTCTATTGATTCATCCAGCACATGTTGGAGGGTTGGGTGCTTTATGTTGACTTGCACACAGCCCAGGGACTGACTGGCTACAGACTGATCGATGCCGTGAAGAAAAAGCACAAGTTCGAAGGGTTCCCTCAGTCAGAAGGGTTCCAGCAGCTGGAAGCATTCGTTGACTTTAAGATGGCCAAAAATGTGGAGTTATGTTACATTGATGCTCTCCTTAAAGCAAATAAATGCCCAATTTGGCAACCCACTCTCCCTCATGGCCTTTTGCCCTCTATGCTCTTCCTCCTCCCACACCCTGTGTGGACGCTCCTGCTTTGACCCTCCATGCTTGTTCCCGGTTCACCTCTTCACCATCTCTCACAGTGGCACTGCTCTCCTCACTCCAAGTGTGAAAATCAATAACGTCTCAACACTGCTTCAATTTTCAATTAACGACTTTTAGGTCCGTCTCTCTAGACGCATCCATCACTTCAGATCAGCCTCTGAAGCCGTTAGAGCGGGGAAAAACTCGTGCAAGGTGACTCGTGCACTCTCACAGTTTACAATCAGTTTGCACAGAAAAGGGGCTAAATAAAATAGTTAAATCACCAAATCTTGATTGAATTTGGGATTATGGTTCACTGAAAAGGAGTTATGAATATATTTTTTTAATATGTTACTATTATGATTCTCAAAATGTATAATGGCAGATACCCATTTATGCAAAATACTGTTCATGTTCAAACCTCTGAAACGCTTTGTTCCAGTTGTTTATACCATATTTTCCGGCGTATAAGTTGCATCAGTCAAAAAAAGCATCATGAAGAGGAAAAAACATACATAAGTCGCTTCGGCGTATAAGTTTCATTTACTATGCGTCACTGCTGACCCGTCACGTTTATTATGTGCTTATTTAATGGTCAAAACAGCTTCATTTCGCCTAGACGACGCAGCGCCATCCATCCATTCATCCTTCCATCCAGCGTTGCTCCACCTGCACCAGCTGAGTGAAGCGAATGCGCACGGGAGGACTCGCGGTTGCAGTTCTTCGAAATTTAAAGCGTCAGAGTCAAAAACTGCGTCATGAATATGGAAAATAAAAACATATATAAGTCGCTTCAGCCTAAAGTCTCAGGACGGACAAATCTATGCAAAAAACCATGACTTATACACAGTAAAATACGGTATATAAGAGATAATTCTGATAATCTAAAGTGTAGGTCTGTGGAAAGATTGTGAACAGTTAATGTCTTACCTGTTTAGATAGCTGTTTGAAGATCTCAGTTTGGAGGAACACTTCAAATCTGACTGGACTAAAAAGCTAACAGTGTCACTTTATACTGTCCCATTGTGTGGTCATTGTGACGGATTTTAAAAGAAAACGTATTTCTCTAAACTGAGATCTTTCTCAATAGATCCCTAACATGTGTAAAATAGTGGTTGTTCATGATGTCGCCACTGAACTCCACATTAAAAGGTCTGAACTTTTTCTTTAAACTTGTTTCACCTATGTTCTTTAGACCTACATTTTGGGGGGATGTTCAGAGATTTGCATGCAGGACTGTAACTGTCTGCAGCATGAGATGAGTTTCAGACGGAGAGAAGTGTGTTTGTGTTTAAGACAGACATTACAAAGAACAGCTCTCTGAATAGTTCTGCTTGGGATCCAAGCCAGCAGTTCCTAAACCACTGGGACCTTGCAGACGCTCCCACATCAGTTTTCATACTGTCTCAGCCTGACTCATGTTGTGTTTTACTCATCTGTCTACAATTTCACACTGTAAGGGCTGATAATGAGCTGAAAAGGGAAGTTTTCAGTTGTTTATTCTCAAAACAAAATAAGATGAGGGATTTTTCCGCAAGGAATTTTATGTGCCGCTATAATCCAAGAATGATGAGATGTACAGGAAGTGATAACAGCAAATCACACATAATATCTCCATACGATATTTATATTTACCAATCTCCTTCTTCTGCTTGTGGTCATTTTCATTGGCATTCTGCATGAACTGCATGGTTCTACAATGTAACAACTGCTACGCTGACCTGCCTGCACTTCAGTCATGTCACACCATTAAAACATTTGGCGCAATGTGAAAAATACAACAAAAAAAGTCTCATTTTTGCAGTCTCAGTAAAATCTTCCCACACGTTGAAACTTTTCAGCATTACATGTATTGAGTCATTAGTTCAAATAGCATCCACTCATTGTATTCCTTCCAACGTTTGTGTGTCATAAACATGCAGTTAACGCTCTAATTTAGAGACAATAATCTTTTACTCCCATGCCTTTAGAAATAAAAACAAAGCAATAAATCATCTACAGTAGATCAGGAACACAAAATGATTCCCACCCTCAGACTGCAGCAGTTGAGTCTTCTTCCTCACGCGTTCCTTTCAGCCAGCTGAGACCATTTGATGTTGTCTAAATTGACGTTAATTAACTTGGCAATTAAATCGGCTCTAAAGTGCTGACAGTGTTGGACTGAGAGACATCTTCTTGCAACATATGGACATGGAGACATGAACATTCATAGCAAATGTAAATAATTGTCCGCTAAGGATGCAAAACAGCTTGATTAAAATAAAAATCTGCTGTAACTGTAAGTTTCATGTCGCTACAAAGAGATTTGTGAATTTTTATTTGACAAATGTTTAACAGAGAAAACGACAGTTTGGACTATCTGTCAAAAGTTTTTAACTCCTTGGTGAGAGGATTTGAATGAAAACATGACAAATTTATTATCATTACCTCAGTTTTTGTTTATGCTAAGGTGATAATTCAGTTTTTTGTAAGTGGAATCCTGTGAAAAACAGTGTAACAATGAGTGTCTCACCTGTCTTGTGTCCTTTTTGCAAATTCATTTTTTTAATTAATTTTTTTCATTCTATAGTTATTTATAAATTCAAAAAGCAGCAGCATCCAGCTGTATCACTTTCAGCAGGAATATAATATTTCTCCCAGAATGACCATGTGATGATAACTGATGGCATAGTAAAAGTTTATAACATTGACTTTTATGAACTGCCATGATTTTCTTTGAAGATGGAAGCAATCCATATTGATGACGGCCTTGATCAAACTAATCGTTAGCTCATCAGTCCAATCAGACTTTGACTCTATTCATGCAATGTAAGGTTCTTCAAAGAGCTACCGGTATTTACCAAAAGTAAAACGAGAATTGTTCATATAATTTCCACAAAACTCCCATTTAAAAGTCCTAACAACCTCTTTAACCCAAATACTGCAGTAAAGCAACTGTGGAAAGATTTTTATTTAAACCATTGTGATTTTTCTCCAGAGATTATTTTATTAGTCGCACAACAAAAAAACAATCAGAATCACATTTCCCATAACCTCAATGGCTGTCTCAATACTGACCACTGAACATTTAGAGCTGGAATTTATTTTGACCTTTCACAGTTAGGAGCAGAAAAACATGATGAAATATCTGAAATGACCAAATAATGCTCTGAAGGCAATGCAGCCTGGACAGAGGGGGGACGTGTCAGATGTTCCTTTCCTTCATCCCAGGGGCCTTTTCTTTGTGTGGTGGCCAAGCTTTCTTCATTCATTTATCTCTGCTGTCAGCAGTAAAGTGAAAGATTAGAGAAAATCCCTCCACTCCACACATTTATAGACTTTGTGTCTGAGGGAAGCACAATGAGAAATGTTGCGAGAGAAAACACCCTACAATTTTTCTTTTGATCCAACACATAAAAGTTTTTTTTTTTAATCAGAGTTCCATCCTCACCTAAAATACCCCTCCCCTACATGTAAAGACCACTCAGTGCCATATAAGTCCTGTGACACTTTTTAATCAAGCATTAGTTAACTATCTAATCAACCATTTGCCGACCAATTAAATCCTATAATTGCCCTACTTTGGAGATTGGAGTAATTTAATTAGCATGGCTTTCTCCCCTTTATGGGTAAAAGAAGAGCTGCTGAAAAATGTTACAACTCACTGAGTATACCGTCGTAATTTATGATCGAGTCATTTACAGGTCATCTAGGTTCACGGTCTGTCAATACGATTAAATATTAGTTACTGACATTCATCTGCACCCATGTCAGGTATGACTTGGAGACAGTCAGTCTATCTATCTGTCTGTCTATCTGGCTATCTAACTGTCTGTCTGTCTGCCAGCCAATAGAGAGGTACAGTCTACTGTGTGTAGTTATGTGTTCAGTTCACATATTTAGGAACATTTGTTTTTTTTAGCTGTATCGTCATAAAAATAAAAATAAAAACAAACAAAAGGAAAAAAAACCAGTGGTGAGAAGCCTGTGATGGCTTGTCTATGCCAACCTGCTCTCCAATGTTCACTTGCCAACTACTTTGACCACTGATTCACTGCCCTTCAACGATATGGACACAGTTTAGTTTTAGATTATGTGCACCTAACTCATTGTTGTAATCTGTCCTCATTGCTAAGGCTTCTTCTTATGATGCCTATTTCTTATTTTTATTGTGCCCTTTTGATGATTGGCTTGGGCTGTCAGTTTCCCTTTCCACACAGTGGTAGAATCACATTTCAGCAACGAAACAACACTCATGAAACCTCCACCATTCCCTTTTGGTAGTTCAGCCAGGCCAAGCAGAGGCAGCACCCCTGGGACCAACTCCAGCTCTAGCTCTGAATTATATCAGCAACACACAGTCCCATCTTGAATGAGATTATCTGAAAAGGACTGGAAATGTCCTGGTGACGGGGAGGACAGCTGTTGAAGACAAGTGATTTAGTTGCAAAAGTCTTTCTGGAGACTGAATTCACGTCTTGTGTTCAGGCTGCTGTTTGTTTAGGTTTAGGCAATTACACATCTTGTGTAAAGTTTTAAATGTATTATATTTAGTAAAGATACAATAAAATAAATCCATCATTAAATGTTACCAAATGGCCCTGTGATGGACTTGCGACCCGTCCAGGGTGTACCCCGCCCCTCGCACAATGATTGCTGGACATGGGCACCAGCGACCCCCGTGACCCAAAATGGAACAAACGGGTAAAGAAAATGGATGGATGGATGGATGTTACCAAATGTGTGTTAGGGACACTATAAGCTTATAAAGACTGTAAGCCTCATGATGAAACTGGTATAGAAATGTATGCTTGCTTTTGCGTCATCAGAGGAATCACACATTATACCCAGCCTTGTTAGTTATGCCTGAGACATTCACCAACAACAATAATGGAGCAGAGTGAAGTTGGGACTTTATGCATTATTTTATTTATTTGAAAGCACTGCAAACATTCAGAAAAGGGATTAAATGAGGTGAAGACACATACAACATATCAATCTACTTTAGGCAGCTCATGTTCAAGGAAGAACGTGACTTAGCAGACAGAGACAACTTTTAAGTGGAGCAGCTGTGGACTGAGTAGTTAGAGCAGTCGTCCTCCAATGCAAGAGTTGAGGGTTCGATTCCGCCTGCAGTCACATACCTAAGTGTCCCTGGGCAAGACACTAATTTACCCTTTTTATTTATACAGGTAGTCTCATTGAGCCACGAGAACTCATTTTCAAAAGAGACCTGTTTAGGGAGCAGATGGGAGTTAAGGGCCTTGCTCAAGGGCCCAGAGTGGGGCGAATAAGGGTGGAGGCAAGTGTGGGTGCTTCACCTACCCCACCCACATTTTTGATGTTGTCGGTACCGGGGCATGAACTGACGATCTTCCGATCACAGGCCCACCTTCTCTTACCTCTGCGCCACCACTCCCCCTAAACCCCTCATTGCCTCTGATGTGTGTCCCATCAGTGTATGAATGTGATAAAGCACTGATTAATCTTTGTATGGATCTAGTAGAGTGCTGTATGAATGGATAAATGAGGACACAGATTTTAGTGTAAAGAGCTTTGAGTATCATAAGAAGAAAGAAAGGCGTTATATAAGTACAGTCCATTTACCATTTTAAGTATCTTGTACTTAGGCGATGTTAATGCAGTTTTAATCATGTGTGGGCTGGAACGGTGTTTAAAATGTTCTTGTTTAAATATGGACCTGTCACATCTCCTTTCATCACTTGAGAATTCCTAAAGAGCTCAGAAAGCACCTACCCTAAAGCAAGAGCATAAAAACTTAGTTATAGGAAATACAAATGAACATGAAACCATGAATGTAAAAACAAAGAAACAAGATAAAGTGGTTATAAGGACTGTATCAGCACCTGCTTGCTGGGTGCTTTTGGATCACAGGTGACATTTCAGACTGTTGGTTTGGGAGCACTACATGATCATCCTCCTTATTTCTATCACAATCAAAACAATCAAAATTTAATGGAGAATTAGGTTCATTTTGTCAGAAAACTGTTTTTTAACCTACACATTGCCACTTAGTGAATGATTACCCTACTTTTAGTGCAGGGGGGAAGGAGAAGGAGGGTAGGTGCCTGGGGATGTTTTGTTATTTTGTTACTTGTATAAATGTCACGTTGGGAAACAGGAAAAGCAGCAGGGCAGTGTCTACACGCAGATTTGTTTCTACAGGCATTTACTGTGTATATGACTAAACAAACCCCATATAACCACTGACATTGTTGCATGAACATTAAAAAAAAGCAATTAAAAGTAAAACAGATAAGATAAAACAAGAGGACTTTTTTGTTCAATGGGTTTTTTTTTGTTTGCTTCTTTAAAAGAATGTGTGTACAATACTTGTATCATTCATGTACTCAAACTGTCGAAATACATTAACAACTAAATTAGCAATCATTGAAAGATTGTATTTTGTTAGCCATCTTGAAAGCCAGAGCGTTAAACAAAGATCTGACATGGTCTTTTAACAATCCATTCAAATTTGAAAATACTTTATTAATCCCAATGGGAAATTAATTGTTGTTCTATTTCATCTTGGTTTCATTAGAGTTGTTCTAGATGCTGATGTCTTTGGGCAGGAAGGATCTCTTGTGAAGGTCCGTCCCACAGCAGGTCTTAAGAAACTGGCTGCAGATGCCGATCCATCCACCCAGATCCAGCAGACCTCTTGGTCCTCTTGGGCAGCAGGACTGCATGAATGCCGGGCAGAACTCCTCCCCGAGTAATTTCTCCCAGCAGCCTGTCTAGCCCCTCGTCACCACAGACTTAATCGCAGGTGCCGGGGGACAATCTCGGTCCTCTCGCTGTCACAAATTGCGTTTCCTGCTACCTCCAAGATCTCGGTGGTCAGGCACTCTAGCACCGCCTCCAGGTAGACGGTAATGTGTCCACTGCACCTCCTTTTTAACTCATTTGGGGTTTGGGGCTGTAATTGAGGTATTATTTGAGCTTTTGAGATGTTAGTCAGCAGCTCCCAATTGTAGAAAACCACTTTGTTGTTATGGTTACGCATAATAACAAATGTCCAAAAGTAAAAAAAAGGTTTCAGTAAAAATCCTTCCAGCAGCACAGAGTCTGATACCAGAGGAAGTAATCATATAAAAAAAGTGATTTACATCCAGAAAAAGTAATTAAAGTTTTCAAAAACAAAATCTCAGAATGAAAGTAAGAGAGCTACTCCAACATGAACCCACCTTGAGCGGCGCAATTCTGGAATTCTGGACTCACAGTATACTGTATGTGGATGACACTCAGCTACTACCTACAACAACTTGGAGCTTGATATCTGTAAAACAGATTGGTTTTTAGCACATTTTGTTTTCTAAAGTTGTGGCAGCTGTTTTGAAATTAGCTGACTCCAAAAACTAATGTAGATGTAGATCCAATAATTACTTGCAGTTTCATTAAAATCTGTCCTGCAGTTCATGAGATATTTTGGTAAAAGACAAACAGATTTGATTTCATCAATTAAGTTCTGAATATAGATTTCATTTTTTTGATAGACACATGTAATGGGGATGACTTCCAGCTAGCACCACACCAAATGTTAGCTCAATGTTTGCAAAACTGCCAGAGTCGTAACTATTTTTGGGTTTGTTATGACTGAATTGCTGTGTGGCCATCTTGAATCAGGTTGACTCCAAAAAGCTATTGAGTTGTAGAAGAACATCTGAGGACTACCGGTACTTTCTAAAAGTTCCATTAACACCAGCTCATTGGTTCACAAGATATTTTGATAACAGACAAACAAGTAAACACACATAATAAATTACATTATGTTCTGCCTATTTTGGTGGAACAAGAAATATTCCCATCAATGTTTTTGATTTATCACATACAGTACAAGTACAGAGAGACACATGCCAAGCATAATTTTGTAATAAACATGTGTTATGTTTCTTTTCCTTGTGCCATTCAGTCTTTTATCTATTCACTCTCTGTTCTTCTGAGGCATGTGTTGTTCTGGCCCAACTCCAACTCATTTCTTCCCAGTTGATAGTTTTGATCTCCTAATCCTGTAAGAGTCTAATCCTAATGAGAACACTCTGTCAGGTCTGTGTGTTAGTACACAACAGACAGAGCACAAGACTTCTCTGTTACAAACACACACACGCACGCACGCACACTCCTGCATCATCTGACTTGTGTCACATTGTGATGTCTGCTCTTCTCGGTATTGTATGAGGAAAATGAATGAGGATTAAATACTTAGGACTGTTGGATTTGTTGTATAATCTACATACTGATCATGATGGCACAATAGAAATCCAATGATCCACAGATGCTGAGAGCCCACGAGTGTTCTTGAGTTAAACTGTTGCACTTTGCAGCACTTGTTACTCCGCATGGAAGCTGCAAACGATAGTCATTGGTTGCAGCTTCCATAGATAGACTAAATAAATATTTATGATGTGCTGCATCTAAAGTGTGTGAGTAACTTAGACAGTAAAATGATGGTGAAACATCACAGCAGGTCAGTTGCAGTGACAATAAGTATGACTATCTTCTGGTGTCTAGACATGGCCTGACACCTCCCACATTTCACTATACATCCAAAATGATATTGTTCAAGATTACTAATGAACAAGTAGTTGTTCTAAAACATAATGGGATATTTTGAGCTGTCTGGTGTCAACTTTCACTGCTGTAACTATATATTTTTTAGAACTGAGTGACATAGATTGTACAATCATGTTGTCTGTGTATTTACAAAATGAGAAGTGTTTAAATCCTTGTTGTTACAACAAGACAAAGTTAATGAGCAATGCTGAACCTTACTGACTTTTTTCTACTTAAATCCCCCCCAAAAAAGCTGGGTGACACAACCCTCCAGAATGACCCAAAACAAACTACCCTATGTCTTATGTCAGCTTCAGATGTATCCACCTTGAATGTCTCTAACATGTTATATAAACAGCTGTGGTGTCTATGGCTGAATAAAGTAATTTTTTTTTCTGTACCTAAAAGAGTAATTAATGAGATCTGTTTTAAGTGGGATAATGTGAAAAGAGTATATTAATATATTAATGACTTTCCAGTTCTGGATAACTCCAAACAATCTCAATTTTGAGAAACAGAGTTTAATTCTGACACACTGGCACATATCTGAACTGGACCAGAACCCAAAGGTTGAGGCCACAAAGGATGAACGGCAATATAATTTCTAAATCTCGTTCCACTGCTTGAAATAATTGGTTCACCTATCTATCTATCTAGCTATCTATCTATCTACAAACCGGATTCCAAAAAAGTTGGGACACTAAACAAATTGTGAATAAAAACTGAATGCAATGATGTGGAGGTGCCAACATCTGATATTTTATTCAGAATAGAACACAAATCACAGATCAAAAGTTTAAACTGAGAGAATGTATCATTTTAAGGGAAAAATCTGTTGTTTCCCAATTTCATGGCGTCAAAAAATCCCAAAAAGGTTGGGACAAGTCCATTTTTACCACTGTGTGACATCTCCCCTTCTTCTTACAACACTCAACAGACGTCTGGGGACAGAGGAGACCAGTTTCTCAAGTTTAGAAATAGGAATGCTCTCCCATTCATGTCTAATACAGGCCTCTAACTGTTCAATCGTCTTGGGCCTTCTTTGTCGCACCTTCCTCTTTATGATGCGCCAAATGTTCTCTATAGGTGAAAGATCTGGACTGCAGGCTGGCCATTTCAGTACCCGGATCCTTCTCCTACGTAGCCATGATGTTGTGATTGCTGCAGAATGTGGTCTGGCATTATCGTGTTGAAAAATGCAGGGTCTTCCCTGAAAGAGATGATGTCTAGATGGGAGCATATGTTGTTCTAGAACCTGAACATAGTTCTCTGCATTAATGGTGCCTTTCCAGACATGAAAGCTGCCCATGCCACAAGCGCTCATGCAACCCCATACCATCAGTGATGCAGGCTTCTGAACGGAGCGTTGATAACAACTTGGGCTATCCTTGTCCTCTCTGGTCCGGATGACATGGCGTCCCAGTGTGTGAGAGTTCCACTACCTGCAGCTCCTCCTCTAATTGGCTGCTGAT
>NC_056510.1:25269667-25280581 GCF_014905685.2 Nematolebias whitei
CTTGTCTTTTCTGGTTTCGCTCCATCTGGGTTCCTCGAGCCATGACACAGTGTTCCATAAAGAACTTCAAATCGTGACTCATCTGACCACAGAACAGTCTTCCATTTTGCCACACTCCATTTTAAATGACCCATGGCCCAGTGCAAACGTCTGAGCTTGTGGAGCTTACTTAAAAATGGCTTCCTCTTTGCACTGTAGAGTTTCAGCTGGCAACGGCGGATGGCACGGTGGACTGTGTTCACTGACAATGCTTTCTGGAAGTATTCCTGAGCCCATTCTGTTATTTCCTTGACAGTGGCATTCCTGTTTGAGGTGCAGCAACGTTTTAAGGCCCGGAGATCACGAGAATCCAGTAGAGTTTTACGGCCTTGACCCTTACGCACAGTGATTGTTCCAGATTCTCTGAATCTTTTGATGATGTTATGCATGGTTGATGATGATAACTTAAAAGTCTTTGCTATTTTACGCTGGGTAACACCATTTTGGTATTGCTGCGCTATCTATCTGCGCAACAATGGTGGAATTGGTGATCCTCTTACCATCTTGGCTTCTGGGAGACACTGACACTCTGAGAAGCTCTTTATATACACAATCATGTTGTCAATTGACCTAATTAGTGTTAATTGGTCTTCCAGCTGTTCGTTATATGCTCAATTTCCTTTTGCCAGCCACTTATTGCTACTTGTCCCAACTTTTTTGGGATTTGTTGACACTGTGAAATTTTGAATCAATATATTGTTCCTTTAAAATGTTACATTTACTCAGATTAAACTTTTGATCTGTCATCGATGTTATATTACGAATAAAATATTGACATTTGCCATCTCCACATCATTGCATTGAGTTTTTATTCACAATTTGTTTAGTGTCCCAACTTTTTTGGAATCCGGTTTTCTTTCTTTCTTTCTTTCTTTCTTTCTTTCTTTCTTTCTTTCTTTCTTTCTTTCTATCTATCTATCTATCTATCTATCTATCTATCTATCTATCTATCTATCTATCTATCTATCTATCTATCTATCTATCAAGTTCCTTCATCAGCTTCAACTTTCTGCATCGAGGTGGTGTCATCACTGTATGGACACCCTAACCAGGTCACTGTATCCATCAGTGAGTCACATTTGTTAGAAAATGCAGCCATCTTTTTATCTGTCCAAACAAAAGGTATAAAAATAGTTTCATATTTTAAAGATAACAAAATAACTTGTACAGTTGGCACAAACTTTGTACACGATGGAGGCAACATGGAGTCACAGCATAAGAACACGTTGTTTGTCAGAAATGGTGGCAACCTCTTTGTGGAAATTTTGCAAATCAGTGCTTCTCCTCTGTTAACAGAAAAAACAGATCTTCATCCCCCATTCCCTCCGTCATCAATTAAAAATAGACAACCACTTTGCAAGTTGTGCTGTCTCTGTGTTGTTGCTGTTTGCGTGTGACACCTGTTACAGTGGGGGGACAATGGGCGGGAGTTCTTGCTACAGTTTCTAGAATAAAACACCCATGTATGAAAAAACATATCACAACCATGAGCGAGAACAAATATCTTACGTTTGTGAAGTATGTAGCAATCTTTAGTGCAATGAATTACCTAACATTGGTGGCAAACCCTGACTTTAAAAGCTAGGCCTTCAGTTAGTTTATAAATTTTGTAGCTCATTGGCAAATTCAAATATCAAAGATGTTGTGAAATCATAGTCATATGATATCACTTCACTTTCAGTTTCACAATTGCACACTTCACAGTTTCTTGCTCAACTGCAAAGTAGGTTACAGGAAATAAGAGAAATTGGGGGGGGGGAAAGAAAGAAAGAAAAAAAATCACATCAAAAATATAAAAATTATATTAATAAATATTGATTAAAAATGTTAATTTAATATTTCCTATGTGTTAAATCCTTAGGCCTTCTTCAAAGGCATGGAAGGCCCTGAGGGTTTTTCACTGTCTAACATGCATGCATGGCAATGGCTCTAACCACTGTTCCTCTGTGCTGCCTCTATGTTCATAGATGTATTTTTAAAATACATTTAGTTTGCATTAGTTAATTATGAATTATCATAAAGGTGCCATGATACAATATAACTGACAGTCTGACAGACGGTAAGGTGCTTTGCCGTTAATAAGTGTGACTCGAGTCAGTTCTCATCGTATCAGTTCTTCTCGGGTGTAGGTGAACTGCCACTGTGATCGTCATTGCAAAGTGTGCAGTTTCTTCTGATCTGCCAATAAAGACAGAAAGGTCTGGACCTTGTCATTGGTCTACAACACTACTTTTAGAGCTTCCATACTGAACCAGAAACTAGAAAACTGAAAAAAAAACAAAAAAAAATTATCCCACACTTTACAACGATTGGAGATTAAGTTTGCAATTTTGCTTGGCCTGTCATCCAGTGATATAACCCCGTGGCCAATCGACAGCTACTGTCTGTTTACATCAAAATCAGCACCTCGGTGCAGTTCACTTGGAATCACAAACAAGATGGTTCCATAAACTGAGCTGTGGGGGGGTGGGGGGTGGGGGGTACCAGCAGTGGCCTGGACCTTGACTAGTTCGGTATAGGGCGGAACCAATGAGAGGTGAGACTGTGGCAAAGTGCCATTATGGAGTTGGGAGGGTGTGTAGGTAAGACTATTATTTCAAAGGTACTGCATTATACACCCACTCTGGCTCCAAGAACACAATATGGCAACAAAGAAAAAATATATATTTTGGCTTTAATTATGGACCATGTAGGTTAATAAAGCTGCTTAGTTGGCCTATATTTATGTTAATATTCTGACCACAATGAGGAGCTGTCATGTAGCATGAGCTGTGCCAAGACAAGAGTGGATTGCTCATGTCTTAATACATTTTTTTCTGTCTTAAGATAAATACTATCTTAAAATATTTTATAGTGGATCATGCAAATGCTACTTTAAACCTTTACACTACTGTTAATTTCTCATTCAGGGTCATTCCAGCAACAATACTTAGATATTCTTTACAGAGGTATGCCAGGCTGTGCAAAATTTTCTACTGCTAGTTGCGGCTACCTTCTATTATGCTGAAATTATATGGCAATATCTAGTTAATCCAAAACTGACACTCTTATAAAGGTTTTTAAAAAAGAATTTGTGTGAACCACTAAGGATTAGTTTCGGTTGCAATGTTTTGAGAAGGTTGCAAATTGCTTTGACCCATTTCAAACTAGCTGTTGGTTCATCAGTCTGAAAAAAAATCATCTATTGCTTCAAAACTGGTCATTCAAAAAGCTATATAGATCAACCAGAACATTATTGTTCAAAATCTTTTAAATAACTTCATTTCAAAGTATCTGAATATTTTCTATTGGATTTAAGGAATATTGCATAAAATATATTCTAGTTTTTTTCATTTTTGATCGTCCGCCTCTATTGCCTATGAGTGGTAACACATCTTTGGCATTCAGCAGGAGAAAGTATTCTCAGCTTTTCTTGTTCCACGAATGGCTGACATGACATGAGTAGGTCACCCTGTTCTGCTTGGATAAGGTGTGGAGAAGAACTCACATGTATGCCTGACACAGTGCCAGGGGTCTCTTCGTTCTCTGGCTGGGAACAGTACGTTATGCATCTGTAGGCAGGTTTCATTTGGACTGCTGAGCACCCTGTGTTTTCCAGAGCTCTCAGAGAAGAACCCCCTCCTCTCATCTACATTACAAAAGGAGAATAGGTAAAAGTTTATTAGAATGGGAGAATTCCAAATAAACTTTCTCAATTTAGCAAGTTCTAATGGTAGATCAGGGCTATTCAAATGGCACCGGGAGGCCAAATCAGGCCCACAGATGAGCCCACCAATGGGTTCATTTTAAAATAAAACTAAATTTTAAACCGTAAAACAAACTTACTTAATGACAATAACTGCTGGATATCCAGCCCCTGAGCTCTTGGCTTTCACTAACTCTGGTCCCATGAGCAGTTTTAAGTGAATAACCCAGTGGTAGATTTTTGCAGTGTTTGTTGTTATCTACAAAGAAATAATGCATAAGATACACAATATTGAGAATAGCTTAATGTAATAAACCTGGTGTTTGTAACAATTTAGTTGGTTTTCCTGAACTATTCCCATCCTTTGGTGAAAGTGATTCTTTGCTACTGGCCTAATACAAAAAGTTGGTGCTAATGCCAGGTCTATGAATGAGACACTTCTAAAGATTGACAAACAGAGTTAGTGCTGACCAAATGGAGACTGCAAACAATTTCTGGAACCACTTTGCTGGGAATTCTTTATTTTAATGAGACTGTGGCTCTAACTGCTCAAAGTAACAAAAAACTAAGTTAGAACAAAACATAAAAATTGAAGAAAAAAAATCTTGTTTGACAAAGCATATACAGATTTACATCGCTAAGAATTTATGTAAAATTCTAGAAAAACATTAAGAATCCACTTTTATTTTTACGCAAAATTTAATATTACATTTATACAGTATCTGGCAATTTCATATTTTTTTTGGCTGGCAAAGGAAGATGCTTGAGTTTATTTCTTATTGAACAAATGCAGAACAAATGTTCTTTCTTTGCACTTTAAAGTTGCCTTTGCTGTTTCTGTCATATGCAAAGGCTCATATGCAAACACCCATAAATACCCACAATTATAAAATAAATAACAAATAACCTATTGTTACATTACTGGTCATATGTTTTCCATTGCCATGGAGAGCTATTACACATGGCCTTGTCTTCAACCATAATGGTCATCTTTTTTAAAAATTTTTATCTTCAACCATAATGGTCGTCTATCAATCCATTATTCCACATGTGATGCTTGTCTATGAAGTTTTTCAAGTTCAAGTTCAAGTTAAGCTTATTTTCATTCACATCACATGTGAAACATGAGGTGGAACGAAATGATGTACTCAGGGTCCCAGTTACACCTAAAAATAACAAAATATAAAGTGTAAAAAGAAACAGTATATAAAGGTCTAAGATATAAACTAAGATAAACGCTAAACTAACGCCAAACAGGTACACTAAAAGATGTAAAGATATACGCTAAACACTAAGAATGTAAAACTAAATGGCATATCAACAGCAGTACGAACATGAGTTTGTGGTGAGCAGATGGGTATGAATGAACATAGCAGCATGAGATCAGCAGCATGAGATAATCAGAAGCACAGATAAGTCACATATCACCAATTAAACAGGCATTACAGTGATTTTCCTGGTTAGGGATTTATGAGTCTTAACAGTTTCAGGGTAGAAGCTGTTCCTCAGTCTAGTGGTTCTACACTTAATGCTCCTCAACCTCCTTCCTGAGGGGAGCGGGGCAAAAAGTGTGTTTGCTGGGTGAGTGAGGTCCTTCATGATGCAGGTGGCTCTCTTGCTGCATCTGGTGTAGATGTCTGTGATGGTGGGGAGACTGACTCCAACAGACTTCTGTGCAGCCTTCACCACTTTCTGCAAAGCTTTTCTTTCTGCAGCTGTGCAGCCTCCATGCCACACGTTGTTGCTGGAGCGCAGGATGCTCTCCACTGCACACCTGTAGAAGAAGGTGAGGACTGAGCTTCCCAGACCAGCTCGCCTCATCTGCCTGAGGAAGTGGTGTTGTTGCCCCAACTGAGGTTGTCATTCAGGTGAACACACAAGCACCTGTAGCTGGAGACCAATTCCACCGCAAATCCTCCTATGTTCGGGGTGTGGGGTAGGTGTGTTAGCTCCATCTGAAATCCACAACCATCTCCTTTTTGAATAGTATTTAAATTTGAACAAAAGTTATTTGAGGTAAAAATTTAAAACTCGCTCTCAAGAGTTTCAGATGATTGGAGAGTAATTTTGTTAGTTACAGTAATTACCTTGGGCTTGAATGTTCAACTAGACCAAAACTTTCTAAAACCGGCCGTTCTCCTGTGCAGCAACAAAACTGATTCTAACTCTGTTGCAATCTTTATTCATTTATATTTAGACCTAAAGCGTGACCATTCTTTTCAGTCGTAACAAGAGCCCACCACACTCTGCCTGCCATGCTCTGCAGACAAAAAGGTCATCTGGAGTCGAGCACCATAAAGAGGAGACAGTGGTCAATGAGTTCCTCTAAAGTTCAGTCACATTCAGTGGAGGCCCGTCTCTCTCTCTTCTGCCTCTCCTGCCCTTTGTTTTCATCATTTTGTGCCAACATGAGTGTATCATCAGTGTGTGCCATCAGTGTGTGTGCGTGCATCTAATCGTATGTTTGACAGAAAGAAACGACTGAGATTTTAAGATTGGTTTCGTCAAGCGGGGGGAGGAGAGCTACATTCTGACCCTGAGGCAGAATGATCCCAGGGTCAGAAAAACAGGAAGGAAGTCACATGACCCGTTCAAACACAGAGCGTAATTGTCGAGCATAGACAAACAAAGTGGAGCAGAGAGCAGGAGTAAAAAAAAAAAAAAAGGGGGGGGGAGGGGGCTGGATGGGGTGGGGGGGTAGACTCTGTTCTTTTCACTCTTGTTTTTCTGTCTGACGCAGGTGTCTACAGACATCACTGGCACCAGTCCAGGTGTGGATTATAACGTTAAGACCACTAGCAGGGGAAACAAGAAGCACAAAGCAGACAGCAATGAAAAACAGTTTAAAACAAGATTTTATTTTTTCCATTAACCTTTTATTTTCTGCACATCATATTTATTTTGGTTGCCATTAGTCACAGTATTTGATTCCAGGAAAGGAGGCACTATCAGTTTACTATGCCCTAATACAGCAAAGTAAAGATCATCGTTGGATGTTATAGAGAAAGATGATTGAACAGCGAGTGTTATCTCCTGTTTTATGAGAAAATTTCAGGTCAAGAAGCAGAATAAACAGCACTCATTAATGACTTATTTTATTGCTCCCGTAAGTCTTGACAGAGTGGTAGTGTAATATTGGGTCATATAAAAGCAGGTCGTAGAAACTGGCTTTTTATTGGGGAGTTGTTAAGCTTTGGCTTTTGATGCTTCCTCTGAGGGAAATCTCCTATAGTGACAATTAGGCCATTTCACTCAGAGATCACGGCTTAATGATAAAACAAAAACCCTGTAATACTGCTGTTCTCACCTGCCAAGTCCCACTAATTACAAATTAAACAGGACAAACACAGTTTGCCTCAATATGAGTTTTAAAATAGTCTAGTTCCAGGCTTTAAAGCATCATGTGTAAAACATTATAGGTGTTTGAATTGCTCTACCATGAAGTGGCATTTTTTGCCACTGACTAAAGGATATTACTCAGCCAGGTTTTTTCTATCCCCTGTCTTTGTATATTTTACTTGACACATTTTAATGTCAAGGTATTTATTTATAGGTAAAGAGGATGGTGGTTCAATTACTGTTGAATTCAATCTGCAGAGATAATTTCAGGAATGAGACATATTTGGCTGAATTCTAAAGTTTTGTAAAAACATCCACATCTCATTGGCTAAACTTCATCCATTTTACAGATAATTCAATTCAGTTTATTTATATAGCGCCAAGTCACAACAGAAGTCATCTCAGGGCACTGAACAGAATATGTATAAAAAATTTAACACTAATTATCTGAGGAGCAGACTGCTTTGAATTTAACTCCATCACAGAACTTTCATCTTGAGCGAGCATGAAGGCGACAGTGGAAAGGAAAAACTCCCTCATGAGGAAGAAACCTTTAGCAGAACCAGGTTCAGGACAAGCAGTCATCTGCTTTGACCGGCTGGGTTTAAGAGAAACAGGAAGTAGGAACAGATACACAATGGCAGGTCAGGAATCATGTTAAGATAGAAATAGTATCAAATGAAAACTATTCAATTTTAGCAACTATTTTAAGGAAATGAGGTCAATTTGTCCTCCAGTAGTATAAGCCTATAGCTGCATAACAAGCCAACCCTAATAATAGGATTTATCAAAAAGGAAAGATGTAAGCCCAGTCTTAAAACTGGACAATGTGTCAGCCTCACGGACAGAAACTGGAAGTTGGTTCCACAAGAGAGGAGCCTGATAACTGAAAGATCTTCTTCCCATTCTGCTTTTAGAAACTCTAGAAACTGCGAGTAAGCCTGCAGTCTGAGAGCAAAGTGCTCTGTTAGGAAAATATGGAACAATAAGATCTCAAATATAAGATGGAGCTAGGTTGTTGAGGGCTTTGTAGGTTAGAAGTAAGATTTTGAATTAAATTCTGGATTTGACAGGGAGCCAACGGAGAGAAGCTAAAACTGGAGAGATATGATCTCTCCCTCTAACTCCAGTTAAGACTCTGGCAGCAGCATTTTGGATCAACTGAAGACTTTCTAAAGAAGTATTTGGACATTCAGATAATAAACCATTGCAATAGTCCAGTCTAGACGTGACAAATGCATAGACCTGTTTTTCTGCATAATTTTTAGATAAGATGTTTCTAATTTTTGTGATATTAGGCAGGTGGGATAAAGAGCTATAATTAAGCTATAAATTGTGATAATAGATGCGAGATATTCCCATTATACAATTTGAGCAGGTCATGTTTGATTAAAACATTGGAAGACAGTGCAGTAAGCCTTATGCATTCTCTTTTTTTCCTGTAAATGACAGACTTTTCTATCCATCCATCCATTTTCTTTACCCGTTTATTCCATTTTGGGTCACGGGGGTCGCTGGTGCCCATGTCCAGCAATCACTGTGCGAGGGGCGGGGTACACCCTGGACGGGTCGCAAGTCCATCACAGGGCCACATAGAGACAAACGAGACAAACAACCATTCACTCTCTCACTCACACCTAGGGACAATTTAGAGTTACCAATCAGCCTAACATGCATGTTTTTGGACTGTGGGAGGAAACCGGAGTACCCGGAGAAAACCCACGCATGCACGGAGAGAACATGCAAACTCCACCCAGAAAGGCCCCTGGACCGGGGTTTGAACCAGGGACCTGCTCGCTGAGAGACAGCAGCTCTACCAGTTGCGCCACCGTGCTGCCCAGACTTTTCTATGATCACGGATAATTGAAATTTATCTTGCTTTGGGCTCAGAAACAAATATTTTCTTAGTTCTGTTTTGTGACAATACAACAATAACATAATTTACTGACAAGCACAATTAGAAGCTGTCTCAAATATTTCTGAATTCAGTGGTCTGCTGAGCTTGATCTCCTGCGTGAGGCATGTGCGTGTCTGTGTGTCATGACCTCACCTAACCTCCATTCTTCCCTCCTTCATGTTCTCTGTTCTTCAGCCAGAACTTCAAGCTGTTGCAGGTGTCTGCATCATCTGCATTACTGCACAGGACTTTTAGGAATGCGTGTGTTGTAATCTCTTGTAAAAACTCAACCGGTATGTCTGTTGATAATTCAATAACTTTACTATGAGAGCTAGTTCGAACTTGAAATAGGAGCAAAACAGAGGTGAGCCCAGGTGACTTGTCAGATCATATTACTGTGCAATGCGTGGCGTTCTCAATCTGCCAAAGATACCAGCATACCTGCGATGACACACTCTGCAGCGTGTTCCAACAAAACAACAGAAATACTCAACGTGTCGGTGTCACGCTGTCGTTCAGCCTCCAAGCAGGCACGAACTGTGTTTTTAAATTAGCATGACAGTAGTGAACTGACCCTAGCTGACATTCGGTGACATTTGGAAATGATGTGAGAGGTATGAAGAATCTCCCGGTCACGCAGGCACCCGGTTTGTTTTGGTGTCACCACAGCTCTTTTAGTTTGCGTGTTTACCCCGTGGCTGTTTTACCGCTCCACTCCCTCTGTCTGCACTGATAGCGATCAGCAGCAGCCTTTATGACTTCCGGTATGGATGAATAATCATTGTCCTTGGACTTGCACATGTGCACGCTTTCTATGTAGGCCCCCACTGCAGGCCACATACAGGAAGGAGATTATTAGTTTCCTGGAGAGCTAATGGGGCTGGCAAGGACAAGATGGGGTCAACAGGGTTACACATTGGCCAGCAGAAAACTGATAGTCCTAGTTATTACAAACGAAATGTTTTCTCACTTAAAGCAATAGTTCAGATCTTTTGAAGAGGGGTTCTGTGGAAAGGTTATGAACATTTATTATCTTTTTTCTTGTACACGTGTTTGAACAACTTTATTTTGGAGAAATAAAGTTCAATTTTGACCAAATTGACAAGCTAATAGCTAGTCTAGAAGCCAAAAACAAAGTGGATTGCTGCCATCTTTAAACAATTTTTGTCTCCAACATTTTCATTCTGGAAAATGGTGGGCGACACCCTGGACACATCATAAGTCCCTCACTGGGACACATAGAGACAAACAACCATTCACATTCTCACCTACAGGAGGGACGATTTAGAGTTATGAATTAGTCTAACATGCATGTTACTGGTCTGTGGGAGGAAACTGGGATACCAGAAGAAAACTCAGGCACGCACGGAGAGAACATGCAAACTCCACCCAGGAAGTCCCTGGCCAGGATTTGAACCAGCTGCCTTCTTGCTGAGAGGCATCCACTCTACCAACTGTGCCAAAGTGGCACTAAAAGCTTTACATCACTGTCAAGTTTCTTTTATATGGTTATTCTGGCAAAAATCAAACAAAAAATATATATTAGAAGAAAAAAACTAAAAGGTATTCCTGCACAAATTAAATCAGGCTCAGAGAATTCTAAGTAAATAAGTGGGTAATGCAAAGCTGACAACAACTTAAAGGCTTACAATATATTGTTCACTTAAATCATTGAGATTAGGGATGCTTTAAGATAATAACAATCTACTTTGGTCTTAGCCTCACTCAGACTTGCTTTTAGCTTGTTAGTCTGGTTAGAATTAAAACTCTTAAGAACCCTTCTTACAGTCATCCATTATTTGTATAATTGTCTTTAAAACTGCATAACAACTATAAAGCTGACCTTAATTAAACTTAAAGAAATGGAAGTTGTTACCTTTCTATTTTGATTCAGAATGCTTTTTTTTTTTCAAACTATAAAATGAAGTGTTGGTCTTGTCATAAATATATACAT
>NC_056510.1:25280681-25308295 GCF_014905685.2 Nematolebias whitei
CTGAGAATTATTGGATTTGGTACCTGGATGATTGAGCATGAACTTTGTTTACTTGGGACTCCTCAGACTGATGAAGCCTTCCGGAAAGAGGGCGAAACGTCTCTACAAAAAAGAAAATGTCCAGATGAACTGTTTGGCCATTATTGGACTCTCAGCTACAACTGCACCATATTTGAACACAATGTCTATATGACTAAGATAGTTAAACATTTCTTTAAAGTTTATTAGCTATGGCAGCCATCTTGAAAATGGGTTGACTTTGAACGGTTTGTAGCTGTACTGTCAGTGATTACATTCTGAGTTCCAGTAAAGTCTGTCCAGTGGTTCATTAAATTTTTATTAATATTAACAGACATATGTTATTAACTCTAACAATAAATGCCCAAGTGCTCAAAATGTGTTGGGGGTGATGCTCAACTACTACCACATCAAGTGTTTGCTCGGTATCTGTAAAATTAACCAAGTTATAGATATTTTTGTGTTTTGTAAAGTCACTTGGCTGTGATGGCCATCTGGAGTTGTGTTGACCCCAAAAGTTAATAATTCGTAGTTGTTCACCCAACTATTACGTTCTTGGAGTTTCGATGACATTCATCGTGAAAAAAGTTGTTAACAGACATACACAGTTAACATTAATTATTAATAAAGTTTTAAATGCAGATCTTGCGCAATCAATTAGTGTTCAGAATCTGAGTTGGGCACCACTCTCAACTACCACCACACCAGATTTTGTCTCGAAATCTGTGAAACTGACTGACGTATAGACATGTTTGTGTTGGATAAGGTTGCTTAGCAGCGATCTTGAATGAGGTTGACTCTAAAAGTCAATCAGTTATAGATGTGCACCCAATGTTTATTTTCCGAGAGCTTCATTAAAATCCATGCAGTGGTTATGGAGATATTTTGCTCAAGCAACAGACCAACACACACTTGTGTGCATGCATACAAGCATGGGCAAAATAAAGAAGAGTAAGGAAAATATATTTATTTTTGTCATGATCGTAATTTCTGCATGTTTGCAAAAATTGTGCAGCCCTTATTCAAATCAGGTCAAGTATATCTGAGGTTTAGATGAGAAATAAAGTAAAAACACCAATATCGACACAGAAATGGAAACAAAGTTGTGCAAACAAATGCATATGAACCGAGCCCATTATTTTCCTCCAGGTTGTGTGGGTGAGTGGGTGGAGGCTCGATCCTGTATAGATTTTGGAGGAGTATGCTCATCCCAGTGTAATTACCACAGAGAAAAACAGAAAACACACATGCGCACACAATCTCGTAAACACAAACACATCCCTTTCACCGTCTCTCACGCACAAACACGTTCGCCCAGTCCTGCCCCTCAGCAACGCAGCTTTGTTCCAGCCAGCAAGTGGGTTTGAAAACAAATGACGTGCTCTGCCTTTTATTATGTTCCGGACACTGTTTTTTTGTTGATTTTTTTTTCCTGAGGCTGGAATGTGGACAGGAATGTGTTGTTGCTCTGCAACCAGTCACAGTGAGGAAAACTTAACTGTGCTGTCACTTTCGAGAAAAAAGAACAAGAGAGACATGCAGAGATAACTCAAGTGAAACTAAAAACCAGGGGGGGTTGAGCTGTGATGCAGGGCTTCACTGCATTTCATAGGCCGACTCTCTTCCTCTGTCTGCCTCTGACTTTCATTACAGTTGTTATGATGATCTGCTCTCAGACGATGCCAACACTTGCATAATCCCCTCGCTGGTGCTGCTGCTTCCAGTTTCCCCTCGTTGTATTGTAGAGTGATTATATTTCTTCATCACAAGGCACCAGTTAAAAGCTTCACTCAAACTTGAGGCCAAACTTTTGCTTTTGTATTTTTGTCTTAGAGTCAGTCTATTGCTCTTTAATAATCTGCATGACGATTTTTAAATAAGAGTGCACTTTAAGCCCCACACACCTAGTGGAGTGTTTTGTGCAATTACAAAAATTGCAGAATATACTTAAGAAGACTTTAAAAAAAGGTGATAATTAAGAACATGTTGCACCATCCAGCAGACTCTGCTGTTGAAGAGTACAAATAGAAGAATGGTGCC
Source organism: Nematolebias whitei (assembly GCF_014905685.2). Classification (NCBI taxonomy): domain Eukaryota; kingdom Metazoa; phylum Chordata; class Actinopteri; order Cyprinodontiformes; family Rivulidae; genus Nematolebias; species Nematolebias whitei. Next base: position 25,282,740 of record NC_056510.1, read on the forward strand.
AGTTTTAGAAGCTGTCCAGTTCTGGTATAGAGCTGTCATTTCTAACACAAATCTGGGCCGGACCAGTATCAGGTTTTTGATTGAGTCAGCGAATGCGCTCGGCTGGCGATCCAATTATATGGCATCCTGGCTTGCCATACAATCACCAGCAGCACGCAAACATTTCACCACGTGCTGACCGGCCTTGAAAGAGTTAAAAAAGGTTAATTTAAGCTTCAGATGGGACTATACTGCCAGGCAGTGATCCATCAGCCCAAAGGGACGTTCATTCAGTCGCTGCTCTCAGCGGACGCGCACGGCCAACGACCCAAACAGGTGAGATCACAAAATACCCAACATGTCAGAGCAGGGTCCATGTCTGAATAATGCAGAATGCAGGCAGAAGCAGGGATTTAATGCACTTTGATGACCATGAAAGGACAAACACCCCTCAGCTCTGATCTTCTGCCCCCTTAGCCCTGTGCGTCTGCCGACTGTTAATGACTATATAAGCAGGCAAAGCTTAATTAAAAATGTTGGGGGGTTTTCGGGTTTGGACGTGTAATTACTGTTAATTGGTCGGGTCGGGTGGGGTTCAGAAATGACGACTATGGGCTGGGGCCACGTCGGGTCGAATCTTTGGGGCCCGAATGCAACTCTATTCTGGTAGTCTCCTTAAAGAAAGTCTTTCATGCAGGTTTGTATATTTACAAAAGTGTAACTCTTTAAGCGGAGTTATGCAGATTTTATGCAACAAAATGAAGCAAGGTGAGGTGACATAAAGTGGTTAGTGATCTGTGAGACGGCTCTCCCAATGAGCAATTCAATAGGCACACTGGGTCCAATAAAAATTTGGTTTTGAGTCAAACAAAGTGGTAATTGTAGGAAATATTTATCAGCCTCAGCTCCATCTAGCGCTAATGGAAAAAAGACTGGAGTATGCTGTGGTCAGAGCTCTGCAGCAGCCCAGAAATAAGTTTGAAAACCACACATTTACCTACCAGAAGCACTCAGCTTCCAAAAACGTATAGGAGAAGCAGTGAAAAGAGCTGAAATGATTTTCTTTCACTGGCCTGCACAGTTTACTTTTGGTCGTGCTACAAAGAGTTATCCAGTCCAGCCAGAAATAAGAAACTATTTTCCCAGAAGTCATACTTACCAGAAATTGTGGTTGACCACAGGCCATAGGAAGGTGGAATGCTATCCCTTCCTGTTGTAGTAAAGAGGGAGCAATAAGTGCAGTGTGGGAGCAACTGCACTTGGAGCTGTAATATTATCAGGAGCCGTCCAGGTGCTTTCTGCTGCATGCTATAACTATTTCCTAATGGATAAGAAACAATGAGGATGACACATCAGAATAGGAAGAAATGTAAATTTATTTACTGATAATGTCAAAGAAATCAGTTGTATTTTGACTAAATTTGCCGTTTGTTTGCTTGTTCTGAAAAAGAGCTCCACAACCCTCGCAATATATAATCTGTTATTTGTTTTCCGAAGGCCAAAGAGAAGATGTATGGATGCAGCTAAAAAGGACATGGAGGTAGTTGGAGTGAGGACAGGAAGAGATGGTGGAGGATGACTCCTCCTTGGAAAAGGGAATAGCCGAAAGAAAAGAAAGAAGAAATAAACATCCAGGATTTTTCTTTTGTGTTTAGCAATAAGTTGTTGTTTGGCCAGAATTCCATCAACCTGTTCCTTTCAATTTTGCACACACACACACACACACACAATCACACACACACACGCAAGCACTCCACCCCTGCCCCCCACACAACCAAACACACGCACATACAGATCATGTGTTTCATGTATTTTTTGTTCCTAGCACTGATAACTAGTGTTTGTTGACATGTGAGCAAAGGGTTACTTACTGTGTCAAAGTTGCAGCCCTGCAGTCAGATGGTTTTCAAGGTCCGAAGGTAGGAGGATCCCAGCCTGAAATGTCCCCCTCAGGTCAATGGGCAAAAAAAAAACCCTTTTTGATATTTCTGATAGCCTATGACCTCACCACATCTTCTGACCCACTGGACAAATGGCTCGTCCTCTGTCCTTGACACTCCTCGTAGAACTAGGACAGTTGTGTGGACTATTCTGATTTGTCCATGATACTGTGTAGCTATGTTTAAATGCGCAAAATTCTTTAACCGGATTGAAATGTTTTCAGATTAAATACTTCAAAATGTATCGTTTACATGGGCACAAACTGTTCAAGACGAGCGTTTACATGCAGCAGGTTTTTATTCTGAACAGAAGTACTGACATGCGCAGAGTGGTAAACTCTCCTTGAATAAACACTGGGGAAGAAGTTCTACTTCCGGGATGAACGTAAACAAACCTAAGCGCCCAAAATGGACCCGCGACAGGTTTTAATGACGGAGACGTTTCTAACTTGGTTTAAGTTAGCTTTACATGGCAAAATATAGTTTGGTTCAATTGTCTGTTGTCTTTTAGAAGAACGACTTGAGATTGGGTGTTTGGTTTTCCCATAAATGTTTTTGGAAGTCTATGGCGAGACTCATCAAAAAGAATTAGCTATCCCCCCGAATAGAATTGTTCGAGTAGGTTCGGCTGAAGCGTTGTGAGACCATTGTAGATTATGGTACTTAAGGTAGCATTAATCTACATTGACTCCGCAAAGATTGCAATTTAACAAATGAACTGCATGTTGGCATGGTTAAAGGCCTCTTAGTCTCTAACGTAACTACACACAAAATTCATTCTTGCTTGGGGTGTTCAAAAACAATACCAAAAACCAATTAAACGATGTCTCAACATCGACAAAAACAGTGACTAAGCAACCAGTGGAACAACGTTTCAACATTGACAAAAGCAGTGATTAAGCAACTAGAAAACGACGTTTCGGTGCGTCACTCACTCTGGATGTCAGATTTGCTCATGTTATCGCGTCTGGTAGCATTATCCTAACTGGCGTCACCCCCCTTCGGTCATGGGAGACCGCGAACACGGGTGAGGACGTCGCTCCATGAGCTAAAGTTAGGTTGTCCTTGAGTAGTTTTAACTGTTTGCGCAGCTGAAAGAGGACTTTAAGGTCTGGATCGGAATCCAGCTCGACTTTCGATGGAGTGTATTTGTCTGGGTCAGTCAGATACAGTATCATCGAGTTAATTGCAGGATCATCCAACTTCTGAAGTTGGGTGATGTCTGGGTCAGGTGAAAATTACTTTTCATATTTTGAAAGAACTTGGCTTATTTTGTCTCTTTCTTCATCAGATGTCAGAGTGTCGGCTTGGACGACCATCTGTTCAATCTGTGATGAGACTGATGAGGGTTCTTGCTCCTTGGGGAGCTCCAACGAATCCTTTTCTGAGTCGTCGGACCTGTCTATGGGTAAGACACCATAGGTTTGTGGTCCTTGGTCGACGTCATTGGTTGAGAAAAGAGCTATGGGCTGTGTTGGTTTTGTGAACCATACTGGCCCAGCTTCTTGACTCGGTACCAGGTTATCTGGGAGTCCTCCCAGAACTGGAATGCCTAGTTCAAAATCATGAAAATCAGGTTCTGAGTGTCCAGCTTGCGATGACTCATCATCAATTGTGTGTGAGTTTACCCCCCCTTCTTTCGATGAGGGGTTGTTGGAGGCAACCACAGCAATGTCTTGGTGTGTTTCACCGACATCTGTAATGTTGTCATTCGCGCCTTCAGATTTAGTAGCGATCACCTCACTACACAGCGTTCCAGGTTGGTTTCCCATTTCAGCGTTTTTCAAAGTTTCTAAAAACCTTTGTAGTTTCTCTGTCTCTTCCGAGCTCAGAGGTGTAGGGCATTGTATCTGGAACTTTTGTGATTTTATCGCCTCGGTTCGTTTCGTCCGAGGTGGGGGAGGGTTAGGTACGTCTTTTGGGGGTTCCTCTTCGGACTTCCCCTGATAATATGGGTCCTCTTGGATCCCATATCTTTGCGTCCTACGCATACCCCCTGTACGATAATCACGTTCATCCTCTGAAAGAGGAGCTTTTTTGTCCCAGCGTGCAGCTTCATAACGCGGTTTGTTAGTTTGAAAATACTGCTTTTTCTCACCTGTTTTAGGAGGAGGGGTCAATGCACGCCGTCCTTCCATTTCTAGGGAGTGGGGTTTAACCTTTACACCAGGAAACACTTCTATGGGCGTCTTAGCATGAGAACATGCCTCGGACACATTCACAGCACACTGTTTAATCTCATTGATGGATTTTTCTCTGAAATTTGCCATCATTTGTACTGATCGTTTAAAATCAGTGTGGAGATTTTTGCTGAAAACAAATTTAAAACCTTCGTCTTCCTCCATTCCGGTTTCATTTCTGTTACCAAAATAAGCTTGGAAGATTCTTTTGTAATAAACTTTTGGATGTTCATTCTTGCCCTGCGTGACCTTGTCAGCAGCTGGGAAACTAGCAGGTCCCGTGCAGGGGTCGTACTCTCTGATCAAAGCTTCACACAGAAGGTTGTAATCCTTTCTCGTTGCATCAGGTAGACGCTCGATGAAGGTGAACACCTCTCTGTCTGAAGTGAGCCTTATCAGACTGATCTTATCCTCAACCGTAGCATTAGGATAACCTTTCAATCTGAATTCAAGATCTTTCAGGTACGCTTTTGTTCCAGTTGAACCCATCGGTCCAGGTACAAAGCGTTGTACATATTTTGAGAGTTTTAGCAGAACATCTATTGAAAGAGGAAGTTTCCATGCACTCTGTTGCATGTTTGGTGGAGGAGACCTGTTCAGGTCTGTTCCTACCACTTTAGGTATGTATGGAGGGGTGTATGATGTGAGGAGATTTGGGTTTGAAACCCAGTGTGTCTCCACATCCTGTCCACGGTCTGTTCTGAGTTCCAGACAAACTCGCCCCACGTCAGAACTTTTATTTGTTGCTGCGGCCAGTTTCTCCTCACAAGCTTTTAAGCGTTCCTGTGATGTTTGACATTCACTTTGTAAACGCATATATTGTTCGAGTACTGCCTCTTTTACCAGTCTGCATTTGTGCAGATCTTTTTTAAGCACATCTATCTCAGTTTTGCAGCGGGAAACTTGTGACACTGTCACGACGTGATCCCGTCTTAATGCAAAGTATGATTCTTTCAGCAACGTTGCCATTTTAGCCAGCTTTTCATAACTTGACATTGTAATTTCTGTAGAGGTCACACTCTCTGCAACCTCCTTCAGATTGTCCACTAACTCTTTTGGGTTCATGCTGTCCGCCTGTTTGCCATATGGATGTAAGGATCCTGTCAGCAGCTTCAACGCTTTCTCTAAACAGTCCTTCATCTCATAAGGATCAAAATATTTTTCTATCACACCTGTCATGGTCATTCACTGTGTAGCACTTTATCTGGTTAAAACAGTTGCCAGCTTCAGATATTTTACAGGTAAATATTTGTATTCAAGTGACATTGAGTTTCACACTATTTTAAGCTCTGGGTTTACACAAAAGTACTGTTATAAGTCAACTTATTCAAATGTGGGCACCGGTCATAGGTTTTACCCCAATTCATGAATATTCAAGTAAATGCTTCTCTGCAGTGTTACTTTTAATGTGCTTATTTTTTAACAGATACTAGATTACCAAGCCTCTCAGTGTTTTTACTCTAAAGCACTGAATTTTTATAAACCTGCAATTTTTCTAAAAAATCTCACAGCAACATCAATTTAAAAACGCTTTTTTTTTAAACCGTTCACTTCCAGAAATTCGCTATTTTAGCGTGTAGCATTAGCCTGAACAAGTCCGGTCAACTTTTCGTCTTTTAAACTGTCAAAATGTACTATTTTCTGTTAAAAATGTAACGAATAAGCTCTGAGCTGCACGGAGTCGGCGCCCCGGTCTCAAAACGTCTTTCCAACCATTTAAAACAACTCGTTCGAATTTATCAAAACCGAATCAGACCAAAACCGGGTCGGCAGCAGAACGTCTGTCCGTTTAAACAGAATAAAGCGTTTTACACAGCTCAGCAAATTTGTCACACACCACAGACGTACAATTTCAGCTTTCATAAAGACTCATTGACTCACAAGTTCAGCTTTCAAAACATCACTAGCTGCAAGCTTTCTCCAAGCGTCGCAGCTGCGCTGCGTTTCACACCGCAGAATCTGCACTTTTTCATGCCAACATGATATTCAATTGTTACGCGAATACAGTCCATTTTATGAACCCGTACGAGGCCACCAGATGTAGAATGAACATATGCATGATATATATTCATAAATTAAACGGATTCTTTCATTTTTCTGGACTGTATATAATGTGCATTGAATTTAGAAATGTAACGTGAGACGTTAATTATCTTTGACTCACCAACGACAGTGGGTCATTTATTAACAGAATCAAAGTTTAACACATCACACATTTACATTAATTGGCAAAATATGGAAAATAACAACATGGCTAATTTAAGCAAGTTTTACAGGGAGTAAACAATACGGCGATTGTTTTCTCACTTCCAGCTGTACAACAGACACTTCTAAAAATATCTGGAATGATTTCTACTTGATAGAAGAATTCTAAAGATGGAAAGATGAAGTTTAGAGGGAGAAAAAGATGGATGAGGGAGAATGTTGTGTCGGCATCAGAACGGCACTCTCCGGGTTTTTCCCAGCTTCTTCCCCGGTACACTTAGGTGATATAAATCTCTTTAACCTGGAGATGTCTCCCTGGTATGAAAGTCCATTTAACGCACCCTTTCAGCGTCTCCGTAGGAACAGCTGTGAATCGTCCGAAGTAGTGACGGTGCTTGTTCGACACAAGTTCACCTCACAAGTGGACTTCACATGAGTGGAGTCCGTCAGAGTTCCACTCAGAGGTGGAAGATGTCATAATCCCCAATACTCGGAAGAGCTTTGAATCATGACTGGACTTCTGTTCTCCCAAACGACTGGAGCTGCAAACTCTCCAACCAACTCCAGCTGGACTCGACTCCAAACTCGACTTGGTTGAACTAGCAAGTACCAACATTTAAAGAGCTCTATTTCCGGTTCACTTGGGAGTTTCCTGATTGGTCGTTTCAACCAGACAGGGGTGTGTTTTTGTGATGTAAGAGGTCACTAGGAGTTAGAAAAACAGCAAGAATGTTATGGAACAGATTGAAAATGTTTTTCAGACAGACGAGAGGAATATTTAGACGAGTGCTGGAAAACAGGTGCCAGCTTCTCTATTTACGTCTAAGAGGATTTAAAAACATGACAGTTCGTTCCAACAACTCGTTTGCGTTTGACTCCAACCTTGGACCAACTTACACTGCTCATTCAAAGACAGAAAATCAGAAAATGCATAATTACTCTGTAACAGACCTTAACATGAATTCTAACTTTGCATGAGGATTAAAATCATTATTACTGTTTCACAGTTAATTAAAAATGATTAGTTCACTACAACATCTAAAATGGTTTGAACTAAAACACTTTGATTATCAAACATTTGTAAAATAGTAATGATAATAGAAAAGAGAGTGTTCTTTCACTTGAATTTTCAAGAAAGAAAGTCTCAGGATGGGTAAACCTGTATTTCTGGATTCAAATCAATGAAATGACAGTTTCTGTCCCATATGGTCCTTAAGGTCAGGACTTGACCTCAGGCCTAGTTCACTACACTGAACTCCCTGAATGAGCTACAGGTAATACAGATCATTTTGAGCTCTTTCAAATTTTCTAGTAGAAATGTTGTATTGCTCAATGATCAGTTTTGCTTCCCTGACATGCTAATATTATTAGCATTAGCCAGGCGGAAATGACATAGATCGCACATGCGCAGTCAGGTCAAATTTTCACAATCAGGGAAAAAAAAATCATAAGATTAATTGTTTACATGCGCACCTTTCAGATTATGAATCGTATAAACCCCCCGTCTCATTCTGATTTCAAATTCTTTCAGATCAAGCTGAATAAACAAAATATAATCTGAACGGGGCGTTTACATGATGCATTTTTATTCCGAATGACCATTTAATCCGATTACTTATGTCCATGTAAACACAGCTCATGAGAATCTGGACAGCCCTCGCAAAGACTGTTCTCTGAATGACCGCTTGTAGTGTCTGCACAGACTCTTGTTTGTTGACAGCCTCAAACAAATGCCCCATGTCCCCTTATTTCTGACAGGTCCAGTCCTTTTTCTGTTTTTGTTTTTTTCAGTATTGCAGATTTTGTTGTTTTGAAGGACACAATTAAATTCAGTTAATTTCTACATCAAACAGTTTTCTAACACAAACCACCATCCCATATATATACAGTTTTTGAAGAAGGCTAGAGGAATAAAGTGAGGATTTGGGACTTTCCAAAAAAAAACAATAAATTAGGTGAAAAAGGTCTGCATGAATTTATAGACTGTTGACTATAGACACCATGACTGGTGTCAGATTTGCATTGCACGGAAAACTGTGGAGTGATGACTTCCATTATCCCCTCCTTCATTCCTGTAAGTGTTCATGATCCAACAGTGTTGGATGCCATCATCATGAAGTCTCACTTCAGAATGTAACAAGATGAAGATTGTTAGTCATCACATGCTGCAATGCATCATTTAAGGGGTATGTCATCGTGTAGTAGAGATGGTGAACATTAAATTAATCATACAGCAAAACTGAGAGACACATCTCTGTGGTTAGAAAATAAAACTGACATTTTATAGTTTCTGAGCTTTTGCAGCAAAACAAGCAGATTTCATAATAAAAGTGAGGTTGAAATATTGTGCCAAGTCATGTCAGATGTTATTTTGAGTGTACCAAAAATCTCACACCTGCTGTACGTTTGCTGAGGTGGTCCAGCAAGGCCAAACAACATAAGTAGCTAAACTATCCTAGTATTTCTGCCAGAATAACGATCTTTCGATAGTGACGGCAAAGCAGTTGTATGAACTTCTTCAATCCCTCCTTCCATTAATGTGAGCTTTGGATTCAGCAGCACTGTGGTGAGTATGTGTCATGTGGATGAATGGTGTTGCTCATACAAGTGTAGCCAGCATAAACAACATCTAGACTTGTGAGCTGTTTAATCTATCTTAACAAGAGAGCATGTGTGTGTGAAAGAGAACAAGACAAAAAGAACTATTAAAGGATTTTTTTTTAAATGGTTGTGTGTCTAATGGGCTCATCGTTTCTAAAGCAGCCCTTCAAAATGTATTTGCCTCAGCAGGGAGAGCCATGTGAGGGATTACGTCTAGACCACTTCACTTCGTCTGCAGCTCGGGGAAGGACAGAACACCCAAGATGGATGAGAGCGACGCTAAACGAAAATAGGTGGATCAAAGAGTGGGAGAGGGAAGGCGAGCAGGAGAGGGCAGGGAGGACAGGAGGGACGATCAGATGAGGGATGGATGGATGGTCTTTCTTTTGATCCATCATTGAGTGATGCTTCATTCAGCGAGTGGACTCGGACCACCTGGAGGACTCCGGGGGAGGCTCTGTGTTTGTTTATTGGCGCTCAGAGGGAGGAGAGGGGTATCATTCCACACTGGACGGCTGTCAGCTTCACAGGCTTGCATGTTGGGGTGATTGGAGGAAAATGATGGCACACTTCCAGAGTGTCAGTGTCTCCGGAGCGCTGCTGCGCGATTCCAGTGATAGAAATCAGCTTTCACTAAACGGATACAGGAGAAGCCCAAACAAGGAGGATTATTCTGTCGTTGGGGTCAGTGAAATGAATAGTGAAGTGGAGGAAATCAATCCACACACCTTGATTACTGGAGCACTTCTCCTACTTTGCCTTGAAACAAAGACTTGTGTTCTTCCCTACTTATCTTCCCCTGCCACCACCAGCCTCCATCATTCAGTTGATAATGTGGTAACTCCCAGTCGTGGTACCCACACTCCCTCACGTCCTCTCCGATTCTTTGTCAGCTGCCTCCATCCTTCTAATCCAGTTCAACACCTGGTTGTGCATCTTTGCTGCAGCTTCGGTTCCAAACATGTGATGTAAAGGTCATTGTAGGCTGAATATGTCTTCTGGAACCAAGGTGCAATAAATCAAACTTTAAACGCAAATAACGGTATTGTTGTCCTTCACATCTCTCTTTCCCGTCTCTCCTTCTACCCACTCATCCTTCCATTTTTGCTTTCAAAAGCAACAGCGTGCAAAACAATCATGAAGTTATCTTGAGGTGGACTTTTCGAGGACGTCGTCCCACTGTTGCATGGAAACCCCACGACCTTGCTCGGCTCTGTGCGTCATACGGAGAGCGGCTGAGATAAGATTGGGCTTGAAGAATTCAGAATATTATCAGAAATAATGAAAAATGGAGGTGATACTGGAATTAGAGAAAATAAAGTGTTAGCGAAAGAAAAAAGTAACATTTGTAGCAAAACAGCAAAAGTCTGTTAATGTCTAGATCCACTGGAGCTGTTCGTCTGTGCTGCAGGAAACATTCCAGGAGTTTTATGTCTTAATGTTTTATTGTAGCTAAATATTGAGCAACATCAGCTGCAATGGTCTTGTTTGTTTACCCTACAGGCATGAATGAAAAAGGGTTGTGAAATTTTCCATTTACTCTTTACCACCTCGTAACTATTTGCGACTTATCAGAGGACATTTTCCACCTGAAGGTTTACAACACTGACAATTTTGGAGACGCGACAAATCAGTCAGACAGCTGGAAAACTTTCCTCCATTGTTGCTTTCTCTGCTGTTTAATGGTGTAATCATTTTGTCAAGTCAGCGTTGACAGAAAGATGAAAAATGCTAATTTAAGGTTATGAGAAGGATGTGTCACATAAATGTTTCTTAGTTTTGTGAGTTTCTATAAAGAACAAATTGATTTTATTTCCATTTTAAGTTTCATTTCACAGTGAACTGACAAAAAACGTAACTTTCATATTTCATTTCTCTTAGAAATGAAAGGGTGAATTTAAAAAGTAGGGCTCTTGCAGAGCACAGTTCCTCATTACAATTTAGTTCTGCAGTTCTTACAGTTCAGTTTACAGTGTGACGTCACGTGCGCCACAGTATGGCTGCGCTGACAGGAGCTCCACTTCGACTCGATCTTTTTTTGTTCCTGTTGTTCTTGTTTTAAATGTTTGTGCCTACACTGCACACCCACGCTACAGGTATGACCATGACACAATTTTGGAGGTTTCTGTGTCGCTGCCTTGCCATCATGCCATCATGGCTCAGTTCCTGGCCTCCCTCCAGCTTCGGGCTCAGCCTCCGGCCTGTCATGGCGGCCGTCTCCATGACCCTCTACCTGCCTTCATGGACTGAACTCTATGGACCTGTTAGGCTCCATGGGGAAAACCTTGGATGTTCTGTCTGCTGGACCTGGCTCTGGAGGGCAGTCTGTGAGGGCAGTCTGTGAGGGCAGCTGCTGTGGTCGTTATTACCATCAAGTTGCTAACAAGACCTGCTAATGCTGCTAACAAGACCACTCCGCTAACAGAACAGAACCATGCTGCTGAAAGAACCTCACTGTAGATGTATTTATATTTCACTTTTGGCATCTTGTTTTAAATGCTTTGGTATTTCTTGTTTATTTTTTTGGTGAGTCGAGACGGTTCTTTTCGTCCTCAGCATTTCATTGCATTGTTGACCTTGTGTTGATTTTTACGTATAACCAATAAACCAAACCTGCAGTTTGATCCTTATCCGCAACAACAATGAACTATTCTTTTCTGCAAGAGCCTTTCTTTGAGTTAGTTTTAAATGAAGAGCAAAAAACACCTGAGAAAATACCTGTTGGGTTAATAAGATTCTTGTTGGCAAGAACAGAAGAAAAAAAATTTGGATTTTTTTTTTTTTCATTGAAATCATGTTAAAAATGAGCATAAAACCTTACATTTTGACATTTTTATATACAAAAATTAAGTCTTAATTAAATCACTACAGAGGTTTGTAAATGAATGAATTATCATGATGTCAGTAAAGAGGAATTTGGTAAACGTTGACCTTGTACTGGGACATGAAAATGTTTGTAATCATGTATATTTTCTAATGTGCTTATTTCAACACAATAGGAAACATGTCCATATACATGTTCAATAATTCAGGTAGATGAATCTAACAAGGGTCAGGTCTTCTGGCCGAATTCTTCTTTGCTGAAAATTACGTCTTTTGTCCAAAATACTTCTAAAATAAGATAAGTGGTTGGGCTTGGTGTACAAGTATTTATGAGATAATAAGATAAAAGACGAAACATTTCAACAAAGAAGAATCTGTCCAGAGGACTTGACTCAACCTTGTTAGACAAATGCAAAACGTTTCTTTTCAACTTTGTTATTTCTTTAATTTTATTAGTAGAGACTCATTGAGATTAAAAATGTCATTTACAAGGTCAAAACTGGGCACAATGCAGGTTCATAAAACAAACTTTAACAACCAAAACATCTATCATTTAAATAAAATGAACCATAAAATATTTATCGTTACAGAGCTTTTGTATGATCAAAACATATCCATTTATTTCAAATAAAGCAATTACAAACTGATGTCTGTTTCTCAAAATCTTAAAATAAGTCCTTAATTAACTCCTTAATCTTCAGACATGTTTGAAGTTGAGTGTAATTGTTAAAGAAGGCAGAAATCCACTTTTGTGTTTTGTGTTTTTTTCTCTAATTGTCAGCTTGACAATTCAATGAAAAGGCTCTGTCACGAAACTAATCAGCAAAATGGCCGAACAGACCAGTCTGTCTTTAGGCTGCCATAGTTGTTCACAAATCACAGATGGAGTCAGTCACGTCCTGCAGAGACAAGACATGAAGACATGAAATGAACTTTCAGAAATGAAGCAAGCATCATGGAATGGTGGCGCAGTTGGTATAGCTTGAGAAAGGTTGCCGGATCACAGACTGCTGGATATGGACACCAGCACTTTGACCCCCTAAAAGAAGAAGCAGGTAAATATAATGGATGGATGTCAAAAAGCTTAATTATGTGTTGGACCTCTTCTTTGCTTTGTGTTCAAAACGTACAAATTGTTAACTAGTGTTTTTTTAACACAATCCAAAGTTTCTGTGCATCATCATCAATCTTCCTTCGATAACAAATCTTTTTGTTGTTTAATTCTGCCACTGGGTGTTGCACAGACCTCATCACTTCATCAAATTAGCAGCTTACCTTTCAGTCTACCGTTTCGCCTCTGTTACTACCTCCCTTTGTGGCACAAAGGCACATCTGTGGTACAGCTGTGGCTGAGTGGTTAGAGCAGTTGTCTTCCAATGGGAGAGTTGGGGGTTCGATTCCACCAGCAGTCAAATGCTGAAGTGTCCCTGGGCAAGACACTGTGGGGTCCTTCATGATGCAGATGGCCCTCTTCCTGCATCTAGAGGTGTAAATGTCTGTGATGGTGGGGAGGCTGACTCCAAAAGACTTCTGTGCAGCCTTCACTACTCTCTGCAAAGCTTTTCTTTCTGCAGCTGTGCAGCCTCCATGCCACACTCCTGCCTCCAATGTATGTCCCATCGGTGTATGGATGTGATCTAAAGCACTGATTATTCTTTGTATAGATCTAGTAGAGTGCTGTATGAATGGGTAAATGAGGGCACAGATTGTAGTGTAAAGTGCTTTGGCTATATTAATAAGATAGATAGGTGCTGTATAAGTGCAGTCCATGTACCATCTGTGGTGGGTTGGCTTCAACCCCTCTGGTCCATTTAGAAATCACACAAAGTTGGCCACAAGGCATTCAAGTCCAGGCTTTGAGAGTTTTTTTTGTGAAAGAACCTAAACTTTAACATTATTCCGTCAAACTAAGTTTGGTCCAAGACCTATCTACAACAGGTATAATTAAAATTGGCACTACTGTCACTGAACCCCCCTTCAAAAGATCTGAAGTAAATATCTAAGATCTGAAACCTTAAAGGAATGCTGTGATTTTACATTTGTAAATTTTAAAGATGGGTCAAGCTGATTACAATATGACTTAAAAATATTTACATCAAATAATTTCTCAAAACTTTCATCCACTGATTAATGCAGTAAATATATAAGCACAGACTTCCAGACATTTGCATTAAAATGGCCATACCATACGTTATTCTGCTGCCATGAGAACATGTACACAAGATCACACAAATAAAACGCACACAGGCTCAATGCACTTGGACACACAGCAGTGAAGGAAGCAGATGTTGTTGCCTTCTAAGGAACTGGTGGCTGTCCACAGGTTGTGTGTTGTGTCCGCTCACCACATCCATCATTTTGAGGTACAAAGCAGGGAGTGGAGCAGACTTACAAATCTCTTTCCCTGAACTCTTGTGATGCTCTCTGTGATTGTGGTTACTTTCAAGGGACAACAGACTGAAGACTTTCCAAAAGTGAAATCCTGACATCATATCCCCAGTCCACTTTTCTTTTTTTTAGATAAATAGAGCAGCGCTGTGCAAAAACACTTGAGCTAACACTTGTTTATTTTTTCAAAAAGGTCATTATTTGAACATTATTCTTAAAAGATGTTTAGACTGAAGGTTTGTGAGTCGTTATTATACATTAATTACATTCTCACCAATTTCAGTCTAATCCTGACCACTTTAAAAATATATACACTTTTTGTTTGTTATTTAGAACATTTATGAACTGGGGAGCAGTGGTGCAGAGGCTAGAGAAGGTGAGCCTGTGATCTGAAGGCCACCGGTTCAACCCCTCTTACCAACAACATCAAAATGTGGGTGAGAAAGGTGAAGCACCTACACCTGCCTCCACCCTCATTTGCCCCACTCTGGGCCCACGAGCAGTGCCCTTAACCCTCACCATCTGCTCCCCTGGGCGCTCTAGATGGCAGCTCTCTGCTCCACACAGAGGGCCGTGGAAGCTCGCTGGTCTGTGGTTGCATCAGGAAAGACATCTGGAGTAAAAACAATCACGAAGTCTTCATGCGAGTTAGTTCGCTGTGGCGACCCCTGAAGAAGGGAGCAGCCGAAAGAAGAACATTAACATTTCTTTTATGAAAAGCAATTCGCTTTGACTTAAGAAAGAAAATGTAATTTGATAAGAGTGACTTATTGTCTTCACACTAATGAAATCATTCCCCAAATTTTATATTAGAGAAAAAAAAATCTGAAAATTATCTCTTCAGAAAACATACAACAACACATATATCTGCTACAGTTAGATTATTGTTATCTATCTACTGCTCTGCAAGACTTTATCTATAACAATATATGTAACAGGATTGCCAGTACTAAGGGAGAACAAGAGTTGAGATTAAGTTATGCCAGATTACTCAAAGAATGGTCTAAAACTTTGTTAAAGTAGGTTTTTCCAGGTAATAAACTACAGTATTTGAAATTTAGCTTTAATTGTTTATAAAATGTCAGAGAAAATTAGGACAAATTCACAGCAGTAAGTGTCTGTGGTTTTTGTAATAAAGTATAGCTTTTACTGTTGTTAGCCCTGCATCCAACACCCGATCTGGAGGACCAGGTGTTAAATTTCGTCTGGCCTCTACCGTGAGACCTGCCCAGCTTGGTTAAACCTGCCTCTATAAAGCAGCCTTATGTTCCAAAAGTGATGAAGATGACTAACTAACTAACCAGTAAATATCTGCAGCTATCTGTAAAACATGGTGGAGGCGCTATCATGATCTTGGGCTGCTTTTTTGACCAGCGATGTTTGGGATTTGCTTCATTAAACAGATCTCTAAAACTCAAAGGAGTCTTTAAGATTTTGATTCACTACACAATAATATCAAATTCTGTTCAGTTTATTTATACAGCACCAAGTCACAACAGAAGTTGTCTCAGGGCACTGAACAGAAACATTCACATATACATAAAAAGCCAATCAGTAAAGTTCTCTAAGGAAGCAGCAGATTGTGTTGAACATTCATTTCGTCACAGTCTTCCATCCTGAGCAAGCACAATGGTGACAGTGGAAAGGAAAAACTCCCTTTTAACAGGAAGAAACCTCCAGCAGAACCAGGCTCAGGACGAGAGGTCATCTGCTTTGACTGGCTGAGTTTCAGAGGAACAGGAAGGAGAAATGAACAAAGAATGGCAGATCCAGGTGTACCCCCTATAGGAGGAAAAAAATAAAAATAAATAAATAAATAAATAAATAAAACAGGTTAAGATTGAAATAATTACAAATACAAACAGGTAGAGTAGAGCAAGTAAAGACAGCAGCAGAGTGAGGAAATGAGGTCAGTTTATCCTCCAGCAGTCTAAGCCTATAGCAGCATAGCTAAGGGATAGCTCAGGAAACCCAAGCCGACCCTAACTATAGGATTTATCAAAAAGGAAAGTTTTAAGTCCAGTCTTAAAACTGGACAATGTGTCAGCCTCACAGACAGAAACTGGAAGTTGGTTCCACAAGAGAGGAGCCTGATAACTGAAAGATCTGCATCCCATTCTGTTTTTGGAAACTCTAGGTAACACAAGTAAACCTACAGTCTGAGAGTGAAGTGCTCTGTTTGGAAAATATAGAATTATTATATAATATGGAATTGACACCATCTCACTGCCTAACAGTGTCATTCTTTTTAGGATGAAAGCAGAAAGTGCATTGAGATTTTAGAGACTGCCCTCGTTATAATGGCTGAAACGTTTCCTAAACACAACAAATACTCTGCATCAATTTCACATTTTATTACCAAACAAAATGAGCTGCCGATCAGTGTTTGTGGCATAAAACTTGCTTTTCGACGCATTTTTGTTTTGTTTTCCACGCAACATGCTCCGGTTGTCACTTTGATTACGGCGGCAGTGTGGCAATAAATCTGCTGAAACAACACTGACGTAATGAAAAACCCTACCTGTGCTTGAGAAAACATGTTGGGCAGCGCAGACACACCCTGGGCTAACCTGCAGCTGTAAACACACATTCAGAGCCACCTGCCAAACATGTCACGCACAGTGGGCGGAGCCAGAGGAGAGCGTAAGCTCATCCTGTTGCTTCCTGCATCTTCCCTCCACTCTCTTTGTTTTTTCCTCTCCTACCTGCCTCTTCCTGTTTCTCCCTCTGTACCTACATTGAATCTCACCACCTATGTGTGTATTTATGTGTGTGTGCTCATTTTCCTCTGCCCTGTGTTTATTGTGGCTGCTTCTCTGTCATCAGTCGCAGGAAGGGGCGTGTGAGTGTGTGTCTGTATTTTTTTGTTGTTGTTGTTTTTTTTTTTACCTTGTGCCCACCTGTAAAACAACAGGCCAGCATGTGTGTGGGTGTGGGTGTGTGTGTCCATATTAGTGGGGATTACAGTTAAGGCAACCAGCGTGAGAAACAGGAGATGCACAAGAAGCGTGAGAACACTACCTGGAAAACAGCTGGGAATGTCTCCAGAACAAGCTGACCATACACACACATGCATGCACAAACATCAACATACACACAAAACATGCAAGTGAACAACACATTTTATCTTATACACACACACACACACACACACACACACAAGCATTCTTCTATGCTGAAGAAAAACGTGCACGCAACACTTTTGGTTTTTGCTCCCGTTTTTCATGAGCTGGACTCAACGAGCTCAGACTTTTTCTCTCAGATATTCCCAGATTTGTGCAAATCTGTGTTAGTGAGCACTTCTCCTTCGCTGCGATAATCCATGCACCCCACAGGTGTGGCATATCAAGATGCTGATTAGACAGCATGATTATTGCACAGGTGGGCCTCAGGCTGACCACAATAAAAGGCCACTCTAAAGTGTTCAGTTTTATCGCACAGCACAGATGTTGCAAGTTTAGAGGGAGCGTGCATGTGGCACGCTGACTGTCCATGTCCATGTTCAGAGAATATGACAGTACATTCATTCGGCCTCTCAACCCCAGACCCCATGTAACCATGTCAGTTCCTGTGTTCGTTGTCCATAACACGCTGGCCCATACCATAACCCTACCGCCACCATGGGCCACTCGACTCACAACACTGACATCTGCAAACCACTCTCCCACACAATGCCATACATCGGCTGAGGCGGCTGGTCTCAGGCGATGTTGGAGGTGAAGATGCTGGATGTGGAGGCCCTGGCCTGGTGTGGTTATACATACAGTAGTTTGTGGTTGTGAGGCTGGTTGGATGTACAGTCAAATTCTCTGAAGCACCTTGGGGGACAGCTTATGGAAGAGAAATTACATTCAATTCATGGGTAACAGCTCTGGCTGCAGTCAGCATGCCACATGCTCCTGTTAGCGTTTATAATTATGTTCGGTATACATGCTGGATCAGACTCAACTGGGACTTCATTCTGACTCATTTGACAAGAATTATAATTTCCTCAGATGATAGCTCAGACATTTTAAAGTGGAATTCTCTGAAAAGTTGTGAGCAGTTAATATCTTACCCGTTTTACATAGCTCTCTTTGAATGACCTCAGTTTGGAGAACAGTTTAATTCTGACTGACTGACAAAGTGGATTACTTTTTCAACTCAAACTAGCCGTTAGCTTGTCAGTCCAGTTAGAATTAAACTCTTATTTCTCCAAACGGAGATAATTCAAAAACTATTTACATCAGCAGTAGGTAGGTTCATAACTTTTTACAGAACCCTGCTTCAAAAAGGTTTAAACTTTCTAAAGTTGAATTGAACATCAGGCTGAACTAACATCATAATGCATACAATCACTTTCTTCTCTTTTAGTCACTTTTTTCCCATAAGCTTTAAATTATCCCAACCAGTTTGCCATTAATTTAATGTGCTTTTCACCTTTATCTCTACTACACATATACACAATGATCTCTAAGAGAGAACTAACACAAAAGATTAGCTCGTGTTTCCGTTTGCGTGATGGGGCACAGGTGTTAACATCGACAAGAGGAAATGATCGTTGAAAATTCTCAGATATCACTAAAGAGGAAATATCCTTTGTTTGCTGTAGTTTTACTGGCAGGCCATGAAATGCTGAAAAGTTGACACGTGTACCAACATCCCAACTGCACACTGCTTTGTGTGTATGTGTGTGTGTGTGTGTGGGGGGGGGGGGGGATAAGTGTTGACCACTGACTCAACTCAAGTAGGAAGTGACATTTAAATATGCATCCTCAGCTGGAGAGGAATCAGTTAAACAGTCTCAGCTTACAGAATGTGTGTCTGTCTCACTTATTATCTCCCATGTGGTGCATATACAAATATGGTGATAATATTTCTGTGTGCTCAAGTGTTTTTTCCCTGCTTCATCAGAAACATCAAGTGATGTGAGTATAGTTTAGTTTAAGCAACAGCAGACCACATCTGCAGGCAGGCTTGACAGAAGCCTAATCTGTTTTCACGTGGTCTGTGCAGAAGACGTAGAGAAAACACCAGGACATTCAGGCATGTTTCCAACCACAGAAGTGTTCACTGGAATATCAAATATCAGAAAGCTGACCTTATGAATGTGCACGTATCAAAACATTTTTTTTTATGTGCAGGAAGACAAAACGTCATGAGCATAAGAAGGAAATGTGGTCACACTTCATTCGTTTTTTTAGTCTACACTGAAATAAACTCTGTAAAGTTAAAACAGTAAAACTTTTTACATACATGGTTGCAAGCTTAAAACTCTTGATTCAGAATTTACAAAAAAAACAAAGTCTGCTCTCACAACAAATAATCAGACTTTAAAGCAACATTTTTTTTTTCCATAAAATATATTTTTGTAGTTATAAATCTTTGTATTGTTGACTTTGATGCATTTTGACGTCAGGTATTGTCATTTATCCATAAAACGTTTAAATGGCATTAATAGCGTCATAATTTCTACAATAATTAAAAACATTTCTTTCGCACCAAACAGGATTTCTAGTTTGGCGTATTCCTATTAAGTGTAGGTTATTTTTTCATGTGTTTATCTAAAATGCTGTTTATGAGCTCAAATATACAGATAATGCAGAAAATATGCTCCATGTCAAGTGAGGATGGCCGCACAAGAAGTAAAGGTTGATTGTTTTGACTGGGGTGGGGGGGGGGGGGGGGGGTCTGCTGGCTTCAAATGGCCAAAAATGCCCATTCGCTTTTAAAAATGCACACCAACACACACACAGTGGGCCACTAATGTGGTGTCCCAGACAGCCTCCGGAAGCATACATTTTCCTGTGGAGCTCCTGCAGGTCCCTGTCCATAAGTCTGATCACTCCCTGGGGGCAACTGGCTACTTTATGCTACTCACATGAACCCGTATGAACCTATGCATTCTTGCAGCTCAACCCCCACCCCATGTGCTCCCTCATGCAAACGCAGGCAGACTCAGGGAGTTCACACACAAGAAAGTTCCCCGAGTTTGCATGATCTCTCTTTAATTGCAATTTGCATCGTCATGAGTGCGTGTGTCAGTCTAAGCTCAGATACAACTTCTTCTGCTTGACTAAGTTGGCATACGGTAATGAAAGTATCCACATGCACACACAGAAAAAACGCTCAGCAGCGTACACGCTTTCCAATCTTTCTGCTCAGTGAGATGAAACTGGCTTTAGTTAAATGATTAAATCAACAAAAGGGGACGCCATGAGTACAAACTGACCTGCGATGGATTTGTTTTACACAATATGCCAAATTTTGCTCTCAATAGATTTTAGCCTCATTCTATATTTGTTACCATTCTATTTACCCGTGTCTGCCAACTTGCACATCTCTGCAGCAAACACCTTTCCAGCTGTTCCCCTCATCTATATTAAGAAGAAAACCCCAGAACAACCTCTCCTGACAAATAAACAAGACAAAATCTAAATATCCCAATTCTGTATTTAGCAAGCATGGAAGATTTGAGCGCGTATTATTATTTTTTTTAATTTTGATCACTATGCCATTTATCCCAGGTTGTTTCAACATGCTGGTTGCATCATTGTGGGGCCTGGGAGGCCCCCATAACAATAACAATGCTCAAATTAAGAGGAAAGACTCGATTCATCATTCCTTATAAGGTTTTCCAGAGTTACGACATCTGCTCTCTTTATTTATATTTCATGAGAAAGCTGTTCGCTGTGCTGTGATTAGGAGTAAAAAAACAACCAGAAGCATGCAGTTTCCTTAAATATTTTTTATTGCATGTATCTATAGAGTCAATACATTCTAAAGCAATAGGCTACGTTAAATTATCCTTTCTTAGTAGCGTCACAATGTGCATGATATGAAATATTTACAATGAAAAGACACAGCAAGGTAAGCCATAGCCCAAAGTGTAACCTTTAAATGCCAAATAAAAACTCTAAAACATGATCCAAATGCAAAAAAAGAAAAAGAAAACACTGCTCAAAACATTGAGGTTTTCATTAGAAAAAAAAAAAAACAAGCATAAAAAGATTTTTTTTTTATTTTTCAAAATTGGGAAAAAGAAAGAAAGAAAATATACAAACAGCAAACATCTGATTTTCAGATTTATCAAACATTATTAACATTTGTTTTCTACATTTGGTACCACTTTGTAAACTAATTTTCAAAGGTGTAATATTGCATAGATGCCATTTGTGTTGTACCAAGAAGTAATTGTGTCAAGTAATAATTATTTATTTCAATTCTTTTTCTTTTTTTTTTCTTTTCTCCAAAATTACAGCATTAGAAAACGTCCTTATAGTGGCATCGTTTTAGCAAGACAATTAATAAAAATCAAGCCCAACCTTAACTGGTTAGCAGATAACTTAATTAGTGCTTTTGTTGTTTTAGAAAGTTCATTCAAACACTCAACTATGTACATTAAAATCATGGTATTTAACTTAACACCTCTCAGCATTTGCTCACATGGAAGAAACTCCACACTATTTACAGTATACAGGCAAAAGTTGAAAAAGGGATAGTTCATATACATTAAAGAGGCTCTGTGGAAAGGCTATAAACAAGTATTATCTTACCTGTTATAGATAGCTGTTTTAAAGGCCTCGATTTGGAGAAATAAAGTTAAATTCTTATCAGGACGATGAGCTAATGGCAAAACTGCAGCAACCCACTTTGCTCTTAGCCTTTAGCTCATCAATCTGATCAGAATTTAACTTTAATTTTCCAAACCGACTGCTTAAAGAGCTGTCCATATGTAAAAAAAAAAACTGTTCATGCTGTTTTCCTTAGAACTCACTTCCAAGGATCCGAACTATTGCTTTGAGTTCAGATCAATAAGATACCTCCCTTGTGTTTTGTTGTGTTTGTGGTTTCCCGTTTAGTACCTCTGAATAGTTTGCCGTTGTTGCAGTTGTATCGGTTTTTACTGTTCCCAGGCTCGGAACACGACGCGTAACTACATTCAACGTGTCTTTGTGTTACAATCTGGAAAGTTTGTAAAAATGCAAGCCGGTGCGGCGGAGGCAATGGGTTCGAGTTACGACGGAGCGGCTTCTTGAGCAAGCGTGTGTCACATTGCTTGGTGGCGGAGCGTCGCGACGAGGCATCGGGTGAGAAAAACTAACATTATCTATCCAGTGACGGTAAAATAACATTCATTTTGTTTCCTGTTTGAGCTCCTGACAAGTGAAGACTTCCTGCAGGATGAACAGTGGACTGAGGCCACAGGTCTGTGTGGATTTGGGAAAGTTGAACACATCGGTGGTGCAATGCATTCTCAATAAGGTCCTCACTGTATCATTTAAGAATGAATGCATCCTCCAGAACATGTGCATTAATAAATATATTACTCTGGACTTTTAATACATAATCTTGCCATACGTGTGACAAGAGAAGGAAGTTAATCTCAGAGTCGGCTCCGATGAAACATTCAGTTAAGATGATCGGGTAAATCTTTGATACTGTGTTTAAAGGTCCAAACCAAGAGGGTCCATCAAACGAAGGCTGATGACTTGAGTAAGGCTTTGGATTGATGATCGTTTTTTTTTTTTCATTGTGTTATTTTTTTAACATTCACCTCCGAAAATAAATATTTTATATATACTTTTAACTGTGTGACTTGGTGCTGAGGTAGGGTTCTTTTTTTTCTTTTCTTTTTTTTTTTAAAAGAAAACCTTTCTTTTGATTTTTAAATATGTTCATAAATGCATTGTATACACATTTTCCACACACTTTTCATTAAATGCATACGTACATGATAAATAAATAAATACATGTAGTCAGTATTCATGAACGTTTTTGTTTTTTGCGCGCGTCCACGTGCTTTCTAGGTTTGGTTCACAGGTTTTCTGGTGAGAATATCTGGTAAACTACTGGAGCCAAAAGAAAACCAGTTGTAAGTGTGAAAATGGTATAAAATAAAACCAAATAAAACCAAAACTCATTAATAAAATATTATACTGCAGAAATATTTGAAGGCCTACGTACAGAGATTCATCTAAAGTTAGAATCTGTTTTAAGTCCTAGTTGTGTTTTCATCTAGCACTACAGCAGCAACGGCACCTGAACGTTTGAGTGCCGGGGGGGGAGTAGGAGGATTTGGGTTAAGGGTCAAGTGTCTGGGTTTCCATGGAGACGAGTGTCCCCCGTGACCCTGGGAAGCGGCAGAGAGGTGAAGAGATGTCGGCTTCAGCGCGGGGTTCAGCTGTCGCAGCGGTGACCTCGTCATCTGGCTGCGGCGAAATTTTACTTTCCCAAGAAAAAAGGCGGAAGAGGAGGAGGAGGACGGAAGACCCCATCAGTCTTCATTCTGAAAGAAGAAGAAGAAGGAAAAAGATAGGTAAACATCCCGTGATGTAATTTCTGCACAAAACAAATTAGATTTGTTGGGCAATTCTGAAAACTACCAGTTTATTGATGCTATAATGGGAAAGGAAGGCCTAAACTGACACTCCCACTGTTTCCAAGTGAGGACCAAATGCTCTCTAAGGGGTCTGCTTTGTGTGTGTGTGTGTGTGTGTGCGTGCGTGCGTGTGTGTGTTGGGATGGTATACACTCAAGTGGCAGGTGTTTTCATGGCAGGAGGAAAAACAGTGCGGCTTTTAGCCGTGCACAGCTGAAACGGAGGCCGCCTCCACGGATGAAAACAGCATCAGCAGTCACACAATTTCAGGAAAAACACACACATGCACAACGATTCTCAGTGTGTCGTAACACACCCAGACCACAGCTACTGCGCGTCTCTTCAAAACACCGTGAACTCCCGAGCCTCGACAGTGTTGCTTCACTTGCAGTGGAAAGCTGTTCTGACCCCTTTGCCCCTGTGTACATGTTTGTGGGGTTTCATTTGCATGCAGAGCTATCAAATGGGAGCGGAAGTCTTGCCTGGCCAACACACACACACACACACACACAGAGCGGCTGCATTTCTTCTCTCATTTGCTGTCTCCTCTTCTTCTTCCTGACTGTGAACAAGAGCTGTTTTCACAAAGCTGGATGTGATCATCATTCTCTAAAACAAACCTTTCATTCAGAATCCTCTGGTAACCCCCCTCCCTCTCCACTCCACTTCACAGCCCACACCCTTTCCTCAACTCTTCCCACCATAAGCACGCAAACACACGCACTTTACAGTTTCCTGTCTCAACACTCTGCAAATCAAAAATGTGATGCTGATGTCGATTCTAAAGATAAAGCGTGAGGAAGACGCTGATCGGACTCAGGAGTGTCTGGGATTTAAAAAATAAAATAAAAAATGGCACATGTGAATGGCAGAATATTTGATGGCACTCCTGAGGACACCTGTGCTGCCTGAGCTCTGCGTCTTCGTCAAAAAAAAAAAAAAAAAAGGTGTCGGAGTCGCAGGAAAAACTGCGACGCAGAGGTGGGAAGTGGTGGAAAAACCACAGTAACAGAATCAACCTGACAGAGGGGAACGGGAATGCAGTGAGGTCATGGGACCGACAGACCATAACAATCCAAATGTGAGTGTGTTTGTTTCTAGAGGGGCTGGGCCAGCCAGCAGCCTGCACAGACAGGCAACTTGGGCGAGAATGACTGAGATCTGCCGGGAAGGACGAGTGAATCACATCACCGGCTCAAATCAGCAACCAGGTGTAGCCATGAACACAAACCAAAGCATCCCTGTGTTATTTCCATGTGAGCAATAACGCAAGTGTTGCAGCATTCACAGCCTGGCCACACACGCTGCTATTCACACACAAGCAGATTGGAGGGGAGAGAAAAAAAGGGGGTGGGCAGGAAGATTCAGGGAGTGGGGGATGTTACTGAGAGGAGGAGACGGAGGTCCAACAGGGGAATGAACCCAATAGCCTCTACCCCTCCTTCTTTTTTTGAGCACACACCCCACCTCTCCCTGCAGCTCGGCGCTCACGCCCCCCGTCCTAACTCACACACTCGTACTCAGGGTCTGTTCATTATTTATTTAGTTCACTTGCTAAAATTAGGCCTGCTCCATTCAGAGATATGGCACAGCCACACAAAGGTATAACGCAGCACCCTTTCTGGTTGTGTTTGCACATGCATCTTCAGTTCTTTCTTTCTGTCACAAAGCAAAATGAACAAATGTTTAAAGCAACAAACAGCAGAAAATAAAAGGTAGACAACGTTGTTTTTATCCTGGCTGAGTTAAAACGGACGGGGAGAGCACAGCAGGCTCAGATCCACTCTGTTTACATTCCTGCTCGGCCGGCTCCTCCCTGATCTACAGCAGCGCTCTGCCAAACAAACACCGACAGGCCCCTCTGACCTCCCACACCTCTATCTGACCAGCAAAACAAAAACAACTGCAGTCAAAACAACAACAGATACTGTCATTCCACTGACTTGCTTGAGCGTTCGTTTTAGAAGAACCAGCTCATCTATTCGCCATCTTATCACTTTCTTGGAAATGTTATCTTATTGCAAAGAAGTTTCCAAAACACCAACGGATGCATTTAAATGTATATATATATATATATAT
>NC_056510.1:25308395-25320856 GCF_014905685.2 Nematolebias whitei
AATTGTGTGTCATGTCCAATCTTATTTTGAAAAACCGCGATAAAGCGAGTCCACGATAAATGAACAGCAAAGTAGCGAGGGACTACTGTACTGTATATACTTTGTACAGTATATAAACAGTAGTCCCTGGATACTTTGCAGTTCGACTTTTGCAGAGTCACTCTTTTGTGGGTTTTCAACGCAGAGTTGTACACAACACACAATTGTCAACTTTAAAATTACTCACGTGATTGGGAAGGGATAAGAAGTTAATGGGCATGGACGGGAACGTAAACCAACCAATAGGGCGAAAAAACTAAACTATATATATATATATATATATATATATATATATATATATATATATATATATATATATACTTTGGACAGGTGAACCAAAACAAACTGAACTGAATGGAAGCAAATGTACTTCAGACAGGTGCCGCCATTTTGAAGTTTTATTTCAATTAGCCTATACTGTAACACAAGTCAAAAGAACTACATGGCCCAGAAGCCAACAGTGCTAACGGCCGCTGCTTTCTGACGTAATTCGTAGAACAGCAATGGAGGGAGCAAACACTAGTGGAAAAACCGATGTGGTAAAAAGAGTTTTGAGACACGTATAAACTTTTGCAGTACTGTATATACATATGTTGTTAAAATTACGTAGGTTTATGAGTATAGAACAATGTTAAGAACATTGCAAGAGTGTGTGAAGAGTTTATAAAGTCTTAAAATATGTATAAATGCTAAAATAATTTAAAACTTCTGAAGCGGAGGTATGGAAACGTTTATGAACAAATAATATCTTATCTGTTGTTGAAAGCTCTTTGGATGGATTCAGCTTGAATAAAAACAATTAAATTTCCACCACATTGGTGAGCTAACGGCTAGTCTGAGGAAGGATCACACCAAAGTGGATGGCTGCCATCTTAAAACAACTTCAGTACCAAATGTATCATAACGGTTCATGTAAACTATATTCAACAAGTTTTTATATCTGTCAATTTTGCATAACAGACATTTGGGAGTGCAAATAGTGGCAGTAGTTACAGCTTTGATGCTGCCTGAGGGATTTCCAACAAGAATATTATGTTTCAGCCTAAAAACCCATGTAGTGCAAAACTGATGGCGTTATAAAACAACATTTGCATTAACCACTATGACATTTTGAGAACAGTTTCAAAAAGGCAGCAATCCACTCTGGTCATTTTAACCTTTACACAAAACCCCACTTCAGGTGATCTGAACATTCCCCTTTTAAAAATGATCAGAGGAACAGGAGGCCTGAATGAATCAGTAACAGGGTCTGGTGACTGACGTGATGTAGATGAGTTTCCTTCTTTGCTTTCTTCATTTAATACAACACTCAAGTCTACGACGGGCAGAAAACCTTCAGAGAAGTCTTGGCAGACAAATGTTGGATCAAAACTACTCTCATTTTTGTGTTTGTGATTTGAATTTAACGTAGACGCCACAGGAAAAAAAAAAAACCTCTTGTCTCTTCTTCACCTTTCGACAACAAGTGACTGAACAATGCCTAATCCTAAAGTGAATGTAATCCTTCTTACCTCCAAGCTAAACTGAGAAGCCGAGAGGTTAACTTTGTTTTTATCTGGAGCTGGAACATCCTGCCCTACTTTGCTCAAAGAGTTATGTATCAGAGGCAGGAACGCTGCTGTACGTGTGTCTGCAAGGGAGAGGTGGGGGATTATAGGACAGGTGAACAGAGGCGCTGCTGCATATCTTAAAAATGGAACCAAAAAATGAGCTTAAAATCATAACCTGATATTAAATGATAAAAGTTTAAGAAATCAACAAGCAACAACAATACAAATAAAAGCCTTTACAATAAGGCTCCCCTTATAGATAGATAATAAATAGTTTATAGATACTAGGGCTGAATGATTTTGGAAAATATATACGAATTTTAACCTCAATATTGTGATTGTGATTTAATATGCGATCATTTTTCAATGTCTTCTTCTCATGTATTTTTCAACGAACAAGAGCAATAAATCGGTTTCAGTTGCAAAAAAAACTCCACTGTTTTCAGCTCCGTTGCAACTCTGCTTGTGCATTTTTTGTGTAGCTCCGGGTTAGCAACTTGGCTAAAATGTGTTTGCGAGGGCTTATCCATCGTGTTTACTAAAGCCATAAACCCAGGCTTGATTACTATATTAATGGGCATCGTGTCTTTCGCTATGAACTCTGTTAATGCTTGAGTTATTTCCACGTGCCGTTTCGAATTATGCTCATACGGAGTAATAGCTTCGAATAGTTCAGTCAGTGATCCCTGTCGGCGGGTGCTTTGCTTACTTGAAGTTGAAGCACTGGTCGTTGGCATTCTAGTCATGCAACTATCGTAAATGGCTTTGTGGTGTTTTTTTAAGTGTTGATAAAGATTTGTGGCGTTACCTCGAGAGGTAACAACAGCAGCAAGGCAGGTTCTGCACGACACATGTCGTTGAGCTGCGTCTTCTTTTTTATAGCCAAAATAATTCCAAACAACGGACGTGCTGCGCCACTTTGGTACCAAACTTTCAGATGTGTCAGCTTCTGTCGAGCCTGACGCCACTGTGCAACCGGTTCAATGGCGATGTTGACATCTCCCGCCCCCAGCTCTGTTTTGCTCCACGCACTCGCAAGTGACGTAACCAGATCACGTGACCCGTCAGATCGCAGCCTTTGCGATTAGAAAATCTCGTTTTATCATATCGCGATATTATCGCAAATGCAATTAATTGTTCAGCCCTAATAGACACATTATTAATTCCTCTATAAACACTTTATAAATCATTAATAACTGTTTATTATGCATTAATTAGGGGTGAAAGAGACAAAACTGACCCGTTTGTTGCCAAATAGTGAGCCTAATCTGTTCACCTTTATATTTCATCTAGAGTTGTTATATTAAACATGTCAGACTAAGTTACTACCTTGTAAGCACAATAAGCATCTATAAACCTATTTTTTAGTGTATCATATTGTACTTTATCACTGCATTATAAGTATTTACAACTAATATAACATATAACGTAGCAGTTATTACTGATTTATAAAGTGTTTATTTATTAGCCATGTATAAGGGGAGCCTTATTGTGAAGTGGTACCAAAACAACTTGCAAATAAACAGCTACTTGTTAATGAGCTTGCAAGATATTCGTCTGCAATCTACAGTGAGAGAAGCCATTCGGAGATGATGCACTGCATTCGAAGAGCCACAAGAAAAACAACACCTACTCGCAGTGATTTGAAGAAGGCGTGTTTGTGTGTGCATGAGGGGAAAGGCAGGGCTGAATCATATGGTTTCTGAAAAACAGACACCAGGGTCTGGAGGGAAGGGCAGGAGGAATAGGGGAGGAGGATGCACAAGAGAGAAAAAAAAAAGGTTTCTTGAGACTGCTTGGCCACGCCCCCACCACCTCCCCCGTTGTTGTGGCAGCAGATGGTGGGCCAGTCATTGCTGCATTGTCACTCTCCTCCAAGGGGCCAGATAAGCAGTGAGCACTGCTTGGCGGGGCAGGTGCAAAAAACCCCTGACCCCTCACACACACACCCATCCTCCACCATCTGCTGATAGCTGTATACGTACGCACATGGCAGAGGCACACAAAGTAAAAATGTGTCTGTGCATGTGTGTGGATTTTGGAAGGAGTGGGTGGGGGGTGAGCAGTCTGGGTCTACGAATGGAGAGGGTGAGTCAGTGTTCTCCCCCGTCTGCGCTCGAGCACGACTGCTTTTATTCAAAGAGCAAAATGTTGGATAAAAGACAGAAAAGGTAAAAAAAAAATAAAAAGAAATGATGATTAAAAAAAAAAGGCTTTCAAATAGTCCAAGGTGTGATGGGGACAGTCAAACAAAAGGGAGATAGAAAAGGTGGAAAAAATAATGTATCTTTTCTTTATTAGCACTAAAATAAAGGTGTGGATTTCTGGTAATCCCTCGAGTACAATACTATTATACAAAACGTATAATATAATGTTTCCATTTCGTTATAGATCTTTTGAGCGACCAAATTAGAAAACGTTAATATCGGGATCTAAATTTAGCAACAAAACAAAGGCACTTCCTCGTTTTGTTTGTTGTTTAACGCGTTTTCTCCTTTGCTTTTGTAATTTTAGCCCTTTGTTCAAAATAAGCCATGTGCATAATAGGAAACAAAAACACCTTTCCGAAACAAGGTTTCACATAACAAATTTAATCCTGTATTAGAAAAGAAAACACCACAAGGAGATAAAGTCTATAAGCTGTCAGGATTTTCAGCCATGACTGTGCGTTCCCCAGAAACTACCGGTAAGTATTTCCATTTCACAATAAGTACAGTATAGGCAATTATTGATACGTATTAGTCGTTTAGGGTAAAATATAAAGCATCTTTCTGTTTCTATGGAATATCAAGTGAGGACAACTCCTCAATTTATTTTTTTTCTATCCAAACATGTGAATTTACCTTTTAATTTATAGTGACATTTACAAGATTTGTTTTGAAGTTGTCTATTATAAAGTTGTAATTAGCCATGCATGCAGTCCAATCAAAACAGGCCTGGAAATCTTGACTTGGTTCATTTTTAAAATTCAAGAGAAATTATAATTACGAAAAGGCCAGTAAAAGTCAAAACTCCAAACGCGAAGGTGTATGTTAACAGTTCAAACAGATTAAAAACAACGCGCGTCTCTTTATACTGACGCGTTGAAAATACTTAAAATGTGCAGCATCTTGCTCCCTTACACCATCGTGGTTTCAGATGCCAGATAAAAACAGGTGATGTTCCAAATGTACGTTATGCAATGATGG
Source organism: Nematolebias whitei (assembly GCF_014905685.2). NCBI lineage: Eukaryota > Metazoa > Chordata > Actinopteri > Cyprinodontiformes > Rivulidae > Nematolebias > Nematolebias whitei. The sequence goes on from NC_056510.1 coordinate 25,313,173, forward strand.
GAATGCAAACAATGGTTCACTCTGAGATTACAGGAGAATGTGGTAAAGCCTGTCCTCTTGTAGTAAACAGGAGTACCTCCTGTTTCAGAAATGTTCTCTATTTTGGTGGTAAAGGAAGGTCACTGACCTGTAACTGGGCAGTGACTAATCTACATCTCTGTGCTTTTTCTTTCCCTCTGTCCTCTTGCTCCTTCACTCTTCTTCTTCTTCACTTTCTCCTGCTCTTCAGCCTGTTTTGTTGTAAACAAAAACCAAACCTCCATCCCTTGTTATTCTTTAACCTCACTTTTTTGGATAGTAGACTTTTGACAAATGAATCAGTCATGTATCCGTTTATTCGTTAAACAAATTAAAAGAAGAAATGGACAGGACTAACGTGTGCATACGTTTAGTACATGTCTGAAGTCAATTGTCCTGATACAAAACATGTTTATCAGCACTCAGACTTGTGAAAGAACATTTCATTGGCATGTTTGTGAAGTTGCTCATAGAGGGGAGAAAAACAGGATCCTCCCACCCCCTCCTCTAAGTCCATCCCACCAGGTTAGAAAAACAAGTGAGCATTCACCTCTCCCAGCAACCTTTGCACACTGCCCGCATTCCAGTCCTGAAACCCAGTACCTGACAATTGATAAACAACTGACTCACTTGTTTTTCTGGGGAACCCGATGACTTGCACCGAGCTCCACGCTGGCTGTGGCTCACAGCGCGAGAGCCAGCTGAGACGGAGAAGAACAGACAACTTGGTTGTGAAAGCACAAACACTAATTAAACTCTACTATTTCCCCATCAGGAGCACAGACTGGTGACTCACAATGATCCGGTGTCTTTTCTTTTCGGGCAACAACAACTTCTGACATGCCTGTGCCAGGTCTTTCCACCTCCGTAAATAATCCCTGCCAGTTACAGATGCATGAAAAGTCACTGACGCAACAACGCTCAACAAAATGGGGCAAACTGTAATATTTGGATGAAAACCACCCCCCCCTTCCCACTAGTTACAAGGATTTCTGTGCTTGTTCACCCACATGTTCCAGCTTCTAAATATTTTTAAAACACTGCATACAGTTTATGAAAAAATAAAGATTTTAGCTGGACTACCGGCTTCTACAGAGGCATCAGAAGTGGTCATAAGTGCGTCAGTGAATCAGTTCAGGTCCGGGTTTTTTTTTTTTTATACTGACGTGGTACAAAACTGCGTCACTAAGGGAGTTCAGAGAGAACCATTCACACACTACAGCAGCATCAAGCCAGACAGAGTACAACTGTGAAAAGCTTTTTCAAAATAAAATAGTTGCTGGGTAAAACATGTCTAAATGAAGCTACCTTACCAATATACTGGGCAATGGAAAAGGCAGCCTGCTGCAGAGAAGATATGTGTATTTTAACAGTTTTGCACACTTTGGTTCATTTTATTGGCTTTCTAGGTTTAAGTTTTTAATGAGAAGGAAACAGACGCCGTTTCCAGGGTTTCTGCAGTTTCAAACAGATAAAAGACTTCCTCAGCATCACACAGGCTTGAGATTTTTCAGAGTCATGGGTGTGACGAGTAGGTGACTAATCCTATCTAAACATCACAGCCCACACCCAACGGCAATGCTAATAACTAGTTGACTTCTCTTAGCTCTGGCAGCCTGTGTTTACATATCTCTATATTAACACTAAGAGTGAATAAGATGCAGCTGATGGATGGACTCAGAGTGAATTTCAGAACACTGTCAGCCTTTTTTGTTGCATACCCAACAGATAAGTCGCAATCATAAATTTGTAAAAGAGCTCACAAGTAAACAAGCAGTGTGTCAACTTTTAACTTCTAGTCAACTGGACAAACAAGTGAAGATGCCACATTAGCACACAAATGAAGCTTTTTAGGCATGTTTTCTTTTGATGGACATCAACTTTAGAACATAGTGCAAATCAGCAATTGGCTGTAAAGAGACAATCTGTGCATCTTTATCCTACTCTAGCCAAACACCACTCCCTATCCTGGTGAATAAAACCTGAATGAATGGGTGTGTGTGTACAGTATGTGTGTGATAATGAAAACTCACCTTTCACAGCAGCAGTAGTAGTCTCCTTAAATCCCAGGCTGGCGTAAGGACTGGTATTGAAACCATTTAGGCCCCCTTTACAGCTGCAGGCTGTCTTGAACCTGAGCAGTTCATCGCAACCTCCTAACCTGCAGCCCCCAAAGTTCCCCTCCATCAAGTTTAAGGCAATATAGTTAAGTCCGTTTTGATAACCAGCCGACGTCTCCCTGCACATGAGACCGGCGTGGTCTTCGCTGGGCTCCTCGGAGCTACGAACAGAGCGGGACACGTTTTCCACAGAGGCCGAGCTGTGTCGTTTGGTGTCGTGAGCAAATGACGGGCACACAGGAGTAACAGTGGTGGTGGAGGAGAAGGTCTCGGAGCTGTGACGCCTACGACCCTGAGGGTCAGCCCGGATAACTTTTGCCCCCCTGTTTGGATCTACAACAGATAATGAAGGACCACCCAGGAGAAAAGAGTCTAATGGCACAGGAGGAACTATTTCCACTAAGCTGCTCTCAAGGCTGAGTCTCTTGACACAAGCAGCGGGGCTGGTGGGGAGGGGTGCAGCATCAGGGGTGCAGAGGACAGGTAAAGGAGCAGGAGGGCCAAAAGTCATCTCAGCATAGTCATCTTTGACCGGCGCAGGCTCACACACCAAGCTCCCATGCTGTTGCATCCCCCTCTCTTTTATCTGTTCCTCTGTTTGCTCCTCATCTCTCCGTACGTCCTGCTGGCTGCTTATGGGACTGGGGCAAATCAACAGTTCAGATGTGTGGTTTCGACACCCTGCTGCGGGAGAAACCCCCACTTGATGTGATTCAAGGTGAACTGGAGAGCCGACATCAATGTTAGCATAGTCTGACAGTGATAGGGTTCCCTCGTTTAAGCTCCCAGCCTCAGAGCCCTCTGATGTGGTGGATGTGAGTGGGATGTGGGCGGCACTACCAAAATCTATGTTTATATACTCTCCTGGGCTGCGTGGTTCTGAAAGATGGGGATGTTCGTTCATACATGGTAGTGTTCTGAGGGATTCCAGAGCCAGGCGGGTGGGCCGACACACCCTGCTGCGAGGTACCAAGCCTCCATCTATGCGAGTCAGTCTGAGAGGAGATGGAACAGAAGACGGAGTGTCTGGTGTTCCTGGAGAGCTGCTGGACAAAGTTTCTCCAGGTGAAACAGGACAGTAGTTGGACTCCTCTTCTATCCGTTGTCTTCGTAAACTCATCACCACATACTGGTCTGTGTCAGTGGGCCCATTACGCTGTAACTGTACTTTAAGTGATCTTGGTAGAGAGTTGTAAGAATAAGGCTGTCTGTGCTGGAGGTGTGAATCTCCTGAAGGACTGAGAATGTAATCAGGAGGTGTTACAGAGACGAGGGTGTCAACAGGAGACATGTACAGGTACTCTCCATTGCTAGGCTTGCCATCAGTGCTTTCCACTGACATCTTGTTCCCACACCACATAGGCATGTAACCACTGTCCTCCAGAGAAACACTTCCAGGGGAGTCTGTGCATGGGGCCAGCCCTGCAGAGGCATGTGAACGTGAGTTGATGATTTGTTTTGGAGCAGAAACGCACATCGGGCTCATGGGCATGTAGGGGTCATCCTTGGACCCTGGTGTCTGAGGCGCCACTCCAGGCATCATTGGCATATAGCCACTGTCACCATGGAGACTGTTGGAGCTGATATTAACATCCTTGTAATCCTCAAGTCCGTTTACTTTCGGTGACACAGTATGGCACCTCAGAGAGGACTGGCTTCCGCTTGTGTACGTGGCTCTCATGAGAGTGTACTCATCCAGGGAGGCTGAGGAAACCTGTGGGGGACGTCTCTGTTGGCGTGGTGTTGTGAGAGAGTACGTTCGTTTTCGAAAGGCCTTGTCCAGCTCTGAAAACCGCCGGTATCCATTCTGGTTTTGCCGTTCCATCACCATGTAGCCATCAAGCTCACTGCCATCCCTGGAGGGTGGGGTGTCTGCTTTAAGAGATTCAGGAGTGTTGCTGCGGAGGGTGAGGGGTAACCTGAGGTCGCGTGCATCTGCAGGGCTGGAGCCGTACTCCTCACATGATATAAAGCCTGCATCACTGGGGGACCCTGAGAAGGACGCACTGCAGCTGGAAGGGCGGGGGGCACTGTTGTCCAGGCAGGACACATGTTTTGGGCAAGTGGTGGCCACAGGAGGTGAATGAGACAGAGGCATGGACATGGACTTACTGTGCTGGAGAGTGGAGGCTTCAAACGTCAGAGTGGGGCGAGCTGTGATGGTGTGGGATCTGCTCAGGAGGGTCCTGTGGATCCCCGGGCTGAGGGGGCTCCCTGTTACCGACAACGGGCGTGTCATGGTACCGTCGCCCTCGCTGGCGGTGCGTATCCGACAGGACGCACACTTGCTCACAGGAGAGGTGGCCGCCGTGCTGTCGGTGCGTGAGCGGCGGGGCAGCCCGGTCTGGCTCGGGGGGAGGTGGTTCAGGTGTCTCCTCGTGGGCACAGAAATGGGATTCGTGCTGGACGACTGGCTCTTGCTCCGCGGGCGGAACTCCGACAGCTCCTTCATCGCTTTCATCGCCTCCAGAATAGTTTCGTGGATGTTCTGAGCAACCACAGAGTCGTCCGCCTGCATCCACAGCTCCCCGGGGCCGGTGGCGGCGGAGCGACCCACCTCGATGAAGAAGAAGTTGTCGGAGTGGCCGCACCTCCGGATGTTCATCAGCTGCAAGATGACGGAGGCCAGCTCAGAGTTCAGCTTCACGAAGCTGATGGTCCGGCTGGAGAGGCAGAGCCGGTAGACTCCCGTCAGGTTCCGGCTCTGTCCCAGGCCTTTGGACTTCAGGTTCACCTGCCAGACCTCCTTGTAGGCGGCGGCCACCGGCGTTATCACACCATAACTCGCCTCGTCGAAGCCAACCAGCGACGACGCAGAGTTGGACGCCGAGCCGTCACAGACTTTCCCCTCAGACATTAAATCCGTCAGCGCCCGGTACCAGCTGTCCTGCTCCGGCTCGTTGTCCGCCACCACGGCCAAATACTCATCCTTGGTGTAAAGCGCGATGAGGTGCTTGTGTTTCGCGTCCGCTCTCTTGCTGATATTGAGGCAGCAGTCCAGAGGAATAACTCTCTTGGCGGCGGATTTGTTTCTCCATTTCTTCTCGCTCTCGTAGTACTCCAGCCGGGCGGGGAGACCCTCGCCGGCCTCCTTCAGGACGAAGAAGCGCTTGTGTCCGTGCTTCTGCTTCTTCAGACAGCCACATTTCTTCACGCCGACAGCCGCTGACACCAGAGCCTGTCCGCCCGTGTTTGGAGGACTCGCCATTCTCTCCTCCAGACGCGTCTCCTCCTGGAGCCGCCGAAGATGAAACGACTTCTCCTCCTCCTCTGCTCGTCTCTTTTTACGCGTCTGTCAGTTCCGATGTGCGCGTGTTCTCCCGCTGCCGCGCAGTAAATAACACATGTCTGCTGGTGTTCGGGCAGAAGAGAGGAAACAACATGTGACGAGCTACACATCCAGCTTCGGTTTTATAAAAGAGAAAAAAGGAAAGGAGAAGAAAACACGCGCGCGCACACACACACACACACACGCCGACAGTGGGCGGTGCGCTCTGAGCTCATTGGGCTCATTGGTTGAAACGGCATGAATGCTGGAGTGAGAAGGAAACAGCCTCCTACTATCACTCTGCCCTCTTCCGACTCATTTAAGCGTAGTCAGTCAGCTTTATTTATAGCTCAGGTCTCATGATGCATCGTTTGGCTGTTTGAGGACATATTTTAGCAGGATATTTCCCAAATTAAGACGTTCCTGCTCTATAAAACATCAATGCGCTTTAATTGCGTTTATTCTGACAACCATGGTGTGTGTGGCATAGAGCTTTGAAGTCCTGCTGGGAATAAAAGCCTTAAGAGGATCTGCGCTATAGAGTCAGAATATATATATTCAGGGTTTAAACTGTTCATTCTACTCTGCTTCTCCATTTTCAGGCGTTTTTTCTTCGTGACAAACTAGTCCAGGAGCTTTGGGAGCATCAATGCGTCTGTGCGTAATGTGGTCGCTTTGCAGCGTGATGGTTTCCTGCTCAATCAACTGCCTCCTTCTGCTTTATCTCTAAATTTGTCCCATCATTCAGAGAAAGACCTCAAGCTGCAATATAGGACCATCATTTTTTTTTAAATATATTTATACATTTACATCAGATAAATAAACCCATATATGGTCAATCAAAACCGTGATGACGTAACAAAAATCCAGTTCTTATATAAACGCGTCACGACGTGCGTAATGATGAAATGCGGGATCCAGCTCTGTGTGTTGGTGATGGGTTGAGCCTGTGAGAAGTAGCAGTCTGTCACTTTGACTTCCTGTGGGGTGAGATGCTGCTCAGCACAAGGATGGGGCTGTTTCACTGACGGAAGCGAGCTGTACACCGTGTCCTGGCTCTGCTGAATGCAGGTCAAGCACAGTAAACAGGGAAACAACACGCACAGTCCTGAATTCTAACTAACCAGCATTTTTGCTTTGACTTTAAGTGCATTACTGGTCAGTAAAAAGCCATAATAAATAGTTATGGAGAGTGGCACATATGATAAGACAGACCAAAAAAATGCCCTTCACATCCCAGAGTGCTGGATCAGCTATAATCTACCTGTCCTTGGCATGTTGAGCCAACAGGACAGATGATCGAATCCTCAGTCTGATCTGTCGATTGCTCGTATTTCTGTAACACAGGAAGTGATTCATTTGTGTTGTTGTCTGAGCTACAGTGTTTACATGGGCCTAATTTAAAGCACTTCTGATTGCACATTGATATAAATAGATGAAGCGGAGTGGAGTGCCTCGTCTATCTATATCTGTCTTTTGATACGTGACAGACGCGCTCTCAGACTTAAACATTTACACACTTTGATGGCGAACAAATATAGCACGCCGTTTGTGTTTTAAGCATTTCCTACTGCCTGAATCTCTCATCGGACTGTCTCTGAGAGAAGTCTTTCGAGAAGAGAACAGCTTGTATAAAATCCTGACCTGACATGGGCAGCATCAACAGAAATGGAGTGGAGGTGGTGAGACGAGCGAGCAGGGGCAGAGAGAATGACTCTTGCTTTTGCATAACCCGTGATGCATGAGAAATTTAAAGTAGCTATCTTTAACATACAAGGGAGGTGTTTATTGGGTGCACTGCTTTCCAAACCCTTGCCCTTTTCTTAGCTAACTACATGAATATTTATCTCCATACAATTTACACAGCATGGTGCATTAATTTGCAAGTTAATTAAATGGCCGTCCGAACCTGATTTACAAGGCTTTAAACGGGCCATCGCGACGTCCCTTACAGTCCTCCCAATAGATTTTAGCAATTTTTATTTATTTATTTTATTTTTTGAAAGGAGTGGGCTGTGACTGGGATCCTCTTAAAACTGATTAGTCCTTATTAACTGGATTTATTACCTTCCACAGTTTAGCATTAGTATAGAATATTCTATGTTTATAAAATGATGGAAATGAAGTGGAGAAGGTTGTGATCAATTAAAATATTAACATTAATAATAATGATAATGTGTTATGTGCAGGGCCGGATTTAGGAGGATGGGGGCCCCTGGGCTGGAGTCAGGATGGGGGCCCCTGGGCTGGAGTCAATACTGTATATGGGGGCCCTATA
>NC_056510.1:25320956-25328840 GCF_014905685.2 Nematolebias whitei
CTCTCGTTCGCATTTCTGTTAAATTCAATACACGACATTACAGTCAGAAAGATGAGGAACTCGTGAATATAGTATGCATATAAACGGGGATATATTGTCATACTACAACAAGTGACACGTACCCACGTGACTCACTACACATGATACAGACATACATACATGATACAGACATACATACTTACATGATACAGACATACATACATACATACATGATACAGGCATACATACATACATACATACATACATGATACAGGCATACATACATACATGATACAAGCATACATACATACATACATGATACAGACATACTTACATACATACATGATACAGGGATACAAACATACATGATACAACCACATAGTGCAGCAGCAATAGTCATATTAGGTGTCACAGATGTGCCTTAGTTCAATGTTATTGTCAGTAGTTCAGTATAATTATCAAGAGTTCAGTAATCTGACAGCTAGTGGATAATACCTGTCTTTGAGTCTTTTCATAATTGATAGCAGACTCCTGTATCGTCTGCCTGAGGGTAGTAGATGGAAAAGTCCTTGTGCTGGGTGGGTGTGTTCCTTAATGATGCTGCGTGCTTTACGCAGAAACTCACTGTGGTAAATTTCCTGGATGGTGTGGAGACTGCTACCAGTAATGTCCTCTGCTGTTTGCACCACCCTCTGTAGTGTTTTCCAGCTCTAACTGGTGCAGTTCCCATACCACCCTGTGATGCAGCCTGTCAGTATGCGCTCAATGATGCACCTATAAAGTTAGTGAGGATGGTGGTTTTCATACCAAACTTTTGTCTTCTTAGGCAGTAGAGTTTTTTCTGGCTTTCTTGACCACAGTGTTTGTATGTAAAGTCCAGGACAAATCCTCAGTAATGTGAACACAGAGGAACTTGAAGCTACTGACCTGCTCCACTTCTGCATTGTTTATGCTGGGGTGCTGGCTTGCACACTGTTTCCTGAAGTCCACCAGCATCTCCTTTATTTTGCTGACATTCAGAGAGGTTATTTTCCTGACACCAGCTGGTCAGTTATTTCACCTCATCTCTGTAGACACTCTTGTTAATGTTGGTGATGAGGCCGAAGATGGTGGTGTCAGTGTACTTGAAGATGATGTTTGAGCTGTGCCTGGCAGTACAGTCATGCGTGAATAGAGAATACAAAAGTGGACTGAGGACACAGCACTGAGGTGTACCGGTGCTGAGAACTAGTGTGGAGGAGAGGTGACTGCCGAAATACCTGTGTAATGCAAAATTTACAATGGTGTAAAGGTTTATAAAATATAATTTACACAAAGAGGTTATTCAAAAAATTATCTACAGCAGGTAAGATATTAATGATTTATAACTTTTTTACAGAATTCCACTTCAAAAGAGCTGAGCTATTGTTTTACAGTCAAAGGAGTAGTGCTATGAAATAGTATTCAGACTATAATAACCTATTAACATGTTATGCAGACTGAAGACGTGCAGAGACATCTTTAATATTCATGAACACATCTTCTTGTCTCCCTTCTCAAATGGTTGCTCAGAGTTGCTTTGATTAAACAGATATGAGTACATATGATATTCAGACTGCATAATACCATCATTAGTCATTTGTCATAATTATGTTTTATCAGGAGTCACAAGGTATGAGAGAAAAGGCAGCGATAAAGGATCAGCCTCTCTGCCTCTACCAGAAAGGAGAAACCAATGATCGTGACAGACGGAGGCCATTAAAAATGAAGATCTAGTCCATCTCTGTTCATACTGCATAATTTTGTAGTCACATATGGAAAACACAATTTCAAATTTGGACAACTGAAGTGAAACAGTAAGAGGCCTGTAAATGATTTAAGGTTATTTCTTACAGTTAAAGTCACGGTGTGAGGATATTCCGAGGCCTCATTTCAAATGCAGCTGAGTGGAAAATAAAAACAAACGTTCATCAACCTTTTGGATGTAAGAGAAACATCTGTTAGCAGCTGGCTGTGGTGTTAGCCTCTCTGCAGCACCACAGTGTCAGTTGGGCCTGTACGTTTATTCAAGCAAGATTAAAGGCAAGTGTGTAGGTGTGCATTATTTACAAAGGTATAGTGCAGGTTTTTAAAAAGGAACTGTGTAGGAGTGTGTAGGTAGTCACCCACCTCTTAATGTGTGTTTGGTTGTTTCATTGAGTGTGTGGATTGTGTATCGATTGTTTCTGCTTTTTAGCCTAATCTGACCTCTTGATTTATTATTCATTCCCCTTCCTTCTTATTGTCCTTTCTTTTCTTGTTTGCTGTGTCTGATACAAATCCATTCACACGTTTTGTACTGCATGCACAGTAACACACTTCTAAATGTACTTAAGTTGTCATTCCTTTTTTCATTGTTGCTTGAACATCTGCTATTGAGAGTGCCAGTTTCCTATAAATGCTCTAGTGGAGTAAATAAACAACAAGAAATTAGGCGCAACATAATTATAACAGCCAAAGAGTGAACACTGGAATGTTTGCTTATTAATTAATAGCTGCCACCATGAAAAGCAGCCCATCATGTGTCTGTGTGAACCTGTTCATTCCTCTGCATGTTAGCAAATATCTTATGAACCAGAGAACAGATTTTAACGAGACTCTTAGTTCTCAGTTTATAAATGTACATCTACAAAGAATTAACTTAAAAATCTTCCTAATTCAAGATGGCCGTTTGAGCTAGTTGATTTTAACAAACAGATAAATTGCTATTACGCATTAAATTTGACAAATATTGGCCTCAAATTAGTTGTGGTAGTAGTTGTGACTCATCCTTAACACGTGTATTTTGTTATTTGTTGAGTATTTCTGTGATTCTGGTATCTTAGTTTGCTTGTGATTCAGCTTTCCCAGTGTTTTTCTGCTTATATATTTCAGCTCGCAGCCGAGTGAGACGCAGCTGGGATAAAGATCAGTTCCTCCAAATCCGAGGCCATGGTCTTGAGCCGGAAAAGGGTAGAGTGCCCTCACCGGGTCAGGGAGTAGGACCTGCCCCAAGAGGAGGAGATCAAGTATCTTGGGGTCTTGTTCATGAATGAGGGAAAAATGGAACGTGAGATCGATAGGCGGATAGGTGCAGCGTCTGCAGTGAAGCGGGCGCTGTACAGGTCTGTCGTGGTGAAGAGAGAGCTTAGTCAAAAGGCGAAGCTCTCAATTTACCGATCGATCTACGTTCCTACCCTCATCTATGGTCATGAGCTTTGGGTTGTGACCGAAAGAACGAGATCTTGGATACAGGCGGCCGAAATGAGTTTTCTCCGCAGGGTGTCTGGGCTCTCCCTTAGAGACAGGGTGAGAAGCTCGATCATCCGGGAGAGACTCAGAGTAGAGCCGCTGCTTCTCCACGTCGAGAGGAGCCAGTTGAGGTGGCTTGGGCATCTGTTTAGGATGCCTCCTGGACGCCTCCCTGGTGAGGTGTTCCGGACATGTCCCACCGGGACGAGGCCCAAAGAAAGACCCAGGACACGCTGGAGGGACTATGTTTCTCGGCTGGCCTGGGAACGCCTCGGGATTCCCCCGGAGGAGCTGGACCAAGTGGCTGAGGAAAGGGAAGTCTGGGCCTCCCTACTTGGGCTGCTACCCCTGCGACCCGACCCCGGATAAGCAGAGGAAAATGGATGGATGGATGGATATTTAAGCTCCTGCCCCTCCCACTGCACCTGATCCTTGTCGTCTCTCCCCAGGTGTTGTCATTTGTCCCTTGTTAGATTCCCTTCAAAACTCGTGTACTTTTCCTCACTTTGTACATTGCGCTATCAAGCTGTTCTGTTTGTCTTCCCTCAAGTTTTTCCCCTTGTGAGTATTTTGCTGCCACGTCAGCTTTTGTTTTTATTTTTTCTAACAAATTAATTTTTCTTATTTTAACTGCTGAGCTTTTGTGAGTTTCCCTCTGTACCTGCAACATTCATGATATGCACATTCTGAGTGCTCATAGATTATTCAAGACTTTTGTTTAAAGAAGAAGAAGAATGTGCTATGTGTTGTCATTATTGTATGTTTCTATAAAATTATGAAATTTGTGCTTTGCATTTAACTCATCACATGTGAAATACACCCAGATGGAGCAGCGGGCAGCTATGTAAACGCCTAGGGAGCACTTAGGGATTGGGTGTCTTTCTCAAGAACACCACAACATGTGGGCATGGCAGGAGTTGAACCTGTGACTTTCTGGTCCCAAGTCAGTTGTTCTGCCTGTACACCACAGCCGCCCCACCAAAAAAAAAAAAAAAGTGTGAAACATAAAATTCTGAAAACTTTGGCATTAACAGTTCGAGTTATCCTGTCTGTTAGCAAAAAAATATCTCTAAAAACACTAAACTGAATTTAATCAGACTGTCTGAGAGCAATCATTGCATGTACATATTTTTCATTCAACCTTTATATATACAGGTTAATCCCATTGAGCCCTGGGGACTCATTTACAAGAGAGACCTGAATTTTTACCAGAGTGATGACAACAGTAGACAACAACAACAACAGATAATAAAAAAATGTGTGTAAATTTATTTATTTATTTTTAACAAGTGAAAAAAAAATGGCAGCCAAAAGGACAATCAAAACGAAAAGTAGCAAAAAAACAGCTATATTATAAGGCGGTGTAGAAAACTAAAAGCAGGAACATGTCGGCATTGTTTTTTTCCAGGAACTTAACAGATGTTTGAAGTCACTTAGAGAGGTCAAGGTCAAGAGCTTAAGATCTTTTGCAAGATTTTCCAGAAAACAGGAGCGAAGTAGAAGCCCTTTTGCCTAGTTCAGTCTGCACTGAGGGAACACTGCAGGTAATAATGTCCTGAGAGCGCACGCTGTAACTGCACTCACGCAGAGACATGTAGGAGGAGATGTATGAAGGCAACTGACCAAGGAGTGATTTAAAGACGAAAATGTACCAGTGGGAGAGTCTGTGTGAAATTAATGATGACCAGTTAACCAGTGAATACAGGGTGCAGTGGTGGGTACGGTAGTTACAGCCAGTTATGAATCTTAGTGCACCATGATAGACAGCATCCAACATCTGCAGGGTGCTTGTAGGAGCGTTCATGTAAAAAATGTCACCGTAGTCGATGGAGGGAAGGAAAGTCGTAGTTACAAGGTGTTTTCTAGCATTATGAGTTAGACAGGATCTATTTCTGAAAAAGAAACCCAGTTTAAAGTTCCATTTCCTTACTAGGTTTTCCATTTGAAGCTTAAAAGAGAGATGTGAATCAACCAAGATACCCAAATATTTATAGGACTTGACAAACTCAATAGGGACACCATTTGAGGATAAAATCAGAGGGGAAAATTGCTGGGACCAATTTCCTGTTTGAAAAAAAAGTATGTCAGCGTTTAGGACAAGTTTGAGACTGAACAAATCTGACTGGTTGATGTCAAAAGCGGATTGTAAAAGCTTGAAAGTCATCAACTGATTTAGCTCGACAATAAACAACTGTGTCATCAGCATAGAAATGTAAGGATGCATCAGGGATGTTCACCAACCTATGTAGATTGTAAAAAGGGTTGGTCCTAAGACTGAGTCTTGTGGTACACCATTGCTAACTGTTAAATGACTGGAGGAAATACCATTTTGTTGAACACATTGCCTCCGATCTGAAAGCTAGTTAGAACTAAGCAATGGTATGATCTGAGAAACCAATTTCTGAGAGCTTATGACACAAGATGTCATGGTCCACAGTGTCAAAAGCTTTAGACAGCTTTAGATGTACATCTGATTAAACTTTGGTCAATCTGATTCAAGATGGTCGCCACAGCTCATCAACTTTATGCACAAATATGTTTTTAGCTCTGTCAGTTTAGCATATTTTTAGCTATTATTTGGTGTGGTAGTAGCTGATGGTGATCTCCGACATGTACTGTACATGAATTACAAACAGATTTTACAAAATCTTTGTTTAACACAGATATACTAGGCTACTGCAGCCAATATGCATTCCTTCAAGGAATGGTAATTTAAATGAACAGCTTGGATATTTCGATAAATGTATTGTTCGTGTCAAAAACAATGCATGAATAGATGCATCCATCCATTTTCTTTACTGGCTTTGTCCTTTTTGTCTCACAGGTGCTGGTCCCTATCACCAGCCGTCTAGATTTCAATCTGGAATTTTCTGGAAAATCCTGCAAAATTTCAGATGATAAGAATATAGATCTGAGAACAGCTAACTGTTTTGGGATGGCCTCAGAAATAACACGTATGGCCAGCATGTAGAGCAGCATGGTTGGCTCTGTTTTAGAAACAAGATAGATTTTAGAGTGTTTCCAAAGATCAATTTGTTTTGGCTGTGAGTGAGCCAAGCCAAACCATGGCAACACGTATTTCCACAACAGCCTCACAGTTGAGGCTAGCTGAGCTGTTCATTGTGGTTTGTGCATTTAGTTAGTAGATGTTCCTTTATTTTGACTGCTTTGAGCCATGCTGAAGCTGAGTTTAAATACTGAATTACAGATTTTGTTATTAAAGGCAGTTGTTGAACCAATTTTCTTTCATTTGAGGCAGTCTGCCAAGATATGGCCAATTCAGCTGTTTTAAACAGTGATCCAAGCTTTTGTTACAACCCAGCTTGACTGTAACACTCTGTATCATGGAGTCAGTGCAACTGCCATCCACTGTTTCCATCCATCCATCCATTATTGTTTACCCTCTTCTTCCTTTTCGAGTCACAGGTGCCCATATCCAGCGAGATACTGTGCGAGAGGAGAGTGACACCCTGGACAGGTTGCAGATCCATCACAGGGACACATAGAGACAAAAAGTGCAAAATCTTTTAATTGGCACAAGAATATTTATCACATAACATCTGTTTTACTCCATTAGTTGCCGATTCATTTGAACATTACTTTATGGTTTTTTTTTTTTATCTTTAAATAGTTATTCCTATTTTAACCTTTCTGGGCTAGTATACCCTTACATATCTACCAGTTTTCTCAAGTCTGGTGATCAGCTGCTTCTGACTGTACAGTATACGAACAACTATATGCAAGCTCAGATGGGATGGTGAATATAGGGTGGTGGGGCAAAAAATGGGGAATGAATTGTCTTTACACATTAGAAAGGCATCTCCTCTATCGCCTTAAGATCTTAACATAAAAGTCATTTTTATTCCTTGGCCTTTATTAGTTTTTTAAATGTCAATTTTGTGGTTTTATTGTTTGATTCTGGTTTTGATTTTTTGAATGAATGAACAAATGAATGTTTATTGGTCTGCTTTGTACAGCAATGTTTTGTTAAGTGTCTTGCAGGACTTTAAAAACTTGAAATTGAATATATTCATAAAAGTTTATATATATATATATATGTATATATATATATATATATACATATATATATATATATAGGGCAGCACGGTGGCGCAACTGGTAGAGCTGCTGCCTCTCAGCGAGCAGGTTCCTGGTTCAAACCCCGGTCCAGGGGCCTTTCTGGGTGGAGTTTGCATGTTCTCTCCGTGCATGCGTGGGTTTTCTCCGGGTGCTCCGGTTTCCTCCCACAGTCCAAAAACATGCATGTTAGGCTGATTGGTAACTCTAAATTGTCCCTAGGTGTGAGTGAGAGAGTGAATGGTTGTTTGTCTCGTTTGTCTCTATGTGTCCCTGTGATGGACTTGCGACCCGTCCAGGGTGTACCCCGCCCCTCGCACAGTGATTGCTGGACATGGGCACCAGCGACCCCGTGACCCAAAATGGAATAAGCGGGTAAAGAAAATGGATGGATGGATGGATGGATGGATGGATATATATATATATAAATATATATATGAAAATTCAACTTTGTAACAGAAAATGTTTCTTTTCTCATCTGAGGAAAATGAAACGTTTGTATAAGTCATCAATAGGTCGGATGTATTTAGTAGTGTTGGATGATGATAAAAATATCTAAAGTTCTTATGATGGCTTTAT
>NC_056510.1:25328940-25383892 GCF_014905685.2 Nematolebias whitei
TATATATATATGTGCGTGTGTGTGTGTGGGTGTGTGGTATAGATACACACCTACACACACACACAGGGGAGATGCACATCTTAGCCACTCTCGAGTCTCATTAGGAAGCTATTAGAGTAATGTGACCCTATTGAAGGACCGAAAGTGGCTAATTGTCAATCAGAAACACGTTATCATTGGGTTCTCCTAGAGTCTCCAACATATGACATGATTAAGTCCGACATCACATTTAATGAGAATTAAAGGGTATTTTAATGGGATTTTTTAGGATGCCTCATTTGTCTATGTATTAGTGTGTGCACATTTTGGTGTGTGTTAAATACAATTGCAACCTCAACTCAAGAGAAGTTAGTTTTAAAATCCTCACCTAGGAAAACCTTTCAGACACCTCTTTCATCTTCTTGGCTAAGATGTTAGCAGCAATCCTAATTTCTTAGATGAATTTTAAACGAGAGCATAAATTAAATGTCAATTATTGATAATCTGCCAAATCACAGTTTTTCTAAATACTCATATTCTGGAGGTAAAATATGATTCCCTCAAAATTAGAAACACATTAAATGGGT
This sequence comes from Nematolebias whitei, assembly GCF_014905685.2. Lineage (NCBI taxonomy): Eukaryota > Metazoa > Chordata > Actinopteri > Cyprinodontiformes > Rivulidae > Nematolebias > Nematolebias whitei. Next base: position 25,329,507 of record NC_056510.1, read on the forward strand.
ATCCATGTATCCATGTGTATATATAGTAAAGTATTTTATTATACTTTATATATGAAAATAAAAGTCATTAAGAAGTACTGACCATCTCAAATGTGCAGATCCCTTGACTGTTTCTCAAACTTAAAGTCATTATTAAATTAAACTTAATAAAGATCTGCATAACCCCAATAATATGTTGGACTTTTTTTTCTAATTTTTCCTTTAGCTTTTCCTTCCTGAAATGTGTACATAGTCCAAGTCTGTTAGAGTTGTGCCTTGTGAAAGTCGACAAGATAGTTTGTGAAGAGCGAGGAAGAATAATCTGGAAGAAAGTTCTTTTTTTTCCCTGACACAACTTTAACAATAATTACACAACACATGACATCATAAGTTTTGCAAGAGTCCTTTTTGTAACATTGTCCCAGTTTTTTAAATTGCTTTCCCAGCCATTTATTTGGCCTGTTATACTCGGTAAGCATTCTCAGCAACAGCATCATAAAAAAGTTATTAACAACAATTATAAGGAGCGAGGCTCCTCATGGCAAATACATATGGCTCTACACAAACAATTAAAAAACAGTCACATAGAAAAATGTGAGCTTTATACTCTCACATGTGCATAAATTACATTTTAATGCCATTAATGTTTCAGTATGTGCAATTATGGGCGTTAGAATAAACCTCAGTGTGTGTGGTATTACCTTTAATGAGATCAGAAATGAGTGTGAGAGAGGTCGCAATGTTAAATTATGCATGTTGTGTAATTAGCCAATCAAGTGTTAAAATTAGATGTTGATGAGTCTTTAGCAGAAATGAGATGAAGGTACTCCCCCAGGTCGAAGGAAGTTTTTTTCCTGCATAGAGAAAATCAAACCAGATAAAGAACAATTGGATTGTCAAAGATGGGTTAATTCCCGGATCACAAAAACTCAGTTTATTGTGGCTGTCATTGTTTATTTATATCTTAACCTACCTCTTGTATTTTTTGGTTTTCTAATAATGCACTTAGAGGATTATTAGCGGATATGATTTATATTTTTCATTACATCCTCAACACATTTTGTAGTATAATAGTAAAGGTACAACCAAAGATTGTAAACTCACCAAGACCTCTGTTAAGGTCAGATTAATTTAACATTAACATGAGAAATAACACATAAGATCTCCCTGGTTATGGTTAGACTACACTGATGGATCTAACTCATGGACCTAACTCAACATTTGTCGACTGATGGACAAAAATAATAATAATTGCACAAAAGAGAAAATGATCCACTACAATACACATAGTTGGAAGTATTTGTTTTTCATGTCCTATAACAATATTATTATTTTATCATGATCTAACATTAAATGCATGAGTAGATGTTTTGAAATGAAGATCTGTGGAAAGGTATGAATGCATATTTGATTAGTTAAAAATAGCTTTTAAAACTACTTCATTTTGGAAAACCAGACTTTAATTTGGACTGAACAGATGAGCTAATGGCTAGTCTGAGAGTGGTCAAGACAAAAAGTGGATTATTGACACCTTAAAACAACTTGAATAAGAAAAATGTCAAATGGTTTATGAACGTTTACATTGTTATGATTTTGATGGGAGACTGGAATGAGGAGAACATGCAAACTCCAATCAGAAAGATCTCAAGCCCAACCCAGGGATTGAACCCAGGACCTTCTTGCTGTGAGACAACAGTGCTAACCACTAAGGTGCTGTGCTGTACAGTATACTAGCTTGTAAATATAGTCAAAACTAATCAACAGAAACCCAACATTTTTCAGTCAGGTCATCTGGACAGTTTATTGTTTTGTGCTGAAACGTTTCACCTTCGATCCGGAAGGCTTCATCAGTCAAGGAAACACACAACAAAACTGATTCTTCTTCAAAAAGAAACTGTCCAGATGACCTGACTGAAAAATGTTGGATTGTATACCTGGATTATTGAGCGTGGACTTTGTTGTTTTCAACCAGTTTGAAATGACTGTCAACAAGGAAGCGGGCCGGCAATGGAGGAGGGGGCGTACCAAAGAGACCATCTTATCACAAGCAGAACTGGTTTGTTCCACTTTGGAGTAAGCTGTTGGAGGAAGAATCAGTTTTGTTGTGTGTTTCCCTGACTGATGAAGCCTTCCGGATCGAAGACAAAACGTTTCAGCACAAAAAAAGAAACTGTCCAGATGACCTGACTGAAAAATGTTGGATTTTATACCTGGATTATTGAGCATGGACTTTGTTGTAATCAACAGAAACCTACTTCAAAAGATCTGACCTGCCTATTTAAAGACATTGCATATGGTTTTGTCCTGCAAGAACATTACTGACAATCAATTGTTCATTATGTATTTTCCCATTAGAACATAAAATGTTTGAAATAAACTTAACTGTAAATTTTAAAATTAACTACTTTAAGATTCATGCTAATTCCTACAGATTGAGCACCAGGTAGAGCAACATAATTTACCTGCACCGGTACTTGAAAATCCCTCTTCATTTATTGTTTTTTTTGCTAAAACTTCTTCTTTCTGCTTTTCCAACTTCAGGGGTCTTCACGGCGAGTTATCCTCCTCCATCTCACTATGTCCTCTGCATCCTCTGTCCTCACTCCAACCACCTCCATGTCCTCTCTAACTGCATCCATATATCTCCTCTTTGTCTTTTTCCTGTCAGCTGCATTTCCAACATCATTCTACCAAATAAAAATAAATCAATCCCTCCTCTGGACATGTCCAAACCATCTCAGTCTGGTTTCTCTAACTTTATCTCCCAGTTGTTCAACCTGTGCTGTACCTCTGATGATCTCTTTTCTTCTATCTTTTGTTTAATAGAGGTTGTATCTCAGATTATTTTGTTTTTCATGGGGTCATTTTAACAGAGGACTGGACATAACTGATCTCATTGCATCATCTTTTGGAGGAGTCTTGAAATATTTAGACCACAAAGCATCGTGGTTAAGGTCAGAGTTTTTGCTTTTGCACATTAGGAGCTTGAACACATCTTTTATGTCATCATTCCCAATATTTGATCCACTTCATTATTGTACTCAGTGTAACTCTCCAACCAGTGCTAAAAATTATTTAAAAAAATGATCTAATTTTGCAGCTCTGGTATAGGGACAGATGTGAGATGTGATCACAATGCATTATTTAGTGCTTGATTTATTTTTCATTATTACTTGTGATTTATTATTAACTGCATACATTCTCTGATATATTTCACAGAAGGACAGGAGCTAAAAGTGCTTTATATGCAAATGACAATGTATTAATACCAAGACAAAGACAGATATACGACAAAAGTTTGAGAAAAGTATAAAGTGGTCACCGCCACTAGCACAGTGACTGCCGGATGTGGGCACTAACAATCAACCGCAAACTGGAAAAGAAGACGCAGGTAAAGAAAAGGATGAATGTATGGATAGATAAAAGATCCATAAAAACTAGATTATTGGGGCAAATGAACAATGCAGTAGAGCTAATGAAGGAATTCTAGGCTAAAGTTTATGAATATGACAATTACTAAATTCCATACAGTAGTTCATGATACAATAGTCTCTCATTACTTAGCAGTTCAACTTTTGTGGACACGCTCTTTCATGGTTTTTCAAAGTAAGCTTGTACAGGAAAAAAAAAAAGTACACGACATACGATTGTCAATGTTAATATTACTCATGTAATTGGGACAGTACGGGAAACTGTACAGTAAAAAGTTAACGACAAATACTTCAGACAGGCGCCATCATTTTGTAGTTTTCTCTCAATACGCCTATATTACCACTGAAAAGGACTACATTTCTCAGAAGCAACAGTGATTCCAATCGTTGCCTCCTGTTGAAATGGGCGGAAAGTTTTGATTTGATCTGAAAAAATTCAGTTCTTATTCACAGTGACTTTGGTGCCCAGCGGATGCAAAGAGCCACATGGAACCAACTGGGAACCAGATCAGAAATGGACCTCGAGACTCATCTGTGAATCTGAGTGCCGTCTACCGGCCCACGAGAACTTCCAAATTGGGAGGTTCCATCCCGAGGTCTGGCATTCACTCTGGAGCCCACCGGGCCTTTTTTCATCCGGATTTGGACTTGATTGGACCATCATCTGTTGCTGTGCTTACCATCCGAAGGTCCAGATCTCACCAAAAAGTGTTTTGGTGCTCAAGGGCTGCAAAGAGCCGACCAGAACCTGGGTAGGTCTGGTAGGGTAGGTCTGGCAGGGTAGGTCTGGCAGGGTAGGTCTGTTGAGCCGGGCCGGAACCGAGTCGCTATGTTCTGCAGAGCTGGTGAGTAAAATTTTGCAGTACCGTGCAATACATATACATATGTTGTTAACGTCCATGCTCTGCAGATTTTCACTTACGGGGGGCGTGTGTCCCGGAACGTAACCCTTGTGATAATCGAGGGAGTACTGCATTCTCTTAACACTACTGACACAAACAAGAACATTTCTGCAGCAGATGGTTATGGTTTAGTTCTGCTTCTCACGCATTAGTTGTTCAGATGTTTACGTTATTGGTAATAGTCTGAACATTTAAGTGTGTGAATGTCTTCAGACTGAATCTTACAAATTTATTACGTTGAACTAATCTATTTTAAAACAATAATAATGTTCCTCTGGTGTTATAATTTTTATACTGACTTTATTGGTTGTTTTTATAATGCATGAATGAGTTATAGATGTCAGTCTGTCCTTACTTTGCTGCAGCTTGAGAGTTCATGGGCCTGTTTCTTTCTTTCTTTCTTTCTTAACCAACATCCGTGTATCAGATTGCAGACAGTTGACTTCTGTCCCACAGGAATTGTCGAGTGCCTGGGATGACATTTCCTGTGTTCTCCGGCAATCATTGCACCCCCTCACATCCTCCACCCCCACTGGCTGCCAGAACCACTCCAATGCTTCCTCATCCCACACGGACCCAATCTGACTGACGACGGTGCAGGCAGACGGAGCGCTTTACTCTACATTTACCCTACTGCACATGCAGTCTTCGGTAAACCCCCACTCACCACATCCTCCGAGAAATGTGCCTCTAATTCTTCCAGACTCATGATTTATCTCTCTTTATGGATGACGGCCAAGTCGCCTGTTTCACTGGAAAAGAAAAGAATGATGAACGCAGTTCATTGTGAAATGTTAAATATTTAGGCTCTTCAGTAGTGGGAAGGAATGATGGGGGAAGAGGAATGATAAAGAAAGAATGAGTAGAATGATATAGAATTCCATCCTCCAAAACACAACGTTGACTTCATTACATATTCATAAGATGATGTGGACTTTATAGTGTGTGTGTAGCATGATGGTACAAATTATCCATCACTTCCACTTTAATTGGGCTTAGGCCAGAAAGGGTGGACATATATATCAATATAGCTAATGTTATGTAAAAGCAAATATTCTCATTTTTCAAATTATTTGCTTGGATGCTTTATTTAGTGTAAGTATGCCATTTTTTTTTTTTTTTTACAAATGCAAGTGTAGTATATGCCTAATGCTTTCATTACTGCAGCCTTTGCGCATGCATGAACTTGTGTGATTGTGTTCTGTTGCATCCTTCAATGTGTGTGTGTTCATGTTGTGTGTCTTTCTGCTTACATGTTGTTACAGCTCTTATCTACATTTAATTTCTCAGACATCACACATGTCACATATGAAAAATGTGATTATTGTGCTGCTATGAATGTGTTGAGAATTCAGCAGATTAGTTACAGTATGTTATTTGAAGTTTATGTACCCTGACTAATACTATTTTAATAGCAGAACACAGTCAAAATGATTAATCCCTTAAATTTACTGTATTACCGCTTTCATTCACAATGTGTCTTCATGTTTAGCGCAAAAAGAAATCTGATGAACTTGTTCTTTTTTACCTGTAGAATATTTTGTAAATTGCTCAAACTGCTTGTCATTTTACTGAAGAAAAAAAAATTACGCGTCTTTATGTTACACTATATAAGTTTTAAATTAATTCAATTTACCTAATAATTTATATAAAAACACCAAAAAACAAGTCCCAAAACTGCTTGAATTGTAATATTTTCTCCTCTAATAGGGAAAAAGTTGTTTATAGTGCAAAACAAACTAAAGTGCAAAAAAAATATACATACTAAGATGATTAGAGTCATAACCAATCACGTGAGATTGTGCACAATACCTTTTTATGGTTTGGCTAAAAGAGCTATACTTCTGTCATTTAAAATGATCTTAGATGATCAAGGAATGCCAGGTCTTCAGTTATTAAAGTATTTTTCTTGTGGTTTCATGTAAATCCATGTTCCTAAATGCTTTTTCAAATTTGCAAAACTGGGCTGCTGGCCAGGGGCACATTTTGACTCCATGCTGCTGATCTCATGCTGCTGATCTCATGCTGCTGTATTTGTTCATATCCATCTGCTCACCACAGACTCGTGTTCGGGCTGCTGTTGATATGCTATTTTGTTTTACATTATTAGTGTTTAGCATATGTCTTAGATCTTTTAGCGGACTGTTTGGCATTCATTTAGCGTATATCTTACTTTATATCTTAGATCCTTACATACTGTTTCTTTTTATACTTTATATTTTGCCAGTTTTGGGTGTAACTGGGACTCTAAGTACATAACTTTTGTTCCACATCATGTACCAGATGTGATGCAAATGACAATAAATTTGAACTTGAACAATTTCTTGACACCTTAGCATTTTTCAAGAGTTGGTATGGAAAACACAGGTAATGTTGTAATGCTTGGTCACTAGCTGGCACAGTGATTTGTGTATTTCAACAACATGCACATGCACACAGACACTTCAGTCTTGAGCATTAAACAGTTACATCCAAAATGTTGAACACGTGAGCATTTGTTTGGACTTAGGATGTGGTTAGGAAATGCAGTAAAAATGCTACAATTTCAATTAAAACCTGTGTTGTGTAAACAGGGTCTTAATTCACACTGCAGACACAAATCCATTTTTTGTCCATATGCAATCCATATAAAAATTTTCATGATGGTCTGAACATGACAAATGCTGTTTTTTCAAATCCAACCTTGGTCTATATGGTTCCAAATAGGACACCTATCAGATGTTTTTCAAAGCAACCTCAGTCTGAATGGTCATGTCGCATTTCATCCAACGTTTATGTGAGTGAGGTAGGGGTAAACAACTCAATCCATCCATCCATCCATCCATCCATCCATCCATGCATCCATTATCTTTACCCACTTCTTCTTTTTTGGGTCACGGGGGTCACTGGTGCCATTGCCCAGCAGTCACGTGCAATAGTGAGGAGTCTGATAGAGGTTGCATTTTAACAATAATGTAACTGATCATTCAGAAATGTTGAATTTGAGCAAAAAATAATCAGAATAAAGTATTAAAGACCTGCTGTGTGAACGCAGCCTTAGGGCCTCTTACTCAACACCTATTATGTTGTTCACACCTGTAACCAATTCACACCTTCATTCATGTGACTATAATATCTAATGTGTTAACCAGGTTGACCATCCCTTATAACCTCCAGAAAGGATAAGTGTGGGAGTTATTGGCATGTGAGCTCAACTTCTCCCAAGAAATACATTTTTTTTTTATTTATCCAAAATTGACAATGTCACGAGCCTCTGCAACTCACATGAGGACACTGAAAACCATCAAGAACATTTTTAGATATTTTGGAAATTTTTGCAAATGCCATTCATCAACAAGTTGTTAACAATTGCACCTCATTGAGATACTAATCTACCTCAGTGGTGCTGATGTAAAGCACTAATAATAATAAACTGTGTTGCACCTGTCCACTATGTCACACACTTTATTTTATTGTCTATTTGCTGTATACAGGTTAACACAAGGTCAGCAATGCAATGACCTGTTCAGCATGAGAAGAACCCTTTCAACTTGCTAAAAATAAATCAAGAGATGCTAAAGCATGCAATAAAAGTACAAAATAAAGTACTAAAAGTGAAAAGAAATATAATGTTACATGGTCCAAAAGAAATATAGTAAACAACATGGTAGAATATAATGATGCAAGTAGGATTACTTAGCATAAATACGTATTTCACAGGTAGTAATATTGCTTAAATGCACATGATATATATTGTACATAACATATACTACACAGGTTGTGTGACAGGTTATTGCACAGTTAGTGAGTAACATTGAGATTAATTGAATTATGATGGTAAGGTAGTGACATGCATGATACAGCCACATAATGCAGCAGCAATAAACATATTAGGTGTCACAGATGTGGCTTGGTGCAATGTTATTGCCAGATGTACAGTATTATTGTCAAGAGTTCAGTAATCTGACAGCTTGTGGGTAATAACTGTCTTTGAGTCTTTTCGTGCACGATGACAGACTCCTGTATCATCTGCCTAAGGGTAATAGATGGAAAAGTCCTTGTACTGGGTGGGTGTGGTCTTTAATGATGCTGCATGCTTTACATAAACATCAGCTGTGGTAGATGTCCTGTATGGTGTGGAGACTGCTACCATTGATGTCCTCGGCTGTTTGCACCACTCTCTGTAGAGCTTTCTGGCTCTGACTGGTGCAGTTCCCATACCACCCTGTGATGTAGCCTGTCAGCAGTTGATAATGCACATATAAAAGTTGGTAAGGATCCTGGTGTTCATACCAAACTTCCTTAATCTTCTTAGGAAGTAGAGCCTTCATCTGGCTTTCTTGACCACAGTGTCTGAATGTAATGTCCAGGACAAATCCTCAGTAATGTGAACTCTGAGGGACTTGAAGCTGCTGACTTGCTCCACCTCAGCATTGTTTAGGTAGATGGTGGGGTGCTGGCCTCCATGCTGTCTCCTAAAATCCATTATCATCTCCTTCCTTTTGCTGACATTCAGAATTAGGTTATTTTCCTGACACCAGCTGGTCAGTGATTTCATCTAATTTCTGTATGCACTCTGGTCATTGTCGGTGATGAGGCCCAAGATAGTGGTGTCATCGTGCTTGAAGATGATGTTAGAGCTGTACCTGCCGGTACAGTCATGCATGAAAAGAGAGTACAAGAGTGGACTGAGGACACAGCCCTGAGGTCTACCGGTGCTGAAGACTAGTGTGGAGGAGAGGTGACTGCCAATTCTCACTGCCTGTGGTCTGTTGGTGGAGGAAGTCCAGTATCCAGCAGCAGATGAACTTCTCCAGGTCCAGTGTGGTGAGCTTGGAGACCAGTTTGGAGGAGATTATGGAGTTGAATGCTAAATTGTAGTCAGTGATGAGCATTCCCACATAGGTGTTTTCCTTCTCCAGATGGCTGAGGGAGGTGTGAACTGCTAAAACAATAGCTATATATTTACTGTATCATTACGGTTTTATCACAACGTTCCTTAGTGCCTCAGAGACATAACAGCAGCAAATTAACTTGAACCCTCAAAGTGTCTTGTTCCTTTTATAAATCACAATGAGTTAGGAAAAAAGCATATCAAGCTTGATTCATAGCATTTTATTAAAAGGGTGTCACAGCAGGGTTTGTCAGTATTGTACGTTTAGATACCAATATCTCACTTGTTATTCAGATACAATGAGTGAACACTGAATACTGTGGGTACAAACAGTGTGTGTGATAAGTTGTAATTTACAGGTGTGATCACGTGTAGGTGAGAACTGAAATGTCTCTTCCAACCTTGTGTGCAGTGTGTGGGTGTGAAGAGTGGACTAGGAAATACAAAAGTGAAGTCAGTCTGCATAAATTAGGTTACCAAACAAACTTTAAATGGCAACTCGAAGTATCCCGAGAGACAAAACACTTTTGATCTATGTCCCTCTGTGTAAAGAGTAAATGATAAATAAACTGATATTAGTATAAGTCTTTAGTTTTACATTTAAAAGCCTCTGAGATCTGAGAATCTAGGGTCATATTGGTTGGGGGTCCCTGACATGAGGCTTGGAAAGGGCTTCCATATGCAATAAATTGAGTGGTTGATAATACGAGCTTTCATGTGTGACAGTACTTAAATGAAACAATTTGCTTCTATCATCAATGGTTTCACTTGTCTTCATCAGCAGTAAAGCCGTTTCTTCGTCACGCATTGTCAAACTTTAATAAATACAGACTATAAACAGCACTGGTCTGTCAGATTCAATTCAGTCCTTTGGCTAAAATTTAGAGGTTTGCAATTAATCATCAGCCTTGTGTGTCCAAGAATGAACAAGGCAGGAACCTATTTATAAAATTATTAGATGCTATAATTAACATTAAATAATTAATTTAGGTTGTGATTTGTTTCCTGATGTGCTATGTACATCAAAATGATTTACAAAATTTGAAAAAATATATCTGAGATGTGGGCAGCACGGTGGCGCAACTGGTAGAGCTGCTGCCTCTCAACGAGCAGGTCCCTGGTTCAAATCCCGATCCGGGGACATTTCAGGGTGGAGTTTGCATGTTCTCTCCGTGCATGCGTGGGTTTTCTCCGGGTACTCCGGTTTCCTCCCACAAACCAAAAACATTGCATGTTAGGCTGATTGGTAACTTTAAATTGTCCCTAGGTGTGAGTGAGAGAGTGAATGGTTGTTTGTCTCGTTTGTTTCTATGTGGCCCTGTGATGGACTTGCGACCTGTCCAGGGTGTACCCCGCCCCTCGCACAGTGATTGCTGGACATGGGCACCGGCAACTCCCTGACTCAAAATGGAAGAAGCGGGTAAGAGATAATGGATGGATGGATGGATATCTGTGATGTTTCACGCCATATCTGAATAAAAAGAAGTAAAGTTCTACAGAATACGTAGCTTGAAGGCAAATATTTTGACAAAAAAAAAAGAACAGACAGAGAAACATATAGACAGAAAAAAGAACGATTTTAATCTCAAAGAGGACAAAGACTGCACATACAATATCAACTCATAAGTTGCTTCTTACATCTTGGAGAAGCGATCACCAATGTTTTAGTGATGGATTATTACTTACACCACATTAGGGCAGCTGTGACTGAGTGGTTAGAGCAGTCGTTCTCCAATGCAAGAGTTGGGGGTTTGATTCCACCAGCAGACACATGCCGAAGTGTCCCTGGGCAGGACACTGAACCCCTCATTACCTCCAATGTGTGTCCCATTGTTGTATGAATGTGATAAAGCATTGATTATTCTTTGTACAGATCTAGTAGAGTGCTGTATGAATGAGTAAATGAGGGCACAGGCTGTAGTGTAAATCACTTTGAGTATCTTGATAAGATAGAAAGTTGCTATATAAGTACAGCCCATTTACAATTTACCATTCAATTACATGTAACGCAGTTCAATCCCAAACTGATCCAGATTCAAATTCATTCACAGTCTGTTCAGTTCAGTTATAAGATATTACAATATCCATGCATCTATTGTCCACATGCACCTGATCCTGTGCAGGGCCGCAGGGGGCCAGTGCCCACCTCAGCCAAAGGGCAAGAGGCAGGACACTCTTGACAGGCTGCAAGCTCACCACAGGGACAAACAAGACAATAACCACCCACCTAAACAAATAACAATTTATGCAACCATAAATGGTTTCAACCCAGTGGTTAGGAGGTCATCTTCAATTGGAAAATATTGTATTTGATTAACAGCCCTTGCAGTAGCCAAATTATCCCTAAGCAATATACTAAACTCCCACTGCACACAATATACTTATATGAGTGAGAATTTATAAATGGCTGTATATATACACAATATAAATGATTTAACCGAAAGAACTGTAGGAGTGTGTGTGCTTTCCAGTACCTGGGTGAGGTCAATAGGTGCTATATGGACCCTTTATATTCTCCCCATGAGACAACTATGGTTGCCGGCTAACTCAGCGAGTGATTATTTTGTACTTGAAGAAAGCATATGCTTTCACATGGAAAATATACAAGGAAATTTCCAGAGTCATTTATGTGTAAAGACAGAAATTAAAATAATAAAACCAACTGACCATAGCTATCAGAAAAAAAAACTGTTAATTAAAGCAACAGTCTGATTAGAAAAAAATATGGCCCTGGAGCAGATTTTGTTTGACGTCTGCTGTAAATCTAGATGTGGAGAAAATGTCTTATTGACACTCTCTATACCTAGATTTATCTGCTAATAAGAGCGAGTGATAGAAACTTTAAACGTGGAAATTCCTGAAGTTAAAGGCCAAAGGCATCTTGTGTCTCTCAGAAGGGATCACAGTTTCCCACCTTCTGATAGCTTCCCTCTCGCTGCCAACAATGATGGGGGGAAAAAACCTAATGGTACAAATTATAAAAGGTCAAAAACACAGATGAATGCACAAACAGACAGTAATCAAGAAGGCTTCCCTTCTTAACATCCTTCACACACACTGTCGCCACAGGGCTCCAGTGCGTGATTGTGTGTTTAATCTGGAGTCTCTTGAGATGTTGAAGGACAGCCGTGTTTCTGTAATACTGTTGAGCCAGCATGTGTCGCCATGATGTAAGCACATTTTCTGACGTCCTCAGACCACTGTTGAAAAACAACCAACTCCCATGAGGGTGCCTCTCCACACCCTTGACACAGACACACTCAAAAACACACATCCACACACACACTGGCATACAGCGACATGATGGTGTTTGTGTCTGTGTGTACATGTGCGTGAGCCTTCTGTTGATGCAGGTGTTACTCTGGCCTTCACAAAGGCTAATGGAAAGGCCCATTACGAGCACAACAATCCTAATCGTACTGTAAATACTTGGTCTGCTGGTGTAATGATAGCTTTGGTCAATAATTCAGCAGCTGCTGAGAAAACAACAATCCAGCTCTCAAAAAGAGCAAACACTATTGTGGACAATGTCATCCGATAACCAGGGGCACAACATGGGACCAGGACAAAACAGATCCTAACCTCAATGCATAGCTCCACATTAAAGTTCAATGTGACCTTAAATGCTGTTAACAATGACAAAGATTTTTAAAAATAAATGTGACCCCTATGACCCGAAAAGGAAGAAGAGGGTAAAGATAATGGATAGATGGATGGATGTTTTTTCGTCTTTTCATTGGTTATACCAGTTTTTCATTCACTTGCGAACATTGCTGTAGGGTTTCTGTCTACATGTGCAGAAAACAGCCAAGTAAGTCCGTTTCAGCAACTTGCTTTTGTGTTTAAATAAAACATTTATGTTAATAGAAATACAGGAAAGATTAACTAATAAGTGAAACAAACTGTTGTGGATTTGTCTGATGGATGTTTGGATCAGCCTTGTGTCCACATGGAAGCACTGTTTTAGGATCCTCAAAATGCCATCCATTCATCCATTATCTTCCGCTTATTCCGAAATCGGGTCGCGGGGGCAGTAGCGTGAGCAGGGAGGTCCAGACATCTCCACAGCCAACTCTTCCAGCTCTTCTGGGAGGATTCCAAGGCGTTCCCAGGACAGCCGAGAGACGTCTCGGCTGGCCATCCACCCTTTGCTAAAATGTCTTGATGACATCAAGACTTGGATGGCTGCAAACTTTTGAGTTTTAATGATCAGAAGACTGAGGTCATTGTGTTTAACCCAAGCTCTACCACTGTCACACATCCTGTAAACCTGCACTCCCTTCAGCCTCATCTAAAGCAGTCAGTTACCAATCTCGGGGTAGTGTTAGACTCGGACTTTAAGTTTAATAAACAGATCAACTCTGTTCTACAAAAAAGCTTCTTTCAGCTAAACCAGATAGCAAAGCTTAAGTCTGTTCTGTCCAGATCCGACCTTGAAAAACTAGTCCATGCATTTATTACAACCCGGCTGGACTACTGTAACTCACTTTATGTTGGGGTTAGTCAGGCTTCACTTTCACGTCTCCAGCTCGTACAAAATGCGGCAGCTCAGCTACTAACAGGAACTCGCAGGTTTGAGCACATTACTCCGGTTCTGTCCTCCCTTCACCGGCTTCCTGTACGTGTCAGAGTTGATTTTAAAATTCTCCTGCTGACATTCAAGTGCATTAACGGCCTTGCACCATCATACCTCTCCGACCTTCTTCATCCTTATACTCCTTCTCGGGCTTTGAGATCATCAGACCAGCTGCTTTTGGCCGTACCAAAAACCAGCTGAAGCTCAGAGGAGATCGAGCGTTCTCAGTCGTGGGCCCTAAACTTTGGAACAATCTGCCCATCAACATTCGACAGGCCACCTCAGTCTCTGCTTTTAAATCTCTCCTCAAAACACATCTGTACTCATTGACATTTAACACAGGGTGATCAGATTTAGATCTAGTTCTTCATTGATGCTGATTCTGTTTATGCTTTCGTTATTATTCCTATTTAACACAAGGTCATCTGATCTGATTTAGTATTTCATTGTTTCTGACTGAGTTTATGCTTTTTGTTATTATTTCCTTGACTTTTGACACAACGTGATCTGATTTAGTATTTCATTGTTTCTAATTGTTTTTGGTTTTATATTTTTATTCCATGTGCTGTAAATATATCTTGCTACTTTTTATCTGATGATGTGATATTTTTGTTAAGCACTTTGGTAACAGTTTCTGTTTTAAATGTGCTCTATAAATAAATCTGACTTGACTTGACTTGACTTGACGTCTCTCCAGCGTGTCCTGGGTCTTCCCCTTCTTCCTCAAAATGCAACATTTTGAAAGTAGATTCCTGAGTGGAAAAAAATCTTGAAACACAGCTTGTGTGTTTTTAAGAACGGTACATGGACTGTACTTAAATAGTGCTTTTCTATCTTACTGTGATACTCAAAGCACTTTACATTACAATCTGTGTCCTCATTTATCCATTCATACAGCACTCTACTAAATCTATACAAACACTAATCAGTGTTTTATCACATTCATACACCAATGGGATGCACATCGGAGGCAATGAGGGGTTCATTGTCTTACCCAGGGACACTTTGACATGTGGCTGCTGGTGGAATCGAACCCCCAACTCTTGCATTAGAGGATGACTACTCTAGCCACTCAGCCACAGCCTCCCAAGGCAGCCCCACCTGTAGCCAGGGCCAGATTAACACTTCGCTGTACCCTGGGCAACAATCTTCAAGGGCCCCATCATCACGACCCCAGAATCACCATAATCTGTCAAAATACAGAATAAATTACCATAATATACAGTAAATATACTTACAATTCTAACTATGAAGTGCATTTTTATGTAAAAAAACTCCAAATTCTCATTGACACAAATCATCAAGACTGAATTAAGTTGAATCCACTTTGAACATTACATGACACCATATGTGTACTTGTTTAGTAACATGTTGGCCACTGGTGTCAGAAGCATTTATAATGTGTGTGTGTGGGGGGGACATACTGATGAGGGGTCTGGGGGTCCTCCCCCAGAAAATTTTGAATAAAGTAGATGCCATTTCCTGCATTCTGGTGTATTTTAATGGTTGTTTAACATCTAGTTTTACCTACATAAGTAAACACTGGGAACACCTTGGGATTCCCCTGGAGGAGCTGGTCCAAGTGTCTGGGGAGAGAAAAGTCTGGGCCTCCCTACTTAGGCTGCTACCCCCGTGGATGGATGGAAGTAAACACTTGATTCAGTAACTATTTTAGAGCTAATGGCACAACAAAAAGTAACCTGACCAACAACTGATTCAATGAATTAAAAATATTATTTATTCAAAGGTGACGATTTGATGCCCAAATTAAAACTAAATGTCTGTAACTTAGTTGACTTCAAATGAAATAAGATTATCAATGAATGAATGCGTCAAAGGATTTACTGATTATAACAAAGATTCCTTCAAGAAACATCCTAATATAAATCATAAAACCAGAACGATTTATGCTCATTCTAAATTTGTCAAATGGCCTAAATCTCCTAAAGTGAAGGAGAATCCATCCATCCATCCATTATCTTTACCCGTTTATTCCATTTTGGGTCACGGGGGTCGCTGGTGCCCATGTCCAGCAATCACTGTGCGAGGGGCGGGGTACACCCTGGACGGGTCGCAAGTCCATCACAGGGCCACATAGAGACAAACGAGACAAACAACCATTCACTCTCTCACTCACACCTAGGGACAATTTAGAGTTACCAATCAGCCTAACATGCATGTTTTTGGTCTGTGGGAGGAAACCGGAGCACCCGGAGAAAACCCACGCATGCACGGAGAGAACATGCAAACTCCACCCAGAAAGGCCCCTGGACCGGGGTTTGAACCAAGGACCTTCTCGCTGAGAGGCAGCAGCTCTACCAGTTGCGCCACCGTGCTGCCGTGAAGGAGAATCATTTTAAAATAATAAATAAATATATCCTGTAGCCATGTTTCTGCAAAGAAGATTTAAATTTGATGTTGATTTGTGTGCCTTTTGTAAATCACAAGATGAATCCCTCAAGCATTTTTTTTGTTCATGTCAATACTAAGTTTTTGGCCAGACATCAGAAACTGGATTAATCTCAAACTTAACATTCCTTCTTTTCATGCTGATGCCATTTTACTTTATTTGGATAACTTAAGCTCAGCTTTCTCTGAAGCCATAAATATAGTCGTACTTATAGCAAAGTACAACATTCACTGTAATAAAGAGGAGGGATA
Organism: Nematolebias whitei; assembly: GCF_014905685.2. NCBI lineage: Eukaryota > Metazoa > Chordata > Actinopteri > Cyprinodontiformes > Rivulidae > Nematolebias > Nematolebias whitei. The sequence goes on from NC_056510.1 coordinate 25,345,929, forward strand.
ATAAGTCCTCCTTCCTGTTTGATGAACGATTTTAAGTCATACTATTCTTCATTAAGTAAATTAAAAATCTGCAAAACTGCTAAAATCATCTCACAACAGATAAAATTTATTGTTTTAATTAAAACAATGTTTCTCAGGGAAAAAAACTGATGAGCTTGTGAGCAGGTAATGGACGTTTATCTTGGGGACAAATTGAGGTTGTCAATTGGTCAGTTACTGACACGCCTTCTGGGTTGATTGACAGGTCACGCCGTGGAGGATCGGATTGAAAACAAAAAACATAGCTGCAGCAGCTGCGCTGGGAGGAGGCGGGGCTTCACAAATGCAGTGGAAGCGCAGCAGTTTCTGTGTAGCGCAGGGCTGCAAGTAAAGCAGGAGATAACCAGATATTTTGGTTGTGCCCTCACTGCCCTGGGCCCCTTAGAGATCATGGGCCCCTGGGCAGTTGCCCAGTTGTCAATATGGTTAATCCGGCCATGCCTGTAGCCTAGCCATCCATCCATCCATTTTCCTCCGCTTATCCGGGGTCGGGTCCCGTGGGTAGCAGCCTAAGTAGGGAGGCCCAGACTTCCCTCTCCCCAGCCACTTGGGCCAGCTCTTCCAGGGGAATCCCGAGGCGTTCCCAGGCCAGCTGAGAAACATAGTCCCTCCAGCGTGTCCTGGGTCTTCCTCTGGGCCTCCTTTCGGTGGGACGTGTCCGGAACACCTCACCAGGGAGGCGTCCAGGAGGCATCCTAAACAGATGCCCAAGCCACCTCAACTGGCTCCTCTCGACGTGGAGAAGCAGCGGCTCTACTCTGAGTTCCTCCCGGATGATCGAGCTTCTCACCCTATCTCTAAGGGAGAGCCCAGACACCCTGCGGAGAAAACTCATTTCGGCCGCTTGTATCCGAAATCTCATTCTTTCGGTCACAACCCAAAGCTCATGACCATAGAGGAGGGTGGGAACATAGATCGATCGGTAAATTGAGAGCTTCGCCTTTTGACTCAGCTCTCTCTTCACCACGACAGACATGTACAGCGCCTGCTTCACTGCAGATGCTGAACCTATCCGCCTATCGATCTCACGCTCCATTTTTCCCTCATTCATGAACAAGACCCCAAGATACTTGAACTCCTCCACTTGGGGTAGGACCTCCTTTCTGAACCAGAGAGGGCACTCTACCCTTTTCCGGCTAAAGACCATGGCCTCGGATTTGGAGAAACTGATATTCATCCCGGCCGCGTCGCATTCGGCTGCAAACTGCTCCAGCAAAAGCTGTAGATCACGATCTGATGAAGCCAATAAGACCACATCATCTGCAAAAAGCAGAGACGCAATCCTAAGGCCACCAAAATGGATCCCCTCAACACCTTGGCTGCGCCTAGAAATTCTGTCCATAAAAGATATGAACAGAATCGGTGACAAAGGGCAACCTTGGCGGAGTCCAACTCTCACCGGGAACAAGCCCGACTTACTGCTGGCGATGCGGACCAGGCTCTGACACCGGTCATACAGGGACCTAACAGCCCGTATCAAAGGGCCCGGTACCCCATACTCCCAGAGTATCCCCCACAGGGTTCCCCGAGGGACGCGGTCGAACGCCTTCTCCAAGTCCACAAAGCACATGTAGACCGGTTGGGCAAACTCCCACGCACCCTCCATGACCCTGCTGAGAGTGTAGAGCTGGTCCAGTGTTCCACGGCCAGGACAAAAACCGCACTGCTCCTCCTGAATCCAAGGTTCGACTATCCGATGGACCCTCCTCTCTAGAACCCCCGAATAGACCTTACCAGGGAGGCTTAAGAGCGTGATTCTCCTGTAGTTGGAACACACTCTACGGTCCCCCTTTTTGAATAGGGGGACCCCCACCCCGGTCTGCCAATCCAGGGGAACTTCCCCTGATGTCCACGCAATATTGCAGAGTCGCGTAAGCCAACATAACCCTACAACATCCAGAGCCTTAAGGAACTCCGGGCGAATCTCATCCACCCCTGGGGCCCTGCCACCGAGGAGCTTTTTAACCACCTCGGTGACCTCAGCACCAGAGATTGGAGGGCCCGACCCAGAGTCCCCAGGCTCCGCTTCCTCAGTGGAAGACGTGCCGGTGGGATTGAGGAGGTCTTCAAAGTATTCCGCCTACTGACCCACAACATCCCGAGTTGAGGTCAGCAGCACCCCACTCCCACTATAAACAGTGTTGGTGGCATACCGCTTTCCCCCCCGAGACACCGGATGGTGGACCAGAATCTCCTCAAAGCTGTGCGGAAGTCATTCTCCATGGCCTCTCCGAACTCCTCCCATGCCCGAGTTTTTGCCTCAGCGACCACCCGAGCCACATGTTGCTTGGACTGCCGGTACCCATCAGCTGCTTCACAGGCCGAAAAGGCCTGATAGGACTCCTTCTTCAGCCTGACAGCATCCCTTACCGACGGTGTCCACCATCGGGTTCGAGGGCTGCCGTCGCGACAGGCACCGACAACCTTGTAGCCGCAGCTCTGGTAAGCCGCCTCGACAATAGAGGCACGGAACATGGTCCACTCAGACTCAATGTCCCCCACCTCCCTCTGAACATGTTCGAAGTTCTCCCAGAGGTGGGAGTTAAAACTCCGTCTCACAGGAGACTCTGCCAGACGTTCCCAGCAAACCCTCACAATACGTTTGGGTCTGCCAGGTCTGACCGGCATCCTCCCCCACCATCGGAGCCAACTCACCACCAGGTAGTGATCAGTGGACAGCTCCGCCCCTCTCTTCACCCGAGTGTCCAAGACATGTGGCCGCAGATCAGATGAGACGATGACAAAGTCAATCATCGAACTGCAGCTTAGGGTGTCCTGGTGCCAAGAGCACATATGGACACCCTTATGCTTGAACAAGGTGTTCGTTATTGACAATCCATGACGAGCACAGAAGTCCAACAACAGAACACCACTCGGGTTCATATCAGGGGGGCCGTTCCTCCCAACCACACCTCTCCAGGTTTCACCATCATTGCCCACATGAGCATTGAAGTCCCCCAGCAGAACAAGGGAGTCCCCAGGAGGTGCACTTTCCAGTACCCCCTCCAAGGACTCCAAAAAGGGTGGATAATCTGAACTGCCGTTTGGTGCATAAGCACAAATGACAGTCAGAACCCGTCCCCCCACACGTAGGCAGAGGGAGGCCACCCTCTCATTCACCAGGGTGAACCCCAACACACAGGCACCAAGTTGGGGGGCAATAAGTATGCCCACTCCTGCTTGGCGCCTCTCACCAGGGGCAACTCCAGAGTGGAAGAGTGTCCAGCCCCTCTCAAGGAAACTGGTTCCAGAGCCAGAGCCATGCGTAGAGGTGAGTCCGACTATTTCTAGCCGGAACCTCTCAGCCTCACACACCAGCTCAGGCTCTTTCCCCACCAGTGAGGTGACATTCCACGTCTCAATAGCCAGCTTCTGTAGCCGAGGATCAGACCGCCAGGGTCCCCGCCCTTGGCCACCACACATCCCACATTGCACCCGACCCCTTTGGCTCCTCCCACAGGTGGTGAGCCCATGGGAAGTGTAGCCTAACCCACAACCCGAAATGCATCAGACATAACAACAATGATAATACTGCCAGATTTGCTTCTTACGTTTGAATGTTCCATTTTTGTCTTCTTGTGTTTACATTTCTCACGTATCATGCAAACCTTATGTGCATGCTTCACAACCTTTTCTGTTTCGAATGTTCTTTTGTGGCAATATTACCTAAAGCCCTGGAATTCCTGAGTTACTACAGGAATATGGATTGTTTTCAGTGCATGAATTTGTGTGTTTTCAGTCCATGAATTAAGATGTTTTTTAAATACAATGTTGTGTTTACAAAGATATTTTTTGGAAACAACAAATAAAAATGTTGTTTAAGCAAAACTTAATTTTCATGTGGACAAGTTCTTAGACTGCAAACAACGTAATATGAAAACAGACATCACATTCCCAAATAATGAACTGTGCATTGTTTTCTATCACATTCTTTACGAACCATTGGTTGATGATTTACATCATTATGAGACAAGCTACAAAGGTTTAAAAAGTACTGTCGATTTTAGTTGTTTCACCTCTTCCCCTCACTTTTTAATCCTTCACCTATTGCATTGCCACTGCATTTTCAGGCTGGAGGCTGAGAGTGTCCTGATTCTTTATATTTTTCCATCAGCACACTTACAGTAAAATTAAAGTGTATGAGCCACACTTGTAAAAATGTTAAATGTATTCCTGTTGGCACAAACACTATTGTAATGTTCAGTTTGATGCATTCTACTGCATCACCTTTGTATAAAGATTTGAAAAATATTAACAACATTTTTTTCGTTAAAATATTTTATTGTCCTAACAAACATTTTTATGTCTAGTTTGATGTAGTTCAAATAAAAGGTTGTATTAACATTGTTATTCCCTAAAAACATTTTAAATTAGCGACACATAAATCTATTGATACACCACACACAGGCATCTTAACATCATGCCTGTCTACAGAAAAAAATTAAGTGACTTCTTGAATTGATTTTATGTATTCGAGTGAAATATTTTAGCTGCTATTCAAATTACTTTAAATGACTTCATATGATTGACCAAGAGGTTTTCCAATGTAACAGGCCAAGTTACCACCTGCTCAAATTAAGTCCAGGTAAAATTTGATTCATGCCAGAGTACATGAACTGTCCTAGGCCAAACTGAGCAAAATAGCCCAAGACAGACTATACTCCTCCACGCCAGAATATACCATATATCCCCTCAGGCCCCGATACCCCTCATACTTAATGTTCAGAGATTATGATTTGTCAATTAGCTTTCTCACTTAACTTACCTGACAGAGCAGAATCCGCAATACAGTATTGAAAAATTAAGTAATTCTTTTTTATATGACTTAATACTAATGGTATCATGGGGTGATTATATGGCTCAAAGGGTATGAATAGACTTTGGCCAATTTATTCTCCATAGTAGAAAGTCACTTAGGCCATAGGATACCCAGGGTACAATAGACTCGGTCACTTTAACCCCAGATATAGTCCGGTCTGATAGTATAGTATCGCTTGTTACATTGGGAAATGGGTTAATGCCTAAAAACCGATAGTAAAGATCTATTAATGTTGTACCCTTAAATGAACACAATTGTTTGTTTAGCCAAATGTTTTTATGCTGATGTACTGATGTCTTGAACAGGTAGATCATTGAATAAAGGATTATTCTTTCACATGGGCAAGATAGTGAATATTACAACTAAACAAGCACTATTGAAGATAGTGTAAAATAGTAAACAAGAACAAAACCTCTGTGTGTATTAATGGCTGAGTGTGGTTTGCCCTACAAAGTGCTCTGAGTAGTCAATAAGACTAGAAAAAGTGCTATATAAATACAGCCCATTTAACTTCACACTTTGAGCTGCCAGTGTTCACACATCACCCACAATCCTTTTCTCACACACATAAAGAACAGTTCCTAATCACTGTTCCTCTCTGGTGTAAAGTCTGGCCTGTACAGATTGTACTTTTTGTTCTACTTGTTTAGCACCAAAAACCTGAATTGCATATGTGACCACAGAAGCAGATCCATTCCCTCAGTGTGAAAGACCCCTGTCAAAGAGCAGATGCTTTGTGAAGATGCGTTACACCACAAAATATCAGATGTCCACAAAAAGAAAAAGAAATGATCCAATATTTGTTTTCTTAACGTTTGAATCAACCGTTCAACTTCTGCTTGAGCAAATATGTCATTTAATTAATGTTTTACAAGAAAAAGGGATGTATCTGCAATTAATTTAATTTAATTTAGTTCAGTCTAACCTCCATTTATCTGGATGTCTCTTGTTCCCATTTGGTCTGACATCCACCTACGCCATGTCCCATACTGTGTTCACAAACCTAGACACAGGGCCCTTCAATGCCAACTATCTGATCATGCAGATGGCCCAGAAGGACCAGACAGACCAATGTGGACTGCCAGTCATTTTACAACCATGGATGTCCTAAATGTTACGATTATTTATGTGATTGCTCAAATTCTTAAACACCTGTTCTGTTTTTAATAATTTACGGAGTGATGCTCTCATATAGGTAAAGCACTGACCTTCGCATTGCCTCCATAATAGGAAGTGAGCTGGAACCAAGACCATTCTGTCTACTTAATGCAAAGCTACAGTGATACACTAAATTGACAGACACTGAAGCAGTATTGATCTTTTAATCCATCTCTCAACAGGAAAGTAGTTGAGGGGAATGTCAAACTATTGTTTGTGATAGTTTGACTGTGCTCAAGTGTTTTCTATCAACATTTATTTTGTCTTTTCTCTGTGCTATGTGTTTCCCCCTCATAGATACTTCACATTCAATTTTTCCTTTTAAGGTCTGATCTGAACAACTATTATTGAACAAGTGATAGAACCACCCACATCAGTTTTACATCTACGAACACATTCACCTTGGACTGAAAACATTAATTTTCTGGTAAACAAAGAACTAATCTTAACTACCTGGTGATGAAAAAGCCAAAGATAGAAAAAAAAATAATCTTACAGCAAGATGTTCTCTGCTCTGATTAAAAGTTCTGACATTAAAAATTCTCAATATTTTTACTTTTAATTGGAACCCACCCCCCCACACACACACACACACACACACACACATATACATCTATATACATACAGTTGAAACCAGACGTTTACATACACTATTTAAAAAGACACATGCACTTTTTTCACACTGTCTGATGTGAAATCATAATAAACTTTTCCCGTTGTAGGTCAGTTAGGGTACAATTGAATGAAGGGTACACTGACCAGTTAGGATTACCATTTTTTTTCTATTTGCTAAATGCCAAAATAATGAGAGTGAGAATTTTTCAGGCAATTTTTATTACTTTCTTCAAAGATAAAATTTAAATACACATCTTTGGTATTTGGTACCATTTTCCTTAACTGTATGACTTGTGTCAAATATTTTGGATATCCTTCCACAAGCTTCTCTCAATAGTTGGCAGGAATTTTGGCCTGTTCCTCCTGACAGGACTGGTGTAACAGGGTCATGTTTGTATGCTGCCTTGCTTGCACATGCCTTTTCAGCTTTGCCCATTAATTTTCGATAGGAATGGCCACTCTAAAAAACATTGACTTTGTTATCCTTGAGCCACTTTGTAACCAGTTTGCCAGTATGCTTTGGGTCATTGTCCATTTGGAAGACCCATTTGCACCCAAGCTTTAACTTTCTGGCTGATGTCTTGAGATGTTGCTTCAGTATTTCCACATAATGTTCTTTCATCATGATGCCATCTATTTTGTGAAGTGCACCAGTCCCTCCTGCAGGAAAACAACCTTGCAACATAATGCTGCCACCCCCATGTTTCACAGTCAGGATGGTGTTCTCAGACTTGCAAGCTCCTTTATCCTGGCCAAACAGTTCAGTTTTAGTTTCATCAGACCACAGGACGTCTCCAAAAATTAAGGACTTTGTCCCTGTGTGCATTTGCAAACATTAATCTGTCTTTTTTATGTTTCTTTTGAAGTAATGACTTCTTCCTGGCAGAGTGGTCTTTCAGCCCATGTTAAAACAGTACTCGTTTAACTGTGGATAAAGACACACTCCTACCAGCTTCTGCCAGCATCTTCACCAGATCTTTTGCTTTTGTTCTTAGGTTGATCTGCACATTTTGGACCAAAGCACGTTCATCCGTGGGACACAGAACCTAGCTCCTTCCAGAGTGGTATGATGGCTGGACATTCCCATCTTGTATGTACTTGTGTATAATTGCTTGTACAGATGAACGAGGCACCTTCAGGCATCTGGAAATTGCACCCACAGATGAAACAGACTTGTGCTAGTCCACAATTCTCTTCCTGATATGTTGGCTGATTTCTTTCGACTTTCCCATGATGTTACACAAGGAAGCAGTGTGTTTCAGGTGTTCTTTAAATTACATCCACAGGTGTGTCTCTAATTAACCCAGATGTTATCAATAAACCTATCAAAACCTTCCAAAGATATGACATCAAATGTCCCAAATTTCTTAAAGGCATGGTAATCTTAGTGTATTTAAACTTTGGACTTTGAAGAAAGTAATAAAAATTGCCTTGAAAAATTCTCACTCTCATTATTCTGGCATTTTGCAAATAGAAAATAAAATGGTAATCCTAATTGACCTTAAACAGGAAAAGTTTATTCTGATTTCACGTCAGACAGTGTGAAAAAATGCATGTGTCTTTTTGAATAGTGTATATAAACTTCTGGTTTCAACTGATACATACATACATACATACATGCATACATACATACATACATACATGCATACATACATATATACATACATGCATACATACATGCATGCATATACAAACATTTTAGTTTATAATGGTAGCAAACATGAAAAAATATTTATTTAATTTTTAATTATTCATATATGTACCAGGGTGCCCTCACCCAAGACATAGTGATAGATTTATGCTCTCAAATGCAAGCAGTAACATGAACTCAATATACCAGTATATACTTTTTTCTTTTCTGTAGTTATATGTTTTCTACTTTCAAACTCCAGTTTCTGTTTCTGTTTCAAAACGTAGTGGTAGACCATGTACAAAAATAGACAAATTGTCCCGTTTTTTTTCGTCCTTGTTGGAAATTAAAGCCAGCAGGAACCAGTTGACCCGAGATGCCATGGGCAGGTACTTTCAGGACCTGTGTCTGTGCACTAGGGGTGTGTGTCTTTAAGTCCTTCTTCCCGTGGGAATGTTGTACCAACTCTGGATTCAACTTTAAAGCTTCTGTTCAAAGTCCAGTGTTTCCTTACATGTTGATGGGTAGCAAAGATAAGGTGGAAAACATAGGAAGAGAGCAAACTGACTAAGTTTGGGCAAGCAAACTTTTTTCTGTCACTTGGAGATTAAGAATTTTGATAGAAGGAACAGTTCAACAAGTTGTCTTGTTTTGATGAGCTGAACCAAACGAGCAGGATCCCAGAAGTCATAAGCCTCATCTCATAACAGATTGTTTTGTTCATCGGATGATCCAACAGGTTCGCACAAGAGATAGTTGCTGGTGGAGAATAAGTTGTAAGGATTTTTCACAAAAAATAGGTTGAGATTACAAAAGATATATTGGCTAAATTTTCACCTAGAAAAAGTAATGTCTCAGCTCAGCCTTAGATGGCAGTGAATGTCAGGGACAGTGAGCTGTGAGCTTCTCTCACCAGAAGCAAGTCACCCTCAGCAGGCCACCCTGGAAACTGCTTGTGTCCACCTTTCTACACATGAAAAAAATGCAAAAAAAAGAAAAAAAAAAAAAAAAAACGGGAGTGAGAAGTCAAATCAAGTCAACTTTATTTATAGAGCACATTTAAAACAAAAATTGTTACCCAAGTGAAACCAAAAATGTCTATGCTCAATACAACAACATCAATGGGAGTAAAATTAATGAGAAAAAAAACATACACTAATGACAATATTGAAGAATTAATGAAAACATTTAAAACATAGGAACACAGAACAAAAAAAAAAAATAACCCACTAAATCAACTCACACTGTTTGAAATGCCTGCGAGAACAGATGTGTTTTTAGCAGGGATTTGAAGTGAGGAAGGGAGGTGGCCTGCCTGATGTTGGGGGGCAGGTTGTTGGGGCCCATGACTGAAAAAGCCCGATCTCCTCTGAGCTTCAGTCTTGTTTTAGGAACAGTCAAAAGCAGCTGATCGGCTGATCTCAGGGCCAGCGAGGGAACGTATGGTTCCAGTAGCTCAGCAAGGTAAAGGGGTGCGAGGCCATTTAGGCACTTGAAGGTCAACAGAAGAATTTTAAAGACTATCCTAGTACGCACAGGGAGCCAGTGAAGGGAGGACAGAACTGGTGTAATATGTTCAGACCTACAAGTTCCGGTTAAAAGCCGACCAGCAGAATTCTGGACGAGCTGAAGACGTGAGATGGAGGCCTGGCTGATGACCCCAGTATAGAGTACATTGCAATAGTCCAATTGTGTCGTAACAAAGGCGTGGACTAGTTTCTCAAGGTTGGGTCTGGACAACACTGTCTTGAGCTTAGCTACCTAATTGGAAGAAGCTTTTCTGCAGAACAGAGTTGATTTGTTTGTCAAACTTGAAGTCAGAGTCTAAAACCATCCCGAGATTTTTACCAGACTGCTTAAGATATGGCTGAAGAGAGTCCAGGTTTACAGGATCAGAGGCGGCAGTTGAGCTAGGGCTAAAGACAATGACTTCAGTCTTCTCGTTAAAACTTATGAAATTTGAAGCCATCCACATCTTAATGTCGTCCAGACATTTTGGGTGAAGCGAGCAAACACTTGTAGGTTTCACAGGCAGGAAGATCTGACAATCGTCAGCATAACAATAGAATGAAAGACCATGTTTCCTCAGGATGGACCCCAGTGGGAGCAAATAAAGTGAGAACAGAAGGGGTCCAAGAATCGAACTCTGTGGGTCCCCGCAAGAAAGCAGCAATGAAGCAGAAACATTATTACCAACCTTGACACAAAAGCTCCTGTCACTCAGGTATGAGCAGAACCATTCTAATGGGCAGCTGTGGCTGAGTGGTTAGAGCAGTCATCCTCCAATGCAAGAGTTGGGGGTTCAAATTTACCAGCAGTCACATGCCGAAGTGTCCCTGGGCAAGACACTGAATCTCTCATTGCCTCTGATGTGTGTCCCATCATGTATGAATGTGATCTCAAAGCACTGATTAGTCTCTTTAGAATTTGTTCAATTAGCTTTGTATAGATCTAGTAGAGTGCTGTATGAATGGGTACAGACTGTAGTGTAAAGCGCTTTGAGTATCTGGATAAGATAGAAAAGCGATAGTGCAGTCCATTTAATGCAGCACCTGTAATCCCAACACACCGTTCCAGCTGTGATATAAGGATACTGTGGTCAACAGTATCAAAAGCAGCAGTAAGGTCCAGGAGTACAAGAAGAAGAAGAATTGTAAACAGACTGGAGTCCTGACAATAAAAAACTGTGTTGTGTATGTGAACACATTTAATGGTAGTCCACATTAGCTTCAGCTTTAAATCATGATCCTAATGACTTCATGTGAATCAGATTATTACCTTTAGATAAGGGTGAGAAAATACTTTGGGAAGTAAACCATAAATTCATTAAACAATATGTAACATATAAATCAGATTTATTGTTTATATCTATATCTCAGAGAACTGGTTTAGTTTCAAGATACAGTAATAATGGTTGACCTTAAACCCCTTGAATATTCTTTTATTTTTTCAAGTCTTTTTACAAACTATTATCTGCTACTAAACCTTTGTTTTTACAAAATCTCACTCAACCTCTTTGTACTCTTATTTGAAGATGATTTATTTTCCAAAAAGGAAACAAAACTCACCCACAACCCTGACATACCTGTATCAGACAGCAAGGTTTACTCATTATTTCTTGTTTCCAAACAGTCTGCTACACTTTTATTTCACATAAACAGAAATGATGGGTGATTAATTCTTCAATCTAACTGCATAAACATTATAGGTTAAAAATAAGTCAAAACAACATTTTTAAATGACGCTTGATCAATTGTTTTATTCAGTTATGTTTTCATTTTATAAAGTAATATTGCAGATTTTTTTAAGGGAAGTTATGTGGAAAAGTTAGGAACAATTAACATCTTACCTGTTCTTCAAAGCTTTTTGAACAACCTTAATTTGAAGAAACAGACTTTAATGCTAACCAGAGACATGGTCAGTGTTAAATGGCTAGTCCAAGAGGAGCAAAGACACAAAGTGGATTGATGCCATCTTAAAACACCCAAGTTTCTAAGATTTCAAGAGTTTATAGCCAATATTTTCATGAAGTAATGCACTGTCATCAGTTTTATATTCCATCAAATCCTGGAATATCATAATATTTTTGCCAGAATACTGTGAAATGTAAGACAGAGCATAATTGTATGAATCACTATGAAATCATGAGGATTAGGGTTGTGATTAGGGTCTTGGTCTCTCTTAGGCTAGCTGTTAGCTTTTTTATCTGGTTAAAAATTACCATAGGTTTTTTTTTTTTTTTTTTCTGAACTGAGCTATTTACCACAGGTAAGATTGTTCATAACCTTTCAAAAGAATTCCAGCTCAATCTAAGCTATTCTTTTAGGCTATATTCTTTGCCTTGTTTGCAGTGTGAACTGATAAATCAAGAGAAAGACAGTGAAGGAAAAATGGTTGCTTTAACAAGTAAAGGTTTAACAGAGAAAAATAAAAATAAAAGACAGATTGTGAGTTGTACTGGAATGCCTCCCACAGAATCACTCCCACTCTTCCTCGGGTGCCCACGCACTCTCTGCTACCGTGACGTCCACGCTCTCTTTTTCTTTACTCCTACGCTCAGCTGCAGAGGCGTTCTGCTCTCCTCTCATTCATACAGTGCCACGTTATTTCCATACTCCTGAGTGGATTGGCTGTGCATTGAGCAAAAAAAAAAAAAAAGACTGCAGAGGAAATAGAGTAGGCAGAGGAAGAGGAGGAGGAAGCACCATGTTTGGCTTCCTCCAGACACATCAGATTTCTGATCATGCTGGGTTCGTGATCAGAACTCACATGAGTGCCAGACTCTGCAGATAGAACCGTATTTTTGATAATCTCGCTAAGACACACGTGTTTATGCAACGTTACAACTCACTGTTGGATCAACGTGGCCCTGATTAGTCAGGCGTCACAGATCCTGATCCATGTGTGTCCGAGCTGCAGGCTCTATCAATACAATGACTAAAATAGATATTTGCTTTATTTTTTCTTCATATGAATAATCTGTTGTGTAATTTTAGATAAATGTATCGATAGTTTTATGTGTAAAAACCCACGAGGAGCTCAACAAAATTAATTAGGAACATGATGTGCTGTGGATCGAAAAACTAAACAGCTCCTACAGTTACCACTTTCTCAAACAACACAGATGCCTGAAGGGTTCAAGATGTACCCGGGGTTTCAGTGTGTAGAACAAAGCAGGATCAGACTTTTCACCACTTGATCCTCCTCCCATAAAAACAGATGTTGGCGAAAACAGAGAAGAGCGCAGCATTTCAAGTTTCCTGCTAATGGCGTGTGTCCTACAGCTAATAATGGATCCAGAAATGGATAGAGACATTAGGTAGCGAGAAGAGAGACGAAGAAGAGGTTCAAGGTTACAACTCAGCTTGTGGGATTCTGTGGAAAGGTTTTGAACCTGATGTGTTACCTGTTATAGCTAGCTCGCTGAATGACCTCAGTTTGGAGAAATAGAGTTTAATTTTGAGTCGATTGATGAGCTAAAGGCTAGTCCGAGCAGGGCTAAGATCATCGGGATTTGTTGACCTTCCAAAAACAACTCAAATGTAAGGATCTGGTATTGGTTTGAACCTAAGGTTTTTTAAGCAGGGAGGACTTAGACAACTCAGGTTAAGAGTAAAGAAAAAGTATTTAATGAAAAAACAAAAGGGCTGACATGGCAGCAAAAAGTTACATGAATAAACAAGAGGTCATGAAGGGAGACAAAAACAAAGACGTAGTGCAGGGCATGAAACAGGAGCCAGGAGTCTTCATGAGGAACACAGACAACAGAACACACAGACTTAAATACACCAACACTGACGAGACCAATGACAAACAGCTGGGAGGAACAAGAGCTGAAGAAAACAGGGATTTAATGAGGGAATAATAACTTGGACAGACCACAAGAGGGAGACACACTAGGAACAGAGTCAAATACCACGATCAGGAAAGGAAATAAAGACAAGATAAACACAAATAAACAGAGAAAAAGGGCAGACTATGGCAGCAAATCTAAAATTAAACAATCAAAGTGATTAATGCAATGGGTATTTTGAAAACATTTACATTGTTACTACCATATCATGCCACAATTTACTTAGAGTTTGATATGGGCAGTTGCAGTAGCAGTTAGCTGCAGCAATTCTGGTGACCTGGGAAGCTTCAATTACGATTATCATAATAATTCTGACAGAATAACCATGTTCTGCAAAAATAACAATGGTGCAAAAATGTATAATAAAGCAGTAACATAAACTGTTTTTTTGTTTTAACTTGGAGCTGTTTTAATGCAACAGAAGAGCTACAGCTAGCTGCTACCGTTGCCGCTATTTGCACATCCAAATAACCTTTGATGTCTACATAAATAATCAGGTGACATGAAACTGGCTTCAATGCACCGTATGTTCCGCCGTACACGTCGCACCAGTCCAAATATGTTTAATAAAGTTGAAAAATCCATAAATATGTCGCTTCACCGTATACATCACATCTATTATGCGTCACCACTGACAACCCAGAAATATGAGCTGGTGCTGTGCCAAAAATCGATGGGCTGCCACGGGAGCATGCATGGGAGAACTTTAACTAGAATTTAACAAGATTAACACTTAAAAACAAGTATTTGTTTGCTCGAAATTATAGAAAAGGTTTGTCTCAGTCTAAATTTGGCTTAATAAATGTACTTTGACGGTCAAATCAGCTGCATTTCAAAACCCGATTTGTGGAAACGGGCATGCACAGGGGGTCGAGCCTCTAAACATTTCTTAGAAATTTAAGAAGATAAACACCTAAAAACAATTGTTTGTTTGCTCAAAATTATAGTAAATGTGTGTCTCAGTGTAACTTTTCCTTAATAAATGCACTTTGACTGTCAATTCAGCTGCATTTTCCAAAGTCCATTCGCAGAAACCTGAACGCACAGAGGTCGACTCGCTGTCCATTTATTCAAAATTTAACAAGTTAACCACCTAAAACAATTATTTGTTTGCTCGACTTGAGGGTAAAGGTGTGTCTCAGTTGAACTTTTACTTAATAAATGCATTTTGCCGGGGCGACGCAATAAAATGAAGCTGATTCGGTTGCTCCAGGCAGACGACGGTGGCAGGCTGTGGCAAGCCAATTGTGTCATTAATAGCCACTTTTACCTATTACATGATAGAATGTCATGCCTTACTTCTCGAGTGCCAACTAGTGGCTGAAAATGGTAGTGTTCAATTTTTCAGTCAAAATGAATAAAAACTGTCTCAGTCAAAAATTGGTTTATAAATATGGGAAAACATCCATAAATACGTCACAGGATATTCAAATTATGCAAAAAAGTGTGACTTATACAGCAAAAAATATGGTATGTAAAATACAGTTTGAATGTACGGTTATGAAATGTTTGAGACTGGACCCCACCTCAACTCGTTGTTAACTTTTCAATATAGTCAGAATTAAACTTTATTCCTCTAAACTGAGGTCATTCAAAGTTATATCAAGAACATGTAGGATGTTGACTGTTCATAAACTTTCCACAAGACCTTGTTTAAAAAAATCTGAACCATCCCTTTTGTTTTCTATTAGTTCAAATGTCAAAGCACAGATATAAATTATGTAAAAAACAACAACATGAATGCTTATAATGAATGGGCAGATATAACAAAATTAAGTTTGGCTCCAGTCATAATTTCATCTATTACAGTTTGTAAACTTTTTTTTTTTAAAGTAGAATAAGTTAGTATGAGTGAGCCGTAAACAAACAAACAAAAAAAAGACAAATATTTATTAAAAAAATAAAAAATAAAATAAAACTTTATGGTGTACTTTGGAAGCCATGCTGATCAGTCAGTGTGAATGAAAATTAATATTTTTAACATATGTTTTTATGTATAATTTTTAAATCCATCCTCTTGAAGTACAAACTGTTAATTTTTTCAATCTTGCATTGAAGGTTAAATGTTTCATGTAATAAAGTTTTAGTATAATCATAATAAAAGAAAAATAAATTTTTTTAATTAAATCTGTGATACAGATTCTTCCTAAAGTCATGCATGGATTACATTTTAACTTCAGTTTATCTAAATCTTTTATTCCAGATTGTACAGATTCTGTCAAAACAAATTTTGTTTTTATCTCTTCTCTTTTTCTTTTTTCACCCTGAGTAGTTCTGCGGCATTTTAAAGTCACACATCATAGAGCACAAAAAAGATGTTCTGTTTTAAGTTATTCTAACTTTGTCAGGGATATTTTTAGGAATTTGACTCTGTGATTATTGTTTTAACAATATGACTGATTTATGACATTTCTGCTATTTTTCAAAAAGCTTAACTTTCTTGTGTGCCCCTTTAAAAAAAAAACGCAGTTCGACTGTAAGTTTATTTAACGGGTTCATGCGATGTCCTGATGATGTTGCAGATTATTTAAATGTAGCTAATGGTGCAGGAACGTGTGGCTGTGTTGTGTAATGTTGGTCTTAGCGTGAGTTTATGAAAACCAAACCTCACTCGTACACTCAGCAGAATTAAAGAAGCTACGAGTGTTTAGTCAACTTTGACAGGAAGCCTGTGGCAGCTATAAAATAAAATGCTTCTTTAAAGAATATTCACAACAGCTGCAAAGTTCAGTTCGGAAAATAAAAAATCCAAAAAACCTTTTTTTCCACTTTGCATGTTTTAAAAACATCAACTATTTTGAAATTCATGTCATTTGGTGCCTTTTAATATTTTGTAGCTACAGTAGAGGGAAGTGAGCATTTAGACCATATCTTACTCATTAGAAACAATTAAAAATGTTTACGAGAACATTTAATTTTCCAGTTCTGTATTTTGATAGCCGACTCAAGACAAAAGTCCATTCTGAATTGATAACTGTGTTTATAAACCGTCATGTCTGAGCCTCCTGCTGAAGCAACAGCTTGCTTTAAAACCCCTTTAAGATGCAGGTAAAAGTTCTTGTTTGCAGAGTTTTAAGGCACCGTTTGCGTGTCCCTCTGCACGTCCTCCATTTGGGTTTGTGTTTCCTGCCATGCTGCAAAGTAATCTGTCTTTGGCCTAGCCCAGTGGGGGTCAGGAAGGTGTGGTAAAGGTGGTGGCCTTTGCATGAACCACTCGGACGAAAGGTTACGGCAACACAAATCTCCTCCTCCGATCTGACAGATCGAGATTAAGTTCAGAGACTTCGGCAAACACAAGCTCAGTTTTCGTCAACATTTAAGGTGCAGTTTTACCTGCAATAAAATCTCCACTTCGCCCAAAGCAGTGCGTCATGTTCTTGTTGCAGTTCCTCACTTTGCTGCCAGTGAAACATCATGGGCAGTTGATGGAGCTAATATTTACCAAAGCTCATTGAAGGTGATTGTAACCCTTAAGTTGGGTCTCAATTTAGTTGTGTTAGCAAACAACCGACAAGATTAAATTACTTAAAGAGGTAAAACCTTTGAAAGCTCCTGAGCACTCCTAAGGACTGACCCTAACCACATGCACGGTGTTGATGTTGTTTGTAAATCAGCTTATGATGCTTCATTTTTCTCTGCTCCACGACACCTATGCATGCATACAAAAAAAATGTTGCTTGAAGTTTCTTTAAATTTCAAATTACTCACTTTTAATGTGCTAAAAACAAACAGCTAAATTGATCAATTGCATTAACATGTGTGTCATTAAAAAGTAAACTATCCATCCATCCATTATGTTTACAAGCTTTTTCCTTTTCAGGTCACAGAGGTCACTGGTGCCCATTTCCAGCAGTCACTGTGGGAGAGGTGGGGGACACCCTGGATAGGTCTCAGTCCATCACAGGGACAAACGAGACAAACAACCATTCGCTCTCTCACTCACACCTAGGGACAATTTAGAGTTACTAATCAGCCTAACATGCATGTTTTTAGCCTGAGGGAGGAAACCGGAGCACCCGGAGAAAGCACAGACATGCACGGAGAGAACATGCAAACTACACCCAGAAAGGCCCCCGGCCGGGGTTCGATCCGACGACCTTCTTGCTGAGAGGTGACAGCTCTACCAACTGTGCCACCGTTTTAGCCCATAAAGCAAGACAGTTTAAAAAGAATGTTTAAAATGACTACAATGTTTTTGCTGTTTGTTTTGTTTGTCCAGGGCACGTGGTGATATTGAGCACAAGTGAAACAGGGTGCTACTGTGCATTTTTGAAGAGCCTCATATTTTAAGTCCACAACAATGCACCAAGTTTTTTTTAACAATCTCCACTTTGGAATGTGTTTGAAATGAGTTTCACTTTTTTCCTAAAAATCAAAAGAAATAAACAAAACTCTGTTTGTTTGGATGGGATGTGCAAACGCAGCAGAAAATCTTCCTTGTAAAAAGTATCTGGAGTAGCATGGACCCAATAAAACAGAAGAGAAATATGTAAATTATATTTAATAGTGACTTAAAGTGAAATGAAGTCTAAGTTTGCTAAATGAAAATGCATGATTTTTACACAAAAAATAGTTGTAAAAAAAGACAATTGTTTTTGTAGCATCACCTAAAATCTAACTTTCCCTCCAACTGCAACTTTGGATCAAATGAGCAGCAGTCACTGAGGCCACTTGCTCCATGTCTGCACCTGACTTCAGTCCGTCTGACCTTTCAGTGCCGTTCAACCACCCTGACTCCCACTGTGACCTCACATTCTCCGGTCAGAGGTTAAGGCCTGATCAGACGTGTTTATGAAGATGGCCCGAGTTCAAGGGCTCTGCTTGCCTCTCTGTTGACGAAAGAGGAAACAAGGGATAGGGTTCCAGCAATAAATAAAGGCGGAGGGGTTATCTGGTCTTCTGTAAGAACAAATCGATCCGTTTGTGTATTTGTGGGGTGAGAGAGTTCGTTGGCCACCGTCCCAGCAGAAGTGCTGAGGCAGTGGCTGCAAGTGTTGCTGCGGAGGCTGCGCTTAAATTATTGCTCATCATATATTTTGCTGAATGTCATTTGCTAGATGCTGGTAAATTATTATAAAGAATAATAAAATTTTAAAAAATCACAGCTGAGTCATCCAACCAGGAAGGAATGGAGAGTGTTCCAATCAAAGTGCGCTAATGCTGCCCTCTAGTGGTCTAAATATGGTACTGCAGCATTTAATAGAACCAAACACACACCTACACACACACATACGTGTTTTCATGAAATATAAGGACGTATGACAAACATAGGACAAATGGGTACGTGCCTTTCCAAAGGTTCTAGAGGCCTGAGAATCGAATGGTTTTCAACTCATGCTTCCAGGAAAACATAAACATGCCCTTATATGTCATGAAAACAAGAACCACTCCACACACACAAACTTGTGATAAATTATTAAGAAAAATCTACACATCGTTTTATTGCAGGAATTACACATCATGAAATGGGAAAAATATATATTCTGTTTTTAAATCACTGTGACCAATTCAACGGTGAGCCAGTAAACTGATGGGGTTTTTTTTTTTTGTTTTTGTTTTTTTACATTTTATTACATTTTATCATAGTAGAGTGTAGACTGGATGCAACAAATTGCTCTAAAATAGACAATGTTTGGAGATTTTCTGAATCAACAAGTGTCTGAATTGAACTGAATTCTAAATGTGCTAAAAATGCTAATCTGTAACTCTTCCCAACACGTAAATCTTTAATGTGCAACCACGACTTCCTGATTCTAATCTTGATGACTGCTACATTTTACACTTAATCCAACAAGGTTTTTTAAAAAAAAAAAGGAATTCACAAACAGGAACAGTCAAGTAAACAAGCAAAACAGCAAGTACATGTTAGTATACAGTATATACAGTACATGTGCATTTATTTGGGAACTAAGATGAGGAAGTTCTAGTGAAAAACACTGACACATACTGTATTTCAAAGTGAAGCTCTGTGAAAAGGTTTTACGCATTTAAACAATTTTGTAGATGACTTTTTGAACAACTTAAATTTGGAGAGATAGAGTTTAAAAATAAAATGGCATTAGATAAAGTAACAGCAAGGGCATTCAGTAATATATATGAAGAAATTACAACTCACACACAATTGCTATCTCATTCAGATGCATTCATACTACACACACACACACACACACACACAAAACCAGTCAATGAGATTTCAGTGCTGTTTTTTTTTGTTAATATGGCGGTCAAACATTGATCGATTGTTTATGGATACATGGAATTTCAGATAAACTCAACATAATCTTTTAAACTTTATAAATAAAAATTGGCTTAATAGCACACAATGAATACAGTAATAACCTGAGGAGATTATGATAATGTTAAAAAGGAATGTATGGTATTTACAACAGAGTACATGACTGTCTGCAACATGTTTGTGAAATGGTGTGTGAAACCAGTGGTAAGTCCCATCCTGTTCATTAGTAGATTTAAACAAAGTACTAGGTGTGAATATTTTCAAGGTGTAGTTAAATGTGCGGGATTGTAACAAAAGGGAAAGTTAACAGAAAGCAAAGGCAGACAATTCAAATTCAATAGCACCTGACCTCCACAAACAGCCCTTGGAAAATGACCACCAGTGAACCAGTTTCAGGGGCTTGAACTCAGTGCAGTGGTAAACTGGGAGCCATTCTTCAGAAACGTGTGATCGTGTTTCAGCTTGGAGCAAAATGGCTTTTTGGTCTCTGTGTTTTGGTTTGTAAAGTTCAATCTCCGGCTGTTCCTCTTCGTTCACACATGCCAGGCGAGGAAGTAGCACCATTTAAACAGGAAGTAAAGCTGAGTTTTTTTAAGACGCTGACGTTGGGTTTATGTCCTCTTCATGCACACCTGACAGCGGCTTATGTGGGTTTGGAGATTGCCTGCTTTTAGAGTTGTTGGGACAGGTTTCCTGGAAAACAAACAACAATAATTGTCAGAGGTAAATCTTATTGGGATGTACAAGAAAATCAAATAAAGAAAATAGGCTCAATTCTAAAATATGAAAACTTATCACTTCCCCATTAATAAAAAATTAAAGCTCATTTTTACATTTGACCTCAGACACATCTATGACATGGGTCTGCAATGTTTTTGATAAAAATATACATTTTTTTGTTTATTTGTTTATTTATTTGGATCCCCAATAGCCATCTCTTCTTGGGATCAACATAATTTAAAAACATGTATTACAAAGACAGTTACATACACTTAATATAACATTAGTAGAATAGCATTATATGATAATTAATTCATAAATGTAAAATTATAACATTTTATATAATAAAATAGTTTATTATTTTATTATATAAAATAATAATAAAATAGTTTAGCAGGACTCTTTTAAAAGCTCTAGCAGTTGTTACATTAAACACAGATGAAGGAAGAGAGTTCCAGTTTTTCATTCCTCTAACAATAAGTGTTTTGTCCAGCATTCCAGTTGCATGGTGGATGAGTAAAACAACCTTTGAAAGCATGCCTTGCATTAAAATTGTGTAAAGTTTGGCTAAATAAAAGTTGATTATATAAAACATTTGGTATCTTAGATACCACAATGTTTCTAAAAAAAAGCAAAAAAAAAGCAGGAAAGGGCAATTTCAACCTTAATTTTAACCAAAGGCCAACTTAATGCTTTGTACAAACTGATAATATTTGCATATATGGAACCATTCAGTGCAAGATGAGTTGCTGTATTTTGGACTAATTGTAGTTTGGTTAAGTATTTTTCTGAAGCACTGGACCACACCATGGGATAATACTGCAAGTGATGCAAGACAGCTATGTTAGTAATTAAATTGTGTTAACTGTGTTAAATAATAATAACAAGCCATGTCTGTCCCTTTGCTCGGTAAATAAAAATATTTATGTCTTGTACTTACTTACCAGGCACTTATGAATATATACATGTACAGTACATATACATATGTATATATACAGTATATGTATTCTTAGATGTGTATGCATGTAAACATATATATCTAGGTTATTCATGAATGTAAGCACCTTGTGCATATTGTCTTTTTCCAAATTTGTGTATTCTGCTTCTTTTTGATTATTTCATGTTTTTTTTCTGTATTATTAGAACAGGCTACTGGATGCCTCGAATGTTCCTCTGGGATTAATAAAATATCTAACTCTCTAACTCTCCATCCATCCATCCATCCATCCATCCATCCATCCAGCCATCCATCCAGCCATCCATCCATCCATTCATCCATCCATCCAGCCAGCCAGCCAGCCAGCCAGCCAGCCAGCCATCCATCCATCCATCCATCCATCCATTTATCTAGCTAGCTAGCTAGATAGCTATCTAGCTAGCTAGATAGATAGCTAGCTAGCTATAAAAGATTCATTTAAAGAAGGGAAACAAATTTATAGTTTGTTCCAATATTGATAAAGAATTAAAACACTGAGCTCTGCAGGTCTCTGTGATGTAAAATGACAAATGTAAAGTGAGTAAAGTGAATAAATGATATGTTAATTTTGGCCGCTGCAGTGGGACCAAAGAACCACCGGTGGCAGACCCTGCTCCAGGAGGTGTAGATGTTAGTATTCAGTATTTGGGACCGCCTGTGCATTTAGGCAAAGAGGGAGCTTAAACCACAAGAGATCATCGAAAACAAAACTATCAGGGGTTTTACTTTGTTCTCTAACAGTTTGTGTGAACACAGGTGGTGTAACGTACCTAAACATGTCACTGTCTTCGATGGTAGCGAGCCAGAAGCTGTAGGAGTTGGCGTAGTAGTTGCAGGTTCCTCGACCATGACACTCGATGAACGGAGCGCTACGGAACTCCTCCAAACAGGATCCAGGAGAGGCCAAGGCCTGGCCCGAACCCTCAGCACCTGCACTGGTGTGCTGCACGGAGAATTACAAAGAGAAGGCAAAGAAAAGAAAGGAAACGTTACTTTCTGTGATTAAAATGATTTCTCTAAATATAGGTTGGTTTTTTTGTTCTTCAATTAACCAAATTATACAAACTTAGATCTAAATTAAAGCTGGACTGATCAATAAACCTAAAAAGATTATAAAGCTTTACCACGTTTGTCATTCTAGGAATCACAATTGTGTGAATGTTTATGAAGCATTCACACAATTATGATTCATTTTTCTTCCATAAAAAAATTCAGCATCTTTTGCGTTCCACAATTTTTGTGCTACTTCAACAAATCATAAATCAAAACATTCAGCTCTTTCAGGAGAAGGGTGCTATGACTTTTGGCATTGGTGCATCTTTAGCTTTTTAAAATATTTAGTCTTTTCTGCCACTTACTTTCTCATAGAAAATGAAATGAGCTCATTTTACCTCCTTCAAATCTTTAGATCTGTTTACAACCTTTTACTGCTCCTTTCACATTTTTTCTGCTTCAGCTTCCTTGTGCAAATTTAAACTTTTTTCAGCTACTTTCAGCTATTTTCAGCTGTTCTGTGCTCCTTTCAGCTTCTTTCTGCTAATTGTAAAATGTCTGTACTTCTACTAACTTCTTTCTGCTAATTTCAGCTACTTTCAGCTGTTTTTTCAACTGTTTTATGTTCCTTTCAGCTTCGTTCAGCTAACTGCAACATTTTTATGCTTCTTCTAACTTATTTCTGCTAACTTCAGCTTGTTATGCTCCTTCCAGTTCATTTCAACAAGTTTCAGCTAATTCTGCTCTTTCAGCTACCTAAGCTGTTTTATGCTAATTTTAGCTTTATCAGCTAATTCCATTTTTGTTGCACTCAGTTATACTTTTTTCAGCAACAATGTGTTCTCTCTACTTCCGTTTTGTAATTTCAGCTTCTTTCTCCCTTTTTTTAACTATGTTTCAGCTGGTTTTATGCCTATTTCAGCCTTTTTTAAGTAATTTCCACGTTTGTGCTCATTTCTGCTTTCGTTCAGTTTTTTCATTTACTCTATTTATACAGGTAATCTCATTGAGAGTTTAACTGGGCAAATGTGTTCTTTCTGCTTTCTTCTGCTATTTTTAGCTTTTCTACTTTTTTCATTTAACTTATTAGCATATTTTAGCCAATTTAAGCTGTTTTCAGATAAATTCAAGTTTTTCATGCTAATTTCTGCTACTTTTAACCTAATTAAATTATTTATGCTAATTACAACTTGTTATGCTCCTTTCAGCTTGTTTATTCTAGTTTCAGTTATTTCAGCTACTATTTACCTGTTTTTATGCTAATATTAGCTTTTTCAACTAATTCCACATTTTTTGCACTCATTTCAACATTTGTGTTATTTCTTTTTTCTCTTGCTGATATACGCTTGTTCTACATTTTCAGCTGTATTTCTGCAAGTATTTTAAACTAAACTAATTTCAACTGTTTTTCAGCAAGTTCTGCTTTAAGCATAAGTTCTGCAATAAGCATTCACACTTTATTTTCACAGGAATTGCAACTTCTTTAGTTAAAATTCAAGAAAGAGCCAAATAGAGCTTTCCTTCTGTGATACATGAACAAGATTTACTCGGAGTGAATTAACTCACCATAACGAAGGAGTAACCAATCCACAGAGAGTCCCAGTCTTCAGGGCATGGTGGGATCATGATGGTCTGACTGTGAACAGCTATCACCATGGCTGGAGCTTCACACACAACACATCTGCACATGCACAGATTAAATTAACACTTGTTATTGTTAAATACACAGCTGGAACAGTGGTAAGGACAGAGTGATTGACAAACCTGCTTATAAAGGGTTTGATGCTGTCCCCGGTAATAGGTGCCATGCTCATGGGCATGGGCTCGGGTGAGGTGAGCCAGTAGGAATAATCATTACGAGAGGCAAAGTTGCAAACGTTGTTGATATTGCAGAACAGGAAGGGCATAGGGCTGAACTTTTTTAGACAGCTGCCTGCCGTACCTGAAACACAGAAACCCACAGCTTGTAGTTCCACCTCAAAGCTTTTTCACGTTTCTCCTCTACATTTCTGTGTGTTTGTTTTTGCCCCCCTTGACATGTTCCTCACCCAAGTCTTGTCCATGGGAGCGTTCATTGCCTTGCACATAAAGTAAAGAGTAGCCGTCGTATATCAGCCTAGTCCCATAAGGACATAATGGAATGTCCACTGCTTGGCTGTGACGAGTCACCAGGAAGCCATGATACATGGAGGATGGGCCAGGTGGACCCACTTGACCTGGAACACCATCGGGTCCTGGAGGGCCAGGATGCCCTCTGGGTCCTGAAGGATAAATAAGTTAGAACATGACAGCCTGACAGTAAACACCAACCACATTTCATTCCTACGAATGGCTCACCTTGTGGCCCCGGCAGACCAGGCTCTCCTTTTGCTCCTGACTGACCGTTAAACCCAGGGAGCCCATCATCACCTTTTGGACCTGGAATACCCGTCAAACCTGACAAAAAAGACAAGACCAAAGTTATAGTTTCAATCATCATTGACTATTACAGGTGAGCAGAAAACAAAAAGGTTGCTTTAAAAACTGGAAATATTCTGAAGGAATGCATGTGTCCTGCGTTAAAGTTTTAAACTAAAATAATCTTGGAAAAAATGAAAACATTTTAACATTGTTGGTCAAATCTGACTCAAAAGGAGGCCTCATGCAACCTGTTAGTACGTAGAATATGTGTTAGGAAAGATGCTCAACTACTACTACATAAAAACTTGTGGTTAATATTTGTGACATTGACAGAGTTGTAGCCATTTTTTCCTGTTTAAGGTTGATTAACTGTGGCGGACATCTTGAATCAGGCTGACTTAAAAAACGTTGTCAGTTGTGGATGTTCAGCGAATATTTATTTTCTTAGAGTTTTATTACAAGTTATTCAGTGGTTAGAGGTATTTTACTAACAGATAGACAGGGTTGACGCCAACCATCCATCCATCCATTATCTTTACCCGCTTGTTCCATTTTGGGTCACGGGGGTCGCCGGTGCCCATGCTCAGCAATCACTGTGCGAGGGGCGGGGTACACCCTGGACGGGTCGCAAGTCCATCACAGGGACACATAGAGACAAACGAGACAAACAACCATTCACTCTCTCACTCACACCTAGAGACAATTTAGAGTTATCAATCAGCCTAACATGCATGTTTTTGGTCTGTGGGAGGAAACCAGAGTACCCGGAGAAAACCCACGCATGCACAGAGAGAACATGCAAACTCCACCCAGAAAGGCCCCTGGACCGGGGTTTGAACCAAAGACCTGCTCGCTGAGAGGCAGCAGCTCTACCAGTTGCACCACCGTGCTGCCTTGATGCCAACCAGTAATGTCAAAATTTTAAACAAAGATCTTTAAACTGAAGTGCTCAAATAATGTGATACATGTAGTTTGCTAACACAACAGATAAACAAACACAGACACACAGAGGAAGTAACATGTATGTCTGTTTTTTGACAGCAGGTGACAACAAAGCTCACCTTGCTGCCCTTTTTGCCCAAGAAACCCAGATGGGCCCTGGGGACCAGGCAATCCTGGATTTCCTGGGAAACCAATGTCTCCTTTGATGAAGGTCTGGGGGCCAGGGGGGCCAGGAAGAC
This sequence comes from Nematolebias whitei, assembly GCF_014905685.2. Taxonomy (NCBI): domain Eukaryota; kingdom Metazoa; phylum Chordata; class Actinopteri; order Cyprinodontiformes; family Rivulidae; genus Nematolebias; species Nematolebias whitei. The sequence continues at coordinate 25,372,048 of NC_056510.1, forward strand.
CTTCATTACCTGGTAAATACAGTTTTATTAGAATATATAAAATTCAAAATGATCAGTGAGGTTTTGGTATTAAAACTAAATAGTTATTTTCCTCTTTTATTACCTTTTTCTCCAGGGAATCCTCGGTCACCTCCTTCTCCTTTGAATCCAGCATCCCCAACAGAACCCTTGGTACCTAAATGGGTATATGAGTTTCAATACTCATCATTTGAATTAAAAAAAATCTAACATAAATCCAATTTAAAATGATTACAGATATAGAAATCAAGTAAATTTGATTTAAAAATGTTAAAATATCGTGGAGCCAATATGCAAATCTCATCAAGTTTAAAGATAAAAAATGCCCAAAAACAAAAAAACAATGTTTTTATAATAAATTCAAATACCATTATGTTACTCAGAAAGGCCATAAGTGCAAATTACAGTGTTTAAATGAGAAAACAGACTAAGAAAATAATTGTTTGTTCAAAATATTTTGTTGGAAAGGCTCAATCTGAGAGTTGTGGTCGATCAACCCAACTGTGATTCAAGAGCTGTTTTTCTTTGGGGTTTGCTTCACTACTTCAAGAAGTTGGCAGCTTGGTGTTTGAATCAGCTATGAAGTCATTCTGCATGATGTCAGAGAACGTCTGAAGATACCGTAAAGCCATTTACCCCAAAGGCTCAAGATGACTCATGTAACAGCAGTCAAAACACTAACCACCCACCAAAGAGTGACTCAGCAAAAGTGATCAAATAGTACCAGAAACACTAAATCATTGCCCGCATTTGAATCTTAAGCACATTTCTCAAAGTGACTTGAAATGGGCTTTAAAATAATCAACAAAATGTGTATAAAAAGTCCTGATGCATGCTCAATAATCCAGGTAGAAAAATCTAAAAAACTTAAATCTGGTCCTCTGTATAAAAAGTGTTAACATTTTGCAGGCTAATGCCAAAAGACTAGTGGACTACCAAAATAGGGAAGAAAAGTAAATTAAAATATTTTTTCAAAAGTATCATCTTGAGCAAATCTAACTAGAGCAAAGACATTCAGTGGGAAACAAAAGGTTTGTCAAATAAAATCAACATTTCATGGAGGTGGACGTACACTGTAAATTATATTCTGTCACATTGTGAGGACTCACCTGGGAAGCCTGGAACACCCTGTAATCCTCGTTCTCCCTTCTGACCGTCAATACCAGGGAGTCCAGTTGGACCCTGCAGAATTAATCATTTTGAACAGCTCTTACTTTCATGAGTCAGTAATCTGTCATGTAAATAACACGTGGAGTAAGAGACAAAGTGTGAAAACCGTCTAATGACATACAGGAAGTCCAGGAGTTCCAGGGTCTCCCTTGTGTCCTGACTCTCCCTGGTAACCAGGTAAACCTGGAGCACCAGTCTCTCCTTTTTGTCCATCTCTGCCTGGCACACCAGCAGGTCCTGGTGCTCCCGAGGATCCTGTTTATAATACAACACAAGAAGTAATCTTTATTTTGCCATCTATAAATTTTGCTATATTTCTGACAGGAAAGCATCATAAACATTAAAAGTTAATTTCATGTCATTTTTCATCAGACCTTAACACAGTACCTGTTTCACCAACTGCTCCTGTTTCTCCCCTCTCTCCTTTGGGGCCTTCTACAGAGATGCCTGGAGGACCTGGCTCTCCTGGTTCTCCCTGGGGTCCCAGTGGGCCTGGAAGTCCTTTGTCTCCTCTGAGGCCAGGGATACCTGGATGACCTGGCATGCCAGGTACACCTGCACCACCTTTGTCACCTGGAGAGAAAAAGATCAAGCTGCATGGAAAAACAGATTTCGGTCATAGGTTCATAGAAGCCAGTGATGGACGAGTTATTACCTTTGACACCAAGAGTTCCAGGTGGTCCAGGCAAACCTACACCAGGTAGACCTGCAGAAAATAGCAGAGACATATTTATTTGATTTAAAATAACAATAAAAAAGATAGGTTACTTAGAGTTAAGTACTGTATTAATAAGCTCATATAAACTCAAAGCAGTGCATCAATCTTTCATCAATGTAAATTATTAGTATTAGTCTAATTATTGGGACACAGTCCTTTAATTAATTGGCAATTAAGTTTTTTTTCCTTCTTCTTCTTTCATCTACTCCCTTCTTCGGTGGTCGCCACAGCGAACTAACTCGCATGAAGTCTTGTGATTGTTTTTACTCCAGATGTCCTTCCTGATGCAACCACAGACCACCGAGCTACCACAGCCCTCTGTGTGGAGCAGAGAGCTGCCATTTGGGCCCCCCAGGGGAGCAGATGGTGGGGGTTAAGGGCCTTGCTCAAGGGCCCAGAGTGGCGCAAATGAGGGTGGAAGCAGATAAGATAAGATAAGATAAGATAAGATAAGATTGAACTTTTTTGATCGCGTAGGAAATTGTAGTGCCAGACTTTCAATGCAAAGAAACGTACACAAGAAATCACACAATGTATAAAAAAATAACAGAGAATATAAAAATACCAACAATTAGGTTGTAAAACAGGTCAGGTGCAGACATAAACATCAAAGTGTTTATTGTGGTGCAGGATTGATTTTATTGTCCTATGTGTAGAAAGGGAGAGGAGTTGAAAAGTTTGATAGCCACAGGGAGGAAGGACTTCCTGTGGCATTCTGTGGAGCACCTCAGTGGTCTCAGTCTATGACTGAAGATGTGGCTGCTTCAATTTTTCCACCCATATTTTGATGTTGTCGGTCTGGGGAGTCAAATTGGCAATCTTAGGGTCGCAGGTCCACCTTCTCTAACCTCTGTGCCACCACTCCCACCATTAATTGGCTATTAAGAATATCATTTTAAAATTAGGTGGAAAAGGTGAAGCACATACACCTGTCTCCACCCTCATTTGCCCCACTCTGGGCCTTTGAGCAAGACCTTTAACAGCCTCTCCAGGTCTGAACCCCTAGGTGCCAATGATGGAAGCCTTCTACTGCACACATGTGCAGTAGCTCCTGTGTAAAAATAACTGCCTAATCATACTTTCATGCAGTCCCCTGCCAGAGTTTCATCATCTCATGTTGAGAACTGGCAAAGTTTTAGTTTGGTGAAAATTGAAAGTAACATTATGCAAAATCTCATGCAATAGTACATGTGCTCAGAGTCTATGCTGAGGCAGCATGGTGGATCAGTTGGTAGGGCTGCCACCTCTCAGTGAGACAGTCACCTGATCAAATCCTAGCTGGGTTCTTTCTAGGTGGAGTTTGCATATTCTCTCCGTACATGCAAGGGTTTTTTTCCGGGTACTCCAGTTTTCTCCCACAGACCAAAAACATGCATGTTAGGCTGACTGGTAACTCTAAATTGTCCCTAGGTGTGAGTGAGGGAATGAAGGGTTGTTTGTCTCATGTGTTTATGCATCCCTGGGATGGACAAGAGACCTGTCCAGGGTATACCCAGCCTCTCACACAGTGATGGATGGATGGAGTCTGTGGATGACTCTTTGCTACCTCCACATTAAAGTTTAGTTTTATTCATCAGCCTAAAATGCATGTTTTTGGTCTGTGGGAGGAAACCGGAGTACCCGGAAAAACCCATGCATGCACAGAGAGAACATGCGAACTCCACCCAGAAAGGCCCTCGGACCGGAATTTGAACCGAGGTATCCTGCTCACTGAGAGGCAGCAGCTCTTCCAGTTGTGCCACTGTTTCCTGATTCATTTTCGTTGAGGTTGTTTGAACATCTGGTAAGGATGCTCCCTGGATTCTTCTCAAGGGAATTTTTCCAGGCATATCCGACTGGGAGGAGACCACGAGGAAAACCCAGGACACGCAGAAGAGACTAACGTATATCTCTCGGTTGGCCTGGGAACACCTTGGGGTCCTCCCTGAAGAGCTGGAAGAGGTGGCTGTGGAAAGAGATGTCTGGGTCTCTGCTCAAGCTACTGCCCCCCCGACACAACTCCAGAACAAGCGGAAGATAATGGATGGATGGGTGAAAACCATTTATGTGTTGGCCAATGTCAATTAATTGAAGTGGCCATTTTAAATTAGTTTTTTTTTCCTGAAGGTTAATCTATTATAGAGTTACATCCAGTGATGTAAGTTTCAATAAAATCTGTTCAGTGGTTCATAAAATATTTTGCTAACTGTTGATTCTTCTGAGACGCTAGTGTTTGATTATAAATTTGTAGCTGTTTGTCTTCCAGGTTACACAAAACTGACAAGTTAAAATTGAGCAACTATGCTCATTTTATTTTGTAATTTATTTTTGTTGCTTTGTTAGTTTAGCTCTTTTTGTAAAGATTCCTTGTGTTTCCAAAATAGTGTTATATATTAAATGTATAATAATAATAATAATAATAACAATAATAACAATAATAATAATAATAATATGTTGACTTTCATTACATGTTCACGTCAGCCTTGTCCTAAATGAGAACTAACCTGGGTCTCCTCTCTCCCCGGTGGATCCAGGGATGCCATCCTCTCCAGGCTCCCCCTTCTCTCCCCTAACACCAGGAGGCCCTTGTAGACCACCTTCACCTGCAGAAAAAAACCCAAACATACTTGTTATAATTTAATTTGCATTTGACTATAGAGTTGCTTAAATTAGCTTAATTTATTGCTATCATGAAAAGACTAGTCACCCTGCCGTTTACTGACGTCAACATGGCTCAAAAAACAAGTGAAATGCCTTCAAACTATAAATTTTCATTTTGGAACATGGCTGAAATGAAAAAGCTGAGAACCCTTGTTAATTAAACATTTTTTTTTTTTTTTTTTTTTTTTTTTTTTACCAAACTGGGGGCTTTGAGAGGCAGAAGGTTTAGGCGTAATAACATATTGACCAGTTGGGTGTCCAGTTATTTGTCAAACTAAATTAATTTAAATAAAAACCTGATTTGTGAGATAAATTATGAGGTATGTGAAGGAAATTATGTCAAAATGTGTCTCATGCCTGAATTTAACTTACCAGGACGGCCATCACGACCTGGGTCTCCTGCAGACCCAGGGAGTCCAGTGATACCCTTATCTCCTGGTCTACCAGGCTGACCTAACACACAAACCAGAGAAAGAGCACGTTGAAACAAGAAAACAAGTTACATGTTTAACTCTGTATTATTTGGTGAATTTAATGAGATGTCTCAGTCTGAAGTCTGACCTGGGTACCCGGTGCTCCCATGATCTCCTTTGGCTCCTTGCAGTCCAGGTTTCCCAGGCATTCCCTCTTGACCCTTCTCACCTTTATCCCCACGTGGTCCTGGAAACCCTGGCTGGCCAGTCTGACCCTGTGACAGAAATTTAAAAAATAAAAATAAGCAAAGAATTATTAAAATAAAGAGTCAAAACTAATTAAACCTTAAGTGAACTGAAGTACTGATAGAGGAAACAAAGATTATGTGAAGAAACATTACTTATATATTCAAAATTAACTAATAGCCATGAAAATTATCCAATTTTTAAAACAAATTATAGTTGCATGCTTCTTGAATATCTGATTTATTACATAAATAAACGATGAAGGCATGTGACTAGTACAGTATAATATGTTTTTTTTTATTATCAGCAATAAAAGCTACCAAGTGAAACAGTATGACCCTGGTGAAGCATGTGGGAAAGAACTATCATTTATAAGTATAAATATTTTTCTTTTTAAAAACATCACTTTCTGTTTATGGTGAATTTGTGAAGACCCCACGTAAAATACATTTTTGTACTCAAACTGACTGTCTCCTGTCTGAAGATGTGTTTCTACTCATGACAACTCAGAAACGTTGTAGTTGGATGTGTACTTTGGTGTGCTACTGTACAGTATATTTCTAGACATCATTGGCTCTTTGTGTTCTTTTTAACCGCATATGTACCATTTTAGCTTTCCTTGTTGAACAGAAAACTGCATCTGCTTGATATACTTTTCTTATGTGGTAACTTAATACACAAAAAATAACAATGGCCAGTGGCATCAGAAAAAAAGCCCTGCTGATGTTATCAGTGTGGTGATATTGCCCCAGTGGTGTTTTTCCTCTTGTGTGATTTCCCTTTTCCCACACCTGTGAGCCTGGCAGGTGTTGTGTTTAGTCCTCATCAGTGTTTGTATATAAGTCTGTGTCTTGGTGGTATTCCTCGTCTGGGCATCGTCTTGTATTCTTCTGGTAATCCTCCTGAGTCCCTGGTGTTTCCTGAGTGCCTCCTCGTGATTCTCTACGTGTCTCAGTAAGGTAAGTTTTGCTGCCTCGACAGTCGTTTGTTTTTGTGTTATTAAAAGTGCTTTCTTATTTAACCACAGTCTCCCGAGTCCTGCCTGCATCCTTGGGTTCTGCCTTTAAAAGCCTGCAGTTACGACAATCAGCAAGCAACAAGGTTCATGCTAATGTCATCAGATCTGTACCCAAATTACTTTGTACAAACATGGAACTCATGGCTGAGACCAACCTGAAGCTTATGCATGACAGGCAAAAAGTGTTATCAAAAGTGTTTGGCTATAAATAAGAAATGGTAAGGTGGTTAGGTGGATGAAATACTTTTACTAAAGAAATCACATGGTTGAGTCAGGTCCTCTGGACGGATTCTTCTTTGTTGAAATGTTTTGGCTTTTATCCAAAATAATTCTTCTCCAGATGACCTGATTCAACCCTGTTAGATTGATCTACCTGGATTATTGAGTGTGCATCAGGACATTTACAAAGAAAGTTCTGAGGGTTTAAAATATTCCCAAAACATCAAATCTGTGATGTTGCATCTTGTTTCTGCCTTAAAATTGATGCATTAAGATGTTAAACCACACACAGCCCCCTTCTAAAAGTGCCAACTAATGAAGATTTGTTTTTTTAAGAAGATAAATAAAATAAAAATAAATTAAAACAATTTTTGACCCATGTCAACAAACTTTCATCTCATAACCATTCGTAGACACAACCCATGAATTACCTGTTCTCCTGGATGCCCAGGAAGACCAATACCTGGCTCACCAGGTACTCCCGGGTCTCCCTTTTCACCATCTGTGCCTCGGAATCCCGTATGACCCGGTGTACCAATACTTCCTTTAGTACCCTTTGGACCAATTGGACCTGTGAGCACATGCAAATATGTAAAAATATTTGACTTTTAAATCAATGGACCAGTTAATAAAGAGAGTTTCACTTAAAGTCCTCAGTTGTTGAGGCTTTCTCATAAGCAGAAGATGGAGATATTATAGAAACATTACTGAGTTCAGAAGCAAACCTTGCAGACATCTGTGCTTCAACATGTCCAGGACATTTCAAGGTTTCTTTTCCTAGTCTTGTATCATGAGTGTTTGATTTCAGAGCATGTACCTGGTATTCCCATCTCGCCCACAGTGCCTTTGGGACCCGGTGCTCCTGTCACGCCAGGCTCTCCAGGAAAACCAGGATCTCCTTTATCACCTGAGATACAGTAGTCACGTTGAGATAAACACTGCTTTAGTTAAGAAGTTGTTCAAATCATGAACATATGCAAGTCAAGATTGTGAAAGTTCAGTTAGTTGGTTAAGTTGCCTTGATGTCCAGGTAATCCAGGAGCCCCGTCTTTGCCAGGCATTCCAGGGTCTCCTTGGGATCCTTCATAGCCCCTTTCTCCAGTGACACCAGGGTGGCCTGTTGGAAAACAAATTAAATTAAAGCAAATAAGGACACTGAAGTTGACCTGTTGGTCGATTTAGAGATTTATTCATTATTTATTTCATAACAATCTCCACCAAAATAGCCAGCATGTTGAAAATAGCCAGCATGTTGATTTATACCTGGGTCTCCAATGTCTCCCTTTTGGCCCTTCAAGTGCTCCATTTCAACCTTGGTCAAGTTCCCAGGAGGTCCTGGAAGACCTTTATCTCCCCTGTCACCTTTAAGTCCAGGATCTCCAATATCTCCTCTTGATCCAGTAAAACCAGGATCACCTGAAAGAAAAATAGAAGTTGACGGCTGCTGATGCAGTAAGAGAGAAGCTCACATATGAGTTTTATTACTCGGTATCGCTCACCTCTCGAACCAGGAGATCCAGGTATCCCTGGTTGCCCAGGAAATCCTGGGGTTCCTGGTGTTCCCATGATCCCCATTTCACCTTTTGAACCTACAAAATATATAAATCAACACACACACACTGTGACTAACATTTAAAAGACTAAAATGCTTCAAAATAGTCCAAAATGATTAAATCAGAATTAAACAGATGTTTACTGCAATTTTTAAAATAGTTACCAAACATCAAACAAAACATGCATCAGCATAATTTCTGCTTATTACCATTCAAACACATCATAACTAACCAGTTATTTATTATGTTGTGAAACTTGGGAGTCAAAAGCTTTATTTCTTTATAACTCTCAAGCAAGTCTGAATTAAACCTTCAAGATGTAACTCAAAACTAACTGCTCATGCAACAAGTGAATTACTATAAAAAAACAGACATTGTATATTTGGAATTTTTAATTAGAAGTTTAAATGGTCTGTATGGGTAAAAAAAATGACCATCTATGGACAAAAGCTTGGAGTGGGAGAATCAAACCTGATGAACAAGCAGTGCGCTTGTCCCCCGTCGATGAAGAATTTGAACAGTGAATGTTCATAGTTTTCAAGATGAGTGCTTTTCTGAACTGGAACTGAACTAAAGTAAGTAAACCTTCATGTCTTTGGTGCAAAATATTCAAGTGGGTAGGAGATAAACTACATGTAACAAAAGACATAGGTTTTATTTGTTTAATTCTTTGCTTGTTTTGATGTAGCACAGTGACTGATCCTGGAGAAAGGAAGCAATTTTATTCACCACCAGGGGTGGAGCAAGGGGGTAGTCAATGGTGGCCTTAACCATCATAGGAATCAATTGAGGAAACCATATATATGACGGTGACAATCTTGGAGTTTGAGTGGTAACCCATATTTTGATAATGGACTGTACTTGTATAGTGCCTTTCTATCTTATCAAGATACTCAAAGCTCTTTACACTAGTCTGTGCCCTCATTTACCCATTCATACAGCACTCTACGAAACATCTACAAAGACTAATTGAACAAATCATTCTAAAGAGACTAATTGGTGCTTTACCACATTCATACACTGATGGGACACACATTTAAGGCAATGAGTGGTTCAGTGTCTTGCCCAAGGACACTTCAGCATGTGACTGCTGGTAGAATCGAACCCACAACTCTTGCATTGGCAGACGACTGCTCTAGCCACTCAGCCACAGCCGCCCAAAAGTGATAGTGACCTTTCTTACACCTAGATGCAGCCACACACCAAAGGGAAGTTGGTACGTTTTCCAGCTCACAAGGTTTACTTATTTATATATATGGCAGCAGCCATCTTGGATCTTGATGTGGCAACCCAATTTTTGATGAGGACCTTTCTTATACCTAGATGTAGCAGTACACTAACACGGAAGTTGGTACCTCGCTTTTTTTCCCCAAATTATCTGGCTCACAACATGGACAGACATTTATGACAACAGTCATCTTAGATTTTTAAGTGGCAACCCAATTTTCAAAATAAAACTTTTTTTTAACACCTGGATGTACCCACACACCAAACTGGAAGTTAGTATGTCACTCATTTTTCATGTTATCATGCTCACAGTTTTCAGACAAACAGATGGACCCAGAGTATTTCCAATTCCCCCTCTTTGCTCTGCAACAGGCACATCTAAAGGGCATTTTTATTGTGTCTCAAATTGTTTTGTTTGTCTCACCTTGGTTCCCAGTTGGTCCATCTATGCCTTGTAATCCTGGTGGCCCTGGGAGTCCTTTAGAACCTTGGATTCCTGGGAGCCCAGGACTTCCTTTCTCTCCTTGAGGGCCTGGCATATCAAGACCGGGAGGACCAGGGTAACCCTTATCTCCCTTTATACCTTCAACGCCTGTGTAAAATACATTAAAAACTTGTTATTTTTTATGTCTCCTTTTTTATTACTTTTACAAAATATCAAATGACAAACAGACAAACAATTAGGGGTTGAACGGGTATATAATTTTTAAACTCGACATTAACATAATAAAACCCGAGTAGAACGCGAGTATTTGATGACGTCATAGATCTCAAGATACAAAAATAAATAAATAAATAAAACCGCAAAAAAGGTAATTATTTACAAAAAAAAAAGACCAACAAAACATTGGGAGCGTATATTATGCTCCTACCATTTATCATACTGCAAATAAGTCACAGGAAAAACTAAACTATTAGTTATTATTATTAAACTGCAAACGCGAAGAAACATGCAGCACGTCAAAAACGAAACTTAACGTGTGTGTGTGTGTGGGGGGGTGACCACCACCGCCACCTGTGGTGCGCATTAAGTTTAGTTTTAGAGATTACTATGTTTAGAGATTTTTTTATAGGTTTAGAGATTAATATTTTTTGCTTTTTGTTTGTGAAACAAGGTCAGGGGGAGCTGGTTCTGGTTCGGTGGATTGGACCCGGTGTTACACCATACTCTGTGACCTGCAACAGTGCAACACCGCCCCCTACAGTCATATGGTGGTCGCATAATATGACGTCACTACGGTTAGTCGACAGTGCATTTTAACCTCGATAGATGTCCTAGCAATCGATGTGTAGATTACTCGAGTACTCTGTTAATGCCCTACAAACAATATGCACCATAAGCTGAAGACACCTTTTTCAAGCTGATATTTGGCATTATCACACGGTAAAATGATCTCATTTTGTCCGAGCCTATTTAAATCAAGACTCTCATGTCCAAAACTCTGTTAACATTAAGATGAAGTTCACAACAGTGATTGTGTTTTTTTTTCTTCTTCCTACAGTGACATGACAAGATATTTTCCATAAAATTAAATGTTGCACGTTTCTGCTCAAAAAGCAAAACTCTCTATTTACCGGTCGGTCTACGTTCCTACCCTCACCTATGGTCATGAGCTCTGGGTAGTGACTGAAAGAATGAGATCGCGGATTCAGGCGGTTGAAATGAATTTCCTCTGCAGGATAGCTGGACTCTCCCTTAGAGATAGGGTGAGAAGTTTGGTTATCTGGGAGAAATTCAGAGTAGAACCACTGCTCCTCCACATCGAGAGGAGCCAGTTGAGGTGGTTTGGGCATCTGCTAAGGATGCCCCCTGGACATCTCCCTAGGGAGGTGCTTTGGGCATGGCCGACTGGGAGGAGACCCCGGGGAAGACCCAGGACACACTAGAGAGACTATGTCTCTCATTTGGCCTGGTAACACCTTGGAATCCTCCCAGAAGAACTGGAAGAGGTGGCTGTGGAAAGAGATGTCTGGGCTTCCCTGCTCAAGGTGCTACCCCCGCAATCTGACTTCAGAACAAGCAGAAAAGGATGGATGGATGTTTCTGCTCACCAAAAGGTCCAGGCTCTCCACGTGGTCCATGTGGTCCAGGAGGTCCAGGTAAACCTTTTCCGGGAGGTCCTGGTGGGCCAGCTGGTCCAGAAAGTCCCGGAGGTCCAACTTCCCCTTTGTTTCAAACAAAACAGCATCAGCTTTTGTACATGGTACAAATTATATTCAATAAAACTTCACAGACAAGGTATTTCTTACTTTACCTTTAAGACCTTGAGGTCCTGGAGGTCCTGTCTGTCCTTCACGTCCAGGAACACCTGGAAATCCAACATTACCCTTCTCCCCCGAGAAACCTGTAACTCCTGTGTAGCCCTGTACACCTTTTGGACCTGGAAGACCTCGTCCAGGTTCACCCTGTAGGTTTACGTATAAAAGAGTTCCTGAAAATCTAAAACAATTTTTAAATCTCCCAGCTGAAAACAGATACCATTGTATTTGTTGTTGTATTTTATCATCTTAAAACAAAACTGCAGGACTGATAGTTTGGTTTGTTGGAAAATCTAAATGTTGATATAGAGCTTTATTCCATCACAAAGTATGGCAATTACAGTACATGTTGGGATTAGTGGTT
>NC_056510.1:25384292-25392145 GCF_014905685.2 Nematolebias whitei
ATTTGATATACAAATACTTGTTAAATACACACTTTCTGTCCAGGGGGCCCAGGCTTTCCAGGCGAGCCATCCTGTCCTGGTTTTCCAGGCTCTCCAGGTAATCCTGTGGTTCCTGGAATTCCACTGATACCTATAAACATGGATAAGACAAGCATATTGCTCATATATGGATACAATTACACAAAGATCTTGTTGACGTCTTGTCAATTTTTATGAAATTCATAATTTTCTCAAGGTACATGACTTGAGGAAAGTCTTTGTTGAACTTTTGTTCCTTAATGTACTTTTAAGTTTTAAATAGCTCACCTTTAGGACCTGCTGGACCAGGAAATCCAATGCCCGGTAGTCCATGATCACCCTTTTCTCCAGGAAAACCTGGTAACCCTGAATCTCCTGGAGGACCTCTGTCACCTGCAATAAACATCATGGATGTTGAACTTCAAATTATTTTGTTCTTCCACCTCAGTTATTTAATTGCTTAAGGACAAGCTTAAGTTAACAAAAAAAACATCCTAAAAGCAACAGTTAAAACCAACATTCTTAGTTAAAATACATGTTGACAGTGAAGATGTTTACCTTGAAGTCCAGGTAGACCAGTTTCTCCACGTGGCCCAGGTGCCCCCTGAGGTCCAGGAGTACTAACCCCAACACCTGGATCACCTTTTGCACCTGTTGAATAAAAGGCACAGATACAGTAAAATGTATTCTTTACTGACCCATCAGCTGTGTGAGAAAAATAATCATGCTCACCAGGTGGTCCAGGAGATCCATGCACTCCTGGTCTTCCCTGACTCCCCTTCTCTCCAGGCTCTCCTGGTCGGGCGTATCCTGGTAACCCTGGAGGACCCCTTTCTCCTGGGGGTCCGATAAGACCAGGGTCCCCATCAGGTCCACGCTCACCTTTGATACCCTCTTTGGCCTGGGAGGAAGATTTAATCCTTAAAGAGGGCTTTGTTTGGGTTTTTGTTTGTTTGTTTGTTTGTTTGTTTAAAAAATATTTTGCCAGAAAACAGAGTGAATGCTTCATGGTGAATACAAGTGTAACTGCAACAAATTTAGTTTGATTTGTGCACAAAGAAGAGACAATAAATTCCTCCAACTTAAAGGAATATTTTCTTTATGTGCGCTTGCGGGAAATTTATGAACAAATAATATCTTACCTGTTGTAGATACTTCTTTTAACAACCTCAGTTTGGAGAAATAATTTAATTCTAAGAAACTAATAACTAGACTGAATGAGGCCAAGACTAAAATGAATTGATATTGTCATTAAACTAGTTTAATCAGTGATGACAATGAGATATTTTATAAATAAAATTGTTTCAATCAGGGAAAAAAAAAAAAACATTCCTAGAATTGCCTCTGGTTCTGTGTCATATGAGACAACTTTGAAAATGTCACTAGAATCTTATTTATGTTTGGACTGTTTTTGTCCTGTTCAGCTCTCTGAATTGTCAAAGCTTCATCCAAAACCATCTACATGTCTGTTAGATCCCATTCCAACAAGGCTATTTAGACATATTTCCCTTAATTAATAACCACGTCTTAGATCTGCTTAATTTGTCTCTAAGATTGTTGTAATTAAATCTTTACTTAAGAAACACAATTTTGACTCAGGATTCCTAGTCAACTATAGACCTAAATCTAATTTAACGTTCATCTCAAAAATTTGAGAGAAAATAGTTGCTAGTCAGTTGTGTGATCACCTGCAAAGAAATAATCTGTTTGAAGAGTTTCAGTCAGGGTTTAGAGGTCACCATAGCACTGAATCTGCACTGGTGAAAGTTACTAATGATATCTTCATGGCCTCTGACAACTGTCAGGTATGTATACTGGTCCTGTTAGACCTCAGTGCTGCATTTGATACAGTTGATCACAATATTCTACTACAGAGACTTGAATGTGATATTGGAATTACAGGAATGGCTCTAAATTGGTTTAAATCATATTTATCAGATAGATTCCAATTTGTAAATGTAAATAATGTATCTTCATCAAACACCAAAGTTAGTAATGGAGTTCCTGAGGTTTCAGTGCTTGGACCAATACTCTTTACCTTATCTATGATTCCATTGGGTGATGTTATTAAACAACATGGGATAAATTTTCATTGTTATGCTGATGATACACAGTTATATTTGTCCATGAAACCCGATGAATGCAATCCGTTTCTTAGACTACAAGCATATAAGACATAAAAACCTGGATGACCCTAAACGTTCTGCTTCTGAACACAGACAAGACTGAGTTTTTAGTTTTTGAACGTGAGCATCTTGGGAATTAATTTTTCAGTCTTTCGCCCTCCTTGGGTGGCATTAATCTGTCCTCTAGTTCTAATGTTAAAAATCTTGGTGTTATTTTCGATCAGGACATGTCTTTTAGCCCCCACATTAAAAACGTCACTAGAACTGCTTTCTTCCACCTACGTAATATTGCTAAAATTAGAAACATCTTATCTAAAAATGATGCAGAAAAACAGGTTCATGCATTTGTCACTGGACTATTGCAATGGTTTATTATCTGGATGTCCAAATACTTCTTTAAAACATCTTCAGTTCATCCAAAATGCTGCTGCTAGAGTCTTAACTGGAGTTAGTAGGAGAGATCATATCTCTCCAGTTTCAGCTTCTCTCCATTGGCTCCCTGTCAAGTCCAGCATTTAATTCAAAATCTTACTTGTAACCTACAAAGCTCTCAACAACCTAGCTCCATCTTATATTTGAGATCTTATTGTTCCACATTTTCCTAACAGAGCACTTCACTCTCAGACTGCAGGCTTACTCATGTCCTAGAGTTTCCAAAAGCAGAATGGGAGGAAGATCTTTCAGTTATCAGGCTCCTCTTTTGTGGAACCAGCTTCCAGTTTCTGTCCGTGAGGCTGACACATTGTCCAGTTTTAAGACTGGGCTTAAGACTTTTTTTTTTATATAAATCCTATAGTTAGGGCTGTCTTGTTATGCTGCCTTAAGCTTACACTACTAGAGGACAAATTGACCTCATTTCCTTAAATGATTTGCTAAAATTTAATAGTTTTCATTTGATACTATTTCTGTCTTAATGTGATTTTTGACCTGCCATTGTGTATCTGTTCCTCTCAAACCCAGCCAGTCGAAGCAGATGGTCGCTTGTCCTGAGCCTGGTTCTGCTAAACGTTTCTTCCTCATGAGGGAGTTTTTCCTTTCCACTGTCACCTTCATGCTTGCTCAAGATGAGAGTTCTATGATGGAGTTAAATTCAAAGCAGTCTGCTCCTCTGATAAATAATGTTAAATTATTGTTTTTATATATGAATGTTTCTGTTCAGTGCCCTGAGATGACTTCTGTTGTGACTTAGTGTTATAGAAATAAACTGAATTGAAATGAATTTAATTGAAACTAAAAAAAAAATCCTACCAGGTCTTTTTTATTAACCCCTATATATGTTTGTAAAATTTAAATTAAATGATTACTTATATAGAAAATAATTATTTTGAAGTGTACAGCAGCAGCTTTCTGTGCCATTTCTAGTGCAGCCTGAGGCACTCCTGCTAGGAATATCGCAATGTTTCTGATTAATTAAATGTGTCTGCCAATTTGCTGGTAAAAAATATTAGTAACTGACTTCACATGAAAACATACAAAAGTTTTAAGAATAGTTTTAAAATGACAGAAATCCACTTTGTTTTTGCCCTATCTCAGTTAGCTTTTCAATCTGGTCACAGTTGAACTTTGTTTCTCCAAAGTGAGATTGTTCAAAAAGCTATCCACAACAGGTAAGATATTTACTGTTCATAGTGCTTCCACAAACCCCACTCAATCGGTGTGAACTATCCCTTTAAAATACTTTGCCTTTTAATCTCAGTTAAAATTGATACGTGTTTTGGAAATCTAGTGTAGGAACAAACTAGTAGCCACATTTGCTAGACTCCAGCAGGAATAATGTTCCTGGAGGAGGTCATTTCAATTTTACAACAAATACATTCAGCATTCAGTATTAAATTTGTATCAGTGATTCCACTAGAAGTGTTAGAAATAACCTGTGTAAAATGAAATGCCAACTTATCACAAAATGATTTGAATACTCTTACAGCTATTGTCGCTAAACTTAGGAAGCAAATAAAGTTTTGGCGACTGCTATTCACTGTGAAAATATTCATCAATAAACCAAAATAAGTCCGGAGAAGCTTGTAACCCAGCAGGCTACAAAAATTTCTAGAGGTAATAGCAATTATTGAGTGAAAAGGAAAACTGATGCATTGGGTGGTGATGTAATGTTCTGGTTTCCTGGGCCTGATTAATCCCATTCATACACTTACTGGTTCTCCTTTGGGACCCTGTAGACCCTGGAGGCCATCTCTTCCTTGAAGTCCATCCTGACCTGGCTGCCCCTGTAAACCAGGATGACCAGGAAGACCTTTTTCCCCTTTAAAACCTGGTGCTATGTAAATGTCTCCTGGTTCACCAACAGCACCAGGGGCTCCCATCAGTCCAGGACTTCCTGCAGAGCCCTGCAAAAATGCACATGCAACAAAAATATCAGTAATTTATCCTCAAATGTTTAGTCTCCCTGTTTCCTTTCCCTTAATGTCATAATTAAGCATCTCGTTGATGTTTTGTCAGTGCAGAATATTCTACTCACAGGAGTTCCAGGTTCTCCAGGGAAGCCAGGACGACCCTTTTCTCCTTTAAAACCACCCGGACCTGGAGGTCCTGTCAAGTAAAACACAGAAAGTGTATATTTTAAGCTCGTTCAATCCTCTTATTAGTGGTGCTCAAAAATCCAAATTGTGTTTCCGACTATTAACAGTTGATGCAGAAACACCCAGAACACAAATTTCCACTCAATAAATGAAATCTAACCTAAATATGATCAAATTAATCCAAAATATTTAGAATTGCACACAATTTGAGGAATTTTGAATTTACACGATTATAATATCAAACTGTGCGACCAACGTTCTCCAAAGAGAAGTCATTGCGAGAGACAGCTGGATTATAAAAGGACACCTTTGTTGTATTTAAAGAACATGGTGTCACAGTTTTAGGATAATATTGTGAATGTTTATGAAGCATTCACACTGTTGCGATGCATTTTTCTTCCGTATGTTTTTCGGCGCGATTCTCCTGCAATTTTCAAGCTATTTCAACAAATCATAAATCAAAACGTTCAGCTCTTTCAGGGAAATTCTTCGGTTACTTTTGGTGTTGGTGCAACTTAAGCTTTTAGAAATATTTAGTCTTTTCTAGTTTTTTTTTTTTTTTTTTTTTTTTTTTTGAAGAAAATGAACTGAGCTTATTTTGCATCCTTCAAATATTTAGATCTGTTTACAACCTTTTACTGCTCCTTTCACATTTTGTTCTGGCTCAGCATCTTTGTGCAAATGTAAACTTCTTTCAGCTAATTTCAGCTACTTTCAGCTGTTTTTTCAGCTGTTTTGTGCTCTTTTCAGATTCTTTCTGCCAACTACAATATTTGTGTGCTTTTTCTAACTTCTTTCTGCTAATTTCAGCTTGTTATGCTCCTTTCAGCTTATTTCTACAAGTTTCAATTTTTACTACTATTTCAGCTACTATTTATCTGTTTGTGCTAATTTAAGCTTTTTAAGCTAATTCCACATTTTTGGCACTCATTTCATCATTTTTTAGTCTAATTCAGCAACAGTGTACTCTCTCCACTTCCTTTTGGTAATTCCAGTTGCTTTCTTCTTTCTAGCAAATTTTCAGCAGTTATTTTGCTAATTTCAGCTTTTTTTGAATTTCTACTTATTTGTGCTCATTTCTGCTTCTTTCAGCAAACATGTTCTTCCTGCTTTCTTCTACTAATTTAAGCTTGTTCTACTTTTTCAGCTAATTGTTTAGCAATATTTTTTTTACTAATTGCAGCTGTTAAATTCAAGTTTTATTGTGGTAATTTCTGCTACTTTCAGCCTAATTTACTTATTTCTGTTAATTCCAGCTTGTTGTGCTCCTTTCAGCTATTTTATTCTAGTTTAAGTTGTTTCTGCTATTTCAGCTACTTTTTAGCTGTTTTGTGCTAAACTTTTTCAGCTTATTCCACATTTTTTAGCTCTTCTTTCTGACTTTTCAGTAATCTTTTGTTAATTTCAGCTTTTTTAAGCCAATTTCCTATGTTCGGCTCATTTCTGTTTATTTAAACATAATTCAGCAAATATGTGTTCTTTCTGCTTTCTTCTTCTAATTTAAGCATGTTCTTCCATTTCAGCTACATTTCTGCATGTTTATAGCTATTTCCAGCCGTTTTTCAGCAAGGTCTTCAGCAATAAGCATTCACAATGCATTTTTGCAGGAAATGCAATTTCTCAGTTGAGGTTTAAATTTGGTCTTGTTCTCTTTTAGATATTTCACATTTAGTCAGTCTGTTCGTGTTTTATTTAGATCATCATTGCCTTTATTGTTCTTCATGAGTCTACAAATTCCATATGTGTGACCACTGGTTACTTACCTTGCTCTCCTTTGACACCCTCTGGTCCAGGTGGACCAGTACCCTCACAGCTAAGGCAGGCGTCTCCTTTATCACCTAAAAGTGGGGGAAGCCTCATCAGTACAGAAACTATGTTTTGACAAAACAACTTAAACTTGATACACAATATCTTTGAATATCCTGCTAGAACCATAGTAAAACTACATGAGCTTCACATGTGAAAAGTGAATGGTGAAATGGCGTGACATGCATGAAACACATTTTGCACATATATGATTTTGGAACATTTATACCATGTTCACATGATCCAATAGTTCACATAGTTTTATCAGATCATTCACAAGTGGGTACACTGTGGGGGGTGCTCCACGAGTATGGAATGGGGGCTCGTTTCTATGGACTGTTCGGTCCCGATACAAGCGGTGCGAGAGTTTGGTTTGTCTTGCCAGTAGGAAGTCAGACCCCTTCAGGGTGGGAGTTGGACTCCACCAGGGCTGCCCATTGTCAATGATTCTGTTCATAACTTTTATGGACAGAATTTCTTGGTGCAACCAGGGGGCAGCGGGAATCCAGTTGGGTGGCCTCAGGATTCCATCTTTGCTCTTTGCAGATGATGTGGTCCTGTTGGTGTCATTGTGCCGTGATCTTCAGCGCTCATAGGAGCAGTTCACAGTCAACTGTGAAACAGCTGAGGTGAGAATCAGCACCTCCAAATCTGAGGCCATGGTCCTCAGTCGAAGAAGGGTGGAGTGCTTTCTTCAGGTCGAGGGTGAGGTTCTGCCTCAAGTGGATGAGTTCAAATATCTTGGGGTTTTGTTCACGAATGAAGGAAGAACAGAGCGTGAGATTGACAGATGGATTGGTGCAGCATCTGAAGTATTGTGGACTCTGTACTGGTCCGTTGTGGTGAAGAGGAAGCTGAGCTGTAAGTCAGTCTATGTTTCTACCTTCACCTATGGTCATGAACGCTGGGTAGTGACCGAAAGAATGAGATCACAGATGCAGGGGGTTGAAATGAGTTTCTTCCGCAGGGTAGCTGGACTCTCTCTTAGAGATAGGGTGAGAAGTTCAGTTATCTGGCACAGACTCAGGAGTAGAACCGCTGCTCCTCCACATCAAGAGGAGCCAGTTGAGGTGGTTCGGGCATTTGGTAAAGATGCTCCCTGGGCGCCTCATAGGGAGGTGCTTTGGGTATGTCCAACTTGGAGGAGACCTCAAGCAAGATCCAGGACACCCTGAAGAGACTATATCTCTCAATTGGCCTGGGAATGTTTTGGAGTCCTCCTAGAAGAGCTGGAAGAGGTGGCTGTGGAAAGAGATGTCTGGGGACTCCTGCTCAAGCTGCTGCCCCTGAGTCCTGACTTAAAAATAAGCAGAAGATAATGGATGGATGTATGGATGTATGGATGTATGGATGTATGGATGTATGGATG
>NC_056510.1:25392155-25402342 GCF_014905685.2 Nematolebias whitei
ATGGATGTATGGATGTATGGATGTATGGATGTATGGATGTATGGATGGATGGATGGATGGATGGATGGATGGATAGATGGATGGATGGATGGATGGATCAAAAATGAAAACTGTAAATTTATATGGTTTTTTTTTCTGAATGGGACATCATAAAGAAAAATATATTTTTATTTTCCTTTTAGTCCCTCTGCACCAGTCATCCTTACCTTTGTGTCCTACTTCTCCTGTTAACCCTGGAGGTCCAGGTGGGCCAGGGTCTCCTTTTCCAATGTTACACTCCTCTAGGTCAACTAGGTAGAACACACACAAGCACACAATTTCATTAGGGCCACTTTGATGTATAATAACACCATGCCTTGTTATTTAGTGAAGCTATACTTGGTGGTCCGGGTGGCCCAGGGGGTCCAACTGGTCCTTGTTTCCCTGGTGGTCCAGGAAAAGACTGTCCTTCTATGCCCCTGTCGCCCTTCACACCCACTTCTCCCTTCTGACCTTTCTCTCCTCGAGGACCTTCAAAATGTTGACCTAAAGTACAAAAACATCTGTTGTTATTGTGCACATGGTTCCTGTTACTTTTACTTTGTTTGATGCAAAAATACATGCAAATAGTATCTGTGTTTCATGAATCGTGCTAGCATTTTATGCTACTTTACCTTTTCTACAATGTGGCATTTATTCAAACATTGTGAGATTTGTCCTCATTTATGCAGTGTGAGACTTTTTTTTTTCCAATCAAAAAAATAAGTTTTTTTTTAACCCAAAACACATTTTTCTTTTTCTTGTCTTTTCAAGGCTTCTTTCCTGATCTGTCTTTGTTCATCTTGAGCAAGTTTCACACAGACATTGATGACATTGGCATGGATTTATTTCTCAGCATTGAACCTTTATTTTAGAAGAAATGTCTTGCTGGATCAGAGTCTTTGATTTGGAACACAAGAGCAATGATGAGTAGAGGAAACTAATCCAAACTTTAGTTGTAATATTAGCTCATTTAAAAGCCCTTTACATAATGATCTGACTAAGGCGTAGAAGCAGTGTTCGTATATTCTGTTATAAGGAGAAGTTGCTTTACCTGGTGGACCAGGCTCTCCTTGAGGACCTGGAAAACCTGAAGATTTAAAGGACAACAACAAAAAAATTCAAACCATTGATATTGTTGTAAGAGATCATAAGTAAGTCTGAGCGAGATATGAGGTCAGGGTATGCCTGTTAAACTACGCAAACACTGATCATCATTTTAAAAACATCCTCTGTACCTTTTTCTCCTGATGAACCTGCGGGGCCGGGCGGGCCAGGAAAGCCAGGTGGACCACCACCCTAAAAATGATTAAAAAGATGTCCATTTGATTCAGCTGGACCACAACTACATTTCCCCTCATTTAACATCAAAAGGACAACAAAAGTAAGGATTTGTATCAATTATTGTTTACAACTTCCAAAATGTTTCACTGAGTGACACATTTCTGGTGTACAAGACAAACTTTCTGTTCCACAAACTTGAGCTTCAATCAATCTGATCATGAGAGCCTGTCAATAAAATCTAATTCCTGCTAAAGCAAGCAAGAGTATAAACTTGTGTAAACATCTAAAATATGTTCATGTCTAAAAGCAGTCTTTTGGACGCTGATTGACTCGACAGAAACAACGGTGCCCAAAATACAAAAAACACGTTCTGTAATTTGAAAGCTGTCAAAATCCCATACATGGCCTGATCAGACGTCAACTGGACTTCCCTTGTTGGTTGTTGGAGATGTTTTATGTCTCATGCAAATGTTTTGTTCAGTTGCAGCAGATTAGCAGACAGTCTTGAGCTTATGAGCTGATGGTTCACACTAAGGTTGTCACAGGCTTGTTTGGTAGAAAACAACATTTATACCACACAGTAATACACTTATGTATGAGTATGTATGTACCCTGTATATTTATTTGTACATGTTTATGTATGCTTAGATGTGTATACTGTATAGGTTAATCATGAATGTAGTACTCCCCACCACCTTGTGCATATTGTCTTTTCCAAATCTGTTTATTTCGCTACTTTAAAAAAAAATGTTTTCATGTTTTTTTTTGTTTCTCTATAATTAGAACATGCTCCTGAATGACTCAAATTTCACTCTGTCTGTCTGTGTCTGTCTGTGTCTGTCTGTGTCTGTCTGTCTGTCTGTCTGTCTGTCTGTCTGTCTGTCTGTCTGTCTGTCTGTCTGTCTGTCTGTCTGTCTGTCTGTCTGTCTATCTATCTATCTATCTATCTATCTATCTATCTATCTATCTATCTATCTATCTATCTATCTATCTATCTATCTATCTATCTATCTATCTATCTATCTATCTATCTATCTATCTATCTATCTATCTATCTATCTATCTATCTATCTATCTAATCCAGTACCTGACAGTGGCACCAGGTGAAACCGTCTGATCTGTTTCTCCTCCCACTGTGCGTAACTAAAGAAAAAGCACTTGTTTGCAGCTTTGGGCACTTCCTGCAGAAACTGTTAACTTTTTATTAGCTGTTAATTTGTCAGTTCAGTTAGAAATAAACTCTATTTGTCCAAACTGACGTTGTTCATCTACAGCAGGTAAAGTATTAACTGTTCAGAATTGTGTTGCAGAATCTAACTTAAAATAAAATCAGAAGTATCCCGTTAAATGTGTTAAACATGGTTTCTGCAAAACAAAAGACATGTGAGGAGAATTCTCATAACATGATGTGCAAACATAAAAATATTCATAAAGTGTATAGTCAGTGTGCTCTATAGGCTTAGATCAAAACTCTTTGCTGCATCTCATCCCTCTTTCTTGGCCACTTCTCATCTTCATCAATTAAAGGCCTAAAATGCCTCAGTCTCAGCACAGCAGGTGTGACTTCTGTCTCAGCTGTAAGTCCAGATTTATTGGTGTGAACACTTTAGTTTTAAGAACAGTTTGGTGCTGATTTAAAAGAAAATACATTTAGAAAAGGTTGAGAAGAAAAATAACTAGAAAGGAAGAGTACTTACATTACCAGGTGGTCCTCGGTCTCCTTTTACTCCCTGCAACAACAAAAAGGAACTGAGTCGATCAGAAATTCATTTCACCAAAAATAACTTTTGTGTTCAAATGTAGCTGCACAAGTTACCGTTGAACCGGGGAATCCAGGAGCTCCTGCAAAGCCTTTCTCCCCCTGCATGATAAAATGTTGATCAGTGACAAAGAAACACAAGCTGGACAGCATTGGAGATGGACGTTAAAATAAATTATTGTTACCTTCAGCCCATTATCTCCATCTTTTCCAGGTTTACCCTAACATCCCACACAGGTAGAAACACATGAAACAAAAAGTAACAACCGTTTGTAAAGCAAATGCTTGTTTTTATTTATTTTCCAATAATGCATATTACAATATAGTTGGTCAACCTTCCTAAATGATGTTTATATATTCAAATATTTTTCAATTAATTTAATGGTTTTTATTAAATTTTTGCAACTTACACGTGGTCCCGGTGGCCCAGGTTCACCTTTGACCCCAAGCTGATAAGGCAGGCAAAATCCCTGCAAAAGAAATCACATCTTTTAAAGACAAACAAACAAAAATACATAAATAATAGCAGCCAGTCCATGTTTAATTCATCTGTTACATCTCAAAATATCAGAAGAAAAATTACTAACTTTGTCTCCTCTTTCTCCTTTAACTCCTGGGAACCCCTTTAGGAATAATCATTTAAAAAGGCACATTTAGAACACAGCACATAATCCAAATCATCTTGTTCCTTTAGATTTAACAAATGAGCATTTTATTAATAATGTGTTGTTTTATTGAGTACCGGTGGTCCAGGTATGAACACCGTGGTCGTTCCTCCCACTTCCTCAGGACGTCCAGGGGGACCAGGAGGACCTCTGAGTCCTGGATCTCCCTGTGTGACGTCAGAGAACATTTAAAAACACATAAAAAAAATACTTTAATATTTTCGTATACACCGCCAAACACTTCCATTATGTTTTGCTTTTGTTTGATACGTTTTTATAAAATAGCAGCAGGTCGGCTACAAGCTGTACACCGAATTATTGATAAAAAATAAGAATAGAAACAGGTTTTCTAACAAATTTTTACATTAACTCCTCATATTACAAATTTGAAATAATTGGTGTTTTACTCAAATGAAGAGGCATTAAACTGTTGATGGTGTGTTTATGGACTGGTGTGAATCATTTTGGGATTTAGTTTATACCGACTAGATTTTTTGATATCTGAACAATGCTTTAATTTTTATGCATAAATCCACCAGCACCAAAGTTTCATGAATAACTAGTTTCTTTAAAGATACATGAAATGATCAGAGAGCTTGAAGGGAGGTGATCGTGATGTAAAGACACTTTCAAATGTTTCCCAGTGATGATGGATTGTAGCAGGTTCTTAACAGCAGCCTTCATCTGCAAACACACTGTGCATTTATTGACTCTGTGAATTTAGAACAGCTAGAAAAAAAAAACAAGTTGACAAAAGTGTATGGGTGCAAATGATTAAAATGCACCTAGATGCAAAGTATTGCATTTTTGCAACATTTTCACTCTTGACTGTCGGAGTTATCAATCTCAGCACAAAGAGTTATGAGAAAATTGCAAAAAAAATAAATAAATCTAGCAGATAATAAGAAGTAATGGTCAAATTAATCTGTCTGTACTAGTATTTTACATTTTTACTCATGTAAACGTATGAAAAAAACAATCACCTTTTCTCCTTTTTCACCCACAAAAGACAAGCGGTCTCCCTGCAGAAAAGTAAAAACAACGCTTCGAGTAAATCTTTGCCACGTCACCAAGTCAGGGAGTGAAAAATCTTCAGTGTTCGTGTGATTGATCTTACTTTTTCTCCTGGAGGGCCGGGGGGTCCGGCGTCACCCTGTCAGTCATTAAATCAAACAGTGAGACGCAGAAAAAGTCATAAAAATGTTGATAAAAATAGTTAATATTTAATAACCTAAAGCAATTTTTATATCATTAGATGCATGAGCTCCTTCCACAGTTTTCATCTAAGATGAAGCTCATTGTTGGGGGAGTAACTCACTTTAAGTCCCTGATACCCTCGAGGTCCTGGTGGTCCAGTAGGTCCGTTAAGACCAGGTGATCCCTGGAAGAGAAAAGCTTGTGTGGAAAACCTTTCCTCATACGTACACCTTCATGTCATGAACACAGACGCTTCAATACGTACAGGTAATCCAGGTGTGCCAGGAAATCCTTGTTCTCCTTTCAAAGGAACAATCCCAATCACACCACCAGGGTCTCCCTGCAGGAAACCAAACGTGTCACTTACAGACTGATGAACAGCCTGCGCGCAGTAAAGACATTAAAGCTTCATGAAACGTTGCTTACCTTCATTCCAGGAGATCCCGGGATGCCCTGAGAAGAACAAAAGAAAGATGTGCGTATTGTTTTCATCAAGCTGGTTGAGACTCGTCAAAGGTTTAACAGTACGAATAAAAACGAGGACGTTTTAACGTTTTATACAGTTCAGTGAAGTGAATGGGATTCAACTGAGTGATGGCTGCAGGTGCTTACAGGAGGGCCTTGAAGTCCAGGAAAACCAGAAGAACCATCACGTCCTCTATCCCCCTGAAAACACACACGGCACACTGTCAGAACTGTGTGTCATACATGTGTCAACACGTGCGTGACAGGAGAGCAGAAGATCCAGGTGGACAAAACATGGCTGTAAAAGAAGAAGTTGCTTACTTTTGTCCCATTGCATCCTGGGATACCAGGCGAACCAGGTGGACCATCGTTTCCATTGATGCCCTATTTGAAGCAGTAAAAATACCACAGACACCATCTAAGTTACAACATGAGGTCAAAAAACAGCATTGTCCCTATATTGGTTATTTTACTGACATCATCGATCAATGCATTGGGGTGAGATTATTGATCGTGCAGGATGTGAGACATAAAGGCAGGTTAAAAAACTTACGGGTAGTCCTGGGTTTCCTGGCATGCCTGGCAGACCAGGAGGGCCCTGCAAAAACACAAAACCATTTAATTTACTCTCAGTAGAAAAACCAGTTCTACAGCAAAGTAAGATCTAAAAATCTGTGTCATATAAGTTTATTTCATAACTGCCTTAAAATACTGATGCTTAGTTACTTACTCGCACTCCTTTCAGCCCAGGAGCTCCATGTGCACCAAAATCTCCCTGTCCAACAAATATTAGAACAATTTACAGATCATTCAGAAGTTTTTCTGGACAGCTCAAATTTGCATAAAGATTCAGCCAAAGTTTATTACTCTTTATAAAAGTTTCTTGTTTAAATTGTTCATTTTTAAAGGCAACAGTGCAGCTAACAACCAATAAAGTTTATATAAGGTTTTGAGATGTATATATTATAAAAAGTGACTGTTTAGTCTTTTTTTAAAGCTAAATTACTAAAATGTGCAGGTTAAAGCTTAGCTTGCTCAAGAAATAGATGTTTATTTACTATTTTTTTTTTTATCAAATCCAGTTTTAGAGTTTTAAGAGATCCATTTCATGACAAGATTTGAAATGTTACAGTATTTTCAGGTTTTTTCATCATAAAGAACTGCTAGTTTTAGCACTAAAGGCCAAGACTGAACATGTGCACTAACCTTGGGGCCCATTGGCCCTGGTGGCCCCTCGTGTCCCTGCATCCCTGGGAATCCCATGTTACCTTGAAGACCAGGAAATCCACGCTCACCCTGCAACACACAGATTGACGTATTTGAAAAGGAGATTAAAAAATTGCTGAATTGTATTTTTAAAAACATGTTTGGATCATTATGCATGTTGATCCACTACGTAAGAAACAGGTTTAATATTATACTCGATTGGTCCGATGTTGTTTTTTTTTTTGTTTTTTTACTGTTGAAATATTTTTTAAAGTAAATTTAGTTTTGTTTCATGATGCTGTGTCCCAAAATGACCGAGGTGCATACTCAGAGTTACCACTAGATGGCAGCATTTCTCTCTGATTGAGAATTATTGAAACAAAACAAGAGAAACTCATTTTCCACATTGAACCTATTGCTTTTAGATGGATTTCCCCAACACCTGGATCACATCAGTCAAGACAAAGCTTCGGATGTGAAACATTGGGAATCACTACGTGGTTGCCATGACAACGTGTGTTGCTCAACAATAGGAAGTTATGGTTTCACTGGAACAAATGGATCACAGGAGGCTGTCAGAGGCCTTTCAGCAACTCTAAAACACAGAGGAGCTTCAAATTCACAGCGACTGGGTGGACGCCACTGAACAACAGCTTAGTGCAAAGTGCTATAGCAAACGTGCATGATGTTTATTCACTGTTGTTTGAACAATGCTAATAAAATGTCTGATTACGTTGAGTTCATTTACTGTCAAACACCAGGAGTTCAAGTACAAAGTAACTTTTTAAAAACTTCAATCATTACAATTAGCCAAACTTTCATTTTTAAGCACCTTAAAGATAATAAATAAAGTCAGTAAACATATTATTCAAAGAAATGTAAAAGTAAAATCATAAAAATCCTGTACATTCTATTCTAATAGAAGCAGACATATATCCAATAAGGTAAAACATTGTCATTGAAAGCAAATGATGTTTTCTTTGCTCACTTAAAGCTATGGGGTAAAAACATATAATTAAAACAGAACTCCCTGCGTTCACAATGCTAATATCATGTTTTATGTTTCCGGTCAGTGATTAAGTTTAATGTGTGAGTGCTGACAGCTCTGGGCTCGCAGCCAGTTTGTGTCCACTTGTATAGCTGCAAACCCCAGACTCCATCCAACTGATAGGATTAAGGCCTTTAACCCGACTGCGTGTGCCATCATGCTCTAAGGGAAATAGATCACGTCCAGGTTTCTGACCAAAAGATTGACCAAGTCACCTCCTACTTCCACCATGTTAAAGTCCATGCTAATGAGCTTATCCCCCATTGGAGTCCAAACTCTGGGATGTTTTCTCATATCTTGCTGTTGACAAAAAAAATACCACTTCCAAGTACCAAAAATAAAATAAAATAAAAAAAAGGAGAAATAATAGATCAAGACTGAAAGGCACCCAACTTTAATACCAAACTTGAAAATCTCACCTTCGCTCCTTTGACACCGCTGCAGTCGCATTTTCCACATGACGTTCCACAACCCTGAAGATGAAGAGAAACATAAAAATAAATAGTCCACCTCTCCTGAGAGATACAAACATAAACACACTAGTGTGTATGAAAGCTTTCTGTGGTCACTTAGGGGTACTTAGACCGTCTGAGCACTCATATTTGTCTTTTCTGTGTTGGTAAGTAACATTTGCTTAAAAATATAAACCCATCAAACAATATCAATCATTTATATTCCCTGCTGTTAAATATAATAGAGTATCTGTGTGTTGATGTGTTTATTTGTATGCCTGTTAGCCAAATATCTTATAAACCACATGTCCACCTGCTTTGAGATGACCACTTCAGCTGATTGACCTACAACTCGGGTAATTTTACAGATATTGAGCTGAAACTTGGAGCGGTAGTAGATGAGAGTCATTCCCAACACAGGGCATGAAACGTTTGATGTTTAAAACTTTGATATCTAAGGCAGCGGTTGATGTGCATTCCTTTAGTGAATGCGCCGGTCACATATTGTTTACCAGTGTTTCCACAGCTTCAGTGGATGTCGTTATCACCAGCATACATCTGTAAACATGTTTATTTCAAGCCACAGCCTGGGATCACCTATTTGTGGAACGTCTTGCAGCCAGTCGGACATTAGTGCATTACTTCAGCTGGTCTTGGCCCTCCACCCCCCTGAATCCCACCCTGCTTTTTTCCTCTGGGGCCTCCAGAGGCTGAGCCTGGGAACTGGCTCTCGCACCGTCTTGGCTTTGTCTTACGGTGCTCCCACTTCCAGCTGTTGCTAGACTCACGTGTAAGGCCTCCAGCCAAAATGCTGTCAGAGCCTGGACTGGGTCTGAATGCTTGGGAAGACGGTACACAGCTAAACGAACCACACATGGTTCTGCCTTCCTGACACACACAAAACTAATAAATACTTCTGTTAATAATGATCCCCTTTTAATTTTATAACCATGACATTCACCAAGTTTTATCCAGCCTACTAATTGCAGGGTCTCACCATCTGCCTTTTTACAACCAAACATACCTGATAATTAAATCGACATGTGGCAGCCATGACAGCGTTCCCAAGACTTTTAGCAGCCGACCCTCCGTGCACTTGCTCTTTTGATTTTATTGCACTTGTACGGCCTGCTACAGTTCCAGCACTTGAAAACACCTCACTCGGTCAGTCTCGCTTCAACACGTCCAGCTAATATTTGTTTCTTCTCTGCCGTGCCACAAGAACGTTTAAAGAAACACCTGCTTCAGAACAAATTAGTGACATGAGAGAAATGGAGGAAACGAACGTGGACTCGGTGAAAACAGCCCATGTGGGTTTTATTAATTTGATTCCTGACACAGAAATATGGCTCCTGGTGCTGGATTAGGCGGGATCTTTTTGGCAGTTCACCAAAGGACGGCATGCTAATTCAATGGGAAAGGCATGTTCTGCTGATGTGGATCACAGCTGTTTTAAGGATAATAAATCCCCTCATCTGCCTGTTGATTTCTGTCTGCCTCATAATTGCAAAGCGTACAGATTTTGTTTCTTTGTCGTTTATTACATTCACAACGGAGCTCGGCAGACGTTACTGCATGTTAGAGGGTGTGACCGAGACACACGAGGCTCATGAAAACTCCACCCAGATGTCTGCTGGATCTCCAAACACACTGCAGTAATCTGCAGGTAGATAAAAAAAAAGGCATATCTTTGACTTTCCCGTCTGTTTTTCTCCTTTATCTTTTACTCGTCATAAACCCAAACACCAGCTGGGATGGATGCCTCAAAGTCTCACATGACACCCGCACGAAAGATTTGTCTTAACGACTCATGAAACCAAACATTAGATCTGTATTGTTATCTGAGCCAGATGTTTAAAGAGGATTTTCAAAAGATTTTATCTTACAAAGTACAATTCTTTTGGTAAATGAGATTTTAGATGAGATAGATAGGGTACCAGAAGGCAGGGACTGTCTGAGCATGTAGGCCATTTATACATTGCACAGATAAAACACAAGCGCACATATAGGGTGTCGTTTGTAAAGTTACACAGTCAAAAATTAACAGAAATATGTTGCTTTATTTAACCTTTCATAAGAAAAAATATATATAT
>NC_056510.1:25402742-25422828 GCF_014905685.2 Nematolebias whitei
TATCTGGCTGCTTGGAAACAAAATATAAAGAAATGAGGAATGACTCAAGACCTTTGCACAGGACAGTAAAAGATTTGACTCAACTCTGCACATAAAGTAATTTTGTTCAAGTGTCATTGTCAACACTGTCTTAGCACTGACTTGTGGATTGTTCTTTTCAGGTCAAGGGTGAGGTTCTGCCTCAAGTGGAGGAGTTCAAGTATCTCTGGGTTTTGTTCATGAGTGAGGGAAGAATGGAGCGTGAGATTAACAGATTAATTGGTGCAGCGTCTACAGTATTGCAAACTCTGTGCCGGTCCGTTGTGGTGAAGAGGGAGCTGAGCTGTAAGACAAAGCTCTCTGTTTACCAGTCGGTCTACGTTCCTACTCTCATCTATGGTCACGATTGTAGTGACCGAAATAATGAGATTGCGAATACAGGCTTGACCCGACTTCGGAACAAGCGGAAGATTTCATTAATTCATTCAATCTTTATTTAAACAGGTTAGTCCCATTGAGCCACGGGGACTTATTTACAAGAGACACCTGTAAAGATAATGGATGGATGGAGTGTATTATTATTCAGATATTTTAATGAACTAAAATAATTGAACTTGCATCTCAGTAACTCTGCTGTTGGGTACAATAAACACTTGTAGTTGATAAACTATGATGCCAAAAATACATCAGTGTTTAAAAAAAGACATTAATCTCCATGTGTGATGTGAAGGAAAGTGGAAACTGTGAGAATGTAATGAGGTGATGATTCTGTGACTCAGCCCAAAATCTGTGCGATCTTCCTCAGAGCAAACAGGCTCGGGGTTGAGGCTGGGTAGTGATGAGTATTAATGTCCATGGTCAGTGAGTCAGTGAGATCTGGAGGGACTTGAACAGGTCCGCAAACAGACTCACGTGCTCCCAGACACAAGTTTACTTTATTCCCAACTCTGGATGAATTGCAGGTCTAGGTGTCTCCAAACTGTGAAAATCACCATGGCATGTGCTGGCAGACTGCTTACTTTTACTGGGCACTGCACAAACAGTGCCTTATCATAATTGTGTGTTTATGACAGAGTGTTTGTGCTTGTTTACTGAGACTTGGGCTGCCAAGGAAACACAAACCAAACAGTTTGTTTTGACAGAATATAAGATAGATGTAAAAAAAATTTTTTTTAAATGCCAGCAGAGGATTGTGAAATGCATGGAGCTCATAAAATCTGACGCATGTTCAGCCATCATCTGTCAGTGTGCGATGATTTAGATTATTATTATGTCAGACGTGCCAGGGATCCCATCTGATGAGGCGTTTTCCCCAAAAAACTTTATTTTGATCAACACTTTTTTATACGTCTGACATCATGGGACACAAACAGACCAGAGACGAGCCCAAGAGGAAGTGATGTGCAATGTTTGCTCTCGAGATTAAAGACCTGAACCTGCAGGGAATTCTGCCCCAAAGAGCTCAGCATTAACACAATCACAAACCAAAGCACACACGTTCATTGGGCTGTTTTCATCCCTGGATGCTAATAAGAAACATCGTGTTACAGCAGAAAGCACAAAATGTTACAGTGATCCAAGTGTCCCAAGATATTTTAGTTCTGAATGATTTAGTTTCCTTTTGGGGGTCTGTTTGATTAGTTTTACATTTTTTAATGTTCAAAACAATTATTTTCATAATGTTATGCAGCATTACTTGTCACAATCTGTTTAAAAGTTTCCCTTTAAGTGTCTGTTGCTTTAAAATGAATAGTTTGAATCTTTTAGTGATGGAGCTATCCGTTCAATTCAGTTCAGTTTATTTTAGTTAGTACCAAGTCAAAACACAAGTTCTCTCAGGGCACTGAACAGAAACTTTCATATACATTAAAAAAGACCATTAGTAAAAGTTATTTATCTAAGGAAGCCAGCAGATTGCGTTGAATCCTTAATTCGTCACAGTCTCCCATTATGGGTTAGTACCTACAGCAACATTTAGCATGTTTATCAGCACAGTTTTGTAACTAACATCACAAAAAAAAACTGAAAAAATAAATGAAAAATAATCTAAAAAGCAACAAGCGGCTTGAGATTTAAAAATAATAATAACTTTTTCATCAAGAGGGGAGAAATTCCCAACTTTCTCACAATCAATAAATGTAGAAATTTGTCATAAACATTTGCAGTCAAACTGCATTCCTAACCTTGACTTTCTCACGAAACACTTAGTAACAGATGTATGGACTCTAAACGGCTTGTGGAAAGACAAAGGGTGCAAAGAAAGGCATCGGTTACACAATTATGAAGTTTCTTTCAGCACATTTTATACAAACATACACAAAAAAAGTATTTTCCTGAAGTTCTGCGAGTAAAGTCATAAAGTTTGTCACTAAATCTTGTGTAGTCGTATGACTCAGAATCTCCGTTCTTCATAAAGTGTGTAAATCCAGTTTGGAGGATCAACAGCCAGTCTCCAAGCACGGCAAGTGAACATTTCCACCTCCTTGCAGTGAATCCAAGCCCTGCAAGGTTTCAGCTAACAGCAGTTCTGATCATTCCCACATGAGGGCAGAAACATTCCCATTGGCTGCAGCTGCTCCACATGGACTGTACATGTGCAACAGCTGGAGCTGGTTCTCTGCATCCCTTCATCCATGTTAAAGGAAACTAAAGATCACACAAACATCTGGTCAGTGTCATCAGCAGGCTTTTTTTTTTAAACAGCATCACATTCCACATGCCATAACCTCCCACCACTGCTCAAGTATTTTAGAAACCTCCACCATATCTTGGTGGGGCTGTGCACTGACATTCTTCCCAACGTCTTCACACATAAATAAATAAAATGTAAATATAATGCTTTTTATGATGACATCACACTTTTATGGGAAACTGGGAAATATTAACAAGTATTTTTGGGGCACAGCAGCGATACTGTACTTTTTATTAACACGTTTTCCTGATCAGCAGTTTGATATTGTAAAAATAATGTTTGACTATAAACTATATTCTCTGCTGTGCTGAAGCAGAGATGAGCCTTCCTTCCATTCTGACATGGATTTTACCAAGAAGTACAAGAAATAAATCAGTTGCACATTTTCATTTTCATAGAGCATGCTTGGCATTCCTCATGGCGTGTCTCTGTAGCAACTCTAAAATAGGTTTCTTTGCACAATGCCGTCAATCCTTTAATCAGTCGTATTTTTCCTGTCTGTCCAAACTGAATATGCCCTTTCGGTGACTATAGGATGGGTTTTGATTGTTGTAATCGTTGCTGACTTTGGTGATCTCAGTTTTCTGGCTTCTTTCGTGTCTCCTACAGCAGTTGAATCTGACAGCAGTGACTCCATGGATGTTTGAGAAAAGGAAAGAAATTCTGAATGTTTCCTGCAATCTAGACTGCCACAACCCATCACAATCCAGAGCCATCACATGAGGTTAGCCATGATGTTGCATCACGACCGTTTGCATTTACATTTTGCGCTGTGTTTGGGGCGTTTTGTCTCCTCTGGTTATCAAGTTGGCTCATCTAATTACTCTTGATGACATCCGATGAAGCTAGGTTCTGTGGCCCAGCTGTAAATATTGTGCAGCCTCGCGAAGTTGTTAACATATCAGTGAACTTTCACACAAACATCTGGGCCCTCCTGCGGATTGACTGAAATAACAAATCCCGTTGCACGACACAAACGTTTTTTTTTTCTGTCCTTGCGCTGAAAGCGAGTCCTTCGAGCTCCTGCGTCTCTTTCAACTCGGTCAAAATTCCAACGCGGCAATTAGATGGCAATCTGCTGTATACAGAACCATCATTATGAGTCATCAAATGGGATCCTGCTCTGTCACAGTTAATTTACAACAGCGACATACGTGTTTGACCTGTGTAAGTCAGTCATAAAAATGTACTTATGACATTTAACCACAGACTATTGCTTCCATATGGAGACAATTAGGACAGTTTAACTCCAAAAATGTCTAAAGGAGCTAACTGGGCAGCAGGGCCCATTAAGCAGCAGCACATAGAATAATTATAGAGCAGAGTATGATTATTACTGTAAGAATTGTTACTTTTGACGAACCAAAAGCTAGACAGACTAATATAGAAAGGGGGTAAATTATAACAGCAAAAAGTGTAGTATTAAAAGGTGACATGCCGTCACTCAGCCTGCGCTGGGTTGAACCATGTCACTCTAACATTCCTGAACTTCTCTGCTACTGAGGCCGGGATGAGAGAATAGCAGTGGAGGAGGGGAGTTTTCTGTCTGACTGCCATACTTGGAAGACGGCTTTGAGTCCAGGTTGCTCTGTAAACAAGCCCGTGTGTGTTTGTGTGTGTCTGAGAGGATGAGCTGCATGTGCACACACCAGAACCACAAGATATGGAATAGCTTTAGTTTGATAGGAGGGATGTTTCATATTTGTGTGCGTCTGTGATTTCTTTATTCCAAATGAACATTCCAGTCCTGTGTCAAGTCGTTACATAGTAATATAATAAAATCGATTGTGGATTGTACAAACACTTGGTTTGACTTGAAGTAATACATTCCAGATGGAAAGCAATAAAGTTCATGCTCAATCATCCAGGTACCAAATCCAATAATTCTCAGTCGGGTCATCTGGACAGTTTCTTTTTTTATAGAGACGTAAAGAATGTGCCTCCTTATTGTAACTGAAGAGCTCAATCTTTGTCTCGACTCTCTATAATAACATAATGCTTATAAAAATGTTTTGGGAAGCTCAGTTATCCAAAAGGGTTTGAAACAGTTATTTTATAGTTTAATGCCATCCGTTTAGTGGGTCAATTGTAGTGCTGAAACCGTATTGTCAAGAAAAACAATTTAAATTATTTGCAGCGGTAGCAAAACCTTATTATTTATTTTAATAGATCCTCACAATAATTATCATGTTGAATCGTGATCAAGCTACAAATTTTTGGTAAAAAATGTCCATCTGGAATCTAATAATTCTCAGTCGGGTCATCTGGACAGTTTCTTTTTTTTTATGGAGACGTTTCACCCTCTATCCAGAGGGCTTCATCAGTCAGAGGAGTTCCAGTAAACTGTTTCCCACCAAGCAGTAAATGCCTTAAGTGAACCAACCAGTTTGCTGGAGCTAAGATGGTTTCTGGGGGCCGTCCTGCCTCCCGTCGACTCCTCCCAAAATAAAGAAAAAAAAGAAAGAAACTGTCCAGATGACCGACTGAGAATTATTGGGTTTGGTACCTGGATGACTGAGCATGAACTTTCTTGCTTTGAACCACTTTGGCTGTGGCTGCCTGACTGGGAGGAGTCGACGAGGGACAGGACAACCCCCAGAAACCATCTTAGCTCCAGCAAACTGGTTGGTCCACTGTAGGAGTTTACTGCTTGGTGGGAAACAGTTTACTGGAACTCCTCTGACTGATGAAGCCCTCTGGATAGAGGGCGAAACGTCTCTATGAAAAAAGAAACTGTCCAGATGACCCGACTGAGAATTATTCGATTTGCATATTTTTAGCATTTTTATATTCTAGTATTTCAGTTTATTTTTTAATATTTTTATTTTACATTTTAAAGGAAACGTTTAGCATTAGACCTACATCTACCTTCAGACACATCATCCTATCAGAATCAACTTTAGTGTCATTGCACAGTTAATCACAGCAAAAATATATTCCAGTACAGACGTCTAACAAAAGTAGACAAAAATGCACAGAGGCTGCAGCTTCGGTGAAGCGCTGCCCTTATCACTTAGATAATATCACTTAGATATCTGACACTCTTTTCACCTCTACTACATTACTGTATTTGCCAACTCCTCCTTCAGGACCACCCCAACTCCATTTCTCTTTCTATCCACACCATGGTAAAACAGTTTAAACTCTGCTCCAATGCTGCGAGCATTGCTGCCCTTCCACTTGGTATCTTGGATATATAAAACATCTACCTTCCTTCTCTGCATCGTGTCAGCCAGCTCTCTACTGTCATTTAGAGTTGCCACTCTCCGTCCTACATACTTGACTTTCCTCTTCTCCCTCTGTCTCCTGACATGCGTCCCTCCTCATGTCTTTGACCACGAGTAGCACAATTTCTGCTGGCACCCTGTTTGTCAACAGCACTGATAGTGGATGTTGTTAACCCGGGTCCTGACGGATCTGGTATGGCGTTGTTTGGATGAACTCACATATTAGTTTTGGCAAACGTATTTTACGGCAGATGCCCTTCCTGACACAACACTCATCATTTACTCGGGCTTTGGACTGACAAGCGATACACTGGCTTGTGCTCCCTAGTGGATGGTTTAAAGGAAAGTAACAAGTATTAGGTGAATAAACTTTTCTGCATACTCACTTAGATGAGTAGACGAACAGAGACAATGAAATGAGACAACAGAAAAGCTTTAAGCTAACTAAGAAAAGGCTAAGCTAGCTCTGTCCACAGAAAAAGAATAGCAGCTTTCTAAAGTTCACCGATACAACAGCATAATTTGTTTTTTTTAGAAAGTATAATATTTCACATCGTGATATTTTACAGTTAATACAGGAAGCCTTTAGTGCTAAGTTAAGCTAACGATCCGTTTATTTTATTATCCGAGCACAGTTTAGACTGAAAACAAATCCTACAGTTATCCCAGTAGAGCTGAAATTACTATAATACACTTGGAGAGCTAATTCACATATAGTCTATGTTTTCCTTTTCATTTCACCTATTTGCTCTGGTTTAATGTAAAACATGACCTGTTCTGCCCACAAGCAGCAGGTAATTATCCACAGAGAAATAATTCAGGACTCCCGTAACCAAAAGCAGATGCATCTGCTGAGACTTTCTCACACACATGGACTCAGCTCGTACCTACACAAATTAAAAACACGCACAAGCAAAATGAATTCCAGACACTGGGAATGTCTGTGAAATCTTAGTTTAGCAGGTATCCTAATGTTTATGCTTTTGTGACTAAATTTGAGTTTGAGTGAACCCATAAAACGACACTTTAAAGACACATCTGAAAACGATATAGTTGCTAAATAAAGTATTAACAAATACAATATTAACTTATTTACCCATTACGATGCACCATAACATCTGTGTTGCCTAACGTTTTAACTTAATGTGCACATTTTTATATAGCCACATCAGCAGATGTGAACATAGTTGTGAACACAACCCATATCTTGAGATTATCAGCACATGTGGTGAGCAGTGTACAGTCCTGAACATTTCAGCCAGCCCACCCAGAACATCCTCACATGTAAAATTCAATTCATGAAGTGATGTGCCCGCCAGGGTTGTTATCTGAGTGTAGACACAGAAAGGCTCAGTGCTCCTGCCAACACATTATGCACAACCAGCACTTTATACAATCCATGTGGCTAAAGAGCTAATGAGTCGCACAGATTATCAACAAATTATGAATAGGAAGGAGCTGGCATTTGGCTAACTCTGTTTTGTGTCATGCAATTTCAGTATATTATTGCAAACAACATAAGGAATGAGAAATGTACTGGACTAATCACTCGTCTTGCACTGTTTAATCCTCTCTATAACTATTCTGCCCTGGAGAAGAACCAGCAATGGCAACCGGTGAGGTGTGGGAACACTATTTTACGAAGGTTCTCAGACTTTGCTGATTCGTACTGTTTATATCTGTTTATTTGCAATATTGTTATGTAAAAAAGAAAATATATTGTATCATTTCATCAACATGGAGTTTACCATCTGTAACCTTCATGGTACAAAGCTGTGTTGTGATAGAAAAAATGTTGATGAATTAGAATAAAGATGATAGATGAAATTGGTTTAACTTATCAACAATGTGCTTTAATGTATTAAGTGATGCTGAGCTGCATTTCAAAATTTTGCAACATATTAAAGCATCATAGCTCCTATATGATTCTCGCCTTGGATTGCAAAGATCACTGATCCTTCATAATCAGGTCATTCATCGGCATCTCATCTCAGCCAGTCACATGACCCTCACCGGATCATCCTGTTGACCTGTGACCTCTGCCCAGCCCATTAAAGGGGATCCACACACTGGAGTAAAGCTTTCAAATTAAAGGTCATCTTGATAACGCTCAAGGCTTCCTTGGAATTCGACTGTGGTGTAAGGAAAAGGATGTGGATAAAACGTCACCTTATTAACAAATTAGGGCAGACTTCGACTAATCTCTTTGTCTCAGTTGGAACTTTCCAACTCTAACTTTTGTGCATACAGTCCAGAACTTAACCCTTACCCCTAAAGCTCCCCTAAATAGATACTTTGGCATATAAATGCATAAAAATCAGAATTCATTATTGTCGTTATTGATAATGCTTATAGTTTTGTCAAAGTTTCATTATCAGCATTTATTTTCCTGCAGTTTAATTAAATAGAGATAAACCTTTACTGTTTTTTTTTTTTTTTTACATACTGTCTTTAAAGGGCAACAATTTATTGTTATTAATAAAAAGAGCCAGCTGAGTTTATGGGCACATTCCTTCAGTGGCTCAGCTGAGAATGTGCAGCACCGGATATGTGATGGAGGAAGCCATTCTTTCTCCACAGAGGAAGGCCTTTTCCTTTCCTTTTATGCTCACAAAGACGAGAAGGGGCTGGGTCAGGCTTGCGTCCCTCTTAATACTGTTCAAGGATCTGGGAATAATGTCGGCACGTGGGGACAAAAGGTGACCTCTGGGACTGAAGCACTGACTCAGTGCTTCCAGTCTGAAGGTTTCTCACACAAATTATGATTTGCAGAACTGTCCAAAGTTATTTATACCCGCTTATTTTTAAGTGAAACTAAGAGTCTGTGCTCTGAAGCTGAAGTTACAGAGAAATAAGCAGAATAATTATGTTAGTGTTTCTCCAAACCATTGTCATGCAAGGACTCAATCCAGAAAAAACTCACATTATAAACATATGTTGTCATAATGTGCAAGTTTGTAAAAATAATAGCAGTTTTAAGGAATGGTTTAGATCTTATGAGCTGAGTGTGGAAATGTTATCTTCAGTGTAGAAAGCTCTTTGAATAGAGGGACAAGAATCACCAAGGATAGCTGCACTGTCATAGTTTTAGCACTGCTGTTTCCATTTGTGGCAGCCAGTCATACTGTACGCTGTCCTAAAATCATTGTCAGCAACACACTGGATTTTTTTAACGAGTGTGATAATTAAATAAGGAAACTATTAGAAGATAAGGAAAGCTTTTGTCTACAAGAAGGTGTTATTTATAAGACTGAGCTGAATGCAGCACCTCAGACTGAGGAAGTCTTTTGGATGAAAGTTTCTACAAATTTTTTGTTTTGTTTTGTTTTTTTTTATGTCCAGAGGACCAGATTTGACTTTTTTAGATTTTTCTACCTGGATTATTGCACACATCAGGATCTTTTGTCACTGAATTACAAGAAACATTTAGGTGATGCAGTTCTTTTACCTGATGATAGCACCCCACGTGACTTGTTTGTTTTCTGTTGGAATATTGTTTTATCCCTTTTACGCTGCATTTTTTAGATCTAACTGCTTCTGTGCATATTGTAAACGTAAGATTTCTCTGTCATACATTCATGCAAATCCTGAAGAAAGGTCTGTTTAAAATGTATCATTATCCCCTGAATTCAGCTTTGCATTTAGAAATTAGAATATCTCCTCTTCCTCCGATCTGAATCTGCTCATGTGACTAGTTTAGCTTGTTTCCTACTTAGCTGATAAAGGCCAAAAACAGCTGGTTAGCTCTCAGTGTTCAGCTATCTGCCAGAGCTCAGCCTCAAGCAGCAACATAAAAAGCAAAAGGAGATGAATAATGCATCTGTTCTGACAGGAAAGAGGTTCAAGGATCTAGCTATGGATACACAAGTTGTCTCAGGTGCTCACAATCTGGTAATTTCATCAGTTCTCCCGTTCATTTGGAGAACGTTTGGAAAAAAAACACCAAAAAACGCAGAGTTACAGTTTCCTCAGTCATTATAATTAGTGTGAGGAGTGAAGCGTGGATAAAAATGCACCTAAAAATATAGATTTATGTTACGTTTAGCTGAAAAAACACCCAAGTGCCTTCACTGCTCTAATGTTCTGACTTGTTGAAAGGCTACACGTAATAAAATACACATCACATGTCAGATGGAGCCTGAATCAATTAATCTGCAGTGGGACAAATGTGAAACATGTGTCTCCCGCACATCTGTACTGTCGCCCTGCGTTAGTCAGCACCCATCACCTTTTACCCTGCTTTACCTAATCACACCTAACTTTCATTGTGTTGTTAAAAAAAAAAGAGCTGTAGCTCCTTTTTGGACATTTGAGCTCTGGAATTTGTATTTAGAAAGTCCTAAATACTCAAGTGTATGTGCAGAAGGATAAAAGCAGAGAGGAAATTAAATGTCGGCACCTTGACTCTGACCACCTTTGTCAACCTTCAGAGCATTTGTCAGAAATCTCCTGACATCGACACATTTTCTGTCATGAACAGCATTTCTTTAATCAAACTAAGATTAAGGCGGTACATATTTCGTAAGTCAAAACACACTACTGTACTAGTCAAAACCTAAAACTTTAACCTTAAATACAGTAAACACATCTTTACAGCAAGCTAGAACTCAAAGCCAAAGCTGTTTGTCTTTATGCTTGAAGGTTCATGGTGAAAGAAATGACAAACCTTGGC
The DNA here is from genome assembly GCF_014905685.2 of Nematolebias whitei. Classification (NCBI taxonomy): domain Eukaryota; kingdom Metazoa; phylum Chordata; class Actinopteri; order Cyprinodontiformes; family Rivulidae; genus Nematolebias; species Nematolebias whitei. The sequence continues at coordinate 25,413,313 of NC_056510.1, forward strand.
CTGATAGTCAGGATGCATTTACTCAACTAAGAACATATCTGTACTCATATGCAAATGTTAAACAATCATACTTTAGGCATATTTTACAACCAACTGTTTAAGGTGCAATGTTTCAAAGGCTTTTATTAGAGGTCAAAAACAAAACTTTTTTTCTAAAACCTAACCTGCTTTTTTTACTGTTTGCCAAACCTTAACGACTTTAAATAGTCTGGTGCTAATCAGGCTCTGCTGTGTTCTTTAAACCAAACGGTTTAAGTCGAAGACGTTTGTGGTTGATCTTAATCTGGTGTCTGATAAATGTTTAAACTGAGGTAAAATGCATTGTGCAAGGCGACTCATGAAAAAATTACTCAAATGTTTCTTATTAATGTTTTCTTCAGGTGGCACAGTGGATCAGTTGGTAGAGCTGTTGCCTCTCAGTGAGAAGATCGCAGGTTCAAATCCCAGCCGGACACCTTTCTCAGTGGAGTTTGCATGTTCTCTCCGTGCATGCGTGGATTTTCTCCGAGTGCTCCGATTTCCTCCCACAGACCAAAAACATGCATGTTAGTCTGATTGGTGACTTGAATTGTCTCTAGGTGTGAGTGAGAGAGTGAATGGTTGTTTGTCTTTATGTGTCCCTGTGAGGGACTGAGACCTGTCCAGGGTCACATCGTGATTGCTGGATATGGGCACCAGTGACCCCCATGACCCAAAAAGGAAAAAGCGGGTAAAGATAATGGATGGATGGATGTCTTCAATTTTCTTCTTTCAGCTCTGTCCTCACTCCAACTCCCTCCATGTCCTCTCTAACTGCATCCATATATCTCCTCTTTGTCTTTGTCTCCTGGCAGGTGCATTTCTAACATCCTTCTACCAATATACCCACTGTCCCTCCTCTGGACATGTCCAAACCATCTCAGTCTGGTGTCTATAACTTTATTTCCCAGTTGTTCAACCTGTGCTGTACCTCTGATGATCTCATTCCTAATCTAAGGAGAACCTCAACATCTTCATTTCTGCCACTTCCAGTTCTTTCTCCTGTCTTTTTGTCAAAGCCACTGTCTCCAGACCCTACAACATAGCTGGTCTCACTACTCTATAGTATGTCTTCTTGTCCAGACACAGATGTTTAAATTTCTCTGCTTCAATATGTAAAGAAAATTAAAATCTGGCATAAAATGTAGGAATTCAAGCATAAAAGTGTGTTTGTTGTTCACCACCTGAAGAACACATAAAATGTCATTTTGTTAATTGTACAGCACTGTTCTGATGCTCCGAAAGGTTGAGTCAAACAAAAAGCTGCAACCTTTCTTAGGTCGATGAAACCAGTTCAAATTCAAGCTTTCATATTCTTGACCATTTTACTTCTAATTACTCCAGAAGTAAATGAAGGTTGATTCTGTTTTCCTTCATCAATCGTTCTATGTAACATTACAATAGTTAAGGAGAAACTGCAACAAGGCATCAGTGAAATGAACAACTTGGGACATAAAAATCAAATTTAACTTAAGCACCACAAAGAGTCTCATCTTATCAGCCTCATCTTCCTGTTTTTATTAGCATCGACAGCAGCTCATTACGTTGTTTAATACTTATTTTCTTGTCTGTCTTGACATTCTCTGAAGGACAGACATCTTTAAGGGTGTTTAAAAAAACCAGTCTATGTAATAAATGCAGCTCAAAACTGCAACAAAATATGTCTGAAGTGTGAGTGTTTGTGGTTGTTTCTTATTTTTTGTCAGTCACAACAGAAAAAGCGCCAACTATTGTTGAGATGGGAGAGAAAAACACGTAGTTCAATTGAAAGAAACTGTTCATTGCAAGAATATATATGAGTATCTCTCCATCTTTAAAGGCAGCCAACATTTGGAAACAATGTAGAGTTAATGTCCCGTTGGACTAATGTTAGCAGAGCACTAAATGGCAACACAAGGGGAACATTTCAACCAAAAACCTGTTTGCAATCAAGAACGGCCTCTGAATTTAATCAAAAGTCCATCTACCTTTAAAAACTTACTAACATGAGATGTGATTTGCTTTATTGTTGTAATATCTTTGATATTGATGTGCATCATAGTTTCAGGTCAAAAACACCACTGAGCTGAAAGACTGGTTCCTTCCTGATGCTCTGCACAAAAGCGACACATGCCGACAACAAGAGTAACTTCTTTTCTAAATGTTGTCTGGAAAAGTTATACTAACACAATTAAGCCTCTGGGCTCTATGGAAGCTTTGAGTAAACACCATCCTTCAGTCGTCCATCTGTTCTTGCAGTCGAACGCAATCCAAAAAAGAATAGCTGCAGGAAAACTAACCAAAAACGTATCCAGCAAAACAAAAAACACATAAAGGCATTAATTTAAATACACAGTCATCACTGTCTTTCACTCCATCCATGAGACAATTTGGCAGCAGGCGATGGAAGTCCAGGTAAAAGACCAGGCAGTGAAACTAAACGATTTGTCACGGCGTATCAACACACATTTCTTTTCCACTTCTGGGGCACACACCCTCATCACCTCCTCGCAAGTCTTCCCTTCCATCCCTCTCCTTTTCCCACCTCCTTGTCAGACGGACATATCCATTACAGCACCTCCATCCAGACCACAAGTGACATTTAAGACTAAGCAATTTTACCGTGAAACAGCTAAAGTGCACTTTGACCACAGCAATGCACTTTGGGGGAAGTAACCAATCTCTTGGCTAACTACCGTACAAATAGCGTGAGACGGAACAAGTGCTTTATGTGTGAAAAGGACGTAACTGTGACACATCTGAGAAAACTGTCTCCTCCGTGATGCCTGAGTCAGACCTTGGGGGATTAAAAAAAAAAGGTCTGCACAATGTTTAGCCAACTCCTTTAGTCCTTTCCATGTCAGAGATGTCAGAGGCAAGGAACTCACACACAGTCACACAAGTTAAAAGTGGGGCATACCTGCCACGGTATTTGAGTAACAAGGTCAGTGGAGAATTATCCTTGCTAGCTGCCTGTTAAAATAGGAGGACAAGAAACATTTCCAAATGTAGGCATTTTTGCAGCAGGCAGGTCGGACCTTCCCAGGATGCACTACTTGGTTGGTGGTCAGTCGCAGTGACATATTCAGCTGTTGTCTGTGCATGTGTGTGTAGAGGGGGTGTATCTGCAGGACCAGCCAAAGCTTCAAGTTGTCCTGTCGGCACTTAGACCAACAAATCATGTCAGATCCCAAAGTTTATCTTTCAGCAGGTCGTAGATCAAGCATATGCTATATCCTTTGTTCATTATGGATCCCACCTGTGAAGTCTCAGGACATTATAGCTCACCATCTTTCCACAATCCAGCTACTCAACATCCCACTCACAAGATCTCACTCCAAGAATCTGTGGGTCTTCCTCCTCCAGAATCTCCTCCAGGAATTACCCACACTCTGACCACACTTAATGACCACCAAGGGAGAGAAACTCAGTTCTGTGTAGGAAAAACAGTTGAAGAATGTTCTCAGAGTTAGACGGTGCCATTGCAAGAAATGTAGGCAAAGGTCAACGTCAAGTTAAACTCGTTTCAGTGGTTTTTGTGGCGGGTGTTTAAGAAAAAGGGGCAAAAAGCAAGAACATTTTCTGTGCTATCATTTCATAGCAGCCTTTGTGAAGTCAGCCTGACCCCGCTCTGGGTTCAGGGTTATCGCATTAGTGCATGCTCATGTACGTCTGTGCTCGACCCTGAATAGTTTAGCCAGGAGCTTTTGCTGATTGTGACGGAGTCCAAACAGGAGGTTCAGTCTCACTCCAAGTCACGTCTCTGAGCGTGCAGAGATACAAGAAAAACCAAAGTGAAGCCCCTTGACTTCATAAGGTCAACAATATCTCATGTTAACAACAAAGTCCATGCTCAATAATCCAGGAATCCAATCCAACATTTTTCAGTCAGGTCACCTGGACAGTTTCTTTTTTTGTGCTGAAACGTTTCGCCTTCGATCCGGAAGGCTTCATCAATATCTCATGTTCTGTTAAAATGAACAAGCTTGGGACCACGTTTAAGTTTATAACATGGGCTCCTGGATAAAAGAGCAGCAGATCACAAGCCTCCTTGCTGAGGACCTCCCATGGGTGGATGAGAACACATTCAACGTCCAATAAATCCAGACCGTTCAAATACTCAAATTACGATGGTGTCATCTGATCAGTGACAAGATGTTCTGTCCTAACCTCTGTCCAGATGTTCAGTGTCCACTTCATGTTTGTGCTTCCTTTTATTATCACTTCACGTCTCCCTGAAGGGAAGGTTTGTTTAAAAATTGCAGATTGTTTTGGTAATATAACATTTGTGGATAATAGTCACAGCCGCAATGCTTTGGTTTGTATCCTGAACGTGAATGATGGTCAGCGTTTTAACGTGAGGACGGTGTGTGGTTTGTTAGCTGACATTTAGCCATGTATAAAAGTGACTCGTATAAAGTTACGTTTTATTGTCACTTGTATAATAAAGGTACATCCTGACGAGGCTCTGAAACATCAGTGCTCCTGCAATAAACTGATGAACATCTGGTTCCTCCACATCTTTAAAGTTCAACATTGATGATAGCTTTCTCTAAGTGAGATGAAAGTTTCACTGCACACTTTATTTAATTTAATTTAATTACAAAACCTGTTATGGGTAAGTTCCTTAAAGGAAGTGTTCATGCGGTTTTCTTTTAGATGATCCGGTCTTGTCTCTGGACTCCATTCAGTCTAACCAACAGCTTCTTCTGCACACCTGAACTTTGTTTGGTAATTATCTCACCTGTTTTGTGTCTGTAATCAACCCATCTTCAGCAGTTCCTTGTCAAATCTTTGCAGTTAAGTTGGTGGATTGTGTCCTGGCTCTGGACTCAGGGTGGGAATTATGTCTGTCTTTTGAAATCTGCATCAGTTGAATCAGCTCAACAAAAGTGAGGAGTTTTTTTGGTGAGCTGAGAGACCAGATATCTGAAAAGACCCCAAATATCTACCTCTATTCAGCACATAGACATACAGACTGTTGTAACAAGAATGGAGCCCAGAAGTTGAAGCAGACACTAAATGAGTGTCCCCTGTAGACTGGTTGGAGATACGTTTAAACCTATAACAGGTGTTACTTGTTACTACAAAATGTACCTCAGATCTTTTTCCAGAAGCTAACTATTATTAATTCATGTGTGTATTTACCGGTAGTTATTTGATGCTTTTAAAAAAAACACCATGATTGTGTGCAGGTTTGAAGGCATGACTTTAAGCTCCATATCCAGTGTGCGCACCTGGCTTCAGAAATATATCATGGCAGCGCCAAAAAAATTGGTATCATGGCTTACTTTGAACAAAATAGGAGACAGAAACTTTTGGTCCAGTTATGTTTGATTCTGATTTATATCTTTTCAGTTTACATTTCTGAAGCTCATCATCTGAACTGAAGTCTGACTTTGGATTATTGTTTTCTTTTAATAAATTATTCCTTAAGAGTATCGTTAATCAGATTTTCCACGAACATAAAGTGAAAACTCAGATCGTTTGAATGGGGGTTTGAAAGGTTATGAGCAGTTAATATCGTATCTGTTATATAGGTGTTTGATTGGCCTCAATTTGACTAATAAGTGATAAAAAAAGACCAATTCCAGTTTCTAAAATATCAAAGGAGCTTATGCAGAAACAATTACACAATTATCCTGGAAGAAACATTATCATTTTTCACCCAAAAGCACCCAGCAGCTGCCACTAATATAGCACATGTAATGTTGTATCCACTGCAATGCAATGTAGGAGTTACTGTTCTCAATTAATAACTGTGTCGTTCCAAAGTAAAGATTTATAAAACGGCATTTTGCATGAACCACTAAAAAACACGCTTAGTTTATAACAGCAACAATTGGTTTTGTTTGTGGATTTGCTTGAACTAACTGTTATGAAATAAATCTTATCAGACTCTAACTTTATTCTTCAAATTGAGGCTCTTCAAAGATCTACAGCCGACAGGGTATTAATTTTTCATAGCAGCCCCAAAACTGATGTGAACTGCTGCTTTAAGGGTTTATGCTGGCACATGTGAGTTTGAAATCAAAATGCAACTAAACTTTTTATCCTCTGGCCACAATAGCCATCTCAAAGCAGGCCTTAATCTTAATCTGCCTAATTTCTTTTAGTTCACTCATGAGACTTATTATTAATACTAAGACAGACAAACTGTATTCATTGCTTCATATCAACAACTACATACATACAGTGCGCATCTCATTACTTTGCCAGACCTTTGCGTGTAGCAGCGCACACACAGAAACTCCAGCTACTGTAAAGGCGCACGCGCCCCACCCTCTTCCTCCTCCTTTTCTCATGCAGCTCCTCTCCAGAAGTGAAGGAGGCAGAAAGTTTCAGAGCAGCATGTCTTAAATACTGTCACTAAGGCACGTTAAACAAAACCACGACACGTAAAAAAACAAAGTAAATATCATTGTTTCAGTGATATAATTGGCGCATGAAGCTGCAGAGCGCATGAATCACGAGGCAGACTGACAGTTTCCTCTGCATCAAAAGTTCAGAATTAGAGGCTGGTGGATGTTATTCAGCGCACATGTTGGGCTGACTACAGTTTAAATGATTGTAGAGCATTTCTCTTACCTCAGCCCGTGTCAGGTCTAAGTTGGAGCAGAAAGCCGCCAGCAGCAGGAGCGCGCCGGACGGTAACAGCATGGTGACGGCGCGCTGTGGGAACTCTGGGAACTCGAACCACCGCTCCTCGTCCTCTGCCCTCCGCTCAACTCAACACAGTTTTATTTTTATCGGAGGAGCACGGGCAGCACTTTGGGCTGCATCATTGTCCGAGACTATGTGAAGATCTGATCAATGCAAGTTGGTCTTGTTCCTGCTGCACCACACCCCCACCTCCCCAAAAGACCACCCTCATTGAGCCAAACTCACTCCCAGCGTGTTGTTCAAACATTTAGACTTTTCTCTGTAAGGAAGAGGAGAGCTCGGGACACTTTTGTGCTTTTGGATGTGATTTAGGTTGTTTGGTGCAGCAGGTGACTGTTAAACTTTGTTTTTCAGAGCGTCTCTACTCCTCCGCCGCGCGCGTGGATATTGTAAGTTGTGCGTCTTTTTTACCAAACCGATGAAAAGTTAACGTAATATTGGCAAAAAAAAAAAAAATAAATAAACAATGCACGCATTTGTATGCTTTCTGTACCAGCACTGCTCGGTCTGCCTCAGTCATGCTGTAAAAGAAGTGGCGTGAGTTGTGGACCGTGCGCTTGTTTGGACCATGCAGGCGCAACACAAGAGACAGAAAGACCTGAGGTAACATCATGGGTTAAAAAACAAATACTCATTTAGTGCCATATTATTGATTTGTTTATGATCATTTCATCTTCATCAACAGGCTGCTGCTTCTGTGCCTCTCCATCATCATCCTCGCCTCGGGAGTGCGCGCAGTAAGTTTAATTTTTCCCACATTTTTTTAAAACTTTTTTTTGTTGTTGTTTAAAACCGCGGACTAAAAGGCGTAAAACTCAAACTTTGGTTTGGGACTGCCTTGGTTGGTGACATGCAGACCTCAGACTATAGTGGGAGTGTCTGGGAGGAGGTCTTGCATGCTGGTGCCAACATTTTACTGACAAATGTCAGAGCAGTTCCTGCTGAAGTGAGGCAAGCTTTTCTTTCACAGCAAAAATGAGTACATGTGTGGCGATTTCTTTCTGTCAAAGGAACAAACAGAAATGGGACACTGGAGTCTGTGTTAGTTGTGTTTTAGCTGACCCTTTGACCTGCTACTGTGGGGTGGGGTCACGACCTCTGCTTCCTGCAGGACTGAGTTTTGAGGCGATGCTTTTTTTACTTTAGTGTTGAAATAAAGAAGGGGGCTCGTTCGTTCATACCTGAGTTGGTGGGGGCTGCTCTCCACCCCAACAGGCAACAGATGAGAGGCAAAGTACCAGTTAAAGGGATAGTCTGGTCATTTTTGAAGGGATGTTCTGTCAAATTGTTTTCAGCAGCCGTGACTTCAGTCATAGAGCACATAGTATAAAAAATGACAATTCAATTCATTTATTTATTTAGGGCCAAGTCACAACAGAAATCGTCTCAGGACACTGAACAGAAACATTCATATATAAAAATAATAAGTTAACACTATTTATCTGAGGAGCAGACTGCTTTGAATTTAACTCCATCACAGACTCTCATCTTGAGCAAGCATGACGGCGACAGTGGGAAGAAAAAACTCCCTCATGAGGAAGAAACCTTTAGCAGAACCAGGCTCAGGACAAGCACAACTCTTCATCCAAGATACTAATGATTAGACAGATGTGGGCAAGTTTTTTATTAATTTTTCAGGCTTGTTAAACAACTGTTTCTCAACAGCATTCATAGAAAAGCTCCTTTAGCTAATATTAAACCTCTCCATTTTCAATAAAATGGATTGTACTTATATAGCACCTTTCTATCTTATCAAGACACTCAAAGCACTTTACAACACAATCTGTGCCTCATTCATACAGCACTCTACTAGATCTCTACAAAACTAAATGAACAAATCATTCTAAAGAGACTAATCAGAGCTTTATCACATTCATGCACTGACGGGACAATATGAGGTTCAGTGTCTTGCCCAGGGACACTTGGGCATGTGACTGTTGGTGGATTCAAACCCCCAACTCTTAGCATTGGAGGACGACTGCTCTAACCACTCAGCCTCAGCCGCCCAAACCAACAACACTGTTCATTTAGTTTGTTGCAGTGTTAAGTATTCAGTCTGAAACCATGTACATGTCTGTGACCTGATGCTGCTGCATGCGTCTGTCTGAGCTGGAGACGAGTAAATCTTTAACTGTTCTGATCAGGGGGATTGATACACTCAGCAGCCTCAGCTACATCAGCATGAACTCCCGCTCTATGTTCAGCACATACAGTCTAATTTGTAGTGTCACATACGTTTGACTGTGAAAACAGCAACAAATTCAACAAATGCTTTAATAAAAAAAATGTACAAGTTTAAAACTTGTTAAGGTAGTGTTGTTTAACGTCAGCACGTCGTTTCTTAGTTCATATCTTCGATCTTATTACTGTTTTTCTTTTACATTTTAATACTTTTATGGATGTAACTGGGACCATGTGTACACAACTTTTTTCCACCACATGTACCACATGAGATGTGAATGACAATAAAGAAACCTTGACCTTGACATTTTTTGAGAATTTACTATTAGCTCAATATAAAACCATTCATTGTTAGCCGTTAGCCCAGCATGGAGGAAGACTTCCACCCTTTTCTTCATACTCTGCTTTGTGACTGAGGTCAAACATTACAAATTTCCACTTCAAAAATGAGAAGTTCTATTTCGTATAGGCTTCGCCCTTTAAGGCTATCGCTAGCGGGTTTATCCCTTCACGCGCAGCACACATTATATAGGAACACCTGTAACTGACAATGAAGGACACCTGGGGTGATTAGGGTAAGAGACAGGTGTGTAGGAGCTGGAAAAACCCAGGGGTGACAAGCATCACACCAATCCTCACAAAATGAAGGGTAAATATTCTCTCTGAGAACAAAAT
>NC_056510.1:25422928-25434628 GCF_014905685.2 Nematolebias whitei
TATATATATATATATATATATATACAGTAGTCCCTCGTTTATCATGGGGGGATCTGTACCCTGAAGACTTGGGATAAGTGAAAAATTGTGAAGTAGGAATAGTAGTACAAATAGTAATATAGCATGTTTTTCTAACCTAAAATAGGTCATAGTACTGGATATGCCTGATGTAGAGTCAAAAACAGGTTTCACTTTGAAGAAAATATATTTAAAAAGACAGATCATGTATGTTGAAATGAGGTTATGTGGAAAGAGTATGATCAATAAATATCTTACCTTTCTTAGATAGCCTTTTGAATGAAGTGAGCTTGAAAAAATAAAGCCTCTCTTAGCTTAAAATAACTACAATCTCAGTTCTATAGTGATTTCATGCAAACTCTACAGTATATAAACTTTTGCGCAACTGTTTTCTGCATGAAAAGGTTAATTATAAATAAAGGTTGAATGAATGAATGAAAACTTACATATACTTAGTATAGTACATATACTTGATTGTTAGCATTCAGAGGTCATTCAGAGAATTAATGATTAAAAGTATTATTATTCATAAACTTCCACAGAACCCCACTTCAAAAGATCTGAAATATTCTTTTATTATCTGCCATGTCTGTTCGTGTTAGTCTGATGCTCTGATTTGATTACAGCTCCACCTGTTTTAAATTTTTTACATCAAAGTTGTGAGCAACATTTATGAATCTGTTGTGAAGATTTCTGTCTAATGCGTAAACAAAACTTTGAGAGGTTAAAAGTAGGACAAGGAACACAACCCAGCTTTTGTTTCCAGATCCTCCAAAGTGTGAAAAGTGATGGTGATTAAAGGCCCAACCAGCATACATTCATTTTGTGTGTTATATTTTCCACACATTGCATGAACGCCATTTGTTGAATTTTGCCTTTTATCTGTGATGAGAGTCCACTTGGCCTCCTTGTTTGTTTCTCTGCACTATGTGACTCTGTTTCTTTCAGTTTGTGCAAAGTATCAGATGTTTGGTGCTTCTCCAACATATTTAATATCATCCCTGAGGCGCCGTGATGTGAAGTTACTTTTTGAATCTGATGAAAAGCTTCTATTGTCCAGTGCTCCCATCAGATTTGGTCAGCGCTTGATTAAAAGTGTGTGACGCTCCTTTGTGTATTGTGAGGCTTTTCCCCTACGGCAGAAATACTGAAGTCAAAATTTAGTTTGAACAACCCGTGAACTTATCGCAGGCGAGTTATCTGTCAAATGCAGGAAAATCTAACATTTATTGTACAAATACACTACATGTGTTTTCTGCTATGATGTGCAGTCAGAATGAGATTTCCTGTAAGGTACTGGTGTGTATGAAGATATTTTATATAAAACAAACTGTTTACAGAAACAACATGTCAACTCTTATTTGCCATATCTGACTCAGAATTTCTCAATTCATCTGTGTCCTATTTGGAAATATGTTCTTGTTTATTATCATATTTAAATCTGACTCATGGGACTCTTGCAGTTCTTTGACTTGAACCACCGTGCAACTGTTTCCCACCATCAATCTCCTTGTGGTGATTTACATTTGGTGTTCCTCTACTTATTTAGGCTATAGTTGCTGAGATGTTCTTTTTTACATTTTATTTGTGATTTCAACACACGTCTCATTCCTCTGAGTGGTTTAACCCACAGTGCCAGCAGTTGAAGCTTTGTGATAACTAAGTAAAAGACAGAAAAGGTTTCAGTCGTGTCCAACGCCACGCCTAATGAAAGGTCTGCCATCATCTAACGTGGGCACAATATGGTTTCAATTAGCTGATCAGAGACCAGTTTGAAATCTAAAGTATCAAACCAAGTTAAAAACAAAGCATTCCTTTAAGGAACGCATATCGCCTCTCCTGTTTCTTTCCAAAGTTTTAATCTCCTAATAGTCCCTCCCAAAAGGCATAATGTGATTGGGAAAAAGGCATACTTTAATTAAATTAGATGTTCCTGAACGCATTGGAGTACATGCACAAGCTTATGAAGGTAAACCTCACCAGTCAAAACTATTTAAACTATAACTAGTATTTAGATATTGAAGTAACAAAAATAAAACCTCTTGTCTTGCCATATCTGGGTTTTTTTGATGTTGCGGCACATATGCAAATGAAGGTTTGGTCTGTAAAATCAACAAGATTGCAGCATCAGTGAGGCTGTAATGAAAGGAATCATGTTCTATATCCACAGACACTTTCAGGATGCTTGAAATACAGTAAGTTATGCATAAACTGTGAGCTTAGAAAGATTGGGGATAACTCTCAGCTACTTCTGCACCACATTCAATAAACTGTCAATAAACTGTTAAAAGATCTTGACCCTAAAAAATCTGCAGGTCCAGATGAACTTCCACCTTATTTCTTAAGGCTGACTGCTCATATCATCACAGTCCCTGTGACCCACATCTTCAATCTCTCCATAAGACAAAACTCCATCCCAGGCACTTGGAAAACAGCCTTTGTTCTTCCTTTGCTGAAGGGAGGAGACCCCACCTCACTGAACAACTATCGACCAATCTCTAAACTCTGTATTTTAGCCAAGGTTCTAGAAAAACTGATAAACTCTCAAATCAAAAATTACCTGGACTCATTTAACATCTTACCTCCACATCAATCTGGTTTCAGGAAACAACACAGCACAACCACTGCTTCACTGAAGGTTCTTAATGACATTGTTGAAGCACTGGATGCTAAGGATTATTGTGCTGCACTTTTCTTAGACCTGTCTAAAGCTTTTGACACTGTGGATCATAACATCTTGTGTCATAAACTCTCAGAAATTGTTTTCTCAGAACACACCATTGGTTGGTTCTCTAACTATCTTTCAGACCGGAGGCAATGTGTTCAACATAATGGTACTTCCTCCAGTTATTTAACAGTCAACAATGGTGTACCACAAGGCTCAGTCTTAGGACCCACCCTCTTTACAATCTACATACATAATGTAGGTAAAAACATCCCTAATGCATCCATACATTTCTATGCTGACGACACAGTTGTTTATTGTCGAGCTAAAACTGTTGCTAAGGCTTTCCAGCTTTTGAAATCTGCATTCAACATCATCCAGACTGATTTGTTTTGCCTCAAACTTGTCCTAAATGCCAACAAAACCAAAGGGATGCTTTTTTTAAATAGGAAGTTGGTCCCAGCAGTTCTTCCTCCAATTTTATCCTCAAATGGTGTCCCCATCGAGTTTGTTGATTCCTATAAATATTTAGGTATCTTGGTCGACTCACATCTCTCTTTTAAGCTCCATGTGGAAAACTTGGTAAAGAAACTGAAAGTTAAACTGGGTTTCTTTTTCAGAAACAGATCCTGTCTAACCCTGAATGCTAGAAAACGCCTTGTATCTGTGACTTTCCTTCCCTCAATTGATTATGGTGATATTATTTACATGAACGCTCCTACAAGAACCCTGCAGATGTTGGATGCTGTCTATCATGATGCACTAAGATTCATAACTGGCTGTGATTATCGTACCCACCACTGCACCCTGTATTCACTGGTTAACTGGACATCATTAACTTCACGCAGACTCTCTCACTGGTACATTTTCATCTTTAAATCACTTCTTGGTCTGCTGCCTTCATACATCTCCTCCTACATGTCTCTGCGTGAGTGCAGCTACGGAGTGCGCTCTCAGGACATTATTACCTGCAGTGTTCCCTCAATGAGGACTGAACTAGGCAAAAGGGCCTTCTCCTACTCCGCTCCTGTTTCCTGGAATATCTTACAAAAAGATTTGAAGCTCTCGACCTTGACCTCTCTAAGTGTCTTTAAGAATCTGTTGGACACCTGGCAGGGACCAATGCAGACATGTTCCTGTTTTTAGTTTTCTACATTTGTCTTGGAATCTAGCTGTTTTTTTGTTTTGTTACCTTTTCCTTTTAGCCATCCTATTTGTTAAAAAAAAAAAACTGTAGTATGCTTTTTTATAACTGTTTATTGTTGTTGCTGTTGTCCATTGTTGTCATCTTTCTTTGTTGAAATCAGGTCTCTCTTGTAAATGAGTCCTCGAGGCTCAATGGGATTTACCTGTATAAATAAAGGTTGATTGATTTGTGCTCAACGTGTGTAAAACTATGTCAAATTAAAAGTTCTTTCTCCTTTTAGTAAAATTTTGTTGCAACCATGCAACAGCAATGCAGTTATAAAATAAGTCAAAATATGTTGATTACATTAAAAAAAATAATAAATAAAACAAAAGAAAATGGAAAGTAATTTCGTCCTTGGCTTGAACTTGAGTGATTCTGGTAAATGCATGTCGAATTGTGACGTTTTGGTGGGAATAAGAATTTGAGCTGGTTGGTTTTAATTGGTTTAATGAACAACTTGTCCATGTCCATTTCCAATGTCCTTTTCGGGTCTTGGGGGGGTCACTGGTGCCCATGTCCAGCCATCACTGTGCGAGGGGCGGGGTACACCCTGGACAGGTCTCCAGTCCATCACAGGGACACATAGAGACAAACAACCATTCACTCTCTCACTCACACCTAGGGACAATTTAGAGTTTGTGTTATGTTTTTGGTCTGTGGGAGGAAACCGGAGCACCCGGAGAAAACCCACGCATGCACGGAGAGAACATGCAAACTCCACCCAAGAAGGCCCCTGACCAGGATTTGAACTGGCAACTGCTCTACCAACTGAGCCACCGTGCTCATAAACTGTGATGAATCAAATCAAAGAATGTGACATGAATTGTTTTAAAAGAGCTGCAAAGATGAGTTCAGACTTTTGGCTTTCACTTACCTGCACTCAGATAGTTTTTAAAAAAAAGTGCATGTTGTGTTTTCACAGAAATGTAGCATACCCTAAAATAACCTTACCAAGAGATTGGCACAATCTGATTTTATATGATTTCTGTCACCAGTGGGGCGGATGTGGCTGAGTGCTTAGCGCAGTCATCCCCCAATGCAACAGTTGGGGGTTCGATTCCACCAGCAGTCACATGCTGAAGTGTCCCTGGGCAAGACACTGAACCCCTCGTTGCCTCCAATATGTGTCCCATCGGTGCGTGAATGTGATACAGCACTGATTATTCTTTATAGAGATCTAGTAGAGCGCTGTATGAACGGTTTAATGAGACACAGATTGTAGTGTAAAGCACTTTGAGTATTTTGATAAGATAGAAAAGTACTATATAAGTGCAGTCCATTTACCAATATTTCTGTTGATCGACTCATTTATTTACTGATCGTCTCAAAAAAAAAACACACAGCTAATGTCTAGCGTTTTCATTGAATGCAACAGAATTATTGTTTTCCACACAGTTTTAGAGACATGCCGTGATTCAGTCCTTCTTTGAACGAGCGTATTTGTTTGAAGCAAGCAGATCGTCTTAACCTGCTCTGACTCCGAGTGTCAGTTTCCATTACACTCTTTCCCTGCTGTTTCTCTCTGAAGGGAAAACCAAATTTTCTGACACATGAAAGAAAACAACCCACAAATTTCTGGATGTGTTCAACCACCGCCTCCAATTCACACACATCAGTCGTGCACAAAACATGTTTATCGTGTCTGTTGGCGGAGGAAGGAACGAGTCATGCTAACAGGATGTTTCATATAGGTCCCTTTGAGCGGCTTTGATTCTCATATGTTTATGAATAAATTTCAAGATGTGTGTGAGCGCGTTGGAATCGGGGGCGGGGGGGGATCCTGACGGAGGATGTGTGACTATAGATGAGACTCTGTTTGGCTGCAGTTGTCTACCCCAGCATCAACGTCTGCTTTAACAATCAGCCTCCCCTCTCTGCGCAGATGACTGTGATGGATGTTGAGCCTGCTTGTTTGTCTCGGTTTCCCATCGCAACACATATAAAGTCCAGTTGATTCTAGTTTAGACAATCATAGGAAAAATGGTAAACGGTGGAATAAATGAGAAGAAATACTTTGAAGCTCTTTGAGGAAAGGCTTAAACGTGTCTCAGAGGGATGTGCTCACCAAGTGGAAAGCTGACCTCTTGAGTGTGATTGTTTTATCGGGGAGGAAGGTGTGTGTCCGGGGCGAGGGGAAGATGTCTGCCTATGATAAGGGTAACGTCCAGAACATCCACTGCCAAAATAATGGCTGTGACAATCAGGGGAAGGATCCATTGTGCTGTTGTGCAGGAAGCAGCTAGATGAGAGGCACGGGGCTTCCCTGTCACCGGTGTGTACGTGTGTGAGCGTACATGCATAAGTGTGTGTGTTGTGTATCTGGAACGACTCAAAGGGGCAATTTGTTTCCACGGAGGTGTTGGCCATACCTCAGAGACAGACCCTGTGACCTTTCTGCATTTTTGCTGTGTTGCGTCTGCGTTGGCAGATAAGCGCGTTCACGTGCGAAGAGACGTACAGAACGTGAGCCGTTTGTTTGGAGGAAGTGTTTCCTCAGACGTAGCCACTTTATTGTTTGGTAAAACGTGACTTTGTGAGGGTGATTGTTTGATTAGGCTCTGCAGTTCTGCATTGAAAATGTGAGAAAAAGGCTTGTTGCAGTTGGCTGCAAGCCGCACCGGTGCACAAATATTCTTCTTAAACCAGAATTTAAAAATGAAATTATTAAAGTCAACACGTCCCGTGAGGCTCATTGTGTGCATATTCAGATTCTCAGAGTTGTTTTAAGTGAGTTTGGTGGTTTTCCTTTATGGGAAACATCCTGAGAGCATGCAGGTTTGTGTTAAGAGAAATAACTTTTTTTTCAGAGAAGCTCTCTAAACAGGAAAGGGAAGAGGGCTGGGGTTAACTGTGTCAGAGTTTCTTTACAGCCCTGCAGGACCCTGCATAGTTTTGTTGCTCCAGATTTTACAGAACAGTATAATATTCATGATGTCAGCTTGTTGGTGCTTTAAAGCTGAAAAAGATTTCCAAAAACAAAGGGAGTTGACGCGGTAGGGCAGTGACCGTAGCTTACTGTCTGTGAAGTATATTAAGTTTTAAACTTTCATAAACCTCAGTTTGACCATTTGAACTAATGCTTTGAAGTCTTTTTCATCATTCTACCTGTGCTTGATTACATTTTTGTTGCTTTTTACATAAAAAGCAGTTTGAACATATTTTCAGAAAACTTTCAGTAGTCTTAGTTGCTGTTTAAAGGTCAACTGGTCAAATTCTCTAAACTACCAAATAAATTAGCTTCACTGCTAATTATGACCTTCTCTGACATCATAAAAGCTAAACCATGATTGTTGTGTCCCATACACCTTTGCAGCCACATGTTTCAAAGTGATGTATGGAACAGTTGTTCCTATTGGTAGTCATGTAAATAGGCTCAGATACGTGTGCCTCATTTCTTACAGTTTTGAAACAAGTTCGTTCATACCGCTAAAGGTAAAATATTGGAAACGATCAAACTAAAAAAACATAATGGTTTTTGAGACAATGCAATGCTTTTCATAGAGAAATTACTTCCAGAGCAGCACGGTGCCACAGTTGTTAGAGCTGTTGCCTCTCAGAGAGAAGGTCTCCGAATAAAATCCTGGCTTAGGGGCCTTTCTGGGTGGAGTTTGCATGTTCTCTCCGTGCATGCGTAGGTTTTCTCCGAGTACTCCGGTTTCCACCCACAGACCAAAAACATGCATGTTAGACTGATTGGTAACTCTAAATTGTCCCTAGGTGTGATGAGAGAGTGAATGGTTGTTTGTCTCTATGTGTCCCTGTGATGGACTGGAGACCTGTCCAGGGTGTCCCTTGCACAGTGACTGCTGGATATGGGCACCAGTGACCCCCGTGAACTGAAAAGGAAGAAGCGGGTAAAAGATACCGGATTGATGGAAATTACTTCCATTCATGAGTTTCTTTACTGTTGCAGCCTTTCAAAGTCAATTCAGTTCAGTTTATTTATATATCATCAATTCCCAACAAAGCTGTCCCAGGGCACTTTACAGGAACATTCACATGTAAAAAGCCACTTAGTAAAGTTCTTTATCTGAGGAAGCCAGCAGAGTCGTTCAATCTTCCCTTCGTCGCAGTCTCCCATCCTGAGCAAGCACAATGGCAACAGTGGAAAGGAAAAACTCAATTTTAAAAGGAAGAAACCTCCAGCAGAACCAGGCTCAGGTCAAGCAGCCATCTGCTTTGACCGGCTGGAGGCCTTTAGATCTTCATGTGGTGTTAAAACTTTAAAATTCTCAGTTTGAAGGACAAGGCTCACACAGACTCATGTTCGTGCTGCTGTTGTTCGGTGTATTGTTTTGCACTATTAAGTGTTTAACGTATTCCTTAGTTTATATCTTAGATCATTAGTACTGTTTCTGTTACAATTTATATTTTTGCTATTGTTGGATGTAACTGGGACCTTGAGTACACATTTTCCTTCCACCTCATGTACCACATGTGATGCGAATGACAATAAAGATACTTGAACTTGAACTTGAAAACAGAAGGAGTTAACACACCCTTACCCCTTCGAATCAATGTAAGGGTAGAACTAGGGGATGAAACAGAACTCAAGTGTTGTCACGTTCTTGTTGCAGTTCTCTTTTCTCTTCTTGACCTTTATAAATTTCACCAACATTGTTTTTACCTCATGACTTTATGTAACAGAGTCAGGGTAAAACGCTTTGGAAAAGACTGTAGGTGGTAATTACTAGGAGTATTTGACCAGATGGAGTGAAAAATGTCTCATTTTGTAATCAGAGCCTTTTTGTGGGTTTTATTTATATGATTGCTTGGATATTTGGATGTTTTATCGCTCACAAAGCAAAGTAGTCAGTTGATGTGTTTTTATCTTTGGTTTAGTCGTTTTATTTATTAATGCAGCTCTTAGGTATTGTATGAGAAAAGCGTGTATGGGAAGTGTTTTTGTGACTTATGGGAAGTTTTGGCGATTCCTTTTGGAAAATCCCTTAATACTGCATATACATTGCATCCGCCCCCATCCTTGCCCCTTACTTTATGTCACGGTGATTAATGGAGGGACACAGGGGTCCCATCAGACTCTGCTGAAGGAATTTCTAAGTCTCCATCCTCCCCGTCCTCCCATGCTTCAAGTCTTTCCGTGCACCACTGTTCCTCGCTTCCTTTTATAGCCTCATTCCTCCACTGGGTTTTATCTCTACTGTTTTCTGTCCCCTCGCTCTGTCCTTTTCTCCCATAGAGCAGGAGACTTGGCAGAACGGCCCTCCTTATGTCTTCTCCTCAGCTTGTCCTCTTCATGTATCCCTCCTCTTCCTCATGCCCTTCTAACTCACATGCAACTCAGGTCTGTCTCTCCTCAGAGGTGAGTCTCTCCAGTGAGCTCAGATGGAAGGATTGTTTCAGGCATGTTTACAGAAAGAGACTACATACACATTTCTCACAAAACAACAGCATTTCCTTACTTAGTCTTTCATTCAACAGTTGCCCTCACTGCCATTACGTTTCTGCACTCATTGTTTAGGTTGCAGTCATCAAGGCGATGTGTTAAAAGTAGGTTTTGTCTTGTCATATAATGCAGATGGTGCAGTCGCTGATCTCATTGTTGCACGTTCATCCTCTTGGAAGCAAGTCAAAGACCATAACTTTCCATCCCAGCTGTGGTCTTAATTGGTTCAGATAGATTATTTCTAGTCATAGGAAGAATGTTAACAAAATTAAATTGTGATAACATGACCATGTCCAATTGCCTTGCTCTTGCTCTTTTTCATAGCCTGTCTGTTTTGTCCTCACTTTTTAGGTTTGTTACCATTTTGGTTCCGATAGTGATGTCTCAACAGCAGTTTTGGGAACTTGTTCAAGGATCAGTCTCAATCTTTTTGTCAATCTGCTTTTTATTCCCTAAAATGCTGCAATAAGTTCAATAATGAACTTATGACCCTGTTCACACTTAGTGTTAAAATCCAACTTTAAAACGGCATAATATCAGAGTGAATGGCCTCAATGCAAATTTATAATGTTTTCATTTAACCCCCTTCAGTGTCTGGACCACTTTTGTCAGCATTTGTTTGGTAGCTGAACTCAATGTGTCCTGAACCACGATGCAGGACTTCCTACCAAGCTGACGTGACCACACCTAAGCAGTAAAGTTACTACCTGGATGTCTGGAGGCTTGAAATTCAAAAAGTCTGCTCAGCTGTGGTACGGTTAAAGAGAATTAAACAGCCATCAATACTCTGCATACAGAGCAGGTAACTGACATCCAATCACAAAACAATTTGTGGTACCGAGTTACTTCCAGATGTGATGCTCTCAATCAGAGACGACCACTTTACAACCTAATCACCCAAGACAAATATAAAATGCCAGGCATGAACAGAGCCTGTGCTACCACAAGAACTGCATCATCTGTGTTCTGCTATCCTTCACCGCTCTTTTATATGTGCTGATCACTAATCCAGTAATCATTGATACCAATACAAATCAGTCAAAGCAATCACTTTTAGTTGGTTCTTAATTCGCAAGATGTTCCTCCTGCTTTGACTCATCCACAGATGAAGAGCAACAAGTCCATGTTCCCAGATGCCTCAAGTTTTGATGTTACTGAATGATTCTTCCCATCTGGGTGCCATCAGTCATCTTGTTAGTGGGGTGAGCAGCAGGACTATCAATGCTACAGAGTCTGACAGGTTGCGTCAGAGGTTGGTGCAGAAATGTGTCTAATCCCAGGTTAATTTAGCTCAGATTGTGCCAGGAAGTTCTGATTAGAAGAGTGACCCTCAGGGAGACAGAGTGGAGTTTCTCTGTGACCTGAGGCCAGTTCCTGAGACGGAAGGTTGAGCTTTGTCTGCCCGGGGGCAGAAACCAGAGCCATGTTTACGCTGGAGCTCAGCCACAGGAGCACTTTGGGAGTTTCTGCTCTGCTCAGTCGTTCAGGTCCCTTCACTCGAGTTCATGTTCTCATTTGAAGTCATGTTCTGCACCCCACAGAGCGACCCTCACACTCTGACCCTGCACTTCCCTTCCTCTTGAATTTCAGTGTCTCTTTTATAGTTTATTGTGTTGTGATCATTAAAAATCACTACTTATCTGGATCAAGGTGAAAGCACAAGGAAAAAGTTATTTATTCTTTGATGGATGTTTTTGTGTTTAAACAACAGACCACCTTTTATTTGTAACCCACGCCAAAAGTGACAATATGCTCTGCAGATATGCACTTTAAGAGTTATACATTTTTATTAAAGATTTTAATTGATTTTTTAAATTTCAATCAAAGTCTATACAAACAGGTATCAAGCATCCTAACAGGTATATGCTTACATGGTTCTTGTAAAAACAATAGAATGAGAAATTGTGAGCTAGCTACAAAAAGTAAGATAATAAGTGTTTATAAAAGAAAAATCAAAACTCCATTTCAAAAATTATGAACTGTTGTGGTAATGATGTTAGATTGAGCCTTTAATTTTGGCAGATTAGTTTGACCACTTTCAAGAAAACATTGACACAGTTTTTGCTTGACTGGTGACCATAATTGGCTTTTATTTTATTTTATTTTATTTTTGGAAACATGGTGTGTTACAGATCACAATCAGAAAAAAAATATATATATAGTTTTTTTTACTGTTCATCACAAGGTCAGACTCAGATGGTTTGAAACTTCTGTTTGTTGTAAAAGTGTCTACTGTAATTTCTGGACTATTGAGCGCAACTGACTATAAGCCGTGCCTGCTAAATTTAAAAAGCAAAGTAAAAGTTTATATAAATAGGCCGCACTTGTCTCTAAGACATGGGTGTTCACATTGCAACATGATATTTACACAGAAAGATATATATATATATATATATATATATATCTATATATATATATATA
>NC_056510.1:25434728-25446341 GCF_014905685.2 Nematolebias whitei
ACCCGCTTATTCCATTTTGGGTCACGGGGGTCGCTGTTGCCCATGTCCAGCAATCACTGTGCGAGGGGCGGGGTACACCCTGGACGGGTCGCAAGTCCATCACAGGGCCACATAGAGACAAACGAGACAAACAACCATTCACTCTCTCACTCACACCTAGGGACAATTTAGAGTTACCAATCAGCCTAACATGCATGTTTTTTGGACTGTGGGAGGAAACCGGAGTACCCGGAGAAAACCCACGCATGCACGGAGAGAACATGCAAACTCCACCCAGAAAGGCCCCTGGACCGGGGTTTGAACCAGGGACCTGCTCGCTGAGAGGCAGCAGCTCTACCAGTTGCGCCACCGTGCTGCTCTATATATATATATATATATATATATATATATATATATATATTTTTTTTTTACACGTTGAATTAAATATGTACTGGTAACACACAAATACCGTAAATGTTTTTTTCTGAACAGTGCATGTAACATGGCTGATTAAAAAAATACAGTAGTCTACCAGGAAGTCACTGATTGCTACCCACTAAGAGAGACATGTATTGGGCAACTATGCGAGTGCATGGGTGTGATGAAGCTAAATGTTTTGGTGGCATGATGCTCGTTACCCCATTTTTTTTAATCCATAAATTAGCTGCAGCATCGTATAAGTCATAGTGTTCAAAGCGTGTGAAAAAAGTAGCAGCTTATAGTCCAGAAATAACGGTAGTTTGTGAAGGTTAGAACTTAAGAATGTAGGTAAACACAAGGAGCATAAACAAAATTAAAAACCTTATTGTATATGACAACAAAAATGCTGACATACCATACCATACCATACCAATTTATTTATATAGCACTTAAAACAGCAACAAGGCCAACCAAAGTGCTGTACAAAAGAACACAAACATGCACAGCAGACAGGAAAACATAAATAAGAAATACAGATACAAATAGCAGCAGAAGCTATCTAAAATGGCCAACAGAGCAGAGAACAGACCGGGCCAAAACAAATCACACCGTGTTAAAGGCAAGCGAATAGAAGTGGGTCTTCAAGCGAGACTCAAAGACTGAGAGTGTGGGAGCCTGTCGGACACTCAGTGGCAACTCATTCCACAGTCGTGGACCTGCAACAGAGAAAGCCCAGTCACCCCTGAGCTTACGACGGGTTTCTGGGACTGAGAGAAGCATCTGGTCTGCTGACCTCAGAGAGCGCGGTGGGACATATGGCTGCAGAAGATCAGTGAGATAGGATGGGGCGGAACTGTTCAGTGATTTAAAAACATACATGAGAATTTTGAAATGGATCCGAAGGTGAATGGGTAGCCAGTGCAGGGAGGCCAAAACAGGCGTGATGTGCTCTCTATAGCCTGTACCAGTTAAAAATCGGCCTGCAGCATTTTGGACCAGTTGTAGACGAGCAATGGAGGACTGACTGATTCCAAACAGAAGTGAATTGCAGTAATCAAGCCTAGATGTTATGAAGGCGTGGATCACTGTCTCAAGGTTCTTTTTGGAGAGTATAGGCTTCAGCTTAGACAGCCGTCTCAGCTGAAAAAAACAGAATTTTACCATCATGTTTACGTGACTGTTGAGTTTTAAGGACGGGTCCATTATCACCCCCAGATTAGTGACCTTTTGTTTCTCTAGCGGGGCTAGAGAGAAAAGGTCAATGTCATGGTTCATGAGTGAGCCACTGGGATGGAACAGCATGACTTCAGACTTCTTCTCATTGAAGCTTAAGAAATTTAAAGCCATCCAGTCCCGGATGTCAGCCAGGCAGTCAAGAAGAGGCTGAATAGAGCGTGTGCCTCTGTGCCTCAGGGGGAAGTAAATTTGGCAATCATCGGCGTAGAAATGAAAGGGTATGTCGTGTTTGCGGAAGATAGCACCTAGTGGCAGCAGGTATAAAGAAAAGAGAAGGGGACCGAGGATGGACCCCTGCGGTACCCCCCACTGGAGCGCTGTCGATGCCGAACTAGAATCTTTGATATTGACACAGAAGGTTCTGTCAGATAGGTAGGACCCAAACCATTTAAGGCCTGACCTGTGATGCCCACCCACTGCTCCAGTCTAGAAATGAGGATCTCGTGGTCGATGGTGTCAAAAGCAGATGTAAGGTCCAATAGGACCAACAGCACAGAATCACCTGCGTCTGTGGAAATGAAAATGTCGTTAAAAACCTTCAGTAGAGCAGTTTCAGTGCTATGGCGAGATTTGAAGCCAGATTGGAATAACTCTAGGATAGCGTGATCCCCCAAAAACTGTTTCAACTGAGACTCCACAATTTTTTCCAGTAGTTTAGAGGTGAATGGGAGTCTGGAGACAGGCCGGAAGTTGGACATGACTGAGGGGTCAAGGTTAGGTTTTTTCAGGAGGGGCTGGACAGCAGCATGTTTAAAAGTCTTTGGCACCACACCTGAGGATAAACTGCTATTCAGAATAGCGAGGATAAAAGGACCCAGGGTAGGAAAAACTTCCTTTAGTAGTCGAGGGGGGACCACATCAAAGGGGGAACCAGATGGCTTCATGCTGCACATTACCTGCTCCAGAGAAGACAGAGAGATGGGCTCAAAGTGGTCAAACAGCCACACACTGAGATGGGATGGACGGATCATGAGCTGGTGGAGAAATGAGTGCCTGGGTGTTTGCCACTTTTTCTAAAAAGAAATGGAGGAAGTTTTCACACAGCTCAGTTGAGGCTTCCAGAGGTGAAGGCTCACTGAGGTGTAGAACTGAGTTCAGTGTAGAGAAAAGAACTCGGGGGTTGTGGGAGTTGGAGACAATTAAATCAGAGAAGAATTTACATTTGGCAGCTTTAACGGTTTTCTGATAGTGACGCCAACTCTCCCTTAACATTTGAAAAGACACCTGGAGCCTGTCCTTCCTCCACATTCGTTCAGCTCTGCGACACTGCTGCCTAACGGCTCGTGTGACGTCATTCAGCCAAGGCTCTGATTTAAGTTTCGTTTTTCTGGTCTTAAGGGGAGCAACACGGTCCAGAACATTTAAACAGGCAGAGTTGAACTGAGAGGTTAGCTCCTCAGTGGTAAGAAACACCGGGAACTGTTCGATCCTCTCAGAGTTAAAACCTTCATTAAAACGAGCAGCAGTGAAACGGTTAATGGAACGCGTACGTGCAGGAACGCGCGTCTTAGCAGTATGACAAGGGGGGGTGAAGTCAAACAATACAGGCATGTGATCTGAAAAAACATTGTCACCGATTTTCAAATTAGAAACAGAGACATCGCGTGTTAAAACGAGGTCCAGCGTGTGACCATGTTCTTGGGTGGGGCCGCTCACCTGCTGAGCTAAGCCAAAAGAGCCCAATAAATCCAGAAAGTCCTTCACTAAGGGCTTCTCCTGACAACACACATGCAAATTAAAGTCACCAATAAGCAAAAAGTGAGTGTATCTCTGTGTGATATCAGCCAAAAAGTCAGAGAATTCATTTATGAAGTCCTTAGAACGAGGTGGGCGGTAGATGAGCGCACACAGGACCGGAGGAGAGTGTCCAAGTTCAAAGGCGCTCAGCTCGAAGCTGGCGCGGGACACCGGGATGGACAACTGTTTACAGGCAAAGTTTGCTTTAAAAACTGTTAATAATCCCCCCCCCCCCCCCCCCCGCGCCTTCCTGATGGCCGCGGGGCATTGAAACACAGACAGTCCAGTGGTAGTAATTCCACCAAGGCGCTGGACTCACCATCAGAAATCCAAGATTCCGTGACGAACAGAAAATCCAACTCCTCATCTTTAAAAAAGTGACATGGCAGCAAAGCGCTTACAAGAGCTAAGGAGGCACAGACAACAATGCTAGACTGATGCATGAGGTGAGCTGAAGGACGATAAGGACTGAACCTGGGAGAGATGCAACTGGGCATGGCAATCATGAAGGTGACAGTGGAAAGGAAAAATCCTCATGAGGAAGAAACCTTTAGCAGAACCAGGCTCAGGACAAGCGGCCATCAGATTCAACTGGCTGGGTTTGAGACGAACAGGAAGGAGGAATAGATACACAATGGCAGGTCAAGAATCATGTTAAGATAGAAATAGTATCAAATGAAAACTTTTCAGTTTTAACAATTCTTTTAAGAAAATGAGGTCAGCTTGTCTTCCAGTAGTCTAAGCCTATAGCTGCATAACAAGCCAACCCTAGCTATAGGATTTACTGTATCTAAAAAGAAAGTCTTAAACCCAGTCTAAAAAGTGGACAATGTGTCAGCCTCATGGACAGAAATTGGAAGTTGGTTCCACAAGAGAGGAGCCTGATAACTGAAAGATCTTCCTCCTATTCTGCTTTTGGAAACTCTAGGAATCACAAGTAAGCCTGCAGTCTGAAAGCAAAGTACTCTGTTAGGAAAATATGGAACAATAAGATCTGTAATATACAATGGAGCTAGGTTGTTGAGAGGTTTGTAGGTTAGAAGTAAGACTTTGAATTCAGCTCTGGACTTGACAGGGAGCCAATGGAGAGAAGCTAAAACTGGAGAAATGCAGGTCCTTCTCAAAAAATTTGCATATTGTGATAAAGGTCATTATTTTACATAATGTAATGATAAAAATGAAACTTTCATATATTTCAGATTCATTGCACACCAACTGAAATATTTCAGGTCTTTAATTGTTTTAATACTGATGATTATGGCATACAGCTCATGAAAACCCAGAATGTCTGTCCCAAAAAATTAGCATATTTCATCCCACCAGTGAAAGACAAGTGTTTTTAATACAAAAAACGCCAACCTTCAAATAATCATGTTCAGTTATGCACTCAATACTTGGTCGGGAATCCTTTTGCATGAATGACTGCTTCAATGTGGCGTGGCATGGAGGCAATCAGCCTGTGGCACTGCTGAGGTGTTATGGAGGCCCAGGATGCTTCGATAGCGGCCTTAAGCTCATCCAGAGTGTTGGGTCTTGCGTCTCTCAACTTTCTCTTCACAATATCCCACAGGTTCTCTATAGGGTTCAGGTCAGGAGAGTTGGCAGGCCAATTGAGCACAGTAATACCATGGTCAGTAAACCATTTACCAGTGGTTTTGGCACTGTGAGCAGGTGCCAGGTCGTGCTGAAAAATGAAATCTTCATCTCCATAAAGCTTTTCAGCAGATGGAAGCATGAAGTGCTCCAAAATCTCCTGATAGCTAGCTGCATTGACCCTGCCCTTGATAAAACACAGTGGACCAACACCAGCAGCTGACATGTCACCCCAGACCATCACTGACTGTGGGTGCTTCACACTGGACTTCTGGCATTTTGGCATTTCCTTCTCCCCAGTCTTCCTCCAGACTCTGGCACCTTGATTTCTGAATGACTTGCAAAATTTGCTTTCATCCGAAAAAAGTACTTTGGACCACTGAGCAACAGTCCAGTGCTGCTCTTCTGTAGCCCAGGTCAAGCGCTTCTGCCGCTGTTTCTGGTTCAAGAGTGGCTTGACCTGGGGAATGCGGCACCTGTAGCCCATTTCCTGCACACGCCTGTGCACGGTGGCTCTGGATGTTTCTACTCCAGACTCAGTCCACTGCTTCCGCAGGTCCCCCAAGGTCTGGAATAGGCCCTTCTCCACAATCCTCCTCAGGGTCCGGTCACCTCTTCTCGTTGTGCAGCGTTTTCTGCCACACTTTTCCCTTCCCACAGACTTCCCACTGAGGTGCCTTGATACAGCACTCTGGGAACAGCCCATTCGTTCAGCAATTTCTTTCTGTGTCTTACCCTCTTGCTTGAGGGTGTCAATGATGGCCTTCTGGACAGCAGTCAGGTCGACAGTCTTACCCATGATTGCGGTTTTGAGTAATGAACAAGGCTGGGAGTTTTTAAAAGCCTCAGGAATCTTTTGCAGGTGTTTAGAGTTACGTCATTGATTCAGATGGTTAGGTTAATAGCTTGTTTAGAGAACCTTTTCATGATATGCTAATTTTTTGGGACAGGCATTTTGGGTTTTCATGAGCTGTATGCCATAATCCTCAGTATTAAAACAATTAAAGACCTGAAATATTTCAGTTGGTGTGCAATGAATCTGAAATATATGAAAGTTTCATTTTTATCATTACATTATGGAAAATAATGACCTTCATCACAATATGCTAATTTTTTTAGAAGGACCTGTATGATCTCTCCTATTAACTCCAGTTAAGACTCTAGCAGCAGCATTTTGGATCAACTGAAGACTTTTTAAAGAAATATTTGGACACCCAGATAATAAACCATTACAGTAGTCCAGTTTAGATGTGGCAAGTGCATGATCCAGTTTTAATGCATAATTTTTAGATAAGATATTTGTAATTTTAGCGATATTTCACAGGAAAAACAAAGCAAAAACCAACAACAAAACATAAAAAATGTTTAAAAAATAAAATAAAAACGCAATCATCAAAACACTTGGAAAATCAACTTAATTTTATTTTTAATTTAACATTATTTTGCATAAATGCTACTATTTATTATTTAGGTAAAATATTAAAAAAGAAGGCTTCAAAAGCACATAGCAAATATTAGCCTCCAGTGGAGTCCTTTACTAGATTAATACTGATGAAAACCCATAGTTTATATTTGTTGTACTCAGTGTTCTTTTTTTATTTCTCTGTGTTTTACACATTTTTTTAATTTGTTAAGTGATTTTGTCTTGACACTAAACTCTCCAGCGTGAGGCCAATAG
This sequence comes from Nematolebias whitei, assembly GCF_014905685.2. Lineage (NCBI taxonomy): Eukaryota > Metazoa > Chordata > Actinopteri > Cyprinodontiformes > Rivulidae > Nematolebias > Nematolebias whitei. Next base: position 25,441,372 of record NC_056510.1, read on the forward strand.
CTGTGTAGCAGGAAGCAGAAAAACAATGATCTTGATAAGTTTATCGGGAGGCAAAAAGTGTGAAAACCTTTTATGAGTGCAGTAAAGTTTCAGCCATGATAGATGCGTTTAGACGCTTGGTGTTTTTATCAAGACTTGTCTCAATTTAGCTGAGCCAACACAAACACGTGGATGTTTGATGTTTTGGCTTTCCGGCTTCTGTATGCGTGTCTGTGGGTGTGTGCGAGGTTGTTTTATTTGCTAAAGTCTGATTATTTGATAAGGTTTAATGCTGAGCTATCGCCGGAAGGCAAGCCTGCACAGAAAATATAAACTCTTGACTTACTGCCCTACTTTTATCTCATTTGTTCCTGGTTTTCTTGGTTTTAAAGAATGGTGTTTTCTTTTTGGGCGAAACATTACCTGTCTGGAAAGCTCAATAAAGTAAAATTATAGGCAAATTGATTGCTGACTTATTCACAATAGACATTGAACAGTTATAGTTTTTAGTCACAGATTTTCCAGACTTATATTTAAAGGAATAAAACAACCCTGACCCACATTAAATAACAGACAACAGCACGATTTGACTCCCATATGAACTCATTTCAGACTCGTTTGCTCTCTCACGCAGACGTTTGTAGTTTAATGTTCATTTTCTTCCCACCCACAGTGACAGGTCATCATTCTCTCTACTTTTTATTCTATAAATGTCATGTGTCCTTGTGCAGAACCCTTCTGATCTAGTTCTGAATTCATGTGGGCTGTAAATGATTCGATTCAAACATGTCTAATTTTTTTACAGAACGGGTGAATTCCCTTTGAAGTACGGCGAGAAGCCTTAAAATCTGCCACATGAAATCAACCCAGACTTAGTGTGCTTATCACCTTTTGAGGCCTAAACTGTAAATCTGGACAGAGCCTCAAAGGCCAGAACGACAAACTCTATATTTTCAAAGATAAAGGTTATATTACCCTTCTTTGCTGTTACTGACTGAAAAGGTTGCTTGCTTTGTTTAACTTTCTTTTTGATTTAGATCAGCCTATAGGTTGCTTTCCACGTATAATTCACAGAGATGGAGCTCAGCTGGTAGGGGGAGTATCACCTAGAGGAAGATATCATGCAGATGCTCATTCATTCATATCTCACACCATGTGTTCATCACAGATCTGTCAGGAACTTAGTGACACGTCTCAGGGCCTGTTTGGTGTCCAGGTGTTTTAAATTCCACTTGCTTAGACTTTCTCTTTGACACGTGTCTCATTAGTGTGACGGACGGCAGCTGTAACCTTGGCCAACCATCGACTGACAAAGAAATTTCCAATGAGGCGTTTATCCATAGCTCCATACGTCATATTTAACCTCTGGTTCCTGCACAGAAAGGTTAAACAAGAGTTTATAAAAGGCGTGCAGCAAACTGCTTCTGACACATCAAGATGTATTTTAACCAGACATTCAACAAGAATCTAGAAGTTGAAGCCACAAAGTGCAAGCGCCCCCTGGTGGTTGCCTGCAGTACAACTTATAAGTCCTGAAGTCCTGATTGAATTTTATTTTAATAAGTAGGAATTTAAATTGATGGTACAATCCCTTACCCACTGGGCAGAGATGCTGATTTAAAAAAAAAACCAATATGACAGCCACCAATAAATGAGCATTTTAGTTTAGTTTTTAAACAATAAAATTTAATGAACCCACTTTGTTTATCTTTATTTATATTTATGGTCTGCCATCATTCATAAATATCAGTTCTGACTTCTGGGATTAATGGAACTCTGCACCGGTGCCAAGAAAGTTTTGATGCCATAGGAAAACAATTTCATTAACCCTCAGTTAGACCATAGTTAATGAAGAATAAAACATATTTGATTAGCTTGAGGAGGTAAAATTTGGAATAAAAAAGCATTTTGATATAAACACTTGTTTAAAGTGAGTTTGTTTCGAGGCACGACAACCATTAACAGAATTTATATTTTAATTGGTTTAATGTCAATAAGTTGTGAGTTGTCCAATGTCTGTGTCCATGGCTGTTAAATTATGTTAGAATCACTCAAGATCTCTCTGATACTTGCAAATAAAAAATATTACCTAATTAGTATTTAAATAACAAGCAAAATTACCATCAATCAATCAATTAATCAATCAGCCAATCAATCAATATCACTATTTTCCATAACATTTAATAATATGTAAATTAATCTTTGGCATCTGGCTCATACATACAAAAACAACACAAGTTAAAAATGCCATTAAACAAGTTTAACTTGTGTTGTAAAGGTAAAAAGCAGAGTCAAAAAGATGAAAAATGGACTTGACCTAATAAAAGTCTTTATTCTAAAGTTTAGAATCTAAACCCAAACTATGTAAAATAAAAGTATGTAATATTGAGAATATATTTTTTTTTTTAATTAATGTGAAAACTGTGATGGACAATGGTTAACCAATGTGTTAGTCACTATCTAAATAGTTCCACTGATGTTTCTATGGGATCGTGTAATAAAAAATGGTCTAAGAGCAAATTGGATTGAAGTTATTGTTATTTTAGAGGTGGTATTCGCTTTAAACTTCCGTATCCAACTTCCGGCCTGTCTCCAAACTCCCATTTGTTTCTAAACTACTGGAGAAAATAGTTGTGTCCCAGTTGAAGTGCTTCCTGGAAGGTCACACCATCTTAGAGCTATTCCAATCTGGCTTTAAATCTCTCCACAGCATTGAAACTGCCCTGCTGAAGGTCTTTAATGACATCTTCAGATCCACAGATACTGGTGATTCTGTGCTGCTTGTCCTGTTGGACCTCACAGCCGCCTTTGACACCATCGACCATGAGATCCTCATTGCTAGGTTGGAGCAGTGTGTGGGCGTCACAGGGTCAGCCCTCAATTGGTTCAGATCATACCTCACTGACAGATCCTTTTGTGTCTCCATCAAGGATTTTAGTTCCGCAGAGGCAGTGCTTAAATGGGGGTTCCGCAGGGGTCCATCGTGGGTCCCCTCCTATTCTCTTTATACCTGCTGCCGCTTGGTGCTATTTTCCGGAAACACAACATGCCCTTCCACTTCTATGCCGATGACTGTCAAATTTACTTCCCCCTAAGACACAATGGTACATGCTCTATTCAAACGTTGCTCAACTGCCTGGCTGACATCAGGGACTGGCTGGCTTTAAACTTCTTAAGTTTCAATGAAAAGAAGTCTGAAGTCATGTTGTTCCCTCCCAACGACACGATCACAAACCACTGCATCGACAGCTCCGCTCTAACCCTGTCAGAAAGACAAAGAGTCACTAATCTGGGCGTGATAATGGACCCTTCCCTGAAACTTAACAATCATGTAAACATGATTGTTAAATCATGCTTCTTCCAACTGAGGCAGCTGTCTAAACTGAAGCCCATACTATCCAAAAATAACCTGGAGACAGTAATACATGCATTCATTACATCTAGGCTTGATTACTGCAATTCACTCCTGTTTGGTATCAGTCAGACCTCCATTGCACGACTACAACTGGTCCAAAATGTAGCAGCCTGATTTTTAACCAGTACAGGCAAAAGAGAGCACATTACACCAGTTTTGGCCTCACTGCACTGGTTACCGGTTCACTTTCAAATCCAGTTCAAAATACTCATGTATGTACAAATCACTGAACAGTCCCCCCCCCCCCCCCCCATCTCTCTGATCTGCTACAATCTTATGTCCCACCGCGTTCCCTGAGGTCAGTGGACCAGTTGCTCCTCACAGTTCCAGGATCTCGTCTTAAGTGCAGAGGTGACAGGGCCTTCTCTGTAGCAGGACCAAGACTTTGGAACGAGTTACCTCTGCTTGTCAGACAGGCCCCCTTCCTCTCGGTTTTCAAGTCCGGTTTAAAAACTCACTACTATACGGTAGCTTTCAACACCAGATGATCTGTGTTTGATCCTGTATGCTCCACACTGGTTAGTAGTCATTATCTGCATCGTTTTTATGTCTATATTCTGATTTACCTCATTTTGTATATTGCTTTGTGTGTTACCTGTTGTTCTGTCTGTACAGCACTTTGGTTGGCCTTGTCGCCGTTTTAAGTGCTTTATAAATAAAGTGGTATGGTATGGTAAAAGGCTTGTGAATCACCGATCAACGGTGTTAACTACGATCTAAGTATCTCTGCAGTTTTTGAACAGTTGTTTAAAGGAACTAGTTGAGCATTTGGATCAGACATTCCTCTCAGTCAAGGTTGAAGCAGAGAGGTTGCAGATCAGATCTCATCTGGGACAAAGTGTTTCCTGCCACTGATTAACTGCTTGTGGTCCTTGTTGTGTGATGTAGTCACTGTTGTGACCTCGAGATCAGTTATTGCAGTTTTCAACACAGCTGTGTTTTACACCCTTCTTTTAATGTGTGTGTGTGTTAGTGAAGATCAAACGCTTGTCCTGCAGGTGATCTGTGATCGTGTGACACCTCATCCGCCAAGGCTCTCACACAAACACTGTGCGTTGATATCACGTTTCATGAGTCATAACTGGGAAACCAACTCAAATTTTTTTTAAATGCTTGTTAGTCCCATTGTCTAAGTGTTGTTCATGCTAAGGCTGATCTTTAGGGTGCAATAAGACCCGCAGACCTACAAGTTTCTGCAGGATTTGTTTTGGAAAATGGCACCACATCAGAAATATGCTGACAGTCAAGAAGATCGTCCAGTCTGTGTTTTGGGAGAATAATTCAATGTTGTGCTAAACATTTTGTTTATTCGATGTTTTAGAGTTTGCCTGTGGAGATGTGGAATGCACAGCTGTGTGTGGACATGATGCGCTCACACCTGTTCATTTCTGCACGTGTGTGTCTTTGTCTGAGGCATGCCTTATTCCTGGAGCATTTTGGGGATTTCATGCAAAATGAAACCACACAGCCATCTCAGCTTTTAGAGGTCATTTGACATCCACCAGCCTTGTTATTATTATTTATATATACATTTACGTATATATATATATATATATGAAGAGCGTCATGTGTGACA
>NC_056510.1:25446441-25451531 GCF_014905685.2 Nematolebias whitei
TATGTAAATCAGATTGGCCTGAACTGTCATAACTCTCTGTGTCAGCCTCATGTTTTTGAGGTCTTGATGAAAAATTTGAGCCTTCCCTTTTACGGCTCCCTCTCATACAACATAAACTTTTTTTCTACTTTTATTAATTTACTATTCCCTTCAGTTTATTTTGTCAGTATGGGCTGATGGGGGAGCTTGTCTTGTCATCATCCTGTTCTCCTGTCTGAGTTTCTTTGTTGCCTTTGGCTACATTTAAACATTAGCAGGAAGTGTTAGGAAGTGGTTTTGTCTGTGGTTAACCTAGTCTACACATTACACAGTGAAACCACAAGCAGTGACTCAGATTGACCACAATCACAAAAAACACCCAGTTTCATGTCAAAATGTGCCTTATGCTAGAAATTCAAATTGCAAATGTTTTCTATGGCTTTTGTCTACACGGTGACAAAAATGCATCCAGTTGGTTTTCTAAGGTCTTACATTAGGACACAACGCAGTCAGTTTTTATATAGGCCAATAAAATATATTTTAAATAAGGTTGGCAAAATTTGTTTGAGCCAAATTTATTTGATTAATATTCAAAATGCCAAGCACAATGCAAAAAATGTAAACCACCCTATGTGTCGTTTTTGTTTCTGTGAGATAATAAAGGCAGCTAATGTCTGAAGAAAAACTTAAAGAAATTGGACAGGACACTAGACTAAGTGCTGTATGTAAAGAAAGAAGAATTGAACTTAAAATTGTGTTGATTCAAAATGGCTTTAGTTTATTAGTTATGCTGTGCAGCATCAGAACAGTCGCAAAAAAGAAAAGACAAAAAAATTAACTACAAAAAATAATAATAATAATATCAACTAGAACTGTGAGTAGTTATAACCATGTCCATGTCACCTGACACATGTTGACCTTGACTAGTCTCATCCCTAGAACTCCTTCAAACTTCTGTACAACCCATGTGGAATTTGAAAATAACGTCTTGAGAAGGACCTGTGGTCCCAACAGCTTTTTTTTTTTTTTGATTTGCCAAAGCCTTAATTATATTTCTTCTTCTTTAAGCTTTTCCATTTTCAGGGGTCTCCACAGCGAGTCATTCTCCTCCACCTCACTCTGTCCTCTTCATCCTCTGTCCTCACTCCAACTACCTCCATGTCCTCTCTAACTGCATCCATATATCTCCTCTTTGTCTTTTCCCTGGCATCTGCATTTCTAACATCCTTCTACCAATATACCCACTGTCCCCCCTCTGGACACGTCCAAACCATCTCAGTCTGGCCTCTCTAACTTTGTCTCCCAGTTGTTCAACTGTGCTGTACCTCTGATGATCTCATTCCTAATCTTATCCATCCTTATCACGTCTAAGGAGAACATTATAACAAAAATATTTATATTAAAAAAATATAAACCTGCTGATTTGCAGCTGTGGTCTCTGCTGGGTTGGACCCCTAAAAACCTGAACACTTTCAATAGTTCATTGCTCCACTGGATGCACAGAAATGCTGTTCCTTTGCAGCTGCATTGCCTCCATTGTCTTGGACCCCTAACAATACAAAAATTGTATGCAATTTTAAAAACTTAACTTGTTTCTTCACTGGCTCATTGTCAGTATTTAAGTCAGAGTCAGATTCTTTATTGTCGTTCGCCCCTCATGTGGTGCATGTGGTGGGACGAAATTATGTACACAGGGTCCCAGTTGCATCCAACAATAAACTGTAGAAGAAAAACAGTAATAACATCTAAGATTTGAACTAAGACAAATATCAACTAAATATACACTAAGCACTAGTAGCATTCAAAACTTTATGTCAAACAGCAGCACGAACATGAGCATGAGTCTGTGTGAGCAGATGAGCACACATGAACACATCAACATGAAACAGCTCAGCAGCAACATGAAACAGATCAGCAGCAACATGAAACAGATCAGCAGCAACATTATGTGATTTTTCTCTGTGATTATTCTGGTTAGAGATTTAACAGCCTCAGGGTAGAAGCTGTTCCTCAGTCTAGTGGTTCTACACTTAATGCTCCTCAACCTCCTTCCTGAGGGGAGCGGGGCAAAAAGTGTGTGCTGAGTGAGTGGGGTCCTTCATGATGCAGGTGGCTCTCTTCCTGCATCTGGAGGTGTAGATGTATGTGATGGTGGGGAGGCTGACTCCAACAGTTTTATGTGCAGCCTTCGCCATTCTCTGCAAAGCTTTTCTTTCTTTTTTCTTTCTTTCTTTCTTTTCTTTCTTTCTTTTAAGCAGGCAAACTTGAGACCTTTATATTAAATGGTAACCATATACAGTAGATGCCTCTCATATTCAAACAAGGCCATATATGTATACCCATAACACAGAGGTCATATAATTATAGCCTAATTGTTTTTTTTATTAAGTTGAATCATCATTCAGGACAGTGAAGTGTCTCAAGGCAGCAAATCAGTGTGTTCCCAATATAGTTGTATTTTTTTAAGAAACATGGTTGATGTCCTCTAAATGAAGCTTTTCTTAATCAGTTTTATACTAACAGGTGTCTTTCTTCCTGAGGTGCTTGATGTTTTGTGGTGTTAGTAATTGGCACCCTTTAAAAGCCTGTATGTGGTTTGTGGAGAAAAGCGTGCTGCTAGTTGGAAAAAATGAATCAGTCTTTTATTTCTCCTTTTAAATGTGTGTGTGGGCTACATGGTGCACATAAATGTAGAGAAGTTTGTCTATATATCACTGTGGGTGAAATCTGTTTTATGAATGTGAGGCAGAGCAGGGAAGTGAATGTGGATCACACAGAACATAAGAAATTACCATCACTCCAGTCACAGTGTAAACAAGAGTCCACTGATGGTGAATCAAAGCAAACTGGATCCCAGAAAATTTCCTTTTTTACGGTCATTGTTTCATGTCGAAGCAAATTCCTAGTTTGTGAATCTCGTTCATTGACATGGTAATAATAAACTGATTCTGATTCTGATTCTGATGTCACAATGTTTTCTAGTGATTATAATAACTGCAGCTTGGGAATACAGTTTATTTTATTGTCCTAAAACCTTTTAAAGTGTAAAGAATATGATGTTTTCTTTACATAAAACTGGGGAAAAGGTCTGCATCTGTAATCATTCAGAACTCTCATGTTTAGTTGGTGATGGGTCATTTTTCATTACAGGTTTACAGAACATCACAGATTTGATTGCCCTCCATGGCCATGCATTGTGGTGTCCTTGAGCAAGACACCAATCTTCTAACTTCTCCCTGGGCAACTTTGCCCCAGCTGGGGTTATCTCACGTGTAATGAGTCAAATGCAGATGACAAATTTCTTCGCTGTATGAGCACATACAATGATGGCCATATTTATCACGTTCACTTTTCACCTTACTCTTGACATCCTCATTTCAAATTTTGACATAAATATTTAAAAACCAGGATTCAGTCTAACAAAAGTCAGTTGTTACATGCTAAAAACAACATGCCTTTCCTTGTTTTCCTCCTTTTGCAGATGATGTGATGTTCTATATGATAGAACTTATTAGAATACTGTGGTCTTACAAACTAAGTTTATTATTATTTAAGTCAAAGTGGCTTATCTGGTAGTGAATTTGAGAGATGTTGATAGATTCTCATCTAAAGGTAAAGAAAGTAAATGGTGAATATTTGTACTTTTACCAAATAGTAAAATTGGGTAAGCAAGCATTATTCTTTATATGAAAGATGATAAATGAAATGTCCAGATTTAACTTTAACTTTTTGCAATGTTGTTTTTTCATGAGTGCTTATAAATAAGCAAAATAAAACCTCATTGACATTTGCATGCTGCTGCGTACAAGTGCACATCTTATTGTTATACTCCAACAACGGACTTGTGTGTCCCAGGTTTTGCTGAACAGTAAGTGATTAGTGTCAGAAGGCTTTATTTAAGAGACACTTTGCCTCTTTATCATCATCACACATGTTTCCACAAAGTACTAAAACTATGGAAAAGGTAGTTTGGTCAAATGGTGAGATATTGTGAGTTTGGGTGGAGAAAACAGGATACCATAACTCAGTCCCATTGTCCTCTGCTGAAACTGTCTGCAACTATTTTCAGCTCATAAACTGTAAAGTTGAATTGATGGTGCATTTGTCCACGATGTGTAATTACTTTTAACGGAGCCAGTCCTTTGTGTTTCTTTCTGGGAATGACGCAGTCCATTGTCTATGTTTTGGATTTCCATCTTGGTGTGGAGAAAGGTCCTGACATGACTGTGTTACATCCTCACTGTGATGAGGTGACCTTCTTTTGCTTTTCTCCTCCAGAAGCTAAACAAACTGAAATGGTATGTGTCTTGCAGAGGATTCTTGATTTAGTTCTGTTCCATAGAGTTCAAAATGTAAAAAAAAAGAAGAAAGAAACCCATTGAAGAACTCAACTTTGGCTAATTTTAAACTCATGTCTAAGTGTTAGTTATATCTAACATGATGAAAGGAAACCTTTAGATTCACAGATAGAAAACAATTTCTATTTTAAAAAAAATCAAAATGCTGCCTTGTGCATTCCATAACAGAGAGGAATGGACTCTTTTGTCGGAGATAGGGGATCATTAAGGATAACTAGTAAGAAGGAGGTTTTTGTGTCTGAAAAGGACTTCAATGTGGCCTTTGTACGTGGGGTTGCTGGAATATGCTGCCAGACCGAGGAGGGAGAATTATTCTGATTCTTTATCGTCCACTTTGTTGCCAATGTGGGCATGAAGTGGTCATTTAGATATTTAACAAGGGTACTGAGGCATTTGCTGCCCAAACAGGCTGTGGTATGGATGTGTAGGTGGAGGACGTAGGAAGTTTTAGGAGAGGAGCGTCATAAGACTAACCAACTGAGACTTTCTGAGAGAAGGACACTAAATGGCCTTGTTGCCTCCATTCCTGGACAAAGCAGTTTAAATGTTTCACAGCTATTTACCATCAGGCATCACATGGAAAAGCTTTAAATATAAATTATCATGAGACGTTAAAATATTCATAATGGTGTGTTTTGGGATTTAGCTTGGAAATTAAAGTCAATTCATGACTTCTCACAGTACGTCCTGATGCTCATCTGCCTTTTGTAGGGATGGCACCATCTAGTGGGCCTTCCCCCTGTCTTTTCTCCC
>NC_056510.1:25451631-25461027 GCF_014905685.2 Nematolebias whitei
TATATATATATATATATATATATATATATATTATATAGCCCTCCATCCATCCGTTATCTTTTACCTGCTTCTTCCTTTTCTGGTCATGGGGGTCACTGGTTCCCCTGTCCAGCCATCACTGTGGGAGAGGCTGGATACACCCTGGACAGGTTTCCAGTCCATCACAGGGACACATAGAGACAAATGAGACAAACAACCATTCACTCTGTCACTCACACCTAGGGACAATTTAGAGTTACCAAACAGACTAACATGCATGTTTTTGGTCTGTGGGAGGAAACTGGATAACCCGGAGAAAACCCACACATGCATGGAGAGAACATGCAAACTCCACCCAGAAAAGTCCCCGGCTGGGATTTGATCAGGCGACCTGCTTACTAAGTGGCAGCAGCTCTACCAACTGATCTACCATGTTGATATACTGTATATATATATATTTATATATATATATATATGTATATAGTTACAGTGTTTATTTGCAAGGTGATAATTCATCAAATGTGCCAGAGAGGGAGCTGGAACTGGTAGCTGTAGGAGTCAGTAGTGGGGAGAGCTGACCTAATGGTTCCAGGGTGAAGGAGGTGCACAGCTGAATAATGGTTCCAGGCAGGAGGCAGGCATGGTAGGAAGACATAGAGGCAGCTGAGGAGGCACAGGAGAGATTGAGGTCCACTGAGGAGAATCCAGGGGACAGGAGGACATCAGGGATTATGCACTGGATGTACAGAAATATATAAAGTCTGTTAATATTCAGTTTAACACACGAGTAAAAGACTAGAACAGAACTACCATTGGCAGGTAATGCTCCAGCACTGACTGGATGTCCTCTGCAGCCTTTTATGCTCCACCTGTTCGTCAAACCGATGATCCTCAGGTTTTTTATTTATTTTGGGGTTTCTGTTTAAATTTAATGCATTTTTAGCTCACATCAATAATGAAATCTGTTTTAGCACTAATGATGATGATCCACCATTTCTTTAACACATTTACAGAATCTGTTATTTCTGATGACGGCCTGCTGTGTTAGTCATCTTGTGTTGAATTTAACGCATCACAGCAGTGCAATGTGTAAATGTGTTAGACAATGATCATTTGAGCCTGAGAAATGAAAATTGGTGCTGATGGAAGTCAATAAAATGAAACACGTATGACATATTCTTACAGCCAAGGTGCTGACATTGACAACATTAATCTGTGTTTAAGAAAAGGGTCACGGGTGAGGTAGTGGAGTGTGAGAGACCCATTAGAGAGAAAAATGGAAAACAGAAAAAGGCAATGCTGGTTTTGAATCAGACATAGACTAAACATCTTGAGATAACAAGCTCAGAGTGAATAACCGAGGTCCTCCATCACCAAAGGTTGTGTTTTGATTCAGACGCGTGCGCCATCAGATTTGTTTGAGTCAGTTTTCACTTTTTTAACATCTTCTTACTCCTAGTCCCAGACTGCCAGTGCTAGGATTCTGCAGCAATTCACCAAAATTTGGTGTTTCTTTATTTGTTGTTTGTTTATTTTAATATTTTTATGCAAAATCTTTCATTTGAAAAGTAAAAAATTTATAAATGAGGGTGACTTGGTGTACTCTACCTCACCTGTCGTATTGTGGATAAAACAATCTTTGCTGGTTAAGGTGAAACAAGTAACTACCTGACAACCAATCAAGAAGATCCAGTATAGTTCTGTATGTATAATTTGACCAAATTAGGGTAATTTGTGCATTGCAACTTTAAAATATTTAAATTAACTACATGCCTTTTCCGACATAGGCTGCTTCCTGCAGCTCTAAAACCAGCAAGCCATCGGTGCATTTCATTTGTATCTAAAAGTCAAAGTACCTGAGTTCCAAGTCACAAACATTAACTGAAACACCCCCAAAGTTACAGTTTTCACTGAAAAAGTTAAGAGTTTTCTCATCAAGGCCATCCTCAGAATCCATTATGACTGCCTCATGCATACAAAGTCATAACAGCTGCAATAATCAACTGTTTTGTTTCAAAACAAGACTAATTCACAAATGTTAACATGTGCAACAGGTAGTCCTCATTGTCACTTCCTTCTACTGATAATACATGTTGTAATAAAACTCTGCCTTAGCCATTATACCTATTGCACTGTGTAAACCTCAGCTGACACATCAGTGTCTCGCTCTAAGAGTTTCTAAATTAAGACAATCAAGAAGAGAATCTTATTTGTTTTTTGGCTTCTCCTTCATCAGGGGTCGCCATAGCAGATCATCCTCCTCCAGGTCCGATATTCAACAGCACCCTGCTAGTTAACAGCACCAGAGACAGTTGTTGTAAACCCAGACCTTGACCAGTCAGATAAGACTGTTGTATGATCCAATAAGGCAGCCATGTGGTAACTCTTAAATCTGGTAGGGTAATCATAGATTTCCACGTTTGTTTGTTCCAAGTTTTCCACCGAATGTCCTGCCTGGTGCAACCCTCACCATTTATCAGTGCTTGGGACATACACCAAAAGTACACAGATTGTGCAGAATAGGAAGAATACGGAACATGGAAGAATAGAATATTGTTCCTTTTATGAGTTGATGGAACAGTTTTCTTATATATGGCATGTCCCCTACAAAAAAGAAACTAAATCTAAACTTCCCAGACAATAATCTGACTCATTTCCTTTTGTTTCTCTCTTATCTTTGACCATGCTTGTGGGAATCATAACTCTCATGTTCTGTGTAAGATGTGCTGAAGTCAAGTCGCATGCAAACCAGTAAGAACGGGCTCCTGGGGGAGATGTGCTTTAGAAAGACAGACAGGAATGTCCTCCAACTGTACTGTGGCATGCGCTGAGAATTGATTGGAGCAACTTAACAGTGTGTCTGACCTTTGAAGAGCTCGTATACACAGGAAACTCTGTTCAGAGAGGCCGAGTGTGGAAGTTCTAACATTCCACAGCTGAAGGACGCGCATCTCTCATGGTGTGGTCATCAGGCAGCCGCTTCATTTTTCAGATCATATTTTGAACATTTTCACTGTAACGAGCAAAATCAAAAGAAAACAAATTAAAGATTCAACAACAATGAGATTGTATTCCTTGTAACAGTTTGTCTGTTAAAACACGAAACAATCACTGAACTTACATTTTGGTGAAGATAAGCTGAGCAAAGACTTTATACATTTTTGGTCATTTATAAGTCACTTGTTGCTTCTGGTATACAATACTGAATATAAACACAACACTTTTGTTTTTGCTCCTATTTTTTATGAGCTGAACTCAAAGATATGACTTCTTCTATGTACACAATGTGTCATTTTTCTCTCAAATGTTGTTCACAAATGTGTGTAAATCTGTGGTAGTGAGCACTTTTCCTTTGTCAAAATAATCCACCCACCTCACAGGTGTGGCATGTCAAGATGCTGATTAGACAGCATGTTTATTGCACAGGTGATCCTTAGGATGACCACAATAAAAGGCCACTTTAAAATGTTCAGTTTTATCACACCACAAACATGTCACAAGTTTTGATTTGTTTATATTTTTGTTCAGTACACATTGTGTATACCTAGATTAACATTATCCTATTTTAATCACAATGGATGTAATTTATGTGATTTTTGACGTTTTTTAATGGGTCATAATCAATATAAGTCCCACCAGAATTCCCTTAGTGGATTTTTTTTTATTTTTTACTTTGGACTGGTTTTGCATCGTGAAAACTTCTTGAGTAGTCTCTTGTTAAGCTCTGTCTAAGCCTTTAAAATTTGAAGAAAGTGGATAAGTAAAGGACAAAACAAGTATCTGGTCTAAAGAAAACTATCTATAGCTAATAAACATTATCTGAAAGTCATAACTTTAAAAATTAGAAAATAAATTCAACACAAACCTGAAACAGGACGTGGAACTAGTCGTCGAAGAAGAATGATCTGTGGAAATCTTCTTTGTTGTGCTAAAATACCATTTTATGTTAAATTGTGTTCTTTTTGCTGTTTTTCATGGATTTGCGTAAAAGAAATAAGAACAAATGGTATCAGAGTTAGGCAGCTTAACAATCAGGAAATATTATTTTGAAAATGGTCAGGAACTACGGGTAAACTAGACTGAAAAAGTGTGAACAAGCAGCCAAAGTCCCAGAAAAAAAAACATTAAAGACCTTCAGAAAGCCTGAATAACTCTTGATCGAGATCACTTTAAAAGATTATAGGAAAGTCAGAGTTATTAGAAGCAGCACATCAAGAAATGAATAAGACTTTTGCACAGTATTGCACAACGGAAAGCTAAATGGATCTTCACGGATGTGTTTATCTGTTCTGTGATGTCTCCAGCATGGAGCGTTCTAACTGTTTTCCTGGAGGAGAATCGTGGTGATGAACGCTTCACTGGAAGGGACAAATTGATCCTGTGCAGATGTTCAAACTGGCTGAGACTTCATCCAGCTGTTGGGACGAAATGGCGGTTAAATAGAAACATTGTGGCCACGGTCAAGCAAGTGTGATCTACGGGTGGGAATCACTATCATACATTGTGTTTTTCTGAAAGTAACGCAATAATATCCAAAAAGAGACCACCATATTTAAAAATCTCTAACCAGAAACTTTACAGTGAACAGCTAGAGTTGTCGGCATGAATGAACTAAATGAATGAATGAACCAAACAGTAGCCAGACGCTGCTTGATGGCTGAGGAACAGAAGGGAGTATTGAGCTGAAACAGAAGCATTTTTCCTCTGGGATTTAATGGAGATTCAGCACAAGAACTTTAAAATGTACTTTTGTTCCACATAAAATCACCCAATGTGGGTTTAAAGAAAATAGTTGTTTCCTTTTTTTAATATAAGATGAAAATGTGAAAGGTCAAAAAATGGGAGGAAAAGCAGGATCGATGAAGTTATAGGAATTCATAAGAAACTCATGAAGCAGATATGGATGCAGTGAAAGTCTGTACTGAGACTGAGGGGGGAAGTGAGCGTGAGAGAGACTGAAAGAATTGAGTAGAGTGTTTGGTGGAGAACAAATATGTTAATTTTACGAGTCTTCTGTTTTAGGGATCGGAGCAGAGGTTTTGGCAGGCTGACTGTTTAACGCTGTCCTGCAGAAAAAACATGTTTCTGCAGGGCACACCCTTCCAAAGCCTTTATTGCACTTTTGCATTGTTAGTCCATTGGGTTCATGAGATTTGTAATAAAACTGCGAAAAACAAGTGAGGTGGAGAAAGTTGAGTTGGAAAGTTGTTCAAAATCTTTTTATGGCTGAGAAACAGTTCTTTACAAACAAGATAAGGTGTGGTCTAAGACTCATTAGTCCTGAAATGTAGGTGATGGTGTAAAACCAGTGTGGTTTCTGGAATCTGTAAAACTGCAAAACATGAGAAATGAATCACGGGGCAGCTTTCCTGCTGGAAGCCTTTCCGTCAGAAAATAATCCCAGCTGCTAGCTTTTATGCAGAAATCTATAAGGATCAGTAACATCCTATGGTTGAGCTCATTGTCTATTTTCTTTCCATCCGATGAACATGGAGAGAAAAACAAAGTGTAGAAAAGAAACAGAGGAAATAACAGCGTGCCCATTATAGACACTGTGCAGATAGGGAGATGGTGTCTTTTCCATCATGGGAAATGCTGCCACAGCTGATGCAGGACAGGAAATGACACAAGTCGCAGGAAGTAAAGCACAATGACAGTCCACTGATCCATTGATCCTTTTTTTCTTAGTCTACATCTGTTTATGTGGAAACCAGATTGTGTTTGACCAGTACTATAAACGGCAGAGATTTCCTTGTTCCATAAAACAAGGTCATACATACAGTTTGAATTAATATCTGTCATGTGTCTCGCTGTCGAAAGCGGATGCTGAGAGGAATGTCGTTGGTTCAGTTAGGACAGTAGCAAGAACCCATCCAGAGTAATGTTCTGATGCACCTGTTTCCAGGTTTGAACTTTGGTTTGAGGATTATTTTATGTGTAAACTACTCCTCAAGGGTTAGAATCTCTCTTCTACTGGTCGATGGACTGGCTACAATGTAAAAGTCATCCAGAACACAATAGCTTTTTGCTGAGCCTTTGCAAAGTTTTCAGGTGTGTGATAAGAATGAAATAAGCTCTAAACCATGTGTGATAGAGCTTGATAAGACCCCCACAGTTCTGAGCATTCGAAGTAGTGATGGTTTATCATCTTAGTGGCAGCCCATTGGGGTTTGTGGTGGAGCGCGGTGGCAACATACTAATGACAGGAGAGCCGTCATGACTCTGCGTGAGCCTTAAGAATTTAAAGCAGGACTGGACACAGTGGTCTCATGTCTTGAGTACAACTATGATTGTGACAAAGTTATAGAAACAATTTATAGCTGTAACTGTGGCAGAAGCATCTTGCTGGTGTGGTATGATCTAACTGCACATATTTGCATCATGAAGTGAAGGTGTTCATACCTGGGTGGGCATAAAGAGTGTTGAGAGCATCTTGGGTATCAGATCTGTTTGGCAAATACTAAGACAGTAGTAGCCTCATAATCTTCAAACTACCAGATGTTTTCCTAATTTACTGCGATCCAGATGTGTTCCATTAGATCATGTAGGTCGCTCAAAGCTTAGCGGGGTCGTCATCTACCAGTAGGCTGAATGGGGCCAAAAACAAAATGTTTGTTGTGTTCTGACTGTAGCCACATGTATGGAAAAGAGACTCATAGTTTCAAAAAAAAAAAAAACCTTGATCTTTCATGACAATCTTAGTTAAATGCAGACATCTAAATGTGGTTTGAACCATATACAAAACTTTCACCTTTTAACCAATTTTATCTTTAAGACATTTAGTCTTTTTACCCTTAAATGTTCAATAGGAAAATCAATGAATAACATTCTAGGCAGTGGTAGATTCAAAGTTTAAGCCTAAGCTCAAACCTGCAATGGGAAGCCTTCCTACAATCACTAATCCTGTGAAACTTCTCCCTGACCTGAACCTTGACTAAGTTTGGTATGGCACAAAAGAACAACTGTAAATGCTGCATAAATGTGATTAGGTGGGAGGGCATGGAAGCAGCAGCTTGCTGCTATCATTAAAACTGTGGAAGGGAGAGTTTCCTTTCCTGGAATTGCTGAACAGAAGAATTCAACAGGAATCTTAGGTTGGCAGAGAGTTGTGTGAAAATTAAAGCTGTGGATTTAGAGGAAATGTCAGGAGAGATTCTTGAAGCATCGGACACATAGCAGCTGTTTAACGTTTCCTATTAAAGATTACATCTTATTTACTTTATAAATAAAAGTACTTGAACATTGTGTAGCCGTGAAACAAATTCAAGAGAAATACTACATTTGCTCGTGTTATTCTGGTTTTTAAACAGGATGCACCCACTAATGAGAGCCATTTGTTTCACTGTGGCTTTCAGTGGGAACGGACAAAATCTCATTTTCATGGGGAAACAAAAAACTGTTTATTTTTAGCTTTGCAAGCCACAAAACTCTTTTTTTATTTATTTGTTAAACAAAAGGGCTACATTCAAAGGGCTACAAATAATTTCTTAATGTTTCTTGGAACTGACATTTTATTTTAGGCAGCATCGGATGCATATATTATAGTTTGGTGCTCAGTTAAAGAGCAATAAACAAAAACATCAGCATGCAATTTTTTTTATTATTTTTTTATCACAATAAACATAAAAAAAAAACATCACAAACCCCAAATCTGTTATTGGCCAAACTCAGAAATCTTTTTTTTTTTTTTTTTGTCTGTGAAGGTCAATGTGAAGTTTATGTGGGCTTGTGTTTTTAAGCTCAATCCCCGGTCCGACAACATCAACATGTGTGAAAGGTGAAGCATCCACACCTGCCTCCACCCTCATTTGCTCCACTCTGGGTCTTTGAGCAAGGCCCTTAACCCCCACCAGCAGCTCTCTGCTCCACACAGAGAGCTGTGGTAGCTCGGTGGTCTGTGGTTGCATCAGGAAGGGCAACCGGAGTAAAAACAATTGCCAAGTCTCCGTACGAGTTAGTTTGCTGTGGAAGGGAGCAACTAAAGTCTGACTTTAACTTTTGTGTGCAGCATCCTAAACATGTTATAATGGATCCTGATAAATATATTTTCTATAATTTGACAGTACTGTCAGTTTCATTGTACAAATTATTCCAGCATGATTATGATACTGTTGCCAAAAGCGCTGGAAGTGCTACAGATAGCTGCTGCTGCTTTTTGCCTTTGAAATGACCATTAAATTTAATGTTTTGGGTGTTTTCATTGAATAAAAGCTGACATGGAAACATCACATAAATTATGTAAGAATAAAAATAGCTAAATCTATTGCAATACTGTACAAAGTAAGGGAGTTATTGAATGATAAAGCTCTGTATATATTGTATAACGCAATAATTGTTCCACACTTAATCTGTTGTATTGATGTTTGGGTGGAAGCATGCAAAACAATTACAAATCCTATTTTTGTTTTACAGAAAAGAGCTGTAAGAATTATTCTTAGAAAGTCTAAAAAAGTTAATTCTGGTCCTCTGGACATTCAAAAAACAAAACAAAGCAACACAACAAAAAAATGTAGAAACGTTTCGTCTCTCATCCGAGAGACTTCCTCAGTCTGAGGTGCTGTATTCAGCTCAGTCTCTTAAATAGCACCGTCTCAGAGTGGATCAACCAGTTTTGCTGCTGACAACCAAAACCAGCTGATCACGTGGTCAAGAAGGACCATCAGCCTAACAATGGATCATTAGCACACTGATGGCTGTTTACTGTTCACAGAGGGCTGAGTGATACTAGCAATCACAGCATTGTAAGAGGGGGACAGTTGAACCCGGAGGCCTCCACCCCTGTTTAATGATGGACGATTTCTTTTCACAAAGATGGCCTCCTTTACTCCTCTCTCAAACCATCGTTCCTCTCTGTCCAGGATGTGAACATCTTCATCCCTGAAAGAGTGACCGCTGGCCTGGAGATGAGTGTAGACCGCAGAGTCCTGGCCTGATGATGTTGATCTTCTGTGCTGGGCCATCCTTTTGGCCAGTGGCTGTTTTGTTTCCCTGATGTAAGACTGATCACAGCCCTCCTGACACTGAACAGCATACACAACATTACTCTGTTTGTGCCAGAGGACTGGATCTTTGGGATGAACCAGTCTTTGCCGTAATGTATTTTGGGGTTTAAAAGCCACTGGGATGTTATGTTTAGAAAATAAACGTCTCAGTTTCTCTGATACCCCCTCAACATACGGAATGACCACTGGTCTGGGTTCCTCCTTTTCACCTGTTGGCTGACTGGAGTCCTGTTTGGGTTTCTTCTCTGCTTTCAGGAAGGCCCAGTTAGGATATCTCAGGAGCCAGGCAGAAGGAGAAATCCCACACAAGACAGGCTCTAGAGCAATGTGGATATCCTAACTGGGCCTTCCTGAAAGCAGAGAAGAAGCCCAAACAGGACTCCAGTCAGCCATCAGGTGAAAAGGAGGAACCCAG
>NC_056510.1:25461127-25465594 GCF_014905685.2 Nematolebias whitei
CCCAAACAGGACTCCAGTCAGCCATCAGGTGAAAAGGAGGAACCCAGACCCAGACCAGTGGTCATTCCGTATGTTGAGGGAGTATCAGAGAAACTGAGATGTTTATTTTCTAAACATAACGTCCCAGTGGCTTTTAAACCCCAAAATACATTACGGCAAAGACTGGTTCATCCCAAAGATCCAGTCCCCAATGGAGCAATGTTATGTATGCTGTTCAGTGTCAGGAGGGCGGTGATCAGTCTTACATCAGGGAAACAAAACAGCCACTGGCCAAAAGGATGGCCCAGCACAGAAGATCAACATCATCAGGCCAGGATTCTGCGGTCTACACTCATCTCCAGGCCAGCGGTCACTCTTTCAGGGATGAAGATGTTCACATCCTGGATAGAGAGGAACGATGGTTTGAGAGAGGAGTAAAGGAGGTCATCTTTGTGAAAAGAAATCGTCCATCATTAAACAGGGGTGGAGGCCTCCGGGTTCAACTGTCCCCCTCTTACAATGCTGTGATTGCTAGTATCACTCAGCCCTCTGTGAACAGTAAACAGCCATCAGGGTGCTAATGATCCATTGTTAGGCTGATGGTCCTTCTTGAGCATGTGATCAGCTGGTTTTGGTTGTCAGCAGCAAACTGGTTGATCCACCCTGAGACGGTGCTATTTAAGAGACTGAGCTGAATACAGCACCTCAGACTGAAGAAGTCTTTTGGGTGAGAGACGAAACATTTCTACATTTTTTTTGTTGTTTTGCTTTGTTTTGTTTTTTGAATGTCTAGAGGACCAGATTGAACTTTTTTAGATTTTTCTACCTGGATTATTGAGCATGCATCAGGAGGATATTCTTAGAAAGCATTTGTCACCCATCAAGCACATTATTTTATCAATTTAAGTTTTTATAGTGCCATGATTTGGTAGATTATCCTATTTTATCAGTTATGTATAGGGTTCATAATAACACATTACCTTTAAATATCCAATTGAATTTTGTTAAAAGAGAGAGTTGTTATAATCTTAAGGGGATAGAGATATTTGTGAAACCTACATTTTGAAATAGTTTGAAGGGACGGTCTACTTCAACCCAAGGGATTAGATTATGGAATAATCTGGAGAGTGATGTTAAAAATGTCAGATCAATGTATATGTTCAAGAGAATGATTAAAGTTGATTTGTTAAAAAATATGAAATAGCTTAATGTGTATTTGTATAAATTATTGCTAGAGAAGGAGTTGTTTATTTTGTTTGTGTTATTTGAAGATTATTATTGTTTGAATTATTTTTTGGTAAAAAAAAAAAAGGGCAGATATTATAAGATGTTTTTCTTCGTTCTGCTGCCTTTCATTTTATTTGTGATTGTATTTCTTATTGTATATAGAACTGTTTTGTTTTGTTTTAAAAAATGGATACATTTTATAATAATAATAATAATAATAATAATAATGTAATTGCATTTGCATGAGCCTGTATGGATGGATTTTAGACTACAAGTGTTTTAACACAGCAGAAGTCCACTTTAATCATGGCCCTGCTCAAACTGGAAACATAAACTTCAGCTGGCAGTTATAAAAAATCCTGCGTTTGACTTTTTCAATCTGAAAACAATAATCCATTTTTTTTTAAATGACAAGAATTCCAAATAGTAAATCTGTCCTTGTCGTTGTAAGTGTAGTGTCACACAACAGCAGACAGCTTAGGGTGTATGGCAACAATATTTTATGAAGGAGAGGAAACTGTTTGGACTAATGTGTGTGGTGGAAAAATACAAATGAAAAATGATTTTGTCTTTATGTGTTCAAAAATATTTGATGACCCTGATGTTGACCTTATTTTCTTTACATAGGAAGAAACTCTGTGTGTATTTACGCCCTGACCTTGTTCAATGATTGTGTTATCGTCGTGTCAAAGGACAAGTTATATGAACAAAGATCAAAATGAGCTGCGTTCAGACCTCTGATGTGTTTCATGTTGTGACTGTGGCTGTGAACTTCAGCATGCGTTCTCTTTAATTACTCAGAAATATGTCACCAAGGTCACTTCTTCTCCATAACCTTCATCCCATTTAGGAGGTTTCTTTGTGATTTTCTGGTGAACACCTCATGGTGCACCTGTCTCCCTGCGTGTTTGATTTTAAAACACGCTCGGACATTCAGTACATCGTGTTTCCCAATCACAGTTAAATCTGTGTGGACTGCTGCATAAACAAGGTGTTAACGTCGTGCACCTCCTGCGCTTCCTCTTCATTTCATTTGCAGTCAGGAAATGTTGAAGAGTTGTTGGGGAAGGCTGTAGGAAAAACATGATCTTTTGGTCACAATAGCAACTCCATGTGTTCCTCATCAGGCTTTATTTTAAAGCCCACATCAGGGTCCGGCTGCAGTGGAAACAATCCGAGCCCCTCATGTTAACCACTCTGCAGCTCTCTGAGAAAAACATGTTTTGAGTTTTTATTCATGAGGTTTGACCAAGTAGTGGTGCAACATGTGTTTTTTTGATGTGCAAACGTTGTGTAATGTGCTGCTGAAGATAGTTTGTATAAATATATTTTTAAAAAACCCAGCTTAATAAGAGAATAACCCGATAAGAGGCTGATATGGTGAGTGAACCACATGCCCGGGCGTTTGGCCTGAGGTGCCCTCTTCCAAACGGATAATAAACGATCATTGTGGCTGGATTTGCAGTTGCTGCTGCATTCCTGCGTGGGAAACATCAAACTCATCCAAGATGCCAAACTGGATGATGGGTTTCATCAGCTGGATGGTTTGGAGGATTGAGAATGAAATCTTGAGGATTACATGGGTGCTTCTGGTAATATGACTGGCTTTATTCCATCTCACTCAGAGCCAAGGTCACAGCTGGATGAGTCCCTCAAACATTTTTATTGCTCATTTTTCTCACCTGCTGCAAAAAGGCAAAAGGCGGGCAATAATGTTCATGCCAAGAAATACAACAAACTTTTCTGTTCCCCTTCATCATGCCTCCTGTGGGCTCTATCAAACTAGAATACGACTCATTATATCTTAAATATATTTACCCTTTTGGGCGCATTAAACATTAGAAACGTTTCCTTTCCTTCAAGCAGCAAGACTTCATGTTGTGCGATCCGCAGAATGGAAGCTGTAATGGCTTTTTAATGGCAGTGATAAAAGTCACAGTGGGATTACAGAGAGGACACACCTCTAGTGGAGCTCATTACGAGCGCCAACATGCAAACAGGCTCACAGGTGGTTGATCTCTGAGGAGAAGGCAACACCTCATTGAGACCGCGCTCCAAATATTCTCTTTCACACACACGCACGTTGCAACTGTGTCCTGCTAAGGCTCGGACCCAGCACTTGAGACGTCTCATTCCTCTGATGTGAGGCAATAGCACAGGTGTCGGGCCCCAGAGACCCCTGGGATAGCTGCATGTGCAGGCTGTTCTGTTCTCAGTCTGGGATCTACGCCTGGAGTCTTGATCTCCAACACACACCATCGTTCAAAATCCTAATTACTGAGCTCTGCCTGTCTGCTCAGTCTGGATGCTGTCAGGTTTCTGGATCGTTCGTGAGCACGTGTCCGAATTAGCACGAAGACTAAACACATGAATTCTAATGTAAACTCATCTCAGAGCAGCTGAATCCCTCTGTGCTGAATCACCAAACAAAGAGCAGTTTCCATGAGAAACAAACCAAATGGCAGCAAACGAGTGATGTTAATCTCAGCACGATCAAGTTTCTCCACTTTATCACTTTGCTTTAAAGTGATGGTTCAGACCTTGTGCAGTGGGTTCTGTAGCAAAGTTATGAACAGTTCAAATCAGGATTGTTTCATACTCGAGTTAAAGACAAAGAGGAACCTTTTTAAAGAAATAACAGTTATAAACAAATTTGTCAAAACTTGGAAATAATGTTCACAATCTCGTGTCTAATCTCTAATAATCTGTTGGTGCTCAGAGTATTTGTTGAGGATGACTCTTGGGCTCTTAATTTTTTTTAATGTATTTTTTTATCAGTGAAGATAAAAATAAATAAATAAACGGTGCTGGCTTTATCATGAAATCCTGTTTTCACTTTAATGACTTTATTAAATAATCTGTTAAAGTTAACTCGGCTGAAAAATCATAAAAAGACACAAAATTATTGGATCGCTCAGGAATATTTCCCTCAGACATGTTTCAAGAAGAGATACAGCCTTTAGTTCAACTTTATTCTAACACACAGAAGTACAAATCACAAAACAAGAATTAAATTTTAAAGCAAAGCTAACATTAAGAACAAGATGAGCAAGAAAAAAAAACATATCTAAATTGAACAGTAAAAACAGACACAATGAGTGCAAATACATCAAATGATGAAGAAAACCTATATAATTTTAAATTTAGATGTTTTTGTAAAATCAGTTTCATCAGAGATTTAATGGTGAACTAGTTCATTAAAAGTTTGTTAGCAGAATATATATATATATATATATATATATATATATATATATATATATA
>NC_056510.1:25465694-25488141 GCF_014905685.2 Nematolebias whitei
TGTGGCGCAACTGGTAGAGCTGCTGCCTCTCAGCAAGCAGGTCCCTGGTTCAAACCCCGGTCCAGGGGCCTTTCTTGGTGGAGTTTGCATGTTCTCTCTGTGCATGCGTGGGTTTTCTCCGGGTACTCCGGTTTCCTCCCACAGATCAAAAACATGCATGTTAGGCTGATTGGTAACTCTAAATTGTCCCTAGGTGTGAGTGAGAGAGTGAATGGTTGTTTGTCTCATTTATCTCTATGTGTCCCTGTGATGGACTGGAGACCTGTCCAGGGTGTACCCCGCCCCTCGCACAATGATTGCTGGACATGGGCACCGGCGACCCCCGTGACCCAAAATGGAAAAAGCGGGTAAAGATAATGGATGGATGGATGGATATAAAATTGTATGACTTTTTTATAACTGTTTATTGTTGTCGCTGTTGTCCATTGTTGTCATCATTCTTTGTTGAAATCAGGTCTCGCTTGTAAATGAGTCCTCGAGGCTCAATGGGATTACCTGTCTAAATAAAGGTTGAATGAATGAAAAAAAAAAAAAATATATATATATATATATATATGAGATGTGGAGAATGAGAAGTCTCAATCCCGCCCACTGGAACCAGTACTGAAAGCATAATAGAAGCACAATGTGTATCGTAATGAGCCGAGTCGAACCATGTTGTACCAGTACTAAAAGGTACTATGGAAAAGGGGCTTTAGTTTCTATAATTAACCAAGTTAACCTTTTTCAAAGATCTGAATTATCTCTTTCTTGAACGGAAAAAATGAATCAGGGAACTTGTTGCATCAGCTCAAAATGCCATATTTAGATGCGTTCATGGTTGTTTCTAGAGAGGCAACAAAACCTTTGTGTTATGTTTATCCACTCTGATCCAATGTGATCATCCTGAATTTTCATGAGGTTCTCGGATTTTTCAGAAAGCTGATCTTCCTGACTGCAGTAAGGGACTCCAAACCCACTCTATTACATATCTAAACATCATCTACAGATGTTTATTTGCTCTGCAAAGTCCTCCTCAGGGAATCCAGACTGCCCTCTTTGCCCTCCAAGCAGAGCCCCTCTGGCCCTGGCTCTGGGGTTGAGAAACCGAGCCGTTTCCCCTCTGAGCATCATGCATAAGGGATGCGACGTCCAGGAAATGAGTCCTGGAAAAACACGTCCAAGGAAAACAAACGAGATAGGTCACAGAGCAGCAGGACCAAATCTATCAAAGTGTTTCTCTGCAGACACGTTTGCATGCTGTAATTCACCTTCATGAAAAGTTCTCCTTGTTTTCTGTTTTATCTTGTGGAGTGAAAAGTGAGAATTGTAAACACCCTCCTTTAGTCTATCTGTCTGTGCATGTTGAGAGCACAATAACTTGAAATATAAGCACTGATTCCATCTTGATGTGTGGATGAATTAGATGTAAGAAAGGTTCCTATCAAAAACTGGGTTGCCATGTCAAAATCCAAGATGGCCACCACCATATATAATCAGCCACCCCGTTCATTTGAGGGAAGTTTTTCTAGTTTTTAAGTTACTTAAAAGTTTAGTTTCCTCAAATGACTGGGGTGGCCAAAGATTAATCTTTAGTGGCCACGGCCATCATTGGCCACCCTCTGACTCCACTATTACACCTGGTGGTGAAAAAACTTGTGCCCTTATCTAGCCAGTCACTCTGTGCCGCCTCTGACAAGAAAAAAAAAAAAGACCTCTGTTCTTATACTCAGTGTAACTCCTACCCAGTTGAATATCTGGCACCAAAATATTATGGTTTACTTGCATTCCCTGTTCAATTGTACTCCAGAAAAGCATTCATTTTGAAAACCACAATCATTCGCTATTCAAATCTTTCAGAGACAGGGGACCTCGGCGTACCGCTGGTCCATCTTTAGTTCCACACAATACTTCATTCATGCTTATTTTATCCTCGTCCTTAGATTTTCTTCTTCCTCACGTCACCATCTTTTGTTCTGTTCTGCCACACAGTCCTAATTTCACTCAGATTTGTTCTGATCCATTCAGAACTGCTGGCCCATGTTCTCAAATTACTCTCAGAAGTAAAACAAGACATTTCTTCCCAACACTAGTTAACAGCTTCCTAAAACGTGAACAACCCCATTTATTTTTTTTTATTGTCCACCACCATGAAATGCAGGGGATGATGTCATTGCCTGTGACTGTGTGTGTGTTTGTGTCTGTTAGCAAAATGTTTTTGGACCACCTGGAGAATTTCAATGAAACTTTGAGAATGTAATCACTGGATGGACATCTACAGCTCATTACCTTTTAAAGCCAGCCTGACTCAAAACGGCTGCCACAGCTAATCAACATTAGAGGAGGCATAAAATGCTCAAACTCAGTCAATTTTACAAGTACAGGGCTAAGATTTAGCACGTAATCTGAGCATAGATTACACAAAGACTCACAATAACGAGATCACGTAATCTTATTTTCAGGATTTGACCAAAATAGCAATTACTCTGTCGTTTGTCGTGCCATTTTTATTTTTTACAAGTTTTTAAATCACTGTCATGAAAGGCAGCAAGCAATAAACATCCCTGCAAGTAGTGCTAGACCTTTATTTATATTTAAGTGATTGGCCATTTGGGAAAAATGAAGATAATAGAATAATCTATCATAGGGACACGAGACAAACAACCATTCAGTCTCTCTCTCACACCTAGAGACAATTTAGAGTTACCAGTCAGCCTAACATGCATGTTTTTGGTCTGTGGGAGGAAACTGGAGTAACTGGAGAAAACCCACACATGCACAGAGAGAACATGCAAACTCCACCCAGAATGACAAACATGTAACTGTTAATGATGTATTGATGAAAAAAATAATTTGATTCTCAGGTATGACACAGGAAATCAAGTTTTGTTTCTTTTATGTCGTTTTCTGCAGCTACAGACACGTGTGATGCAGCTCACACTGCCCCCTACTGATGATGACGTCATGCTCTCCTGCAAAAATGAACTCATTAGGCTTCAGTGATTTTACAGTTGTTTGGAGGAGTTTTGATTGTCATGTGAATGTAATTTAAACCCATAGATGTTTATTTGCTCTCTGTCCCTCATACATGTGGGACATCCCACAGAGGATGTAAAACATTGGGCTTCCTTTAAAATAAAACTTTTTGGGGGGGTGGGACGTTGTTTTATTAAAGGATAAACACCAAGAGTGCAGACCATCAAATGCACAAAGTGTCGTTTTTGTTTCCAGCTGTGTGAATGGCGACATGAGCAGATCGTCTTTATTAAAGCAGAGCAGGAAGCAGCTGTGGGAGCGTTGGTGGTTTGAATAAGATTAATATGTGATCACAGTTGTGTCCTATATCCTATTTTATTCACATAAACAGGTTTTTTTTCAGTAGCGTTATTTCCATGATCCTCTCAAAGACAGCATCGCTATTTATCCTGTAACCCCACTTCATCCTGATGATGAGTGTTTTTAATAAGTCGCTCTGGCTTTTTTTCATGTAAACAAATACAGAATGTCCTCTGTGGTTCTTTGCTCTCTGCACACAGACAAATAGAATAACAGAGCCCGTTTCCGGACCGTTGTTTATCAATTTATTTTATTCAACTCAGAGGTCAGAGGTTCACACTGGACTACGAGTTCCCATCCTGCTCCTGCTGGGCCCTTCCCCAACAGCCCCCTCAGGGGACAGTCAGATCAAATTTATGGTGTCAGACATGGGGGGGGGGGGGGGGGGGGGGGGGGGGGGGCTCGTTATAAATATCCTTGATTTAAAAATGAGTAATGCAAACAATCAGGGAGCATTTTACAGTTCATCCCATACAGAGAATTGAGGGAAAGAATTTTCTCAGAGGTTTTTTTTGGAGCAATATGTCATGAATTTTATTGTTGTTTCTGCAAACACATTAAAAAAAAAACTTTAACACCAGCACCAGTGTTTCATTACACCGTTGTTGATGCAGATCACTTTGGTTCATACGAGCGTTAATTGCAGCAGCAGTTAACTAAAGCGCCTTGGTTGCAACATGGTGTGTTGTTTCTGGAGAGAGTTTTATCTTTGTTGGGAATAACTGTGTGATGTAAAGGTTTAAAAGTAGAGTTTTCATAAATTGCTTTGATTTTTTAATTTTTTTTAGATTTGAGTTGTTTTAAAATCTGATGAGAAATAAACTCCATTTCTCCCAATTAGATGTCTAAATCCAAAGAGCTATCTAGAACAGGTAAGACGCTAATTGCTCTTAACCCTTCCACGGAACTCTTCTAAGTCTTTAAACAGATCTTTTTTACTCACTTCTTTTTCACCAAACATGTGGTTCAGTATCTGGCCATGGTAGGCATGATGGTCACTCTTGACCCAGAGGAGACAAGGAAGAAAAGAAACTGTTTGAGAAAGGAGGGTGAAAAGGCCGGCAGGAGGATGTTGGACCCCTTGAGAGTTTGAGGGGGAGAGGAAATGCTGGATGGAAGCAATGAGAGCAGATAACAATGGGGAGTATGGCTGCATGAAGGAAGTAGAGTTGTGAAGGACTGGTGGACAATCAGTGACTTTTAAGCTATGAAGAGAAAGGAAGTGAACATCCAGAGCTTTACTGATATGGATGACTTCATGAATCAGCTGATCAGAACAAGTTTAGGATCAGTTTCTAGATCTGAAAATGAGCCTAAAGTGTTAAAACAGATCATTTATACTGCACGTTTTTAAAGCAAACACATTTGTGTCTTCAAAGGTGGGGTGACGCTCAGTTTGGAGATTATTATTTATTATTTTTACCCACTTGATGAGCACGCAGCTAGTCTGAGTGAGGCC
Source organism: Nematolebias whitei (assembly GCF_014905685.2). NCBI lineage: Eukaryota > Metazoa > Chordata > Actinopteri > Cyprinodontiformes > Rivulidae > Nematolebias > Nematolebias whitei. Next base: position 25,470,469 of record NC_056510.1, read on the forward strand.
AATAGCCGAAATGGTTTGTTGCCGTCCCTAAAACAACTATAATCACCAAAATTTCATAGTGGTTCCTGCCAAAGCTGTTTTAAAATTGCATTTTTTTTATAACTGGGGAATTTATGACACTAAAAGATCAATATTTATAATTTTGGAAAGGTGATCTAATAGTTACCAGATGGATGTTTTATCAGACTCTGTGCAAACTCCAGTGCTATTATCAGGTTCTGGTGCGTGGTCAAAATGTTTTCATTCTGACAGTTTCCAGTGTGTTGCAGAATCCTGCAGAAAAAACTACTATGATGTCACTGCCATAGTGATAAATATATCTTTGTCATCATGCAGCTTATCACCAGAAAATGGTGGTGATGTCACTGCAAGGTTTAGCTCTTTAACACATTCTTCATGTTGAGTTTGACATGTTTTGAGATTCCTTTTGCCTGGTGTCTGCTGCAAAGGCAACAGCTGCAGGCTGAATTCATGATGTTCAGAGACTAAACACACCTCGTTTTACTAAAAATGGCCCAAAAAATCCAAGCTCCACTTGTGCCGACATTGTATGCGCAAGGGGACAAACATCTATCCATGACCTGCTTTGATTTGTTGTGCGACCATATTCAGGCCGCCGTTGTTTTTATTAGTTCCCATGAGGTTCATATGTTTTCATCACAGAGCAGAGCATTTGTATGTGGAGCCAAATAGACCCAATGTTCTCACAGGAACTCTGAGGTCAGCACTTATGGACCACATAAACCCCCAGCCACACAAACTCACAAGACGTCTTCAACCTCATGTTTTCTGATCGTTCTAAATATTTCTGTCCACATATTATTCAGTTTACCCTCTCTGCCCACCCTCACATCAAGGATCTCTTCTGTTTGTCTCTGAGACCAAAGCTAAATGTGCTTGTAAACCCCATTCCAGCTCTTGAGGGAATCCATCTGAAAGCTGGTTTTCCTTTAAATCACACCTGCACATGCTCGTTTGTGACGCTTTTATTTATTTGTCTGTATTTATTCCATAAACTGAGAAAACAATTTGAAATGATGAAAGTAAAATCCACAGCACGTCGTGCTTGTTTTTATTTTCTGTCTGCACGGCGGTCCTCTTCCCTCTGTCAGACTGAAAGTCTTAATAGACTAATTACTTTAATGTAAAGATTGGACTATAAATATAAATTTCATCTGAATCTTATTTTATCTCTTTATGTTTGCATCTGCTGACTGAGTTGGTTTGAACTTGACGCAATTGGACGGTGAAGGTTTGCAGTGTTCAGTTTGGCCACCAGGTGGAGGCAGAGAGCATAAAAAGCCAACATGAAGAACTGATGATAAATAAAAGTTTGTCTCCCTCTGGTGACTCAAGCAAGAAATTAATCAGAATTTAAAACTACATAATTTATCAAAAGGAGTGGAATATATTAATAAAATAAGCTTAACTTTACAGCTTGTTTTTGTTGTGATACTTTGTTTTTTATTTCTCCATCTGTGTCTCCTGGTAACAAACAGTAAGTCCTGCTCTGTTCAAATAGTTTACTCTCTTTTCAAACTAGTTTAGTTTTCTCCAGAGTTGCTTATTGAGTAACCTCAGATATCTGCAGTGTGTGATGTCCTAGACTCTTATTTGATATTTAATTCTCATAAACGGCGCAACAAGCATCTAGCACCTTTATGTTTGTATTTCATTAGCTTCATTCTTACTTTGTTTGTTTAAATTATTTGTCCTCGTCTTTTTTCCTAAAATCAGGGTTTTCCTGGGCCTCTTGGCCCTCAGGGCCCAGCGGGACCAGTAGGCCGACCAGGAGAGCCTGGCATCCAAGGACCAAAGGGGGAGAAAGGTGACCATGGACCTGGTGGCTTCATAGGTCCCAAAGGCAGCATGGTAAAATATATTTTAATATAAAAATATAAATTTCAAATGCTTTTTATCAACATGACTCTTTTTGCTGCGCAGGGAATGACCGGTGTACCTGGGTTCTCTGGAATCGATGGCATTCCTGTGAGTAAAATCACACATTTTGGTGTCCTGTGGATGCTGATAGAGTTTAAACTCCACTTGTGTTGAAACTTCTTCAGGGCCATCCAGGACAAGGTGGGCCCAGGGGGAGGCCAGGAGCAGACGGCTGCAACGGGACTCAAGGAGACTCAGGGCTGCCCGGGATTCCTGGTTTTATGGGCACACCTGGAGCTTCTGTATGTCTCTAAATCTGGAAACTTTTATCTGTAAACTCAAATATTGCATGTTTTTAAATAAGTAATAATTATTGTTGCTCTATTTTTTTTTATTCTCAGGGATATCCTGGCAGGAAGGGGGAGAAGGGAGACTCTCTGGACATAACGGTGTACATGCAGCGATTCAGGGTGAGGAAGAGGAGTTCTTTTTGTTGAAAAGCATAAATACAACATTTTCAGTCTGACTACATTTATTCATATTTGCTCATCAGGGTGATCCAGGAACACCAGGATCCTATGGAATAAAGGTAGGACACATTATTATATAATCTTAGATGAATGTTTTGCAGCTGCATTGTTCTCTAATTGTCTGAAATCTCACTTTTCTCCAGGGGCCTCCAGGAATACAAGGGTGGGAAGGTAACAGAGGCCCGCAAGGACCAAAGGTTTGTGTCTGCACGTGGTTTAGGAGTGAAGCCTCTAAAAGTGAATCTTTGTGATGCTAACAATTTTATTGCTTTGTCTTTTTAGGGCCCTCCAGGTCCTGCTGGTCCCCCTGGACCAAAGGTGAAGTAACACAGACTCTGTTAATGAAGTAAATGTGATGCTTGACAGTGAAGCGCAGCAGAATGAGGTCTTATTCTGATGGAAACCTGATCGATGGTTCAAGTTTTTTTTAATTCCTTCTGTCCAGGGCACCATGACCAAAGTGTTAAAGGGAGTCAAAGGAGAGCTGGTGAGAAACCACATCCGTCGACTGCTGTACAACTTTTACTCATCATGTCAGATGATGCCTCTACTGAGGAGATGAAGGAAATAAATTTGATGTTGCTTAACAAATAACACTCATGAACATCAAGCGTAAAGATTTAACAAGTGTGTGATCCTATTTTAAGACTCTTGATAGTGAACGTGATGCTTTGTGTCAACATCAAAACTCACATTTATAATCACAATATGACCTGACTTATACTGACCACTGACCACGCCAGAGTCATTTTACCACAAGTTTTCATTTTATTTTGTGGCAAAAAAGCAATGAGGTAAATAGATTTATAAATTACAAAGTCAAACAATTTGCAAACGGGCACACAATTGTGATATTATCTCAATAATTGCAATTAAATTTGATTTTTGATAAACTCATATTCTTGCTATCACAATGCTGACACTTTACGGCAGTGAGGCTCCATCAAACCATCAAATGTTTTTGTAGCAGCATTTGTGTCTGTGATTTATTTGATTCCTGTGAGATACTGATGTTGCACATTTTGATAATGTGACATTGATACATTTTATATATATTGTGCATTACTTGTAATAGCATGGCCATGTTCTGGTAATGATATATGAAATGGCTTACAACAAAATGCTGTGTTTGTAATATGTTTTAAATACAAATGAAACTAGAGAAATTGCATTTCCTGCAAAAAATATTGCTGATAAACAGCTGAAATTTGAAATGGAAGAACAAACCAAAGTTAGCAGAAGAAAGCAGAAACTACACACATTTGCAGAATTAGATTTAAATAAGCAGAAATGAGCACAGAAGTGAGTAAATGAGCTTTTTTTTTTTTAAAAAAGGACTGAAATTATTATTTTTTTTAAATAGCTGAAAAGTAGATTAAAAAGGCAGAAAGAAGCTTAAACTACCAGAATGAGGTGGAAGGAGCTGAAATGAGCTAAAACAAATGTGGAATTAGCTGAAAAAGCTACATTTAGAACAAAAACAGCTCAAAAGTAGCTGAAATAGCAGCAAAAGCTGAAACTAGCAAAAAAAATCTGAAAGGAGCATAAGAAGCTGGAATTAGTAGAAAGAAGTTAATTGGTCTGTAAGTATCAGAAGTTACCACAAAAAAACTTGAATTTATACAAAAACAGCTGAAATTAGCTAAAAAATGCTAAAAAGCTAATTGAAAGGTAGAAAAAGCTTAAATTAGTAGAAGAAAGCAGAAAGAACACGTTTGCCCAGTTAGGCTGAAAGAAGCAGAAATGAGCACAAAAAGTGAAAATTATCCAAAAAAAAAAAAAAAAAAAAAAAGCTGAAATTAGCAAACAACAACTGAAAAGTGGCCAAAAAAGCAGAAAGAAGCATAAATTGCCAGAAGTGGAGAGAGCACCTTTGCTGAATTAGGCTGAAAAAAGTTGAAATGGCTGCAAAAAAAAAGTGGAATTAGCTGACAAACTAAAATTAACATAAAAACAGCTAAAGAGTAGCTGAAATAGCAGGAAAAGCTGAAAATGGCATTAATAAGCTGAAAGGAGCATAATAAGCTGAAATTAGCAGAAAGAAGTTAGAAGAGGCACAAAAAATGTAGTTAGCAGAAAGAATCTAAAAGCAGCACAAAATAGCTGGAGAAAACAGCTGAAATTAGCTGAAAGTAGCTGAAAAAAGTTTAAATTTTCACAAGGTAGCTGAAAGAAGCTGAAGCAGAACAAAATGTGAAAGGATCAGTAAAAGGTTGTAAATAGATTTGAAGGATGGAAAATGATCTCAATTAATTTTCTATGAGACAAAAAGTGGCAGAAAAGACTAAATATTTCAAAGAGCTAAAGTTGCACCAAATACCAAAAATCATAGCACCAGTGTTGTGTTCAAGACCACCTAACCTGAGACCTGGTCAAGACCAGAGTGCACCGAGACCGAGACAAGACCAAGATTTTGAGGGTCCAAGAACAAGTCAAGACCAAAACCTCAAATAAAATAAATAAAATATAAAATGTTATTATACAATTTTTTTTAATAAAAGTTACATACTACAACTTTGTTTATTTTTATAAATTTTCAAAGCTACATAAGAAAGAAATCAGACATTCAGGGGCCTGACTTCAGGTGATTCAACAATAAAATGACACAACTGTTAAACTGGAAGCAGTTTCATCATGTCAAGACTTAAAAAACTCCAGTGGCAAAATGATCTTCATAAGTCCAAACTCAACACCAAGGATGACCATATAGTTGCACAGTGGTTTTAATAAAGTAGCAGATATACATCTAAAAATGTATATAAATGGATATTAGTTACAAGTATATTCTTTGTGATTTAAATAGCCACATTTTCTAACTGATGATTTGGCAGACATCTTCTCCTGCACTCAGACAATCACTTCTCACTTTCTTGGAGTGACGCGTGCGAGTGAAGGGGGGTGGGCGTGACAGCGGAAACAAAAATGTATTTAGCAATGAGTCACGTGATCTCTTGGATTTGAACCAGTACGTTTTGCATCCAAAAAAAACAAAGATGTTGACAAATAAACTGGACAATATTCTGGCAATTTAGTGATATTTCCACAGTTGTGGTCCTGACTGGTCTTGAAATAAAATCCAGAGTCCTCAATGTCCGAGACTGAAACAAGACCAAGACCATCAAAATGTGGTCTTGAGACCAGTCTCAAGACCAAGAGCGGTCTCGAGCACTACAACACTACATAGCACCCTTCTCCTGAATGAGCTGAATATATGATTTGTTGAAATAACTTGAAACCTGTGGAACAAGAAAAACGCAGAAAATATAACAGAAGAAAAATGAATCAATCGTTTGAGTGCTTCATAAACATTCACACTATTTTGTGGGGACACGATGTTTCTAGTTTCTGTGTTTCATTAGAGAAATTCATCCCTTGACACAGTTTGTCCATGAAGATATTTAAACAGGAAGTTTATAGTTTCTGTTTTGGCCTAAATATTTTATTGTTTTTATCCAACTATCACCCCACAGGCACTATTTTATTACTGAGCTGTAATAAAAAGTTCTCGATTCACATTCGTAACAAACACAAAGCTTGACATAAAAACAGAGACAGCAGTTTTATCATTTTGACCTGAAAAGCAGCATCTTTGAGTGTTTTGTTGGTTTCGAACTGGACAGAAACTGCTCTGATAGTTTTAAATGTCACTCGCTGCTTCATTTTATTTAAAAAATGTCTGATTATACAAAACTGATGACAACAGCTTCTTTTAACTCCTTCAAACGAGTTTTACTTCACAGACTTTCCCTTAGCAAAAAGTAGTTTATTTAAGTATACTACAAGTATACTTATTTTACAATAAAAATGAGGAAGTGTACTTGAAGTTTACTTTTTATAAACTTTATTTGATATACTTAAAAATACCATACCATACCACTTTATTTATAGAGCACTTAAAACAGCTACAAGGCCAACCAAAGTGCTGTACAGACAGAACAACAGGTAACACACGAAGCAATATACAAAATGAAGTAAATCAAAAATATAGACAAAATCGATGCAGATAATAAATATGACGACAAACCAGTGTGGAGCGTACAGGATCAAAACACAGATCCTCTGGTGTTGAAAGCTACTGAATAGTAGTGGGTTTTTAAACGGGACTTGAAAACCGAGAGGGAGGGGGCCTGTCTGACAAGCAGAGGTAACTCGTTCCAAAGTCTTGGTCCTGCGACAGAGAAGGCCCTGTCACCTCTGCGCATAAAACGAGTTCCTGGAACTGTGAGGAGCAACTGGTCCGCTGACCTCAGGGAACGCGGTGGGACATACGGTTGTAGCAGATCAGAGAGATGGGGGGGGGGGCGAAACTGTTCAGTGATTTGTAGACATACAGGAGTATTTTGAACTGGATTCGAAAGTGAACCGGTAACCAGTGCAGTGAGGCCAAAACTGGTGTAATGTGCTCTCTTTTGCCTGTACTGGTTAAAAATCGAGCTGCTGCATTCTGGACCAGTTGTAGTCGTGCAATGGAGGTCTGACTGATACCAAACAGGAGCGAGTTGCAGTAATCAAGCCTAGATGTAATGAATGCACGTATTACTGTCTCCAGGTTCTTTTTGGACAATATGGGCTTCAGTTTAGACAGCCGCCTCAGTTGGAAGAAACATGATTTAACAATCATGTTTACGTGATTGTTAAGTTTCAGGGAAGGGTCCATTATCACTCCCAGATTAGTGACTCTTTGTTTTTCTGACAGGGTTAGCGTGGAAAGGTCGATGCAGTGGTTTGTGATCGTGTCGTTGGGAGAGAACAACATGACTTCAGACTTCTTTTCATTGAAACTTAAGAAATTTAAAGCCATCCAGTCCCTGATGTCAGCCAGGCAGTCAAGCAGAGGTTGAATAGAGCATGTACCATTGTGTCTTAGGGGGAAGTTAATTTGACAGTCATCGGCGTAGAAGTGAAAGGGCATGTTGTGTTTTCGGAAAATAGCACCAAGTGGCAGCAGGTATAAAGAGAATAGGAGGGGACCCAGGATGGACCCCTGCGGAACCCCCCATTTAAGATATGTCACTGCAGAACTAAAATCCTTGATGGAGACACAAAAGGATCTGTCAGCGAGGTATGATCTGAACTAATTGAGGGCTGATCCTGTGATGCCCACCCACTGCTCCAACCTAGCAATGAGGATCTCATGGTCGATGGTGTGAAAGGCAGCTGTGAGGTCCAACAGGACAAGCAGCACAGAATCACCAGTATCTGTGGATAAGAAAATGTAACTAAAAGAAAAACGAAGATCCAGAAGCTATTGTCGGTCATACACCAGCAGCGAGTTTATGTACCAGATGAAAAACGAACAAAACACAAATAATCCAAACACCATCAGCAGAGGTGGATTGCAAGCCATGTACACGGGCGCCATCTTACTGGAAGTATAGTATAAAAATGTCCCAATTTAGTCCAAACAAGTATTAAATCAGTATACTTCTAGCACACTACAAGTATGGTGTCTAGTATACTTGATATACTTAACTTAACTTAAAGTATACTTGCAAAAATAAGCTTCAAATGTACTACTTTTTGTTAAGGGGTAGCTTCAGTAAGTGACAGCTCTTCATGACCGTTTGCTTCTCCTGCTTTGAGCACAGGGCGACATCGGAGCACAAGGGCCACCAGGAAACTACACGACTCAGCAGCGCCAGCCTCAATCTGTAATCAGTGCTGTTTGTTTTATTCACACATTGTCTCTGAAACGGTGTCTAATATTTAAAAATACTGTTAAAACTGTAAGTATGCATGAATTTAAAGAAAATTTTGTAATTGTTTTAGGGGCAAACCGGAAGGAAAGGTGGAAAAGGAGATCGTGGAGAAATGGTAGGTGATGTCATACTGTAATTTATCTGCTTTATATTTCCACACACTGATAAAATTATACTAATCTGATTGGTTTATTTCAGGCAGACAACAAAGGAGAAACTGGTTTAATGGGATTCCCTGGAATGAGGGTGAGGACAGACACACATTTCATCCAAACTCCTGCACAAGCCCTAACTTTATACTGTGTGCTCTTCTGAACTCTTAAGGGTGAAAATGGTGCAAACGGGCTTCCGGGACTGATGGTATGGCTGTGTGATGGTTTATCAGATCATCTGCATATCCTTAGATTAAGAACAAAACAATATTTTGTAACGTCTCCATGACAACGCTGTTTCAGGGCGATTCTGGTGAACCAGGATCGGATGGAGTTGATGGTCTTAAGGTAAGATAGAAACGTTGAATCCTTGAAATCATGTGTTGAATTACTGTTGACTGCTTTGAAGCGTTAGCCTGTTTGTGCAGATTTTAGGTGCATTGCTTTTGTTAATTCACTCAGATAGCTGTGTCAGTGAAACAACTTGTAAAATCCGTGCAGCTTGTTTTGTAACAAACGTCCATCTATAGAAAAATTTAGTGTCAGCTGAATCTTTGTGGTTTCAGGCTGAAAGTTTCTGCCCATGTGATCGGTGTGTGTCGTCTAAAAGAAGCAGGAACAGCGAAGTCAAACTTTTTTCTAGATATTTTTAACACGTTTTTATTTGTATGTTTGTGTTTCAGGGAGCCAGAGGTGATCCAGGGGAGGTGATTTCGTCAGGCTCCTGGTCTTCAGCTGGTGAGTTGATGAACACACAAGTCACTCCTGAACAGTTCCAGAGATCTTCTAAAGGGTTTCTTGACCAAATGCAATAAAATGTCCGGATGATGAGCTGAGATCATTTGACAGCAGCGCTCGTGGTGATTGTGGGTGTGCTCAGACACGTGAGGGACTGATGTCATCACAGATCAGACACAGCATCATCCACCTTCCTCAGTGAATTTTAAAGGAACAGAGAAGTATCTGCACCAAGTTAATCTCGACACTTCCATCTTCCCAAGAGACACTTTCTCATATACAGGTGCTGGTCATAAAATTAGAATATCACGAAAAAGTTGATTTATTTCAGTAATTCCATTCAATATGTGAAACTTGTATATTATATTCATTCATTACACACAGACTGATGTATTTTAAATGTTTATTTCTTTTAATGTTGATGATTTTAACTGACAACAAATGAAAACCCCAAATTCATTATCTCAGAAAATTTGAATATTGTGAAAAGGTTCAGTATTGAAGACACCTGGTGCCACACTCTAATCAGCTGATTAACTCAAAACACTTGCAAATGCCTTTAAATGGTCTCAGTCTAGTTCTGTAGGCTACACAATCATGGGGAAGACTTGACAGTTGTCCAAAAGACGACCACTGACACCTTGCACAAGGAGGCAAGACACAAAAGGTCATTGCTAAAGAAGCTGGCTGTTCACAGAGCTCTGTGTCCAAGCACATTAATAGAGAGGCAAAGGGAAGGAAAAGATGTGGTAAAAAAAAAAGTGTACAAGTAATAGGGATAATTGCACCCTGGAGAGGATTGTAAAACAAAACCCATTCCAAAATGTGGGGGAGATTCACATAGAGTGGACTGCAGCTGGAGTCAGTACTTAAAAAACCACCATGCACAGATGTATCCAAGACAAGGGATTCAGCTGTCACATTCTTTGTGTCAAGCCACTCTTGAACAGGAGACAGTGTCAGAAGCATCTTGTCTGGGACTGCAGCTGAGTGGTCCAAAATTATGTTCTATGATGAAAGTAAATTTTGCATTTCCTTTGGAAATCAAGATCCCAGAGTCTGGAGGAAGAGAGGAGAGGCACAGAATCCACGTTGCTTGAGGTCCAGTGTCAAGTTTCCACAGTCAGTGATGGTTTGGAGTGCAATGTCATCTGCTGGTGTTGGTCCACTGTGTTTTCTGGATGTCCAAGGTCAACGCAGACGTCTACCAGATAGTTTCCGAGCACTTCATGCTTCCTGCTGCTGATCAACTTTACGGAGATGCAGATTTCATTTTCCAACAGGACTTGGCAACTGCACACAGTGTCAAAGCTACCAATACCTGGTGACCATGGTATCCCTGTACTTAACTGGCCAGTAAACTCTTTTGACCTTAAGCCCATAGAAAGTCTGTGGTATTGTGAAGAGGAAGATGTGATACAACAGACCCAACAATTCAGAAGAGCTGAAGGGCAGAGCAACCTGGGCTCTCATAACTCCTGAGCAGTGATCGACTCCATGCCATACGCCTCACTGCTGCAGTAATCCAGGCTAATGGAGCCCAACTAAGTATTGATGCTGTACATGCTCATACTTTTCATGTTCATACTTTTCAATTGATCAACATTTCTAAAAATACTTTTTTTAATTGACCTTAAGTAATGTTTAAATTTTCTGAGATACTGAATTTGGGGTTTTCATTAGCTGTCAGTTATAATCATCAACAGTAAAATAACTAAACATTTGAAATATATCAGTCTGTGTGTAATGAATGAATATACAAGTTTCACTTTTTGAATGGAATTACTGAAATACATCAACTTTTTCATGATATTCTGACTTTATGACCAGCACCTGTACTGCATGTTTAATGGTGTCAGAGCAAATCTGCAGCAGAAAGTAAAGAACGCTCTCGAGCAGCAGCTCTGACAGAAACCCAGGCCTGAGCATGCGCAGTGTTGCTGTGTGGAAACAACGTTAACATAATGTTGGTGATGGGTTATAAAGTCGCAGCAGACTAAAAATAGTCAAAAGCAAACATGAGAAATAATTCATCTTCTTGTGTTTATTTGTTTTGTTGTTGTGATGTAAGATGGGCACTAACTGAAAGTGATTGGTTGAGTTTGTCTAATGTGGCCAGAAGCAACAAATTGAAAGCAATGAGATGTGTTATTACTAAAAGAAAGGCAGAAACTTTCTTTTAGGCACTCGAACAGTAAATTTATCTTATTGGATTTTATCTAATCATTGTATTTTATTTTTACTTAACACATCTCGGTGTAGCTTATTGAACCTTTTTGTATCCTATCATAGTGTATCTAATGAAAATGTGTTTATGTGCCTTGTTTTGTGCTGTGTTGCGTCATCACGCCTCATCTTGTCTCTTTATTTCAGAAGTATTAAACAAAAATCGTTGTTGGCATATTTAATTTAGAGCTTTATTAATTGTTTTGTGTGAATTTACATCAGAAAACAAAAATGATCTGTAATTGCTGAATGTTGTCTTTTACATAAAGATGATGCAGTAGCTCAGTGGGTAAGTGCTGCAGCCTCGTTATGCCGGGGTTTCTGGTTTGAGCCCAGGTTACGTCTGGAGGGGCATCCAACATAAAAGAATCACTAAATATTTCAAGTTCACTCGCTGTGGCACCCCCTGCAGACGGGAGCAGCCAAAAAAAAAAAACATACTTTTTGTCCTTTACATTAAAACTAATATATCTTCTCTTTGTTTGCCTCAAGTTGGTCCCCCTGGATCCCCTGGTGAGCAAGGTCCACAAGGAGAGAGAGGTCCTGTTGGAGACCAAGGTTTCCCTGGACAGCCTGGAATTCCTGCTTCTGACTCCCAGCAGCAAGGTTTGTTAACTTAAATCATCCTAAAAGGTTATTTACTGATTAAAGTTGGACTTGCTTTGCAAAGTGGGCTGCGATGACACGCTCACTTTGTTATCTATTGTTTAGCTTGGTCAGTAATTCTGTTAGAATTTTAGAGAAATATTAGATGGGCATGGAGTTAACGCTGATTTCCTTTGTTCTGTGTCATTTTTATGCTCCACCTACTTGTACATTTAGAGATCAGTCCAACCTGAACAGGTTCATGCCAACCATCTGAGTCATGCAAATCCATCTTGTTTGCATTAAAATAATGTTCAGTTGAAGTCAACAAGTGGTGCGCTGATGTCTCCCATGGATTTGAATAACGAGTGTTTTTTTCTGGATTGGATAGAGACGTGGCAACCCAATTTTCTAACGAGACCTTTCTTACACCTAGATGCAGCCACACACCAAAATGGAAGTTGGAAGTTAAATTTTATTTCACTATCTATTACAGATTTTTAAAGTTATTTTTAAAATGTACATGAACAGCAATTAATGTTATTACAGACGGCAGCATGTTCCAATAAGAAATAGCTCGATACACAGCTGTTCTTTTGAGAGCATTAGTCCTGGGCAGAGGTCATATAAAAGTAACAACTGATGCTCGTCTAGTATTAAAAGCACGTCTATTTCAGGTGTTTAACAACTGTGAGAAAAGGCTAAACCAGGGGTGCCCAAAGTTGGCCCGCCAAGCTGTCCTCATTAATATATTAAAATTTCCTTTGAAGAATCAATGTGCTCATTGACTCCACCCATTAACTTTATTGTTAGTCGGCCTGACTACCTTAAATTAACTACACGGATTACACAGTAGAGTAGATAATGTATGTTTTTATTTATTATTAATTTTTATTTCTATATTTCATTTTGACAGACTTTCTACCATCCCTCGGCAGTTTCTTGCCACTGAATAACATTTTCCTTTGACAGAACACACTTATAAATCACAAAGTGTTTAAAAGTAAATTGTAAATATGAACTGGTTTCAGTGGTGATTTGAGCCTCTTTAAATTTAAACTCAGCACCCCTGAAAAATAAAGAAATCATTAGGATTGTGTAAGGAAACAGTTCTCACACCGTAGATTCACCAAAATATTAAATAAATATGGAATAAATGACGACAGTCTCAAACGGACCAATAAAATCTTAGATTTTTTTTTTTTTGCATGAGTCCCGCCACCTGTCAATCAATCCAGTAGGCACATCAGCAACTGACCAATCAGCAACCTCGATTTGACCAATCAGCAACTGACCAATCAGCAACCTCGATTTGTCCTGAAGTGAACATCCCTTACCTGCAGAGCTGCAGTGGTGTTGCCTTACGAACGTTTTGCAGTCAAAGAGATTTTAAGAATAACAGAGTTTACATCTTTTGTTTCATGTTAATTTACTGTAATAAACTTTTGTAAAATACACCAGAATGCAGGAAATGGCATCTACTTTATTCAAAATTCTCTGGGGGAGGAGCCCCAGACACCACCACCACCACCAACGCAGCCTGTTCTGTGATGTTTTTTTATACAGAATGGAAGGATAAATAACTATATAATAAATAAATGGACTTTAAAGAAGTATTTGCATTTCATGTATTACAGTATTGTTGCATTTGGCTCGCAGCCTTCTGATAGATTTTAAATTTGGCCCTCTCAGAGAAAAAGTTTGGGCACCGCTGGGCTAAACGGTTTATGTGAAGTCCAGATTTTGTGTAAAGAGGAAAGAAGGCTGCATGCAAGTCTGTCATAGACTTTCATCCATGACAGACATTGATGCATGAAATCAAAGTTTGTTCTAAAATGACATCCGAGTGCTAGTCTTGCAGCTTTATTTTGAAATATCTGCTGTTTATCCAGATGTTTTTGAAGCACTTGACCAAACGGCTGAACAATATTGAAGTTGACAAAGAACTAAAGACTGTATTACTAATTTTCTTATTTGCAGAGACATAAAATGCACATTACGCCAGATTATAACAATGTTTCTGCTCATCTTAGTCACAATCTTATTAATTTGTGTAGACCATGAAAGAGTTTTGTCTATTATGACTCCCCGCCTCTTCAACTTGTTGTATTCATTGTTTTATACGAAGATTTGCAACTTTTGAGTTTGTCTTACAAAATATTTAGAACCCAACACCACACATTTTGTTTTTTAAACATTCGGTTTTAACCTGTTGTCTGTTACCCACTCAGACATAGACATTAGCTCTTGTTGTAATACCATATTTACTTGATCCAAACTATCAGAAGACACAAAAATAGTTGTATCATCAGCATATATAGTCATGCATGCATTGACTAATACAAATGGCATGTCATTTACAAAAATACTATACAACAGGGGATCAAAGCAGCTACCTTGTGGAATTCCACGTGGAAGGGATTTGAGCAAATTCCATAAATAACACACTGTTTCCTTTCAATAAGATATGTAACTACTCATAAAGTTAATAGCTGAGTTTTAGAATAAGCTGATGGCTTCATTAGTAATATGTCACAAGACAACAGTGATAACCAAGTGGCTCTGTGAACAAAACATTGCAATTTTGGATCCATGGTCAGGAAAAAATTGCAGATCTCAATCTCATTGAGAACCTGTGGTCAGTCCTCAAAAAGAGGGTGGACAATAAAAAACAGAAGCTCTGAACAACTCCAAGCACTGATTAGGCAAGAATGGGTTGCCATCATTTGAGATTTTGACCAGAAGCTGACATCCAGCATGCCGAAGTGAATTGCAGAAGTCTTAAAGCAGAAGGGTCAACACTGTAAATATTAATACTTTGCTTAAACTGGATCTATTTGTCAATAAAAACAAAAGTTAAAAATGCTTATGGAATGTTTATAATCGTACTTCATTATACCACATATCTGACAAAACGTTTAAAAAAACTCAGGCGGTAAACTTTGTGAAAATTAACATTTCTGTCATTCTCTCTCTCTCTCTCTCTCTCTCTCTCTCACACACACACACACACACACACACACACACACACACACACTGTAGTGTACTTTGACATTAGTTGAACTGTTGGTCCATTTGTGGGAAGTTGCAGAGAAGAGAAACTCGGCCCCTCTTGTATATTTGTCCCGTGTGAAACAATGATGACTGTGCATAGAAATTATGTTTATGAGTTGCTGTTGCATTAATAAAATAAACTGAAGTGACATATTCATCACACTGACATTTTTTTATTTATTTTACTTTGGGTCTGTATTGTCCATATTGTCTTTCTATTTGTTTTAGGAACTGTTCCTAAAGAAAAACACTCACCAGTACTGTCAAATAAAATATTGTAATTATTTAAAAGTAATTTAATTATAAGACAATTATATTTTGGTGATATCCTAGTTGTGTAAATATTTAGTACTGAGAGAGCTGTTAGAATGACAGCAGCTGCAAACTCAGATTAGATGGCTTTGTATCAACTCCATATCAAGTCAAACTTTATCTCATTTATTGGTTATTTTAAGAAATCTGATTACATTTTAATAAGTTGGGAATTTTAATGAAAGCCTGCAACTAAATGAAAGTCAAAGTTATACATTACAGAAACCAGGAGGCCTCATCAGGAAGATGATAAAAAGAAACATGATCTTTTCCCATGAAGTGCTTTTAATGCAGCTAAACCAACTTTTGTGTTCTTTGTCAGAGTTGTACGTCTTCGGCCCGTTTGGTTTCAAAGGAGAACAAGGAGACAATGGCCAGCCAGGTGAGCCGGGAAGGCCTGCTGTCAGTGCAGGACCCCCAGGAAATGACGGACGTCCAGGAGAAAGAGGCCCTCCAGGACCCAAAATATCATGTAAGAGGTAGTTAAAGAAAGAAATAAAAACTTTATTTTGTGCTTTTTATGACTCTTTACTTCTGTTTGCTTCCAGTGAAAGAATACTTTGCTGGAGATCCAGGATGGAGGGGAAGACCTGGCTTTGCAGGACAGAAAGGACAGAAAGGTGCTCAAATCATATTCAGAAAGAACGCCTTTCCTGTTGTTCATGATAAAACTTCTAAACTATGGGGTGTCGTTTGTAAAGTTACACAGTAAAAAATTAGCAGCAATAGTTTGGTTTATTTAGCCTTTAATAAGAAAAAAGGGTTTTTTTCTAAGTCATATTTTCATCGTGTTATTCATACAAAATAAAAATTAAAATTAAATCATACATTTATAAATGTCATAGTCCCAAACTAAATATTTAATTTCCAAGCTAAATATGTAGTTTACAAATTAAATATTTACATATTTAGTTAGTAAACTAAATATTTAGATGTAAATTAAATATTTAATTTCCAGGCTAAATATTTAATTTGCTAACTAAATATTTAACTCTGATCTAAATATTTAACTTGCAAGCTAAATATTTAGATCAGAGTTAAATTGTTAGTTAGCAAATTAAATATTTATTTTGGAAATTATATGTTTAGCTTGGAAATTAAATATTTATTTTACACCTAAATATTTAGTTTACTAACTAAATATTTAACTTGATAGCTAAATATTTAGATCAGAGTTAAATATTTAGTTAGCAAAGTAAATGTTGATTATGGAAATTAAATGTTTAGCTCAGAAATTAAATATTTAGCTTGTAAATTAAACATTTAGATGGGAATTATGACATTTATAAATGTATGAATAGCATTGTGAAAATATGACTTTGGAAAAATAAAACTACCTTTTTTTTCTTATTAAAGTCTAAATAAACCAAAATATTGCTGTTAATTTTTGACTGTGTAACTTTACATATGGCACCCCATACTAAACCACTTAATTCTGTTGGGTGCATGCCACTGAACGATGTGTTTGATGCAGGTGACCAGGGAGGATGCGAGTGCAGTCTTGGAAATTCCCAGCCTGGTTTATCTGGTCCTGCTGGTGAGCCTGGAGATGATGGGATGATTGGAGAATTTGGTAGTGAGGGTGACCCAGGAGACCCGGGTCCTCGAGGAAAAGACGGACAGCCTGTGAGAAAAATCCCACCTTTAGAAAAGAAATTAGATGAATAATGTGTTTAGCGTTTTCTGTTCTTTATCATCAGCTCATTTCTGTTTCCCCTCACTCGTTTGTGTTGAGCTGTAGGGAGTTCCTGGGCTTAATGGTGTTCCAGGGCCAAAAGGTCGTAAAGGAAACCTGACTGTTGCCACACAGAAAGGTCCAAAATTTATTTTATTTTATTTCTATCTCTATGAATAAAAGGAGTTTTCAAAAATGCTGCATGTGCTTATGTGGTTTTTTTTTGTTTGTTTTGTTTTGATTATTTTGTTGTTGTTGTTGTTTTTGGTATACGTGATATGTTGGTATATGTTTTTTTCAATCTCCCCAGGATCTGCTGGTAACCCTGGAGATTCAGGAAAAGATGGTGTAGCAGGAAAACCGGGTGCTCCAGGCCCAAATGGTCTTCCTGGTTTCAGAGGCAGCCGTGGTCCACCAGTGAGTCCATCAGTTCAGCCTATAACACCAGCTCCATATCTTAAATACTTCCCACACCTACTTTATGCACGACTTTATCTCCTAAAAGTATTTTGGATCTTCCTTTTCTTTTTGGGCGGCTGTGGCTGAGTGGTTAGAGCAGTCATCCTCCAATGCAAGAGTTGGGGGTTCAAATCCACCAACAGTCACATACCGAAATGTCCCCGGGCAAGACACTGAACCCCTCATTGCCTTTGATGTGTGTCCCATTGGTGAATGAATGTGATTAAAGTACTGATGAGTCTCTTTAGACATATGAATGAGTAAATGACGGCACAGATTGTAGTGTCAAGTGCTTTGAGTATCCTGATAAGATAGAAAGTTGCTGTGTAAGTACAGTCCATTTAAAAGTTGCTGTGTAAGTA
>NC_056510.1:25488151-25495464 GCF_014905685.2 Nematolebias whitei
GTAAGTACAGTCCATTTAAAAGTTGCTGTGTAAGTACAGTCCATTTACCATTTTCCTCACCTCTCTTTGCCGTTCATATTTACAGGGTGAAGGACCCAGCGGAGAACGAGGAGACAGGGGGTTCCCAGGGAGGCCTGGTTCACCTGGTGCAGACGGGTTGAGAGGACAACCAGGTCCGGACATTGTGGGTGTCAAAGGACGACCCGGTTTACCTGGAGACGACGGTCTCGCTGGTTACCAAGGGGCTCCAGGAACAACTGGAAGTCCAGGTGAGAGTCAGCTGACTGCCTCCATAGCCGTTTCTATTCAGTCTCATTTCCATGGCGTGTATTTCTGCTCTCTATATGGATTTTGCTTATCTCTTTCTGTGTAATTTTTGCCTTACCTCTTTCAAAATCTTTTGTAATCTAGTTTGCCGTGGTAAGAGTGGACTGTGGCTTGTGGTTAAAGGAGAAGGAAGCATGGTGACCAGCCAGTTGGCTTACTTCTCTTCCTTCTGCTGTCTAATTAATGCGGGAGCTGCATCCCTTAAACCAGCTACGGCTGAGCCTGTTTGAGACGATGCTTGTGCTTTTGAATAACTCTTGTTTCGAATGCGTCTCTCTTTCCTTCTCCCTCATTTGCGACTGAAAAGGCGGCTGTATACCAAGAGGAGATGGAGGACAGGTGGATGACACAGGTAGCTGGTATAAAATGTTTTCTTTCATTTGCTTCATTTATAACAGCTCTATTGTGCTTTGTGTTTGTAAAATTTTACTGGTGTGCATGATGTTTTTTTATGCTTACAGTTTGAGAGTTACAGTACAGAGGTTCCAGCTAATATAATGATTATGTTTCATTCTGAAAACCATTCATGCTGGGCAGCAGACAGACACCACCTGCACCAAATAAATTCTTTATAAACAGCTGCTTCTTCATAAAACCCATCAGTTGTTTTCTGATATGTTCTTGTCAGGCTCTTGCAAATCTGTTCCGGGACCTCCGGGCCTGCCAGGACTCCCAGGACTCTTTGGAATTCAAGGCGTCCCAGGTAAACTAACTGAGCAAGATTTGTGTTAAGCTTTAGCCTCTTTGGAGTCAATTTTGAAGCTCGATTATGTTTCGAATTCAACAGGATCTTCTGGCCTACCGGGTCCACATGGTGGAAGTGGAGTCAGGGGGGAGAAAGGAGAACAAGGGGAGCAAGGCAGAGGCGGCAGTCCTGGACCACCAGGTGAGGGGAGACAATAAACTGTGTGGAGTAAAGACTGGAGTTTGACATGAATGGTTAGGGTGTTAGCTGAAAGATGGAATCTCCATGTTTTCTAGTTTGTTTATGCACGAAAGACATTAAGAAAGTTTAGAAGCTAAGACATCTTGATGTTGGTTTTGTTTTTATCTAAATAAAATCAATTTTTGTAGTGTGTCAGAACAATTAGTCTTGTTGAAGAAGGTCACTGTCATGGGGGAATATGAGCTTTATTAAAGGTTGTACTTTGTCACCAGTTAGAATTTGGTTGATGCTCTTTGTTGAAGTAACATCATCGTAACCAACAGCTCAAAGCATCATACGGCTACCCTGCAGTTTGCTTATAGTGCAACATTTTGACAAGTGATGCACATAAACTTTTCTATATAATATAGAAAACGATAAGGATTTATCGGATCAATCATGTATTCATTGCTCTGTGGTCCAGTTCTGATGCTCACATTATACACTATTGGTGAAGAAAGTAGGAGCACTTTGATCGTCTGTATATCCAGGATCTAGTGTTTTAATACTTTTTAAAAAAATTTTAAACATGTTCTAATTTCAAAGGTGTGACTTAAAAGCCTTGCTTTAACTCAACAACATCGTCAGTTCAATGTTAACAATACCACCAGTTGGACACATTCATATTTATTAATATTCATACCATACCATCTAAATACATTTAAACTGTGCCAAGGATCTATGTAGTCAGCATAAAATAAAATGTTAGAATTTGGTTGACACAGAAACATAGATATTTGTGTAAACAGCAAAAATGTATTTAGATCAAGTCAAAGTTATTTATAAAGCTCATGTAAAACAGAGTTAACCAAACTGTTGTAAACAAAAAAAGTACAGGAAAATACTCAACGGAATAATAAAAATGCAGAAAGGAAATAAGTTAATGAAAATTTAGTTGCAATTTGATATATTTAAATTTTATATCAGCTTTATTCACTGTTGAGCTGTAATATTAGACCTGCCACAGCAGTACACATAAAGTAAAAATAGTTTTAAATGTTACTATAGTGTTCTAGTAAATGTTTGGTTTGCTTTTTGAATTGTTTTATTATAATAAATAAACTGATTTTTTGCAGGATTTCTGATTTTTTTAATTAATTCTAATGTAAATGTTATTCTTTACTTGATAAATACAATTTAACTAGTTCATCTATAAATATAAGGCATCAATTATCAAAACTACTACTTTAAACAACAATATCAACAAAATACAAAATAAAACAAAAAAGCAATTTGAAGCTTTTTCAAAGCCTTAATTATACCTGTAACTAGTAGTTGCAGGTATAATTAAGGCTTTGAAAAAGCTTACATGAATTTAATTGTGTCTACTTAAATACACAGCACCACTCCCTGTTGATCACATCAGAGATTTGTTTTAAATATTCTTTTTGGTGCTAATTTGTTGTTATTATGTTTCAAATCCAGGTTTTCCTGGTCCTCGTGGAGATTTGGGGATCCCTGGCAGAAAAGGTTTTATTGGAGACCCAGGTGTGTCAGGTGTTCCTGGTCGATACGGGGGTGAAGGTGAAAAGGGTGCTCATGGTGAAGTATTAGGAGCATCACCTGGACCACCAGGTGACCCAGGACAACCTGGTCCTCAAGGAGTGAAAGGCCAAATTGGAGATGAAGGAGCGCCAGGCTACCAAGGTCAGCTGTGTTTCTGTTTTCATTTTGTTTGATCAAGAATGTTTAAACTTTATTACAGTAATTGTATTAAACTGATTTCCTCAGGAATGGTCGGCATGCCAGGTATGATTGGCTTTAAGGGGGAGACAGGTCCCATAGGTCTCTTAGGGGAAGAAGGGAGACCTGGGCCAGCGGGCATATATGGATTCCCTGGCGATCCCGGAAGATCAGGTTCACCTGGGCTTCCTGGTGAAACTGGACAACCAGGTTGGAGAAAAATACAAGCAAACACACCTCTGTCCAAAAATTATCATATTTATTCCTGCTGGTAATCTGTCAACTATATCATCAGGAATCACCGGAGAGAGGGGTATAGAAGGAGATCCAGGTCCCCCGGGTCCAGCAGGATTCAAAGGGATGCCAGGTATTTTTGGTGATAATGGTACAACAGGAGAACCTGGTCTACCAGGTAACCTTGGAAAACCAGGCGCAAGTGGATATCCTGGGCTTCCAGGATCAAAGGGTTGGTTCCTTAAAAATGCCACTGCTAGTTTAACGTTGAGAAAAACAATATACCACACAAACCATTAAAGCTAAAATGCTTGTTTCTGGGACTTATCCTTTATTTCAGGTAGCAAAGGGTCTCCTGGCATGTCAGGTTTTCGTGGGCTTTTTGGTGATTCTGGACAGAAGGGTCAAGAGGGGCTCAAAGGAGAGACTGGAGTGCCTGGCCAAGCAGGTCTGAAAGGATTTGATGGCCAGAAGGGAGAGAAAGGTAGGGCTCAGAATCGTCAGGTAATGTCACTGCTGTACTGAGACATACAACTAACCCCCACCACCCCTGTGGCCAGGTGAGCGTGGGCTGACAGGACCACCTGGGAAGATGGCTCCTCAAATGCTCATTCACGTAAAGGGAGCCAAAGGAGAACATGGAAATCAAGGCAGTCAAGGATTCACGGGGCCAAGAGGTCTGCAGCTCCAGTCTGATATATGTTTCTTGTTTCCGTTCACCTCCTCTGTGCCCTCAACTGATCATTTTATGCTTTCTTCAGGTACCAAAGGTTTGCCTGGTGTGCCCGGTCATGATGGCTCTCACGGTTTCCCAGGGGACCCCAGCAATGAGAAAGGTTTTCACGGAGATCCAGGAGCACAGGGGCTGCCAGGCTTTAAAGGATTGCCGGGTCCAACAGGAAACAGAGGCATTATGGGCTTTGAGGGAATGCCTGGCAACAAGGTGAGCAAAGCCACTCTGAAACTTAATTTGATTCAGTGGATTTGACCATTTCTCATGTAACAAAGGCCAGAATTTATTGAAACTAACAAAAGGTAATTATTGGCTGTACATCTATGACTAATTAAATTTTGGAGCTGATCCAGTTGAAGATGGCCAATATAGTAGATCACTGACCTTAGTAAACACAAAAAGGACTAGACCTATACCAGGGTTTGACTGCATCTGCATTAACCTTTATCATCATAAAATGATCTTATTTCATTAAGGAATGCAAGAAATTTAACTTTTTTTTTTTGTTTGTTTGTTTGTTTTGTTTTTGTTTGTTTGTTTGCTTGTTCCCCAGAATATATTTAATAAAGTTAGGACCATAGAAACCTAGTGAATGGCACAAGTAGATATCCATACTTTTTTTTAAATCAGGAATGACAATGGTAAGGAAGGTGTGGAACGTTTTTAAAATCAAAATTGCACAACGTACAGCCATTTCTCATTGCTACGGTGAGATGCTAAATTTGTGTTCCCATAAATAAGGCAAAATGCAAAGTCCATGAAAATTAAAAGTTAATACATTTAGCCAAATTGGACAGTGGTGTGACAGCATGAATTGGATGAACTTCTTCATCTCATCATACAATGCCAACACAAAGACGCCACCCATGTCTCTGAGCATGTTGGACCAGGCTCACTTGAAGAAAGCCTTTCCATAATTTGCAATCTTACACAGCAATCAATGGTCCCACTGTACATGATGTCAGCTCCTTCGCATCTGGACTGCATCATCATACATCTATGGGCAGTATCGAAGCGGTTTGAGGTCAGGCCAGCGACGGCTGTTACATTCTGTGCAATCATCCAGCTCACCAATATGTGGGTGTTCTTGGGGTCTGGAAGCATACCCTTAGCTGTGGCATAGATGCCAAAGTATGCATCCCTGTAGGTGATGATGATGTCCTGCACAGACACACTGAAGCCCTGGTACAACTTTCAAAGACCATCAAACCTGAAGATTTGTGTCAGGCAGTTACCCAGACCTTTGAATTCTCTTTCTTGTACAGCTTTTCCTATGTCAACAGCAAGATGGGTATGGGCGAAGTCGAGGGAGTACACGAAACAGAGAATGAAGTAGCTCCAGCAGCACCACCTGAGGCCAGGTTACTGGCAAAGTACCTCCAGAACTGAATGCACTTGTCCAGGCCATCAAGGAAGAACTTGTTGTACTTTCTTTGAATGCAAAGTTGAGGGCCTGGGTGGGGAAATATCTGATGACATTGGCAAGTTTACCTCTCCAGAAGGAAAGGACTCCCTGCACCTTGGGGATGCAGACAACACGGTCGATAATGCCTTTAAACTGCTTGTCTGCAGTGATCTGTTTGCTTGCATGTTGGACCTGAAGAAGAAGCTTCACTCTCTCAATCGGGGCAACAGCTGTTTTGGAAATGGCTGCAGAGATTCCACCAGCCAAGAAGTCCTTAATAAATGTGATAGCTCTCATATTGCAATGTTTTAGATGTGCTTTTCAGGTAACCAGTATCCCCACTGCTTTTTACATCTGACGGCCTGCACTGACAAAATGCACTTGTCTTGTTTTAATGTTGTTTTGAATAATGGTAAATGAGTTGTCATCATTCTCACTCATACACATTTTAACTTACTTTTCAGGGAGGCAAAGGAAGCCCTGGTGCTTATGGAGCATCTGGTGACAAAGGAAGGAAGGGTGCCAAAGGTACACGGTCAAATTTATACCTCAGACAGACATTTAGATGTCATGAAGTTACTGTGATGGAACTATTTTATGTGGTAGTTATTTTAGTAAAATATTGCAGGTGACAGAGGCCTCCGTATAGACCTTCCAGGAACTTCTGGACTGAGAGGAGAAGATGGATTTCCAGGAGAGCCAGGTATAAGTTAGACCTTCTGCAACTGTTGTTTCTTCTGCTTTATATTTGATCAACAACAGTAATAAGGTTTTGGCTGATTTTAAATGTTTGATATTCCTGTTTTTAGGTTCGAATGGATTAATTGGAATCACTGGGGACATTGGTATTACTGGTTTTGATGGCATCGAAGGAATGAAGGGCAAGTTAGGTGATCCAGGAGTAGTAGGACACCCAGGTAAACCACACCTCCTTATAGTTTACAAAAATGATTTACATTTTGTTTACATGAATTTGCTTATTGTTTTCAGGCTCAGATGGGCAGAAAGGAACTCCTGGTATTCAAGGTCAAAAGGGCGTTCCTGGATCTCCTGGAAAAGATGGACAACCAGGCTCTCCTGGCTATGAAGGAATTAAAGGTAACAAGATCTTGTTTATTTTCTCAAACCTACCGTGCACACTTGTTGTTTACCCTATGATTCCATCTAAATGCGTGCAGGCTACACCGGCCTTAAGGGTCTCTTTGGATTACATGGACTGAAAGGACAAAAGGGAACATCAGGAACACCAGGTACCAAATCAAGAAATGAGTCCTCTGTGCACTGCTAGAATCAAAGCAATGTACAGTGAATGTTTAAGACTGTTTCATCTATAATGCTGCTTAAATACTCTA
The DNA here is from genome assembly GCF_014905685.2 of Nematolebias whitei. Lineage (NCBI taxonomy): Eukaryota > Metazoa > Chordata > Actinopteri > Cyprinodontiformes > Rivulidae > Nematolebias > Nematolebias whitei. The sequence continues at coordinate 25,494,811 of NC_056510.1, forward strand.
AAAATATAGATTTATACATTTTATTCAAATAATGAGCCAATAAATAAACAAAATTAAAGTTGTATTTTTTTACTGTTTCTATAAAAGCTTCTCTCCTAGATTTGAAAACGTGTGTTTTCTTACTTTGATTGAATTATGTAATTTTACTGTTTTAGGTTTGTCGTCAGCTGCATTGTCAAAGATCACATTTGATTCTGAAATGAGCTTTTCTGAGTGTGTCGTCTGATTGCGTTTACATCAGGTCTGGAGCTTATCGGACCTGCTGGGGAGACGGGAGTCAAAGGAGAAAAGGGAGAGAGCGGTGAACCCAACAGTCAGCCTGGTACTCCAGGCATAGCGGGGTTGAAAGGTTTCCAAGGACCTCAAGGTGAACCACTCTTTTTATCCATACAAGGCCCACCAAAGGCCAGACAAGATCAGTCCAGCACAGCAGCACATGCCGCAGTATGATTTGACTTTGCTAATGCTTGACACAGTTTTATGTTTTTGTTTGTTCAGGTGACTTTGGCCAGCCTGGAGAGCCAGGTTTCCCAGGCCTTGCAGGACCAGACGGGACCCCAGACAAACCAGGATTCAGGGGGGATCCTGGATTTTCAGGAACACCAGGATACCAAGGTAGACAAAACATTTTACAAAGTTTTGGATCAGATTTAA
>NC_056510.1:25495864-25520761 GCF_014905685.2 Nematolebias whitei
ATGGAGTTTCATGGAAATTATGAGAGAAATTTAACCTTACCTGTTGTCGACAGTTCTTATAGCAAGACCTCAGATTGGAGAAGTAAAGTTTATGCTTATAGAGCATTCACACACAATTCAGATTCGTTTCTCGTATTTTTTTTGGTGCGTAACTTGTTCGGAAAATTTTGTGCTGTTTCAACAATTCATATTTTAAAACGTTCAGCTCGTTCGCGACACTCCTGCTATGACTTTTGGTTTTTGTACAGTTTTAACTTTTTGAAATATCAAACTTTTTCAGCCATGTTTTTCTCATTGAAAATGAATGGAGCTTCAAACCCTGTTTAAAACTTTTTATGACTAGTTTCAGCTTTTGTTCTGGTTCAGCCTTTTTCTGCTTCTTTGCGCTAGTTTCATTTTCCTTCAGCTGCTTTTAGTTTGTTTTTTCCTGCTCCCTTCAACTTCTTTCTGCTAATCTTAGCATTTTTTTCTGCAGTTTCTTCGTTATTGCTAAATTTGACCTTTTGTGCTTCATTCTAATAATTTGAACTTTTTATGCTCCTTTCAGCCCCTTTCTGCTAATTTCAGCTTTTTTCCTGCTCATTTCAGTGTCTTTTTTCCTATTTCAGATTTTTTGTAATCTGTCTATTTCAGCTTATTCTACTCATTTCTGCAATTTTTCTACCACTTTACACTTTTGATTTCCTGTTTTCAGCAACTGTCAGCCCTTCAAATTCAAATTGCATTAACAGTTTAGCAATGAATCCTTTTCAACCTGGTTTCAATGTCTTCAGCAACTTTTAGCAAAAATCTTTTAGCAAAAATCATTTAGCAATAATTCACACTACGTTTTCTCAGGAAATGCATTTTCTCTAGTTTTGACTGGATTAATGAGCCAACATCTAGTCTAAGTGGGGCCAAGACCAAAGTGGATCTTAAAAGAACTCATACTTTTTTTCTCCTAACTGAGATTGATAAAGGGGCTATCTAGAACAGGTAAGATATTAATTGTTCAAAACCTTTTCACCAAAATCCACTTCAGAGATCCGAACTTTCACATTTGTAAAGAAATAAATACAATAAATATATGAATAACATAATAATACAACAAATATGCGGGTTTTTTCTTTTAATAATTGTGAGTATGTATACGGCAATATATGTTTTTTTTTTTTTTTTTCATTCAACCTTTATTTAGACAGGTAAATCCCATTGAGCCTCGAGGACTCATTTACAAGAGAGACCTGAAAATATAATATAATAATAATAATAATAATATAATATATGTTTAAAATATGTTCAAAAGGCAACTTTTTAATACTCCATTTAATTCTCTACTATTTGTGAATTAATGTATTTTTTCCTATAGGGATTAATGAGTTGATGTTAGACGTGATCACTGAGGTTTTCTAATCAAACCTGCAGCTGCATTCGCATTAATCAAATGATACAAATCAAGCATTCCTTTTCATTTAAGAACAGGATATAGAGATTTTAACAAGGAGTCAGAAGAATGAATGCAGAATAAGAAAATAAATTCATCAAGAATAAAAAGAAGTTGCATCTGAAAACATGTTTTTTATGTAGACGTGTGCATCTATTTATTAGTCTATTAAGTCATCTGATTAATTTTATTTTAATCCACAAACAAACATTATATATGTGCCTTTTACTGTTTTTTTAAATTACTTGTGTTTTTATAGTGACCTAAAATGCACTTGATATTTTGTCTCTTTTTTTTTTTTTTTTTTACTATTAGAGGATATTGGTTCATTATAGAAGGATACTTGTTCATTTGAGATGTTTCCAAGAGTCCTGGTTGATTCCTTTTGTTAGGTTCTCCTGGAGCCAGAGGAGTGCCGGGTCCAGATGCCTTCCCTGGAGAAAAGGGTGTAACAGGAATAATAGGGTTTCCTGGGTTCCCTGGCACTAAAGGATTCAGAGGAGATTTCGGTCCAGCTGGGTACCAGGGCCCTCACGGTATCTCTGGGAGGAAAGGTATGGACTAAATCATTTAGGGACACAACTCTAAAGTTAGTTTATGTTACTTCTGGGCTACCTGTGAAATATCTGAATCAGAAGTCCAGGACAGAGTTTAACATTAGTGTTGTGTGAGACAGCAGATATCTGAGTATTCATTAAACTGTTAATTATTTTTATTACAATTTTTCCATAGATAGTCAAATCAAATTAAAAAACCCTTGTGCAATGACCTTATTTTGTTTGATGTTCCAACAGGTGTGTTTGGTGTATTATTTTTATTTTTAGTTTTCTTGTCCAACATGCTCAAATTATGCAGTCAGAACAAAATTCGATGTTGAGTTAACTATATCGTTTGAATTACTTATTTTGAATTTTGAACCAACATCATTGGAAACTGGATTCAATGGTTGGTTAAAAATTATAATAATTTTTTTTTTTTTTATGTTTTTTCTTTAAAGGGGGCAAAGGAGACCAAGGGGTCATGGGATTCCCTGGACATATTGGCACAAAGGGAGAAAGAGGACCAGTGGGTCCCAAAGGAAGCACAGGATTCCCAGGTTAGTCATCATCTCATAATAAATTGACTGTTACTGGTAATTAAATGTTCAGTTCTTCCAAAAAAAAGTATTTCTGTAGCTTCTGCAAAGCTCAAACATTCCTGCAGCCACTTTAGGGTATTTTGTCTCATATTATTTATCCAATCCCACACCGATACACAAAAGACAAAGTGTCTTTTCTTTTTCATTATGCAACCTGAGCCACAAGTTCTCCCTTTAGTTTCCACCAGCACACTGTTGTCAATTTTCTTCTGAACTGTAAAAACAAAAATCCATTTCACAGGTTATCCTGGCCAACCAGGCAGCCAGGGTCCAGCTCCGGTACCTGTCAAAGTTCCAGGAGAGAGGGGCCCTCCAGGACCGCAGGGCATTCATGGACCAAACGGAAATAGAGGGGAACCAGGACCACAAGGACCCCCTGGAAATCAAGGTTACTCATCATTGAACGTGTATTGTTAAACACTTAGTTGAGGTCTAAACACAGAGACAGCGCTCAGTCACAGTACATAAATGTATCTGTAAATAAATACATCATGTTTCTGTTGACTGTGTAGGGTTCATAGGACCCATCGGGGAGAGGGGCATGCCTGGGGTGAGTGGAACTCCAGGAATGCCTGGGTTCCGTGGAGAACTTGGACAGTTGGGTCACCCTGGTCTACAAGGAACGGAAGGTATGTTTGATATCTTGGGACTAGCGTAAAAATCTCTTGGATTAAAAGATTTAGAGCAGGACACTGGTCAAAACTAGGCTTGATTGGTATTTTTGGTGAAAGTTTGGATTTACTGACAAAACCACTAAAGATTTACCATTATTGTTTTTAGAATCATCAGAGACAAACAAAAATTCTGAAATGCAGCATGTGTCTTTAGGTGGAGATTAAAAAGCTGCAGATTAAAAACACAGTTTTAGGTGACATGCTTGTGGCTCATCTTTGGCTCTGTCTTTTACAGTCGTCTAAATGAACGTATTATTTGTGGATTAATTCACTAAACTCCTCTGTCCTTGACAGGTCACCGTGGTAACCCTGGTATCCCTGGTTTACCTGGCATGCCGGGCCGCAGTGTCAGCGTGGGCTACTTGTTGGTGAAACACAGCCAGACAGTGGAGACCCCCATGTGCCCCGTGGGAATGTCTAAACTGTGGGACGGCTACAGCCTGCTGTACTTTGAGGGCCAGGAAAAGGCCCACAACCAGGACCTTGGTGAGTCCACAGGAACTTCAAAACGCTAAAGGAAATCATAGAACAAAGGGGCCAAAGAAAGTCCAAAGAAACCCCATTTGAACTGGTGGTTTGTACTCAACAGAGTCGTTTTCTGAGACCACATCGTTCCTCCGTTGAATCTTTAAATAAAAATGATTCTAAACTGTAAAACAAATGTTAACTTTCAGAGTTTTTAATCTAATAGAAATCAAAAATTATCTGCAAGATAAAAACAATGGGACTAAGACTGTCATTCCCACCAGATTTAACTTAATGGTTTCTTAGAAAATAGTTCGGACTTGAGAAGTTGGGCTTTTTTCAAAAATAGCAACCTCTTCACGGGACGGGCTGGGAAGAAAAACCATAAGATAAGCCGAAACACATCCTTAAAATTAGACAAAACACTGAAGTCGTTCTTAAGATTTTGAAAACCACATTTTTTTGTGGGGCTGAAATTAAACTTATTTTAACTAGAGAAAATGCATTTCCTGTGAAAATGCAGTGTGAATGCTTATTGCTGAAGAACTTGCTGAAAAACAGCTGAAATTAGATAAAAAAAAACATGCTGAAATGAAAGAACAAGCCCAAGTTAGCAGAAGAAAGCAAAAAGAATGCATATTTGCTGAATTAGGTTTAAATAAGCAGAAATGAGCACAAAAAAATAGTAAAATAGGTTAAAAAAGCTGAATTTTGAAAAAAAAAATCTGAAAAGTAGCCAAAAAGGCTGAAAGCTTAAGCTACCAGAAGGAAGTGGAAGGAGCTGAAATGAACTAAAAAAAAAAAATTAAAAACATTTTTTTAAGTGGAATTAGCTGAAAAAGCTACATTTTGCACAAAAAAGCTAAATAGCAGCTGAAATAGCAGAAAAAGCTGAAAGGAGTACAACAAGCTGAAATTAGCAGAAAGAATTTAATTAGACTGAAAATAGCAGAAATTACCACGAAAAAACTTGAATTTATCTGTAAACAACTAAAATTTGCAAAAAAAAAATATATTTTTTAAAAAACATTTAAAAAAGTAGCTGAAAAGGTAAGAACAAACTTAAATTAGTAGAAGAAATCAGAAAGAGCACGTGCTCGCTGAAAGAAGCAGAAATGAAAAAAAGTGGAAATTATCTGAAAAATGCTGAAATAGGCAAAAAAAAAACAGCTGAAAAGTAGCTATAAAGGCATAAAGAAGGTTACATTACGAGAAGGAAGTGAAGAGAGCACATTTTTGCTGAATTAGGCTGAAAAAGGTTGAAATGGGTGCAAAAAGTGTGGAATAGGCCAAAAAAAAGCTAAAATTAGTATAAAAACAGCTAACTGAAATAGAAAAAGCTGAAACTTGCAGAAACAAGCTGAAATTAACAGAAAGAAGTTAGAAGAAGCACAAAGATGTTGAAGTTTGCTGAAACAATCTAAAAGGAGCACAAAACAACTGAAAAATCAGCTGAAATTAGCTGAAATTATCAGAAAAAAAGTTTAAATTTGCATACAGAAGCTGAAAGAAGCTGAACCAGAGCAAAATGTGAAAGGAGCAGTAAAAGGTTGTAAACAGATCTAAAGATTTGAAGGATGTAAAATGAGCTCAATTCATTTTCTATGATTAAAAAAGTGGCAGAAAAGGCTAAATATTTTAAAAAGCTAAAGTTGCACCAATATAAAAATTCCTAGCACCCTTCTCCTGAACGAGCTGAACGTTTTGATTTATGAATTATTGAAATAGCTTGAAATTGAGAAAAATGCAGAAAAAGTACGGAAGAACAGTGGATCACAATAGCGTGAATGCTTCATAAACATTCAGACAATAAAATCCCCACGCTTAATGTTTTTTATTGGTAATGCCTGTTTTTTCTTTCGTTCTTCAGGTTTGGCGGGCTCCTGCCTCCCACGGTTCAGCACCATGCCCTTCCTGTACTGCAACCCTGGAGACGTTTGTTACTACGCCAGCAGAAACGATAAGTCCTACTGGCTGTCCACCACCGCTCCCCTTCCCATGATGCCTGTGGAGGAATTAGAGATCAAACCGTACATCAGCCGCTGCTCCGTATGTGAAGCTCCATCAGTTGCGATTGCAGTGCACAGTCAGGACAGCAGCATCCCTCAGTGTCCTGCAGGCTGGCGCAGCCTGTGGATCGGTTACTCCTTCCTCATGGTGAGTTCTGCTCTCAGGTGGAAATTTCAAACCTCAGAAAACCACAAGTGAAACGTCATCGAACGTCATTAGACATAAGTTGGAATTTGTCAAACTAATTCAAAGTAAAGGCAAGTATTAGCAAAGTTACTTTGAAGGTAAATATATCCTTTGCTCTGAAAACGGATTAAACTGAAGCTTCATGTTCATGTCTTATTTATTCAGGTGCAAACTAGTTTTTAACAACGCCGAGCGAATCATATTTCACTACTTAGAAGTGAAATCCTTTTGCATTTTTTGCTCATTTGTAGCTTTTAAAATAATTTAAGTTCAGTTTTTTTCCCTCACAATTATTTTGTTAATGTATATTGAGCCATTAAAATGGAACAATGAATAATTTACCATCAAGCACAAAACTAAACGGTGAAAAACTGTTGTAAATGCTTTTCCTCTCAGATTTTTTATTTATTTCATTTAGTCAACAATGATGTAACTATCAACGATTTGCAAGTAACCCTGCACTAATGCGCCAATGAGATTTATGATTTCCAAAACTCTAATGATTGATCCAGCCACAGCAGTTTTCTATTTCAGCCAAGTCTGTTTTAAAATACAGTATTTTCCGCCGTACCTGTCGCACCGCCCTATAAGTCGCATCAGTCCAAATATGTCTTTAAAAAAGTGGACAAATCCACAAATATGTTGCTTCGCCGTATACGTCACATCTATTATGCGTCACCGCCGACAACCGTGTGGTTGGGGCCAGTGTTGTGCAAAAAATTGATTGGCTGCCAAATGGCAGCCGAAGGAGCGTGCACAGGAGGACTTTAACAAGAATTTAACAAGATTAACACTTAAAAACAATTATTTGTTTGCTGAAATTATAGTTAAGGTGTGTTTCAGCTTAACTTTTGCTTAATGAATGCACTTTGACGGTCAAATAAGTTGTATTTTAAAACCCAATTCACAGAAGCGGCGGGCACGCGCAGACGTACGAGCCTCCGCATTTCTTCGCAATTTAACAATATAAACACCTAAAAACAATTATTTGTTTGCTTGAAATTATAGTAAAGGTGTGTCTCAGTCTAATGTTTGCTTAATAAAAGACTTTAATGGTCAAATCAGCTGCATTTCGCCGGGGCAGTGCAGCTGGTTTGACTTGCTCCAAGCAGCGGGCAGAACGAAGGTGGAAGACTGTGGCAAGCCGATTGTGTCATTAATAGCTGGTGAAGATTCTCAGTCATCCAGGGCATGGTAAATTAAAAAATGTTCAAGACAAAAACAATAAAGCATAAAGTAAAGTATAATAAATAAAGTCCAGTTCTTTTTGTCTTGAATTTTTTTGAATTTGTCATTTTAGCCATAGGGCAGCACGGTGGCGCAACTGGTAGAGCTGCTGCCTCTCAGCGAGCAGGTCCTTGGTTCAAACCCCAGTCCAGGGGCCTTTCTGGGTGGAGTTTGCATGTTCTCTCCGTGCATGCGTGGGTTTTCTCCGGGTGCTCCGGTTTCCTCCCACAGACCAAAAACATGCATGTTAGGCTGATTGGTAACTCTAAATTGTCCCTAGGTGTGAGTGAGAGAGTGAATGTTTGTTTGTCTCGTTTGTCTCTATGTGTCCCTGTGATGGACTTGCGACCCGTCCAGGGTGTCCCCCGCCCCTCGCACAGTGATTGCTGGACATGGGCACCAGCGACCCCCGTGACCCAAAATGGAATAAGCGGGTAAAGAAAATGGATGGATGGATGGATTTTAGCAGTATTTACATGATACAACGACATGCCTTACTGCTACTACTATTCTGCTGACATCTAGTGGCTGAAAGTGGTACTGTTCAATGTTTTTATTTCAGTCAGAATGAATGAAAACGGTCATATCTCAGCCAAAAATTGGTTTATAAATATGGGAAAAAATCCATAAATACGTCACTTCGGCCTATAAGTCACAGGGCATGTAAATTATGCAAAATAAAGTGACTTATAGGCCGAAAAATACGTTAGGTTGTTTCCTCATTTTCGTCAAATGAAGTCCTTTTTTGATCTCTGTACAGATCAGGGGTCTGCAACCTTTACAATCAAAGAGCCATTTTTTACGCCTCCGTTCACTAAATTAACTGTTCGGAGCTGCAACAACATGTGTCAACTGTGATTATCAACTGGTGGCCCATGGGCCACTTTATGTTTGTTGGAGGAGAATTTTGTGGCCAGCAGGGGTGACATTATAAAGCTAAAAATATCCAATGATTTTTAACATTTATTGATATTTTTACAATTTAGGGAAGTGGTGGTGAAGAAGTTAGCGAAGGTGGGCCTGTGATCAAAAGGTTGCCGGTTCAACTCCCCGTACAGACATCAAAATTTGGGTGGGAAAGGTGAAACCCCTGTCTCCACCCTCATTTGCCCCATTCTGGACCCTTGAGCAAGGCTTTTAACCCCCACCATCTGCTCCCCCAGGTGCCCTAGATGACGGCTCTCTGCTCCACACAGAGGGCTGTGGTAGCTCGGTGTCTGTGGTTGCGTCAGGAAGGACATTCAGCGTAAAAATAATTGTCAAATCTTCGTGCGAGTTAGTTCGCTGACCCCTGAAGAAGGGAGCAGCCGAAAGAAGAATTTATATTTTTACAATTTAAGACAAAGAAAAGACCAGCTTTTTGTTAAATAGTTTTTTTTTTATTAATAAAAACTAAACTATGCAGACCTATGTAATTATTTTATTGTGGGAAAATTAATTATAGAAATTTAGCATAAAATAAGAGTATGTTTTACTCCTTGTACTTGTTCCAGTATTCACCTATTTGCTAAAGAAATGGTGGGAAAACAGCTACAACTAGTCCTTTTTTGTTGTTTGCAACCAATAAAATTCAGTTTTATGTCCGTTTTGGTCAAAGCTTGAAAGAGCTGCTGCGGATGAACCAAAAAGCTGCATGTTGCAGACTCCTGGTACAGATGTTTCAACAATCCTTGTGAACATTTGACCTGATTTGCCTCTTCTCCCCTTCGTTCCTCGCAGCACACATCAGCAGGAAACGAAGGTGGCGGTCAGTCCCTGTCGTCACCCGGTTCCTGCCTGGAGGACTTCCGCACGGCGCCGTTCATCGAGTGCAACGGAGCAAAAGGCACATGCCACTATTTTGCTAACAAATACAGCTTCTGGCTGACCATCATGAGCCAGGATTTCCACTCTCAGCCGACATCACAGACACTAAAAGCAGGCCAGCTCCTTGCACACATCAGCCGCTGCCAAGTCTGCATGAAGAACCTCTGAGACTTGAATTTTTTTTAAAATTTAGATCAAATTTCTCTAAATTCTGCAAGGACTTTGTGATGCCTTCAGGATGCACTGTATATAAAACAAAAAAAGAAGTCCTGTAATAAGAACAACTCAGTTATGTGACAAAAGTTTATGTTTTATGTTGAATATGTTTTGGTGCTTACTTTTTAACTTATTACCTCAGCTATGATTGTTAACCATAAATTACAGCTGAACCAAAGATGCACAGGTCTGTGAACGCACCAGTCGTTATGGTGGTTCAGGCTCTACAGCTCATTATAAAGCCACTAACACTGCCTGCTAGCCACTGGGGTTTATTGTCCTGCATGTACAAAGCTTGGTTTTCACATCGCAGTAATCAGTTTCCATGCGTTCCCACGATGCACTGATTTTGTTTATTCCAGGAACTGAAATGGAGCTTTAAATGTCTTGTATCACCAAAGCTACAATGTTTTTTTAAGTTACACACACAGCCCAACAGGATAAAGTGTAAACCCACAATATCACTGATCCTGGGTCAGATTACAGCATTTTACAAAGATTAGAAAGTAGGCTAAATATTCTACATCAACTGAACACAACGGTTTAAAAATATGCCAATAAAACATGAACTCTTATCAAAATTTGCCTTCATCGTGTTAAAATGATCATTTTCTCACAACCGTTTTATCTAACAATATTTTAAAATGTTATTCTTGATTGAATGTGACAACAACAAAAAAGCCAACTGCAAAATTATACTCTTTATTATGACAGTACTTTTTTAAAAAATCCAACAAGGCTGTTTTACACTCATTTGCTCAAAGTGTCAATAAAATATAAAGATCAATGCTAGTTAATAAAAAACAAGTGAAAATAAAGTGATTTGTGATTAAAACAGTGGAACGTGTCACCCTGCTAACGATTAGTGCAGTTACATTAGTGAAATTACGAGGAAACATTCACAAAGAGCAGTGATTGTCTGTTTATTTCCTTTAAATCAGTTTTTTTTTTTTACTTTCCAACATCTTTGGAACACGCAGACGCAGTTTCAGTCATTAATATGGAAGGTTTTACAGATTTTCCTTCCTCGTAAAGCAAAATGCTAAATTTCTTTGTCTACATTTGCTCTTCCTGACAATCTTCACAGCATTAAGAATGTGTGTGCGTGTTTTCTCATGAGTCTCAGTTAAGGCGAAACATTTATACCATCACAGTTTGAATCAGATGCTCACACCAACATGTGGACTGATTAAAAAAAGAGTCTGCAGGTGGACGCCTCCTGGCTCCTGTTTTGGTTCCTAACAGCAGCGAGATTTGACCCGCTTGCCGACGACACCCCCAGACTCTTCCAGATTCACCGTTGGAGACACCTTATCCTCGTTCCTCTTCCTCAGGATGGACGGCAGCACCAGCTCGAACAGCGTCTCGAACAGAGCGTCCACGTTGAAGCCGGTCTTGGCGCTCGTCTCGAAGCACATCTTGTCTGCTGGAAGTCCGCTCGTCTCGTCCAGACCTTTGTAACGCAGGATCCTCCCGTAAAGAGCCATGGCGTCCTCGCGCGTCACCTGCTTACGAAGCACAGAGCCGGAGAGGAATGCGGGGGAGGCTGTAGGTGTGGTGCAGGAAGGAGACACCTGCGGCTCTGTCCCATCTTCGTCGCCGTCGGTTCGATCGGGTTTGTCAGAGTTCTGTAACAGCTGGGCCTTAGGATCAGTGAGATCCGCCTTGTTGCCCACTAAAGCGTAGATGCAGTCGTGGTTAGCAGTGTCCGTCAGGGACAGGAAGCGCTCCTCCAGCTCACCAAGGCTCTGCCAACTTGTGACGTCGTAGGTGAGGACGACGGCGGCTGCACCTCGGCAGTACATGGAGCCCAAACCGTGGAACTGTTCCCGGCCTGAAAAAAAACTGAAAAAGGTCAACGGTTTCTGAAAACGAGCCTGACCTGAAACCTACGAAGAACAAGAGGCTGCGTGAGCGTCACAGTACTCCGTGTGTACGTAGGCTCTTCTGAACAGTGATTGTGAAGTGGACATTAATGTAGGAGGACACAGCAGAGTGGCTTTGTGTCAGACAGTCAGCAGTTTGGAAACACAAACGTTCTTTGTGCTTGAACTATGCAGATTCTTCAAAGAGCTCAGTGTGTTTGGACACAGCGATGGAATTTCACATATTTAAATTTAATGATTTGTTTTACTTTGGTAAAACTAATAAAGTGCAATACAACAGCACAGTGAAGTCGAAACATCACTAATTAGTTTCAGAATGCTTGATTTACAAGGTTTCAGCAAAAACTAAATGTTCTGACATTTAAGAGGAAGAATGAACGTAGAGAGGTCAGACTAACACTTTGTGTTATTCTACAAAAAGCAGCCGTTTAATTTTTCTATCCATCCATCCCTCCCTCCCTCCATCCATCCATCCATCCATCCAGATATATATACACACACATATGAATAAATCTTTAATCCATTTAATTAATGACAGATAATTAAATTAACCTGAGCATAAATCCAAATACAAAATACACTTGTTTTTCCAGTATTCTTGTGTATTATATACGTTTTTTTTCCCCCCACAACATAACTATAAAAGAGTTAAATTTGAATTTATATTTAAAAAATGAATTTAAAATTTGGGTTTATATACGTTTCAGAACAGGCGAGTGTATAGTTCATGCCCGTCACCCAGTCTGACTGTTTACACAATATTTCCACAAATGTTGCACCTTTGTAGTCTTCCTCTAAACGTATAAAGTATGTTTGCGACAAAGAAGACATTTAGTTTCTCTTCTTGTAGCAAAGATGAAACCGCCTGCTACAGTGACATCTGATCTTTCTTTACTGGTATATGTTTTTCTGGAGTTTTGTCCCATTTTACACCACCAATATACAGATTCCAGTTTAATCTTTCTACCATTTATGGGAAACTGTTGCATGTAAATTTGGGAAAAGTCAGGCGTTATTAGTCATCATCTTTAAGAAGAACTGGGGATGAAGATTAAAAACCTGGTATTGACTTTAAATGGAAACTGAAAGGGTAAAAAAAACAATCAGAAGGAAATATTTCTCGTTGCATCCAACTTCTCTCTCTTTCAGAGCTCTACGGTTTATGTCGACAGGTGTCGAACGCTTTAAAGTGACTCAGATCTGATGATTCTCCCCCCGGCCGGCTGAACGCTGGTGACGGCGAGTGGAAACAGAGGTCATGGAGTAAAGCGACACAAGCAGGAAGTGGCTCAGTGGTGACACGGCCAAAGCTCCATTATCTCTGTGGCCAGCCAGTTCCAGTCCTGTGAAATGTGTTTGCCTAAGAGGGTTTACTGGAATTCATGTTTACACAATGCAAGAATGTAGAGAAGTTTCGAGATTAATACATCATGAACTGTTCCCGTCACAACCAGTGAAAAGGGTCAGTTATGCATATTTAAAAGAGCGTATGTGACCGTTGGGTTTATCAATCACTGTTGGTCAAATAACAGAAAAGTTCCAGATGACTGAGCAGGGGAGTTTTTGTTGGTTCAACAAGCATTTAGAAACCCACCGCTGAATGGTTTTATCTGCCAAACTGCAGGAAGCAGAGAGAAACCTGTTATTACCAACATATGCATCAATGAAAATGAGAAATGTTACACTTGTGACATTTTATTTTGCCAGTTACTTGTCAAAAACATACTTTGAAACAAAGATTTGTCACATATGTCACGAGTTTAATATAAACCTAGAATTTAATTCATAATTCAAATAACCTCTATGAAACTTGAAAATACAAAACCTATATAAAAATAAAGGTGCCTTTCTACTCATATACATACAGGTGCTGGTCATGAAATTAGAATATCATGAAAAAGTTAATGTATTTCAGTAATTCCATTCAAAAAGTGAAACTTTATTATATTCATTCATTACACACAGACTGATATATCAAATGTTTACTTCTTTTAATGTTGATGTTTACAACTGACAACTAATGAAAACCCCAAATTCAGTATCTCTGAAAATTAGAACATTGTGTAAAGGTTCAATATTGAAGAACCTGGTGCCACAGCTCTAATCAGCTAATTATCTCAAAACACCTGCGAAGGCCTTTAAATGGTCTCAGTCTAGTTCTGTAGCAACACAATCATGGGGGAGACTGCTGACTTGACAGTAGGGGTTGAACGACTACATATGTTTTAAACTCGACATTAACATAATAAAACTTGAGTAGAACTCGAGTAGTTGATGACGTCATAGAATCTAAAAATGCAAAAACAATTAAATAAACAAAACCGCAAATAAAGTCATTTATTATTTACAAAAAAAAGACCAACAAAACATTGGGAGCGTATATTATGCTCCTACCATTTATTATACTGCACATAAGTCTCAGGAAAACCAAAACTATTAGTTGTTATTATTAAGCTGCAATAGTGAAAGAAACGTCCGGCACGTAAAAAACTTGACTAAAAACAGTGGGTCGGTCAACCACCTCGCACCATTGACCGCAGTGATGCGCATTAGGTTTAGTTTTAGAGATTAATATGTTTATAGTTTTTTTTATAGGTTTAGAGATTAATATTTTTTGCTTTTTGTTGGTGAAACAAGATCAGAGGAAGCTGGTTCTGGTTCGGTCGATAAGACCCGGTGTTACACCATATTCTGTGACCTGCAATAGTGCATGCAACACCGCCCCCTACAGTCACAATATACGGTGTTCACAGAATATGGTGCAACACCGGTTCACAACGAGCTCCAAACAGTCAGGAAGTTGATTCATTTTCTGTTTCCTTACGATAGTTGAACCGGAAGATTCAACTTTAATGAAATATTTCATTCTATTAATGCATTTCTACCCGTTTGCCAAGACTGAGCCTGCTTTGCTCCATCAATCTGCTTGGAGGAATCCATTTTGTAGCCTGGGCCGGTGCGGATCATGTGACGCGTGACACAATGACGTAACGGCGACGTAATGACATCACTACGAATACTCAACGTGACATTTAAAACCTCGATAGATGTCCTAGGAATCGATGTGTTGATTACTCGAGTAGTCTGTTAAAGCCTTGCTTGACAATTGTCCAAAAGACGACCATTGACAATTTGCACAAGGAGGGCAAGACACAAAAGTTCATTGCTAAACAGGCTGGCTGTTCAGAGCTCTGTGTCCAAGCACATTAATAGAAAGATGAAGGGAAAGAAACGATGTGGTTGAACAAAGTGTACAAGCAATAGCGATAACTGCACCCTGGAGAGGATTGTGACACAACACCCATTCCAAAATGTGGGGGAGAATCACAAAGAGTGGACTGAAGCTGGAGTCAGTGCTTCAAGAACCACCATGCACAGAAATATGTATGACATAGGATTCAGCTGTCGCATTCTTTGTGTCAAGCCACTCTTGAACAAGAGATAGCGTCAGAAGCGTTTCGTCTGGGACTGCAGCTGAGTGGTCCAAAGTTATGTTCTCTGATTACAGTAAATTTTGCATTTCCTTTGGAAATCAAGGTCCCAGAGTCTGGAGGCAGAGAGGAGAGGCACAGAATTCACGTTGCTTGAGGTCCAGTCTCAAGTTTCCACAGTCAGTGATGGTTTGGGGCCATGTCATCTGCTGGTGTTGGTCCACTGTGTTTTCTGAGGTCCAAGGTCAACACAGCCGTCTACCAGGAAGTTTTTGAGCACTTCATTCTTCCTGCTGCTGACCAACTTTATGGAGATGCAGATTTCATTTTCAAACAGGACTTGGCACCTGCACATAGTGCCAAAGCTACCAGTACCTGGTTTAAGGACCGTGGTATCCCTGTTCTAAATTGACCAGCAAACTCACCTGACCATAACCCCATAGAAAATCTGTGGAGTATTGTGAAGAGGAAGATGTGATACACCAGACCCAACAATTCAGAAGAGCTGAAGGGCAGAGCAACCTGGGCTCTCATAACTCCTGAGCAGTGATCGACTCCATGCCACACGCCTCACTGCTGCAGTAATCCAGGCTAATGGAGCCCAACTAAGTATTGAGTGCTGTACATGCTCATACTTTTCATGTTCATACTTTTCAGTTGGCCAACATTTCTAAAAATACTTTTTTTATTGGTCTTAAGTAGGGGTGCATCGATAAATCGGCCGGTCGATTTATCGGCTCAGATTTCCTTAATTTTGGGAAATCAGAAATCGGCCGATACTCGCATGAGAAACCAATTTTACCTTTTTGTTTGTTTGTTTTAACAACAATTGTCTAAAATTCATTTATATTTCAGAGCACTACCTCATGGCCAGTTAAAACAAGTTTGTATTGTTTCGAGGATATTGTTCAAGTATATGTTTTCAGTAAAATAATATTGGAAAATTGAAGGTGTATTGTGACCTTATAACACCTGACAGTGTCGCTTATAAAACAAAATCGGTATTGGCCAAAAACGAAATCGGCAGGTCAGACTTTTTAGAAAATGGTGATCGGTGACTGCAATCGGTGCACCCCTAGTCTTAAATTATATTCTAATTTTCTGAGAGACTGAATTTGGGGTTTTCATTAGTTGTCAGTTATAATCATCATCATTAAAAGAAATAAAATGTATGAAATATATCAGTCTGTGTGTAATGAATGAATATAATATACAAGTTTCACTTTTTGAATGGAATTACTGAAATCAACTTTTCATGATATTCTAATTTTATGACCAGCACCTGTTGATGGTTGATAAACAAAAAGTAAATTAAGATAATCATCTGTAAACATTTATAAGTGACATTTGTGAAAAACCTGACGATAACTACTGTGATGTCCTGAGCCGTCCCTCGGTTCTGTTTTGATGTTGCTTTTATAGAACCGGACTTTCATGTAATCTTTTAAAGTGGAGTATTATCTTATTCGACCTTTATGAAGGTCTGTCAAAAGTTTTTCTTTGGACTTTGGCTGCTTTTTCACTCATTTCAGTCCTGTGCTTGATCATTTTTGTTAGATTGAGCTCTTATTCTGGCATAAAAGACGAGATCATTCCAATTAGCTGAAAAGTTTTTTTTATTTTTTATTTTAAGACACGACTTTCAGACACTGTTCATCTGCTGCAGACAGACTTTAGGCTGACACTTCTTTTATCCTCCATTTTGCTCATTTTAAGCACACATTGCACAATATATGGTCGTGGTCACAAACAGAAACTGGATAGGATTTCGTTTTTGTTTTTGTTACAAACCCTCAGAAAGCCTAAAGAACTTGAGTGGTTTAAATTTGTTATTTTTTTTCTAATTTACTGCAAAATCTTACTTTTAAAATATGAAAACTGTGGGGCTGTTTTAGCTTCCCAGCTGAATATTTCCCAGATTTAGAAGAAAAAACAACTCCTGACTCACACCGTCACTCATTTTTAAACCGATTAATAAAAATTAAAACAAAAAATATATATTTTAAAGTCGTCACATTGTAGCATCATACCAACATAGTCAAAGGTAAATGCAGACCATTTATATCAACTTCGTCTCGTGAGCTTGATACAAGTACTCCAGAGTAGATTAAAATTCATCTGATAGCACTTTCTCGACTGAGTGAAGTCATTTAAGTTTCTGGAATGGAACAGATAAAATGGTCCATGTAATATTTTAGTGGTAATTACTTTGAAGGCTTTACTGCAGGGAAAGCAATGAAATATACTTTTAGGGCATCGATTCTCAACTGAAGGCTCGCAGACCTGCTTCTGGTGGGCCGTGAGCTTTATCCTGTGCAAAAACTGTTAAGAAAAAACAACATTGTTCTGATTATGTCAAGTTCAGGCCTTTTTGAAAGTACTTCTCAGCAGTTTGACTTTTTTTATATCATGTTTGTTTTTGCATGAAAGCGTCGAGTCTGTTAAAAAGGGCTGAAGTTACCGAAGTGGAGCTTGGTTTTACGCTAACGAAGATTTGCACTGCCACTATCTGATCATTTTGGTTTAACAATAACCTTGTTTATTCGTTTTAGTTTTTAATGTTGACATTCTATTTTACTATCAGGTTTAATCAGTGCCATCTTTTATTCAATAACTTTGAAAAGATTAATGTTTTCCTCACTTTGAGTTGTGATTTGATATTAGGAAGTGATGACAAGATGACAACCACTCCTTTAGAGTCAAGAATATGAGTATTTTTGCAGAAGCACACACATGAAAAGTGCTTTCATTGGGTCACTGTAGCCCAATATTGAGCAATACAGCACATGATGAGGCACACACTCATTTCATGACGCATTGTGCACAAAACAATGAACGGCTTCACATTTGTAGCACAACTGATGGACAATGTTACCAAAATAGCAACAAAAAAAATGTGATTTATAACATCAAAGCTTTAAACTGCGAGTAAGCGCATGTTGGTTAGTTGGGGTTTTTTTACGTGAAAAATTCCCATGTCAAAAGTTAACTTTACAGAGCTCTTCTTAACAAATTATAAACTCAAAGCTAATTTCATGGTTACAAAGTCTGCCTTTCTCTTGCATCTGGATAATTCAGACATCTTTGACAAACTTGTGGCTAAGCAGCAAAGACTGGAACCCAGAAATGTCCAGTTATAATGATGTGAAACTACAACTTGAGCTCTTTCTTATGATGAGATAGGTGCTGCAAACATACATCCATGACTTAACTAACATTTATGACATTTGACCATATTGATGCTGTTTTATTCTTATAGTTTTTAAGTATTTAACGCAAAGTTTAAGATTAAGGGGTTATTTAAACCAACATTTTAGGTTAAATAATGCCCACAACTGATCCCAAACAAAGTAGACCAATAAAATGAACCATGGTTTGTGTCTGGGAAGGCTTGTTTTATGATTTAGCTTCAGTGTGATGGATTACACAGTTGCTGTAAAAGGACCGTGGAGTTTGTTTGTTGTTACTGGGTCACGTGCTGCTGATTGCCTCAGGTGGCATCACAGGTAAACAGTTATTCAAAGAGAGGAAACATACATGTAAAATAAGGAATTACCTGCTGTGTCCCAGACTGAGATGTTGTAAGGCCCCCACTGTTTGAGGTAAAAGGCCCCTCCGACGGTGCTGACCGTGTCTTTGAACTTCCTCTCCATGTATCTGTGCAGCAGAGACGTCTTCCCCACGTTCATGTCGCCCAGCAGAACTATCTTAACGTCGGGCTTCATGTCGGGCATGTTCGAGGAGCCTCCAGTCCCGCTACAAGGTTTCTGTCGGGTTAACCGTGAAGAAGACACGCGGTCTAACTCTTAAAAATCATTTCAAACAAGCCTCGAATTCAAGGGCCAAACAAACAATGAAAAATGAGCTGCTTTTGGCAACATGACAGCCTCCTCAGAACGGAGAGAGAGAAGTGAACTTTGAAAAAGTCAGCGACGCCAAACAGGAAGTAGGTGACAAACTTTTTCTTCTTCTTGGGATTTTTTAATGGTCGCCTCCAGGTCCTGCTGCGTATTCACTGCAGTTCCGCTCATAGATATAAACACTAGATGCCTCATTGGCTGCTGCCGCGCAGGATTTTCGGCCGCCATCTTGGAGCGGTCGTCCTTATTTGGTTAAAGCAGAAGATGTTTCAGCACTTCGCAGCTTATTTCTGTTCTAATCGACGGACTGCTGACGTCAGGTCTCGGGGGATAACTTTTCACAAGTAAGATGAACATATTATTGTTAGTATTTTGTGAATATAATATTACTGTACTGTATTTATGTCCACCAGCTGATGTGATGTTCAGTGTAATGAAGCTGACAGAGATCTAATGACAGGAATATTTTTCTAACAAGCGTACTCACAATTTCTGTAGCTTTGGTTCATTATCAACAGATATGCATCAAAACTGGAGTTTTGTTTAAGTTCTAGGAAATAAAAAAAATTAAACTAGGGAGAATATAGGAAATAGAAAATAAGATTGACCTCCTCTGTACAATGTTTTTGTGTAGACACAAATCTCCTGTTTTCATTTTGAAGGTTTCCCAAAGAACAAGATGTGAGGAAGAGGAGGAAGTATCTTTGAGGAGGATTCATCTGAGCAGTGAGGATTTTAAACTGGAGGATTCTGATCAAACTGATCAGACTGTCCGACTGAGAGATGGTGTGGTACCATCGGTTCACCTTCAAAGAGTAGGAGCATCATTATAAGTTCATTAGAGTTCATAAATGTACATATTTTATTGTCAGTCACAAGGTGAGACACCTCCATGTGTTTATATGTACAGGTAACTATAGACTGTAAAGTTCATATTCATGATGTTTTTTCATTTCAGCTTGAAAACTGCAGGACCACAGGAACTCAACAAAAGCTGGAGCTGCTCTGTCTGTGGCCTCTCAGGAACGTGCACGTCACACACACAACCTCAGGAACGTGCACGTCACACACACAACCTTGGCCTAATGATGTGAGTATTTCTATTTTAAACTTTTATTTTTTCATTGACCCTTTATTTATCCAGGTAGTCTCACTGAGTCACGAGAACTCATTTTCTAGAGAGACCTGTTTAGGAGCAGATGGTGGGGGTTGAGTGCCTTTCTCAGGGGACCAGAGTGGGGCCAATGAGGGTGGAGGCAGGTGTGGGTGTTTCACCTTTTCCACCCACATTTTGATGTTGACAGTACCAGGAGTTGAACCTGTGACTTTCCCATCACAGGCCCATCTTCTAACCTCTGCTCCACCACTCCCCCACATAACATCATATCATAATGGTCATGATCATATTAAAATCTCCCTGGTTTCCTTCCAGATGTGTTAAACAGCTGCTGGTCCCCCTGATGTTTCCAGGTGTCTGTGGTCAGTGGATGAAAAGCCTGGCATGAACAAGATGATGCTGGAGATCATCATTTGACGAGAGCTCCCACCATCTAACTGTGAAGAACAAGAGCAGCTCAGTGAAGATGCTGAGAACTGCAGAGAGGCTGATCCATGGAGCTTCAACACAGCAACCTCCAAACATGTCCACCCTTACACACATCGTCCATGAAGACACTGGACCAGAGCACTATGGCAAGCCCTTTTAACATAAAATCGAGTAGTCTGACTATCTGTAGTTACATTCTAGATATCTTAAATTGAGTTTTGACTAGGCACAATTACATTTTGACTAGTCAGAATGCTAATTTAAGATATCTTGAATTACATTCTGACTAGTCAGAATAACAATTCAAGATATCTTGAATTGCATTTTGACTAGTCAAAATGTAATTCAAGATATCTTAAATGACGTCACCTGATTCGTCATTTGACGGGTCAAACATCCGTAATTACAATTCAAGATATCTCGAATGTAATTATGACTAGTCAGAATGACACTTTTAGATATCTTGAATTAAGAAATGACGCGTAGGACCCGCGGCTGCTACTTAGCTGTTCAAACAGCTGCCTGCAGAATTTTGGGTGGCTGCAATGGCGCTAGCTGTTCTGGACAACATTGTTAGAAAATGCCACAACTTCCTGTGGCTATAGTGTTAGACAGTGAGGAAAATGGCTCAGTCTCTGCGCTGTTGTTTTTGTTCAGTTCCTGGTTGTTCTTGTGGGGCAAGAAAACCACCGTATCTGTCCTACCATGCTTTACTGCGCTCTCACAGCCTGCTTGAGTCACCATAATCAGTCAGTGTCTTACCTGAGAGAAGACTGACTGGCTTTTGGAGTTTTGTATGTGAATGTGAGGCCCATGTTTGTTTGTTTTGCAATTCTTAAGTATTATTCATATTTATTTTTGTTAATTTCATATTTATATTCCAGGTTGAAGGTGACAGTTGAGACTCGTGTAGTTCTGTTCCACAGTGTTTACTTGTAAACAAACCCAAGTGTCTTTTCTGTGTATAAATGATGTCCTTGGGTGAAAGTCCTAAGGTGGTGTTGCAGTAAGTTTATAAAATAAAAATAACATCCATACCCAAGCTTGTCACATGTATGTAAATTGTTCTAGTGTTACGTAGTTACCGGTAGATAGTTAATGTTTTGAATTATTTTAAACATTCTTCAATTAAAACACACTTGAGCAGCATACTGTACTGTTTTTTTATTTGTGGATTGATTCAGTTGAATTACAAGGAAAACAAGTGCAATTTACAATATCTAGTAAAAACAAAAAACATGTAACTATTTAAGTTAACATTTTATAACTGTACACTATAAATTGATAGTGGATTATAGATATTTTATCAAATTATGTAATTTCAAATTAAATAAATTGGCACATTTATGTATTTTTCATGAATAACTATTTACAGTATTTACATCTAAAAAGTTAAGTCTGGTCCTCTGGACATTCAAAAAAACAAAACAAACAAAAAAGAAGAAGGTAGAAATGTTTCGTCTTTCATCCGAAAGGCTTCTTCAGTCTGAGGTGCTGCTCAAAGTCAAAAGTCACTTTTATTGTCAAAAACTGCAACATGTACAGGACATACACAGGATTGAAATTACATTTCTCTCAGACCCCGGTGCAACAATAACCATTTAACATTAAAACATTTATTAAACATAAGCATAAAATGAAGTAATAAATGGTTCACACATTTACACATGGTTGTCAGCAGCAAACTGGTTGATCCACTCTGAGAAGGTGCTATTTAAGAGACTGAGCTGAAAACAGCACCTCAGACTGAGGAAGTCTCTCGGATGAGAGACGAAACATTTTTACTTTTTGTGTGTGTTTGTTTTGCTTTTTGAATGTCCAGAGGACCAGACTTAACTTTTTTAGATTTTCCTACCTGGATCATTGAGCAGCATCAGGATATAGTATTTACAGTGATTCACACAGCTTGAGACTGATTAAAAATATGAAGGAACAAAAGGGTGATTTATAAATTTTATGTTTCTTGCTGCATTGATATAAACACATGGATGAAGGTGTTGAAGTAAAACATGTCCAGTTTAGACTTCATCTGATCAATCAATCGATCATCAATCCATTCATCACACCATACCCGTTCAACAGTTATTGTTTAGTGTACCCCCTGATCATCTGAGCTGCCGGTGCTGTCAGCAGACTCCTCCTCTGCACTTCCTCTGTAAGCAACACGGAAAGTGGAAACAGCTAGCAGTAAGCCTTGGTTGTCGAAGCTGTACCCACGCAGGACATCTGGACTGCTCCCTGGTTCTGGCCTGTACTTCATGTGACACTTGCAAAGACTGAAGGTGCATAAGTTGACCGAGTGTGGGCACAAAACACATGTCGGGAAGACTATGCAGCATTGAAGGAAGAGCAGGAGGTCTGGAGCCATGTGGTGCAGAATGATGCTGCGCAGGACTTCTCAGGTGGACACTGGTGAGACCTCAGTGAGCCCTGTGGCACAGGACCAAGTCTGGATGGTACCAGCTCCAAAGCTGAGAGACCATCTCTAGGATAAGTGTGATAAGTGGTTGGGACTCCAGCAGGTGGTTTTTCTCCCGATGCCAGGATGTCAGGATCTGGAAGTGGTCCTACAAACACACGAGTGACAGAATCACAATAAGTTTTGACAAAGGAAACATGGACATAAAAACATTAACCCAAAGGTTATACCTGTGTAAGCTCTGTAAAGCGTGGAGTGCAAACATCTTTTCACCACAGTTTTGAGCTTTCGCACCACCACCACCTCGCTGGCAGGTTCAGGATGGATTCCCTTACAAGAAATAAACATAAAAATATGTCAAACTAAAAAATAAATAAATGTAAAGAGACAAGTGAGCAATTTTCTAGGACACAGTGGGACAGACTTGAGAGTTAAGATTTTTACTTAACTTGCAAATATTACTAATCCATAGAGGTTGAACCTGCATTTATTCATTACCTACAAAAACAAACAATTCTAAACAAGTTAGGAGAGAAAAATATATTTGACACAAGTAATATTGAGATTATGACAAATTTCACATGGCACTAATAATATACAGGTGGGAAAGTTATTACAGTTATTGTGATGAGAATCATAACCATCATATACTAAATAATGTAACAGAAAAGAATGTGTTCCACTCTTATTTTATTTTTTTACCTGTGTTCTTTGTCTGTGCCATCTTTGTAAATCTCTTGTGCGGGCCAGTACAGGAGGACCATTTGGCAGCTGTAGTTGGGAGTAGTGGGCAGTCTGGTAAAAAAAAAGTGCAACTACATGGTTACAAAAACCTTTACCAGCTGCACTTCTGCAGAAATAAGCCAACATTTATTTTTTCAACACACAGTGAGATCTAAAATAGATCTGTTTTTAGCACACACACACACATATATATAATTAATACTTGTTATAACATATTTAGCTTTAAACAAGTAATAGATTGTATAATAGATGGATTCACTTAACACATCAACTTACATATACACAGCACGCTACATACACATAAACATATGTTTGGCACTAATGGAACCTCATAAAAATATAATAAAAAATGTTATATCATGTCTGTCTCAAACACTCCAAATAATGTAGCACACTAAATTAGGCTTCTTTATTACGATGTTTATGCGCTTCATATGTTGTAGCTAACGGTTAGCTTGCTAAGCTACGTCTTTTCTTACCTTGACAGCTGTGGAGATTTTCTTCAAGGAAGAACTTTTATCCTTTCACGTTTATTAGTTCGAGAATTCGCCGCTGCGATTTCCTCCTCAGCAGCGAAAGAAAAGTTGGCAAATTAAGCAAAGATGTTGAAAAGAGAAACATTTCTCCTTAGTGCAAAGACTCGCAAAGCAGGAAGTGTCGGTTTCCGGTTGTCGTGAAAAAGACGTCGCAAAAAAAATCTTCTTGTTGCAGATACAATAAATAATCCGAGCTGCCGCGTTAAAAATCATGTTAAAAATACGAGCGTTGTGTTGGACTGACCTGATTTTGCAGATTATAAAATAAAAATGCTACAATGCTTTATGATTTTTCCGCCAAAATGCTACGTAAATCTGTGACGTTTTGACTAGTCAGAATAACAATTCAAGATATCTTGAATGTCATTCTGACTAGTCAAAATGTGAATTCAAGATATCTTGAATAGAAAAGCCGTCTACATGATAAAATATTCAAGATATCTTGAATTCATTTTGAGATATCTTAAAAGGAATTTTGACTAGTCATAAGTACAGTTCTAGATATCTTTAAGTTAGTTTTGCCTAGTCGTTATTTGCTTTCAAGATATCTACAATTTAATTTGCACTAGTCAAAACTTCATTTTTGATATCTACAAATACATTTAAGATATCTTGAATAATGACGTAATTTAAGATATCTTTAATTGTAATTATGACTAGTCAGAACTAAAAGTGAGATATCTTGAAAGCAAATAATGACTAGTCAAAATTAACTTAGAGATATCTAGAACTGTATTTTTGACTAGTCAAAATTCAGTTCAAGATATCTTGAATTGAAGCCTCCATACAACTCAATGGTAAATCTGACGTCATTATGACTAGTCAGAATGTAATTAGAGATATCTTAAATAGGTATTTTGACTAGTCAAAATGTAATTCAAGATATCTTAAATAACCAATATGTCTAGTCAAAACTCAGTTTCAGATATCTGGAATGTAAGCGTGGTGAATCCTATTTTATGTTAAAAGGGCTTGCCATAAGAGCACAAGATAATAAGACAGTGATAACAACAACAACAATACACATTCACAAATGATTCAGACAAATCTAAGTTTTTTTTATTGATTGTTTTACAATTGAAAAACAGTTTGTTATCCACTGTTGTCATCACTCTTTGTTTAAATCCAGGTCTCTCTTGTAAATGAGTCCTATTGGCTCACTGGGACTAACCTGTATCTATAAAGGTTGAATGAATATATAGATATACATAATGATTTATTCAACCTTTTATTTATACAGGTTGGCTTCATTGAGCCACAAAGACTCATTTACAAGAGACATGCTCCAGACAGAACAGTAAACAATGGCAATGATAAACTACAGTAAAAA
>NC_056510.1:25521161-25577966 GCF_014905685.2 Nematolebias whitei
ATGATGATATATATATTTATATAAATATGATAATGAAATTATAATGTGTGTGTGTGTGTGTGTGTGTATATATATATGTATATGGTGGCAATATGTGGTTATATATAAAATAGATATAATTGTGTGTATGTGTGTGTATATATATGTGTATATATATATATATATATATATATATATATATATATATATATATATATATATATATATAAAAATATATATATAAATATATATATAGATCTTAATAAAAATGTATCAGTTACTGTGAGTTTTGCAAACGTGTCATTAGATTATTTTATTTGTGTTATTGTTAACCCCACCAAGAATATTTAAATACACTGTGTAGTGAACTAGGCCTCCGGTCAAACCTGCCTCTGAAGACCTTCATGGGACAGGAACTGTTATTTCATTGATTTGAATCCAGAAATACAAATTAGCTCATCCAGAGACTTTCTAAATGTATCCTGAACTAATCAATTGAAAGAACACTCTCTTTTTCATATTATCATTACTATTTTACCATTTTACCATATTTTATTTTGAGCATGCATCAGGATATTACTATTTTACAATATCTTGATAATCAAAAGTGGGTTTAGTTCATACCATTTTTAAATGTTGAAGTGAACCACTCATTTTAAATCAGCTGTGAAACAGTATTAATGATTTTTAATCCTCATTCAAAGTAGAAATCAAGTTAAATGTCTATTTTACAAAGTAATTATGCATTTTTGATCTTCTGTCTGAAATGAGAAGGAGTGATGTCGGTCAAAAGTCGGAGGCAGTCGCAAACAAGTCATTGGAACGTACTGTCATGTTTTTAAACCTCTCAGACAGTAACAAGAGAACTGACACCTGTAGTTTTTCTCTCTTCGTCAAAACATTTCTCTGTCTGTTCCTAAACATTTCTGATGTTTTTCTGACTTGTAATGACCCTCTGACGTCACTAAAACCACACCCCTGTTGGTTCCTTCAACCAATCAGGACTTCCTAAAAGTGACCAGAAGCAGAACTCTAAAAGTCGACACTTCCTAGTTGTGTTCGGAGGTGAGTTGGTTGAGTTGGTTCTGTGACTTCTTCTGGTTCTGATGGAGTTCGGCTGGAGTTCATAGGAGTTCTTCTGAGTCTAGTTGGGATTATGGAGCCTTCCACATTTGAGTGGAACCTCTGACAGACTCACAGCTCGCTGTGAGTTCACCCAGGAGGTGAGCGTGTTGTTGAACGGAGTACCGTCACTACTTCGGACGATTCTCAGCCATCCTAAGGAGACGCTGAAAGGTAGAGCTGAAATGGAACTCCGTACCAGAGCTGACCTATCTTCTGCAAAGGTAACGAGTCGCTTCCCTACCTAGTGTACCGGGGCTGAGCTGGGGTCGGATGAAGGGTGCCATTCCTAGTCAACACACTTTCTTCCTCCACATCTTTTCTCTCCATTTAAACTCCTTCATTTCCCATCTTCAAACTTCTTGCCTTCAGAAATGTCTGTTGTTTTTATTAAGTAAAACGTGCCACGTTTTATTAATCAGAGCCAATCAGTATAAAGTGTACAATGTTTTGATGTTAAATTTTAATTCTGTTAATAAATGACCACATTTATTTTGATGGGTCAAAGAAAATTAACGTCTCATGTCACTGATTAAACCATCGACAACACAGTACACCTCTGTCACATATCTGTCAAGTAGCTCGAAAAAGTGAGAACCCGTTATTAAAAATTTGACTGTAGTGGAGTTCTAAGCTAACTAAAGCTAGCCTAGCCTTAGCATACTACAACTGAACCATGTGTTCAGCTTTAATGGCTGTACTCCTAAGATTTACAGAGGAAAAAATTGTGAGAATGAGTTTAGTATTTAGCTATGACTGATTAAACGCGCAAATACTTCATTGTTCCTGTCAAACAGGTTACACTGAGTGGAGCGGTCGACCATTTCAAGATGGCGGCCCTACAGCTCGTCAGCGCCAATAGGCGATAGCGGTCAATGCTGTATCTAGTGATTATATGATACCTATGGTTCCGCTATTTCACTATGCGTGGACAAAGAACCATAAACGCATAGATGACGTCATGCATCCCCCACCCCCGCTTTGATTTCCCATCATGCATCTGTTCTTCAACAGCTAAAACAGAATAAAAGTGATTAAAAATAAGAATAAAAATGTTCAAATGATTCAAACTTACTGTTTTTCCTGTCTATATTTAATTTGAACTCAGAATTTTTCTCATTGGAACCATGAGTGACAGCCTATCGGGGTTATAAATTCCGCTCGGGGCTAACAGCTACATGTAGTTGAGATGGCACCTTCTTCAGGAGCCAACACAGACCCCGCGCGAAAACCCTGGGGAGGCCCCCAAGTAGGCGATCATCATCTCTGCAGACAAAAACGGAAGGCGTATCTGGAGAGAACTCCTCTTCAGGAGCTGCAGGGAAGGAGGAGTGTGCATTGTGCTTCAAGGGTGAATCAGGGTGCATGTCATGTGGGCTGGCTTGGTGAAGGATGCATGAGTATCACAAGTGTGCAACATTGCGTCAGGATGCATCAGGCAAGCGCCAATGGCGCCATCCCAATTATTTTGTGTGTGTGAGGCACAAAATTATTACCTTTGTGAATGGTTGTTCAGAAGTATTTTATCGTTCTTATCTTTAGGCGTTTTATTTGAAAAGAAATACAAGTTTCAGATCTGAATATATTGCAAGAATAGGTGGTGTAATCCAACCAGCAGGGGGCAGCATGGTGCAGAGTAGTGATGAGCAAATGACGCTTTTATGAAGCACTGAACCATCCATCCATCCATCCATCCATTATCTTTACCCGCTTATTCCATTTTGGGTCACAGGGGTCGCCGGTGCCCATGTCCAGCAATCACTGTGCGAGGGGCGGGGTACACCCTGGACGGGTCGCAAGTCCATCACAGGGACACACGGAGACAAACGAGACAAACAACCATTCACTCTCTCACTCCCACCTAGGGACAATTTAGAGTTACCAATTAGCCTAACATGCATGTTTTTGGTTTGTGGGAGGAAACAGGAGCACCCGGAGAAAGCCCACGCATGCACAGAGAGAACATGCAAACTCCACCCAGAAAGGCCCCTGGACTGGGGTTTGAACCAGGGACCTGCTCGCTGAGAGGCAGCAGCTCTACCAGTTGCGCCACCGTGCTGCAGCACTGAGCCATACATCCATCCATCCATCCATTATCCATCCATCCATCCATTTTCTTTACCCGCTTATTCCATTTTGGGTCACGGGGGTCGCTGGTGCCCATGTCCAGCAATCACTGTGCGAGGGGCGGGGTACACCCTGGATGGGTTGCAAGTCCATCACACAGCACTGAACCAGTTGGGCCAATTGTTTCAAAAATAGGTTCATTTGTTGAAGCTTCAGTTACAGTGACCTCATGTGGCAATTTGCAATGCTGCTGTCAAATTAGGTGTTATGCTTTTAGGGCACACACCAAGAACTTCAATGACTAGTGTTAAAGAAACTACTGTGGTAAAAAACGATTTTTTAAATTCATCAACTTTCTATGTTGTCTGGTTTGAAAATTTATTTATGCTTACATGTTTTTGAATAAAGATTGATAATTGTGCATTGAAGAGATTTAATAAAAATGTTGCAATGGTATTGTGCTTGTGTAACTGTGGCAGAGTCAGAGTCTTTATCATTCTTAAAATATCAATGAAATGACGTCTCCATCATCTCCATGTTTGGCGCTGAAGTGTCTAATCATAGAGGAGGTATCATGATGCTTCAGTTCAGTTGAACACACCAAACACTCCACCTGCAGAAATACACTAATGTAAATAAAAAATTAATAATTTGATCCCATACTGATATTTGATTATTAAAATCACTTGCATCATTTTACTGTAATTATATTAAATACATGGGTTAAAAGGGTTAGATTTTTTTTTTTTATCCAACATTTATTTAGACAGGTAAATCCCATTGAGCCTCGAGGACTCATTTACAAGAGAGACCTGATTTCAACAAAGAATGATGACAACAATGGACAACAGCGACAACAATAGACAGTTATAAAAAGGCATACAGATTTTTTTTATAAAAAAAAAAAAAGTAAAAAACAGCTAGAATATCTTCACTGCTGAACATTACTATAACTTTTTTGACATTTAAATACCAAAACTGCCTTATCATGAGCAGAATGAAGTGTTCCCACATGTTAGAACGACCTCTTTTCCTGGCTGCCTCCATAATTACTCGATTTCAACTAACAGCAAAAACACACCTACTCTCCAACACATTGAAAGGGCTCTAAAATGTTTCATAGTGTTGAGCTCTCAATTCAAAACTGTCTCAACCTGTCACCTGTCAGAATCGAGATGAGGCGGTGTCAGGGAATCAGCTGTTTGGACCATGAACCAGTCAGGAGCTCTGAACCAGTCAAGAGATTCATTCCGACAACGAAACAGTTTGTGTTTCGGACGTCACGTGTCGCGTGTCACTTTTTCCGCACCAAAACAGGCTCCGAAGCAGTGCTCCGATGTAATTTTACTGCAGGGTTCGAAGCATGTTTTGAAGCTTTTGTTTCATACTACCATCACTAGTGCAGAGGTTTTCTGTAGCTGTGTCCAGCGCAGTGTTGCCAGGTGTACGATAATTATCGTATTTGTACGACAATGTTGCCCTCTGTACGATGTACAATCAATAATCCCAAAAAAGGCCAAATATACGATAATTTGACCATTCCGTGAATGTGTGGTTGTAATCAGTTGTCATCAACCTGTCGCAATTGTCTGTTAGAATTTTTTTGTGAACCCTGAAGGCATCTGTGTCAGTAAACAGATGCACGATTGGCTGGAAATTTGTGACCTTGACTCTGAACTATTGTTTTCTTCTTCTATCTCCTAATAATACTTCTAATATCCTGATGCATGCTCAATAATCCAGGTAGAAAAATCTAAAAAAAAGTTAAATCTGGTCCTCTGGACACGTTTCTAGATGTTTTGTTGTTGTTTTGCTTTATTTTGTTTTTTGAATGTCCAGAGGACCAGATTTAACTTTTTTAGAATACTTCAAATTATTTGAGGGAGTGGTGGTGCAGAGGTTAGAAGATGGGCCTGTGATCGGAAAGTCACAGGTTCGACTCCCGGTACCGTCAACATCAAAATGTGGGTGGAAAAGGTGGAACACCCACACCTCCCCCCACCCCCATTAAACCCCCTGAACCCCCACACCTCCCCCCACCCCCATTAAACCCCCTGAACCCCCACCATCTGCTCCCCAAACAGGTCTCTCTTGAAAATGAGTTCTCGTGGCTCAATGAGACTACCTGTATAAATAAAAGGTAAATGAAAAAAACAATAATAATGCTAACATTTCCCCGGTGTACATTAAATTGATATTTTTTTGAAATATGTTGAATTTATTTCATCTGAAATTCTTGTATAATGATTCCTATAATATTCCTATTTTTACTGTTGGGGCTTTTGATTAATCTGTATAAACTTGAACATACTTGTAAGTTATACTGTATATAATATATATATTCCTGCACTGTGTACGAATTAAAAATTAATCCTTTGTAGGTGGGTTTTCCCCATAAGTGTCAAATTTACTTTTGCAGCTGGTATTATCCATGGTGGTGCTGGTAACGGTACTGTTGGTTATGTTGCTTACTTGAACTTCTACCTTCTGACCGATCACCCACCTAAAACTTCTTGTTTCCCTCTTTCTTTTTACCAACATGTCTTTAAAAGTCTAATGTTGGATGATCCGAGTTATTTCCTTTTAAACTGAATCCAGAGATGTATTGATAGCTGTGTTCTTCTTAATTCATCTCCCCTCTTTAATGCTGTTCTGTCTGCATCCCATTCGTTTCTCGACAAACATGATATGTAAGACTTTTTTGCATTCATCAATAATTTTCTGTATGTGTAAATTCCATATTTTTTCTCATCTAACTATTCCTATAAAAAATCCTAATATTAATAAACATTTTATGATCTTAACCTTTTCTATTTCTTGAGTATACAATTTCAGGTTTTTTTTTTCTTCTGTAATTCTTTTCTGTGTAAATATCACTGACTTTGTTGTTCCCACTGAAAAAACTTTTTTGACCATAATAATTGCAAATTAAAGCTGCAAGCAGCATTGGAGGCCCTCGCAGCAAAGCACCGCTCCGGCCTTACGGCGACCATGGGAGCTCCAGCTACTCCACCCACTTGCTATCGCAAACACTCTCGTGCCAATCCTGTACGCATGCACCACAGGGTGCATTTCCTGAATCTTCGACATCGCCTTCCGTCCATGTCAGTACTTGTCCATCTGCAGGCCTTACAAGTAGGCGAAATCCGACCTTCCAGACAGTTGTTATTGTGATTTCCTGTTTTGTGGCGAATGTTTGACTAGCACTTCTTTTACGCTTTTCAACATGTCGTGTGGTAATCAACAGTTAGCGAACAAAGTTTCAGTCTAATATCTTACACAGGGTGAAGCTGGAAGAGTCATCCAATAATCGACAGTTTCTTCTCTGAGTGGGTGGTGCTTAAGTGATGTCATGAATCGACAGTATCAATGTGTCTACATGTGCTCACTGATGAAGCACAATAAATCTGGCGCATATCGGATGATGTGCCACTGAGATAAAACTGTTGGAATAATCTAGGGGGAGCAACGGAGTCTAATGTTAAAGAACATTACCAATGTGTATACAAGTACTCACTGATGACGCAACAAAAATCTGCTGCAGATCGGATGAAGTATCACTGAGATATAACTGTAGGAATAATGTAGGGGGCGCTGTGGAGGATATTGGCCACTTATCATGGACACCTGTTCAAGGGGTGGATAATGATCGATCATAGTGATTTTGGTGCACCTCGGCTCAAATCTTTGCAATTTAGAGCCAAATGTATGGCAATAGCATCACTTCTTAATTCGTCACGTCGCCATGCCCACATCCTCCAGCTAAAACTCTTTGTAATTTAAATCAAGTCAGACCAACTTGTTATATGTCTTCTAACACAGGATCATCCTCATTAGGTCAATGGTGTCAGAGAGGGAGCATTCCAAGTAAAAAAAGTGACTTCATGTTCTGAGGGGGCGGGGCTTTGATGACATCAAAATATGATCACAGAGGATCGTCGGGCATCCAACAGGGATGAGTCATGCCAAGTTTGGTGCATTTCGGTCTTTCAATGTGAAAGTTATAGCGTTTGGAAATTAATGGCGTGAAGCACAAATTTTAGGCCTGGCCATGCCCCTTTAACATCTACGAAAACGCAAGCTTTTGATAACTTTTACTCCCCAATGTTCTAAGGGCATATTAACCAAGTTCGAAGGCAATCCTTCAAAATCCCTAGGAGGAGTTCGTTAAAACTCGCAATTAGAAACGCCCAAAAATGACCCTTTGACCCAAAATGGCCGACTTCCTGTTGAGTTTGGACCAGGGCTCCAAGAGACTTTTTCATAGGTCCTGATAAGATACAGATGTTCGCCGAGTTTCAGAATTATCAGTCATAAAGTGGCTTGGGGCTGAGGTTTTAAAATATTCTAGGGGACGCTATTGGCCAATTATCATGGCTTCCTGTTCAAGGGGTGAATAATGATTGATCATACTGATTTTGGTGCACCTCGGCTTAAATCTGTGGAATTTAGAGCCAAACGTATGGCGACGGCGTTACGTCTTGCTTCGCCATGCCGCGCCGCCCACATGCTCCACCCAAAACTGTCAGTGTTGGAAAGCAAGTTACACCAACATGTCTTTGGTCACTGGACACACTATCATGCTGATCAGGTGACAGGGGTCAGATAGGGACCATTCAACGTAAAACTTTACACTTCCTGTTGTCAGGGGGCGTGGCTTAAGTGATGTCATGATTTGACCATTCAGTCTTGCAGGGGACCAAATGTGGATCAATCACTGAAGGTTTGATGTCTCAGACAGTTTTCTTGTAGGAGCTATTAGCGTTTCGTTTTTCATGGCGAGATGTCAAACTTTGAGTTCTGGCCCCGCCCCTTCAGCATGCTCCAAATCGAACCTTTTAGATAACTTTGCATCCCCCGTGCCTTTTGACCAAAATGGCCAAGTTTGAAACCGATTGAGCGAAATCTCTAGGAGTTTGTTCAAATGTGGAGGCTGTAAACCTCCAAAAAGGTGTGAAAATTGGGATGCCATTCCAAAATGGCTGCCTTCCTGTTTATGTACAACATTGGTGCCAGAGGGTTTTCTGTGCATCTTGGGGAATTGGACAAGTGTACCAAATTTCAACAAAGGTTAATGAGGAAGGTATTTTGAAAATTTCCAGGTGGCGATCTTGAGCCATTTCTGTTTCGATTTTCGCGACGCCTTTAAAATGCGTAATTTTTCAGCAGTCCTGATGCATCCGCCAAATTTGAGTTTTGGGGTATGTTAAGGCCCCCAAAAGGCCAATTCATTTGACGGAAAAATTGCTCGGGCCTAATGAACTGAGCGATTACAACAGGTCTTCGCAGCGCTTTGCTGCTCGGGCTTAACTACCATACCATACCAATTTATTTATAGAGCACTTAAAACAGCAACAAGGCCAACCAAAGTGCTGTACAAGAGAAAACAAACATGCACTATTACAAACTATTACAAATACATCTACATGCATATCGACATTACAATTTCTACATAGCTTTATATCATAAGTTGTTTTCTCCTCACCTAAACTTAAAGTCTCATCTTAAAAAAGTATGTTTTGTTTTTTTTACAAGTGATACTTATAACAGAAAAAAAAAACGAACCAGCTGACCACACGTGATATGCTATGACACTTTTGTTAACGTACTTCCGGTTTGTCTTAGCAACTTTGTTTTGAAGTTGGATTGTCCGAGGAGTCTTTGAACGCACCACCTCGTTTTCTTCCTGGACAGACGCCTCATGAGTAGGAGCGTTTGTGTGCACTTTTCGGCGTTGCGACGCAAATCCCGTTTAGGTAAGAAGGACTTTGCCGAGCAGGGTGGGGTCTTCCACGCGTGGAGAAGCTCTGAGTGTCTATGGCAGCAGGTTTACTAAAACAACGATGCCTCAACAGCAGATTCAGACACCCCTGTCGTTTTCGTTGATCACTGTCGCGCTGTCCATTCTTGCCATATTCATCTTTTTGAACGATAAAGGTAACGTGCAGGAAATCTTTTGATGTTTTATTTTATTGTATCACCATTGTGTTGAAGCTAATAAGGTTAGCTATTCTTTTAGTGGAGTTTAGAACCCACGGGCTTTAGGACCCAGCAGACACCGAATCGACGGGGTGGGCGGTAAATATTACCCTGAGAGGACTGATCAGAGGTCAGTTTGAAAAATTTTCAATGAAAGCAAAGGTTGCGCTAACAGCACCGGAAGCTGACCCCTATTCAGTTTGTCCGGAAAATAATAAGCTACGCATTTTTATTACGACTTAAGAGGATAAACAAAGACTGCGAAGGGTCTCGGAGTTTGCTTATACGCTTTTGTTATGAACCTAAAGTTTAAATGTGTAGCCACTTCAAGGACTTCCTGTAAGCTAGCATCAAAATGGCCACTGGACGTTGTTTGGGTTAGCTGCGTCCCGCTGCTTTGATGCAGCTCTGGATCAGACCTTCATTATCCTGCAGTGTCAACACTCGGCATCTTACGCTGGGGGATTAAACCGGTCCGGTTCAGCTAGAATGCTAGCCAACACGACGCGGGGCTTCTTGTGGTCGGACGTGGAGACGCGGACCTTGTTGAACATCTGGGGGGAGCAGGACATCCAGACGGCGCTGGATGGAAACTTCCGAAACAGCTTCGTGTACCGCGACGTCTCCCGCAGGCTGGGGGCCATGGGCTTTGAAAGGACGCCGGAGCAGTGCAGGGTTCGGATCAAAAGCCTCAAGAGGCAGTACCTGCTGGCCAAGGAGGGTAACCTGCGGAACAACGGGCAGTATCACAAGATCTGCAAGTTCTATGACATCATGGAGAGGATTTTGAGCAACCCGGCTCTCGACGCGCATGATTTGATGATGGAGAGCGGGGCTGGAGGAGAGGAGGCCGGGGACGGCCTGGAGGAGGATGGAGAGGATGCTCAGGATGTAGAGAGCACTGGAGAGTGTCCCTATCCTTCTGAGACGGAAGTCAAGCTGGAATACCCGACTGTCCCCATTCCCATCCCACTTAAAGTCACAGTTGGCAACAACAGTAAGTGCTTTCTTTCTTTTGTACATTGTTTTGCTGTTGGAGTCTTTCAATGCTTTGAAAAGTTTCTAAAGTACCATCTTTCCTTTAGGCACTTCATCAAGACCGCACAACAGCAGCCAGCCAGCTGGTCATCTGCCAGCGAGAACACCAAAACGACCCAGGAAGCGACGTTCCAACTTCCCCATGGAGAAACTGATGGAGCAGTTCCTGGAGCAGAGCGCCCAAGCCGAGGAGAACTTCTTCCGCGTGGAGGAGCAGCGCCTGCAGATGGAAGACCACCGTCGGGAGACTGAGCACGCCCGAGAGCTGCACATGCTCCAGATGCTCGCCCAGATGTTCTCGAGCATCTCCTCGGCCAGACCCAGCTCCGCTGCCAAGGCGGCCGATCCTCCAGCCCGCGCGCCGGTCATTACCGGCAGCTCCCCGTTGCACACGCGTGGACGCCCGTCGTCCCAGAAAGACTGTCTGAGTGCAGATTCATTAGGTATCAGCTCGGGTGTCGTGACGGTGGAACGTGTAAAGAGAAAGTTAAAACCATTTGTCTGCAGTGTCATCCTCAGCCAACATTTGACTCTTTGCTTATTAAAAAAATCAATTTACGCCAATGTGGGCAAATTCTTTTTTTGTGTATGGTTTAAAACTTTCATATTGTTTGTTTCCTCAGCGTTCGAGCGTTACTATAATTTGGGCTCTTCATCACACAGAGCCATGGACAATGTCATCTTCTCACTGGTAAAGAGCATCGTTCCTCCACTGACATCCAAGAAGCACAAAGGACAAGACGGGCGTATCGGGATCGTTGGAGGTTGCCAAGAGTATGTTGAATTCCACAATAATAAATGACGTATGAAAATATTTCCCTAATTTTTTTTATTTCTCTCCATAAAGCTACACTGGAGCGCCATACTTTGCTGCGATTTCTGCTCTCAAAGTGGTGAGCTACAATTCTGAACTTTAATGGTTTACGGATGAGTTTTAGGTCAAAGACAACACCTTTTTTTCATTTTCAGGGGGCTGACTTGTCTCATGTGTTTTGCACTAAAGATGCTGCGACTGTAATAAAATCGTACAGCCCTGAGCTTATAGTGCACCCTGTTCTGTAAGTACTCACCCATATCAATTACGTATTTAATATCATAACATGACATGAAATATTGTATTTTTCAGTTGTTGAAGGCGTTCTTATCATTGGGACTTGGGCTGGGCGATATGGACCAGAATTAATATCTTGATATTTTAAGAAGAATGGCGATATACGATATATATCTCGATATTTTTTCGTTCCATAAAATAAGAACAAAAATATATTTCATAGTCAAAGCTTAGTTCCAAATCCCACTTGTCACACACGCACCTTTATTAACAAACAGTGTGTATACTGTACAAAATAAATGTCTCAAAAATCAAAGTTTTTTTTTCATGCATAACAAAACCAAAAACACAGCTGTGCACTTTAAATTTAAACAGAAAACATACAGAGCAAATGAAAATGAGAGCAAGTGAAAGGGTGACTTGCTCTGTAAAACGTCTGATTCTAATGAAGTATATTCATTCAACCTTTTATTAACATTTATTAACAAAGCTGTTAGAAAGCCCACTTTTTTTGTGTAGTTGGCTTGTTTACAGAACTTGGTTCTGTTTGGTTATGGCTTGTTTCTTTTTTAATTTAATAGTTCCTATGCTCTGGAATGCTCCGTGGCTCTTCCAACACATTGCTCTGTGTAAAGTGCAGAGCTCAGCTGGAGGTGTTTTTTGTCTGTCTCTTGACATGGACGGAGCCTTGTTGTTCAAGCTTGTTTGTGCTTTACTGGTTTACTGCTGTGTCTAAATACCAGAAGAAACACAGCAAGTAAATAATCCTAAACTTGATATTTGTCTCCACATTTTTAATGAGAAGACAATTTCATATCTTGCCACTGTAAAACAGTTAGTTTCCTGGAGAAGACCAAACCATTGCTTTGTAGCACCTATCCAGTTGTTTTAACACCTATCAGGAATTTACAGTGCACTCATGCTGTGAGTCAACAAAAATATCTGCATATCTAAGTTCAGCTTTGTAATTCAAATAGTCTTCAGGTGCTGCAAGCAGCAGGGGAGGAGGGGCGGGTTTGTATTCAGAGTCAGAGACTCTTTATTGTCATTCGCACCTCATGTGGTACATGTGGTGGAGCGAAATTATGTACACAGAGTCCCAGTTACATCCAACAATAAAATGTATAAGAAAAACAGTAATAACATCTAAGATATGAACTAAGAAAAACATCAACTACATATACACTAAGCACTCATAACATAAAACATTGAACATCAGCACAAACATGAACATGAGTCTGTGAGCGGATATGCACGCATGAACACATCAACATTGAAACAGATCAGCAGCAACATGAAACAGATCAGCAGTAACATGAAACAGATCAGCAGCAACATGATATGGTTTTTCACAGTGATTATTCTAGTTAGAGATTCATGAGTCTAACAGCCTCAGGGTAGAAGCTGTTCCTCAGCTGGTTCTACACTTAATGCTCCTTAACCTCCTTCCTGAGGGGAGTGGGGCAAAAAGTGTGTGTGCTGGGTGAGTGGGGTCCTTCATGATGCAGGTGGCCCTCTTCCTGCATCTGGAGGTGTAGATATCTGTGATGGTGGGGAGGCTGATTCCAACAGATTTCTGTGCAGCCTTCACCACTCTCTGCAAAGCTTTTCTTTCTGCAGCTGTGCAGCCTCCATGCCACACGTTGATGCTGGAGCACAGGATGCTCTCCACTGCACACCTGTAAAAGGAGGTGAGGACTGAGCTTCCCAGTCCAGCTCGTCTCGGCCGCCTGAGGAAGTAGAGTCTCTGATGAGCTTTCTTGATCAGGCTGGTGGTGTTGTTGCTCCAGCTGAGGTTGTCATTCATGTGTACACCCAAGTACTTGTAGCTGGAGACCACTTCCACCGCGGATCCTCTTATGTTCAGGGGGGTGTAGATGTTTTTGTTCCTTCTGAAGTCCACAATCATCTCCTTTGTCTTCTTCACATTGATGTGAAGGTTATTCTCTTTGCACCAGCTCTCCAGGTGTTCCACCTCTTGCCTGTAGCTGGACTCATCATTGTTTGTGATGCATCCCACCACCGCTGTATCATCTGCAAACTTTACAATGTGACAGCCTGGATGGGTAGCTGCACAATCATACGTGAGCAGAGTAAACAGGAGGGGGCTCAACACACATCCCTGAGGAGAGCCAGTGCTGAGGGTTATGGTGGAGGAGGAGAGGTTGTGGATCCTCACTAACTGTGGTCTGTTTGTTAAAAAGTCTAGTACCCAGTTGCAAATGGAGTGGCTTAGTCCTAGTGTAGATAGTTTGTCCATCAGGGTTTGGGGGATCATGGTGTTGAAGGCGGATGTGAAGTCCACAAAGACCATACGGACGTAAGAGTTTTTCTGCTCCAGGTGGTTGAGCACAGTGTGGGCCACAGAGGAGATGGCATCCTCTGTTGATCAGTTCTCACAGTATGCGTACTGATGAGGGTCCTCGTTGATGTTGATGGTTGTTTTGATGCGAGTCATGACCAGTTTTTCGAAGCATTTAGCGACTATCGGGGTGAGGGCCACTGGCCGATAGTCATTCAGACCAGTCACTGTAGAGCTTTTTGGGACTAGGATGATGGTGGCAGTCTTCAGGCAGGTGGGAACTGTCTCCAGGGTAAGTGAGGTGTTAAACATGTCTGCCAGCACCTCACAGAGCTGATCAGCACATTCCTTCAACACTTTTCTGGGGATGTTGTCTGGGCTCATTGTCTTATTCAGTGAGGGAAAAGAAGGGGTGGTATAAAGATGCGGACTGGTGGGAAAAACTGGCAGATTTATAACTAGGTAAAGTATAAGACTATATCGTTTTATATCGATGCAGTCCCCCCTCGACTACTAAAGGAGGTTTTTCCTACTCTAGATTCATCCATTCTTACTATAGTAAACAGTAGTTTATTCACTGGTGTGGTGCCAAAAACCTTTAAACATGCTGCTGTCCAGCCTCTTCTGAAAAAAACAAACCTTGACCCCTCAGTCGTTTCCAACTTCCGGCCTGTCTCCAAACTCCCATTTGTTTCTAAAATACTGGAGCAAATAGTTGAGTCCCAGTTGAAGTGCTTCCTGGAAGGTCACACCATCTTAGAGCTATTCCAATCTGGCTTTAAACTTCTCCACAGCACTGAAACTGCCCTATTGAAGGTTTTTAATGAC
The DNA here is from genome assembly GCF_014905685.2 of Nematolebias whitei. Classification (NCBI taxonomy): domain Eukaryota; kingdom Metazoa; phylum Chordata; class Actinopteri; order Cyprinodontiformes; family Rivulidae; genus Nematolebias; species Nematolebias whitei. Next base: position 25,535,528 of record NC_056510.1, read on the forward strand.
ATCTTCAGATCCACAGATACTGGTGATTCTGTGCTGCTTGTCCTGTTGGACCTCACAGCCGCCTTTGACACCATCGACCATGAGATCCTCATTGCTAGGTTGGAGCAGTGGGTGGGCATCACAGGATCAGCCCTCAATTGGTTCAGATCTTACCTCGCTGACAGATCCTTTTGTGTCTCCATCAAGGATTTTAGTTCTGCAGCGACAGAGCTTAAATGGGGGGTTCCACAGGGGTCCATCCTGGGTCCCCTCCTATTCTCTTTATACCTGCTGCCACTTGGTGCTATTTTCCGAAAACACAACATGCCCTTTCACTTCTATGCCGACGACTGTCAAATTTACTTCCCCCTAAGACACAATGGTACATGCTCTATTCAACAGCTGCTCAACTGCCTGGCTGACATCAGGGACTGGATGGCTTTAAACTTCTTAAGTTTCAATGAGAAGAAGTCTGAAGTCATGTTGTTCCCTCCCAACGACACGATCACAAACCACTGCATCGACCGCTCCGCTCTAACCCTGTCAGAAAAACAAAGAGTCACTAATCTGGGCGTGATAATGGACCCTTCCCTGAAACTTAACAATCATGTAAACATGATTGTTAAATCATGCTTCTTCCAACTGAGGCGGCTCTAAACTGAAGCCCATATTGTCCAAAATAACCTGGAGACAGTTAATACATGCATTCATTACATCTAGGCTTGATTACTGCAATTCGCTCCTGTTTGGTATCAGTCAGACCTCCATTGCACGACTACAACTGGTCCAGAATGCAGCAGCCCGATTTTTAACCAGTACAGGCAAAAGAGAGCACATTACACCAGTTTTGGCCTCACTGCACTGGTTACCGGTTCACTTTTGAATCCAGTTCAAAATACTCATGTATGTCTACAAATCACTGAACAGTTTCGCCCCCCAATCTCTGATCTGCTACAACCATATGTCCCACCACGTTCCCTGAGGTCAGCGGACCAGTTGCTCCTCACAGTTCTAGGAACTCGTCTTAAGCGCAGAGGTGACAGGGCCTTCTCTGTAGCAGGACCAAGACTTTGGAACGAGTTACCTCTGCTTGTCAGACAGGCCCCCTCCCTCTTGGTTTTCAAGTCCCGTTTAAAAACCCACTACTATTCAGTAGCTTTCAACACCATCTGTGTTTTGAACCTGTACACTCCACACTGGTTTGTCGTCATTATCTGCATCGTTTTTATGTCTATATTCTGATTTACTTCATTTTGTATATTGCTTTGTGTGTTGTCTGTTGTTCTGTCTGTACAGCACTTTGATTGGCCTTGTAGCCGTTTTAAGTGCTCTATAAATAAAATGGTATGGTATATCGATATAATCTCATTTTATATTGTGAATTCAATTATATCGATTAAAAAATATATATATATATATCGATATATCGCAAAGCCCTAATTGGGACATTTTTTTTGTTTGTTTTCTTTTTACTAAAATATGTAGACATGTTTTAGTTTACATTTTTCCAAACCTATCTAATGTGTGTCACCTTGTGTGTGTATAAAGGGACAGTCTGAATGCAGTGGAAGAAATCGAAAAGTGGCTCCCACGAATTCACAGCCTTGTAGTGGGACCTGGTCTAGGCAGAGAAGAATCTTTACTGAAAACAGCCAAGGCATGTGAAAAATACTTTTTACTCTTTTTACTCAACAGAGACTGTTGAGCTAGCTACTAGTGTACAGCATATAGCCAATAAACTACTTTAACAGACTCTGCCTCTTCTGGCGCCTGAGACATATTTTCCCACGTGTGCTGCTCACACATTGTTTTGAGGAGGCAGAGTTTTAGTAGAAGAATGAGTACATCACTAATTAGTGTTTTAGATAAAAATATTGATAATACTTTCTCTTTTTCAGGAAGTGATCGAGAGGTCTAAAGCAAGAGATATTCCTATAGTTATTGACGCGGTAAGTGTTGATTAAAATCAAGTTGAAGCTGTTGAACCTGTGAGCTTCTTTGTGCAGTCATACAGATGTTGGTTATTTTCAACAGGATGGATTATGGCTCGTAACGCAACAACCATCTATCATCCAGGGGTACCAGAAAGGTATCCTCACACCTAACTTCATGGAGTTCACTCGACTGTTTGAGGCACTGGTGGGTCTCTTTTGGCAGCGTTCTGGTGGTTTTTAATGTGATTGTGTGAATGTTTATGAAGCGTTCACACAATTGTGATCCTTTTTTCATTCCGTACATTTTTCAGCATCATTCTCATTCCACAATTTTTGTGCTATTTCAACAAATCCTAATTCAAAATGTTCAACTCTTTCAGGTGGTGCAACTTCAGCTTTTTGAAATCTTTAGTCTTTTCTGCCATTTTTCCCCACAGAGGAAATGAATTGAGCTCATTTTACATCCTTCAAATCTTTAGATCTGTTTACGACATTTTACTGCTACTTTCACATTTTGTTCTGGTTCAGCTTCTTTGTGCAAATCTCAACTTTTTTGTCAGCTACTTTCAGCTGTTTTGTACTCCTTTCAGATTTCTTCTGCTAACTACAACATTTTTGTGTTTCTAACTTCTTTCTGCTAATTTCAGCTTGTTGTGCTCCTTTCAGCTTGTTTCTGCAAGTTTCAGCTTATTCTGCTATTTCAACGACTATTTTGCTGTTTTAATGCTAATTTTAGCTTTTTTGGCTAATTCCACATTTTTGCACTCATTTAAACTTTTTGCATCTTAATTCAGTGAAAATGTGCTGCTCTTTGCACTTCCTTTTGGTAATTTAAGCATCTTTTTAGAAAATTTTAGCTGCTTTTATTATATACTGGTCTGTGTGTGTATGATATGATATATAAATATATATATATTTATATATATATATATTTATTTATATATATATATATATATATATATATATATATTTATATTTATATATATATATAATTTTTTTTGTTTGTTGCTAATTTCAGCTTTTTTCAGATAATATCCACTTTCAAGCGCTTATTTTGTCTTCCTTCTAATTGGGTAACCATGTGTTTTTTTTTTTCTATCTTCTGCTAATTTAAGCTTGTTCTGCATTGTAGCATTTTTCAGCTGTTTACAGTTGTTTTTGGTCATTTCTGCTACTTTGCACCTCCATCCATCCATCCATCCATTATCTTTACCCGCTTATTCCATTTTGGGTCACGGGGGTCGCTGGTGCCCATGTCCAGCAATCACTGTGCGAGGGGCGGGGTACACCCTGGACGGGTCGCAAGTCCTTCACAGGGCCACATAGAGACAAACAACCATTCACTCTCTCATTCACACCTAGGGACAATTTAGAGTTACCAATTAGTCTAACATGCATGTTTTTGGTCTGTGGGAGGAAACCGGAGCACCCGGAGAAAACCCACGCATGCACGGAGAGAACATGCAAACTCTGCCCAGAAGGTCCCTGGACCGGGGTTTGAACCAAGGACCTGCTCGCTGAGAGGCAGCAGCTCTACCAGTTGCGCCACCGTGCTGCCCCTACTTATCTGTTTTATTGCTAAATTTAGCTTTTCAACTAATTTCACCTTTTTTTTTCCAGCTCATTTCAGCTTTTTCCACTTCCTCCTGGTAGTTTAAGCTTCGTTCTGCCTTTTCAGCTACTTGTAGTTCCCAAGTTGCTAATTTTTGTGATAAGTTCTGCTTGTTTAAATCTAATTTAACAAATATGTGTTCTTTCTGCTGTCTTCTGCCAACTTGGGCTTGTTCTTCAATTTCAGCTACATTTCAGCAAGTTCTTCAGCAACAAGCATTCACACTGCATTTTTGCAGGAAAGGCAATTTCTCTAGTTATTTTATGCTAATGTGTGTTTTCATGCTGTTGTTTTCAGCACCATGAACCCATGAACAGCAGTGATCGTGCACGCAGCGTCATGCAGCTCAGCGGAGCTATGGGCAACCTCACTCTGGTGCTAAAGGGGGAGCAGGACCTCATATCGGATGGCAGCAGGGGTTGGTATCAAACACAACTTCAGGCGTGTTTTTATTTCCCAGCTGGTTATTTTCAGTGTTATAAATAATTTATTTAGTCCAGGCAGTGTCATTTTTGTGACCTTGTAATGTGATTCTGTTTTTAGTGTACTCGTGTAGTGTTGAAGGCAGTGGGAGAAGGTGTGGTGGACAGGGTGACCTCCTGTCTGGATCTTTGGGAGTCCTTGCACACTGGGCTCATTCTGCTTCAGCAGCAGGCATGATCAAAAGGTGAGAGAGCCTTGACTTTAGAGATTAATTTTTTTTAGGACAAGTAAATATAGTTAAAGTAGCATTCCTCGAAGGAAGGCATATTGATCCCTGCCTTACATGCCACAGCTTTCAGTAAACATCCTGTATGAGCTGTTAACGCTTAGAGCACAAGTTAGTGATGACTCTCAACTACTACCACACCAATTCTTAGCTCAAGCTCTAAAAAACTGACTGAGTAATAGTCATTTCTGTGTTTTCTAAAGCCAGTTGGTTGTGGTTGCCATCTTGATTTGGGTTGACTTCAAAAGGTACTCAGTTGTAGGAGGTCATCCAGTGATCACTTCCTGGGAGTTTCATTCAAATCCATCCAGTGGTTTATGAAATGTTTTGCTAACAGACACACACATAATCAGGCGATTAAATGACTTGCTTTCATGAAGTAATTGCAACGATGTGATTGGTCTTAATGAAAAAGCTAAATTAAAAGTAGAAGATCGTTTTTATTTAATAACTGGAAGCTTTATGTTTTTCTAATACCTAACTTTTACCTTCTTTCAGTATGAATCCATCAGTGGTCGCAGCTTTCGGTGCCTGTTCTCTTACCAGACAGTGCAACAGTCAAGCGTTTCAGCGACGTGGCAGGTCCACCACCACCTCAGACATGATCCATGAGATCGGCCCGGCTTTCAGGAAGCTGTTTGAAACCTGAAACTCTACCTGCTTGTATAAAGCTATATTACAGTAACTGTTTAATGTGTTCTTAACATGCTGAATAAAGGTCGGAGTGTGGACCATCTGGTCAAAAAAGCACTTTGAATCTGGTAAACAACAATATGCACTTTGTTTATTTTTAATTCTATTAAATAAAGCATAAGTTCACTAACGGGTCTGGATTGATAAAACAAAGTTAGTCAATGTAAACTTATCTGAATTTTTAGTAAATCTAGTAAATCTAGTCTTGACAGGAAGTGCATGTTGGCAATTACCACAAGGTGGCGATGTTGTCTGTCAAACGAGTATTTCAGCAGAAAAATGCATTCATTCATTCAACCTTTATACAAGCAGCAGATGTCTGACTGACCGCAAACACACACGTATATTACTAAAGTGCTTGTTCATTTTAAAGGGGGTCTTTCTGCCATTAACTGGCTCGTTTCCGTGTTTTCTGGGAAAGTTTATTACGATAATCAGCGGAGAGTATGAAGCTTGGATTGCCGCGCTGAAGTTCAGCGCATGCGCACTGCTGTCGCGTAGAAGCTTCGGAAGCTTGTGAGCTAAAGGGTCACAAGCAGCGACGGGAGTGAGCGACAGTTTAATAAAGAAAAGAGATCTATATTCAGAGGTAAGATCTTGTGCCTACAGCTCATATACGAGATACCAGAGATGCCATTTCCCCCTGTTTGTGCCACTTTTCATTTAGTCGCACCGTTAAGCTAGCAAGCTATCTTAGCTAACAGCGATCATGAGAAAAGACCGTTAAAGGGACTGAATTCTGGTTTGTTTTTCGTTTGTTTGCGTAACGTTAGGTTGTATTTTAAAAGGCTCTGTTTATTTACGGAATAAAATTAGTGGGGCAGTGTTCAGTGTCGGCGTAACTGAACGTTTCTCTGTGTTGTTGTATGTATCAAAATGACAAGCTGTGTTGCAGCGGGCTAACGAGCTAAATAAAACAATGTAACTGGGGGCATTGTAAAGATAAGAAGCGTATCTAAAAGACATTTGACGAGAATGCAAAAGTAGAATACGTTAACGTAAGAGTTAGTATTTTAATTTAAGACCACTCGGCTTCGTTGTAGCCTATAATTTTATGCTTTTTGTCAACTTGCTTTGTTTAAATGTCAACCACACATCGAGCGAGGCTTTAGCTCTTAATGTAGCTGCATCGCTGCAGTCTCTCCAGTAATGCAGGGAAACTAAACGTTTTGTCCATTGTTGTCTACATATTACATGTATTCAACTAATATTAATTATTCATGTACCCAAATTATTTTATTTACTTCTCCTACTCCGCTCCTGTTTCCTGGAATATCTTTCAAAAAGATCTGATTCTACATCTCCTTACAAGCTAGCTGTTTTTTTTGTTACATTTTTTCAACACCATTTTATTTTCACTTGTTCTCAGTTTGTATGCATCCTTTAAGGTTGTCTATTGTCTTTGTTGTCCATGTTGTCATCACTCTTTGTTCAAATCAGGTCTCTCTTGTAAAAATGAGTCCTCGAGGCTCAGTGGGATTAACCTGTAGAAATAAAGTTTGAATGAATTTAGACATTTATACCACGAGTTAATCATTACCATGGCTGATACAATTTAATTCCATTCAAAACTACTTTGTTCACCCAAAAGGGAAATTAAATGTAACTCATCATTCTGGTTTCATTAAAGAGTTGCTACAAGAGCAGTATGGCTTTACAGCAGCAGTGAAAATGTTTTTATTAATTCTGTGTTTGCAGCTGTGCCTCAAGTAGCAATGTTGAACCCCACCAACGGTGACCCCGGGCACGTAGTTGTGAATTATGTGGAGGAGTATCTGGATCTGGTGGAGTCTCTGCCTTTCGACTTACAGAGGAGTGTATCCCTCATGAGGGAGATTGATGCCAGATATCAAGGTACAGAAACTTACCATTACATTACTGTTGTGCCACGATCAAATACTGTATTCTTAATTTGGCCTTAATGTGTTAATTTTAAATTATTATTTTCATGAATGTTTTTGTTAACTTATTGTTTTTATATATGAATGTTTCTGTTCAGTGTCCTGAGATGACTTCTGTTGTGACTTGGCTCTATATAAATAAACTGAATTGAAATTGAATTGAATTATTTATATATTCAACTAAAAGTTGTTGTTTGTGGCACGTGAAAACTCCTAATTACTTATTACTTACTAATGATTATTGCATTCTTCTCCTAAGGATGTTGTCATTATATTACCGGCGCATTGCATTCAGGGAAGATGATGTATCAAGTTCAAGTCAATTTTACTGTCATTCGCATCACCTGTGGTACACGAGGTGGAACGAAATTATGTACACAGGGTCCCAGTTACACCCAAAAATAGCTAAAATATAAAGTGTAAAAAGAAGCAGTATATAAGGATCTAATATATACGCTAAACGAACGCCAAACAATATGCTAAAAGATCTAAGATATACGCTAAACCATGGCTATTGAACTAAATTGCTGAGGGGGCCACAGTTACTGAAAGCCAAGCGCTCAGGGGGCGGACATCCAGCAGTAATTTTCATTAAGTATGTTTGTTTTATGGTTTAAAATCTAGTTTTATTTAAAAATGAACCCATTGGTGGGCCGAACTGAGTTCATCCGTGGGCCTGATTTGGCCCCTGGGCCACCAGTTGAACAGCCCTGCGCTAAACACTGATAATGTAAAAGGAATCGGCATTAACAGTAGCAGCCCGAACATGTATGTGGATTGTAGTGGAGACTAAAATACAAGGATTCGAGGCTAAAAAGTTATAACGTGACAATAAAGTTATATTTTGTGTTAGTTCTTATGCACAATATATGGGTTGAAAAACAATCAAACATGATAACTTGTAATGTTTAATTTATTAGCTCTAGAGCTAGCACCCCATATGTTAGCTCCAGAGCAAACGCTGTTCGTTCTGGAGCTAAACTTTATTTATTTACAGTATATATAAATAAATTAGCTCTGAAGCAAATGCCATATATATTAGCCATATATATTAGCTATGGATTGAACTCTATTAGTTTTTTAGCTAATGCTATATAAATTAGTTCTGGAGCTAACAATAAACCGTATATTAGCTTCAGAGCTAATGCTATTAGCTTTGAGCTAACACAAAAGTTGAGTCACAGCTACATTCTCCTCTTGTCAACGCGCTCCTGTTCAAATTAAAGTGTTCAACACCAGATAATGTCTAAAATTTATAGTCAAGCTGAGTTGAGCTTGCTCTGGAACAACATGTCTACATCATTTACCCAGAATGCATCACAGCATTAAAAATGGCACTGTCTCTCATTAAGGTAAAAAAAAAAAAAATTTAAAATCCAAACAGCTGACGGTATTTTATGGTCTTTTTTTTTTTACAGCTGAAGTAATTGTTTATCATTAAGGTCAATGTTTCCAGCTAGTCGGAGATCCCTTTTAATTCACTACAGCTCAAGACAATAACTACAACTTTTACAAGGAACAGTGGTGAAAGTGGACATTTTATTGTGGAAATGTCAGATTTAGTTATTTTAATTGACTTTTTTTGTGCAGATGTTCTCAAAGAGCTTGATGACGTGTATGAACGATATCGCCGGGAGTCTGACGTACTTCAGAGGCGCAAGCTTCAGTTATCCATTCAGAGGGCACTGATCCATAGTCAGGAGCTGGGAGATGAGAAAATCCAGATCGCTGGTCAAATGGTACGTTGGAACACGACAAAGCTTTTGTCCAACTGATGAAGATAAGAGCTGTGCTTTTAAAATATGTAACACGTTCAGTTAAACTGCAGCGTTTTTACACAAGCTCATCAAAAAGTTGTGCATACAAACAACTGAACTTGAACACGCTGAAGACGGTTTCTTTACATTTATTTAACAAAGTTGCAAGCTTTAAAACAAAAACACTGTACGCTTTGCTACAGGTGGAGTTGGTCGAGAACCACACACGACAAATAGACTGGCATTCAGAACTACTCCTCTCCTCTCAAGAAGCCCCAGAAAGTCATGTTACCACGACGACGTCTCTGACAACCGCTGCAGTGTCCTTGATGTCCTCTTCATCAGCTGCCGTCACCCCGGGGAAGTCGGGCCACCACGACAAGAAACGAGACGAGGTCACTCCGGGTTCAGCCGGAACAGACAAAGCCGGAGGGAAGCGTTCAAGACGACAGAAAAACGGGGAAAATCGCGAATGCTATGGAGGTCTGGATCATGCGGAGGAAGTAGGAGCATCTCGGGAAAAGAGAGCCAAAACGTCTTCTAAGAAGAAGAAACGGTCTAAAGGAAAGTCAGAGAGGGAAGTGTCTCCTCCCGAGCTGCCCATCGATCCAGACGAGCCCACATACTGCCTGTGTGAGCAGGTGTCTTACGGCGAGATGATCGGCTGCGATAACGACGAATGCCCCATCGAGTGGTTCCACTTCTCCTGTGTCGGGCTCAATCATAAGCCCAAAGGCAAGTGGTACTGCCCCAAGTGTCGAGGCGAGAATGAAAAGACCATAGACAAGGCCCTGGAGAGGGCCAAGAAGGAGAGGGCCTACAACAGGTAGCTCGGCCTGGCTCAGTGGACGAGTTAAAAATAAAAATGCAACTTTGTATTTCATTTAAAATATTGCTACGGTGTATTCTACAGAGGGATCTTGTATAGTTTTTATAAAGGCTGCAGAACTGAGACATCTCCATGTGGTTTAGAAGGATTCCCCAGTAAAAACTGGACAATCTGCATGTTTTTAGAGCTCTTCTGCACTTAGCTTCCCTCTGTTTCGTCATGCATGCAGTGTCTAGTGTTTCTGTTCAACAATAAATTATTTTTAGTGGTCAGCACGTGCGTGGTTAGAGAACTTTTTAATTTGCAGCCTCATATTGACAAACTGTCCCTTCAAGGCTGCAGTTGAGCTTATTTCCCACCACCACTGTGGGCTTTGTAGGAATTCAGTTTAAAGGAAACTTACAAAAAAGTGATTATTGAAGTTCTTACTGTGCCTGCAGTCTCAACTAGCTGGGAGGAGGTCCTAAACTGTGATGGAAACTGATACTGGGGGGTGGGAGGAAAATGGATCACTTTCATGCTTAGTGTTCAACAATCCTTGAACATTTTAGAAATTTTAAAATTATTAAAACTGATGAGACTTGGTAAGTTTGAATTGGGAACATCTGCAGCACGTCAGCCAGATTACAATGTGGGGGACGACATGTTTCCATTTTTAATGTGAGCTATTTAGTGTTAATAATAACAAAAGACATTCTCACCAGAGGTTGATTTTGTTTATTTACAAGAACTGGAAAAAGTTACGAGGGACAACCAGTGCAAATTCTGTACATAATTTCAGTTGCAGCATCATTTAGCTATATACACGAGAACTCAAACAGGATTGTGAAAACAACGTCATGCACGTAACAGTTCACAACACAGCAAAGGACACGGTGTCCATGTGTGATTTAGCTGTAATGCTGGGGCTGCTCATTATTCCACTGCGTTGTGAGAAATTGACACATGATCAGGCGTACGACAAAACAGGAGCCGTGACTCAGCTGACGCACCCTTGTGAACAACAAACAGAATGGGTCATGGGAAGTTTCTACAGCAAATGAGAACCAGATTCTTTTCTTTTGTGTAATAGTCTTAGTCCATACTGGCAAAACACCAAGGCAATATTCACACATTTCCCCTGACTAGAAAAGATGTGTAGAAGGGAATTTTTTTTTTTTAAAAAGGGGGGGGAACTGAAGTTGAAGGTAAAGTGCATAAAAGCTTAAAATTAAAAACGGGGAACATTTTTTAAAATTAAGAGTTACTCCACTAAAACTTGCAGCACACACAGCTTCATGTAGTGAGCAGCTGTCAGGTCAACTGTCCCTCCAGCTTTGTTCAACTATAGCAGACACACGCTTCTCGTACTCCCGTTTGTTCTCCTGGTACAGCTGAGCTGCCTGACTGTTCGCTGGACTGTTGGGGTTCGGCTCATCCAGCAGGGACTGTGGGGACAAGAGTTGGAAATATTCAACATTTCTCCTCAAACTTAAGTTTCTTGCACCTTGAAAGATGTTCAAAAGAATTCAGAGATGATTAAAAATCAACTGAACGTTTTTCTTTCAGTAAACCATTTGGGCGACAAAGTCTGACTTAAAGGGATAGTTCAGAGATTTGGAAGTGGGGTTCTGTGAAAGGTTATGAGCAGGGCTTAATTTGTAAACCGATCAATGCTGGAACGCAAAAAGCGGGCGATCCAGCGGGGGGGGGGGGGGGGGGAGGACTCCAGGAGAGGGTGCCCCCTCCCTAGAAAATGTTGAATAAATTAGATGCCATTCCCTGCATTTTAGCAAGTTGTTAAATATCTAAGTTTACATTTGTGAATGCTTTATTCAGTAACTATTAGGGAGCAACAACAGCTCTCTCCTTGTGTGTGAATACAGCAGCTCCACTTCTGTCAAGCATCCTACCCCCCCCCCCCCTCACAGTTCCAAGCTGAATTCAGTCCTGGGCGTTGTTGCTCCTGCTCCAATCTGATGGCCACTACCTTCAGGTGCTTCAATTCTCTGTTGTCCAACTAAGGACAATCCATCCATCAATGTATTTTATCAAAGTAAATTGAATTGTCTTTGACATTTCGATCGCCGTTATTTTGACAAATTAGCGTTGTCGTTTTGATACGTGACGTAATGCGAATTTTATACAAACATTTCTTGTATTTTTAATCAAAATTTTATTAATAGCCACTTAACTGTCAAATTGATTTGCAATTTAGCTGTGCTGTTTAATTATATTTGAGTTTTTTAATAAAAATGTGTGAGGACTGAACTTTTAGGGGCGGAGATTTGAGTTGAAGCAAAAGCTATCTGCAACAGGTAAGATATCGTTTGTAAATTTAAACTCACAAAACTCAATCTTTGAAGATCTAGAATATTCATTTAGGTTCATAAATTGAGACTTGTGAGATTGTGTCCTGAAGGAAAGGGATAAAATGACAATGACACATTCAACTTCTTTTTTTTTTTTTTTTACCTGGATAGATGTAAGAATAGATGACACATCATAAGTGGGACTCCAACGGTTCTGTAAAATGTCTAGACATATACTGCCATCTGCATAGACTAGACAAAAACAAAAAGTTTCAAAAATTACACACTGCTAATACCCACTGGTGACAGTATAATACAAACTCGTAACAACACTCTTACCATTTGGATGAAACATCTTGGAGACGAATCGTACTGTGGGCGGTTTGTTGGGATATTCTTCTGTGAATTCTACAATGAGTTTAAACGTACCTGAGATAAAAACAAGAGACAAAGGAGTTAAATTATGCGAGTTAATTTCCACAGTAGACAAAAATAAAACATTTTTGCTGTATTTACTTGACAGTAACATGATAGATCAAATTTCAGTTTCAATCTCTTTCTATTTCAGAGGTTTATAAAACAGATACAAAATGAACATAACAGTAACATTAATTATTAATGTTTAATGGGGTAATTTATTACAGACATTAAACTTAATGGCTGTGTTTTACAAGATACATACCATCCTCAAATGGAGTTCCTTCAGGGCTGCAAGATTAAAACAAGATGTATTTAGTTATGTTTCACACTTTTTGAGCAAATTTGTAAAGATGGATGCATTTCACGTTCTTACCCAAATATGACCGCGTTCCACACCATGATGTTGTTTTCAGACGGGGCACCACTGACACCAGCTGGAGGATCTTCTTGGAGCCTTTGGAGCCATAATAAAGTTATGATTATTGCGAAGTCTTTTATTCCACACAATAAGAAACTTGATTTGTTCAGTTTATAAAGAAAACGTGAAATTCTTCAACATCAGAATCTCTTGCTTACATTTAACCTCAATGTTTAAGCTCCCCATAAAATGCAAATCAGCATTTTCCTTCTCACAAATTCATAGAATTACCATCAATACACACAAAATCAGACCATATTAACTTTTTAAAAGTTTCTAAAGCATATCAGCATATCTTTTTCAGTGTCCCAAGTTTAAAGCATCTTTTTCACCTAACCTAGGTCATTCCTTTCTTAAACTGTCTCTCACAGCTGGAGACACAAAAATCACGACTTGTCTTCAAAATACTCTCCCATAAAGGGAGACCTTAAAATGTAGTTTGAAACGTTATAGAGAATCCCAAAGTAAACGGACTGGAAATATGGATTAATCACACAGGAAAACAGTGGAGCTCGTTTTTAAGTAAAGAAACATTATGCTATTTTGTGGACAAGATGTTCCTTAAAATCTGTTAAAATATTACTCTACAAAATGCAGACGCCGGTTTTATTTTATTTTTATTATTATTGTTCTTTTTTGTTGTTGTCGTTGTTCTTACCTCAGTGAATTTGCGTCGTTCTTCCAAGAACTACCGATCAAAAGAGGACTGGTAATGTTAAACCTCGCCTCAAAGTAAATAAGTACATTACCTACCCGGCTAGCCTGCTAACCTCAGTGGCACTCTGAGGTTTTCGACTCATATACGACACTATTTTACAAACATTATACGATTCCCAATGAGTGTTTTAAAACTGCACTTTACTATAAAGCTGGTTCTACTTGTTCACGGTAAAATATAAAGGTTAGCTTTGACGAGCCGACGTATGCTAGGCTAGCTAATGTTAGCTGTTTTGTCAAAACAGCTAACCAACGTTATCAGCATAATTTTTGACCGACTCACCGTTTAAAATCTCTCATTAGTCTCCTTCTAGCCGGTGTGGACATGGCTTAAGCTGTGAAATACTTATTGATAACACCACTATTTTGACGGGAACTTCTTGTACCCAAGCGATATTTTTGCAGGTACTGAATTTTATGAGAAGTTCACGGCGTCTTCTTGTCACCGATGCCGACGTTTTCCGTCGTTCTCCTGATAACCCCGAGGCCCGGGTTAGCCCTGATAGGTTTACAGGACGATACCATTCACTGACGGGGTCCACAAGCGTGAGGGGCGATTTAAAATAAGATTCTTGGCTTTCAAATGCTAATAAAAAATAAAAAATTTTGAACTAGTTATATTTGACCATTTGTTACAGGTTTTTTTCACAGGATGATGTATGTAACTATGTTTTGTTAGGCAATTTAAACTTTTTCCCCCCTTCAGGGTGAAACAATCGACGTCAAGAGGCGTGGCCACAGTGACGTAGTGTTTGTGCAGAACAGGATGAGGTCTTAGTGACAGGTGCGGTATGTCCCCACACGTGAGGCTGTTTCTGAGACCTCTAACCGGGTCATTTGGAGCAGTAATTCCTTTAGATGCTCAATAGTTTCACATTTATATACAAGTTTAAAATATCCCATTGTCATTTTGCTTCTACTTTGTGCCTCAACGTTTTTCAATAATTAATTCAAACTTTTATTTTCAAATAAATGTCTGGACTTTGTTCGTTTTCAGTAGTTTCCATAATTAATATTTAGGTATACATATAAACCATGCTTCAACTCATAAGCTATAAACGTGTCATTTGATCCATAGGTACTTAACTAGCAGACTGTATCAAATACGCAGTTTCCCTTTTTTAATAAAATTTAAAAATACCCAACTCTGGTTTTTATAAAGTCTTTAAGGATCAACAACCTAGTAGTTGAAAACTTAGGTGCTGTGTCAGGTGTTTGTTCCCTTAAAGAAAACAAAGACCTGACAAAGAACCTCAGTTTCTGTTCATCTGCCATGTTTGTTTTTAACCTTACGCTTCTTTGGTCTTTAAATTCTGATGCACAGCATCAGTTCATTATGGGGCCAAGGACTGGACAGAAAATGATCCAAAGATCAAATCAAACCTCTGAAAGGCCTTGAGAAATTCCAGAAAACTTCTGATCAAGGCCACCTAAAAAAACAAGTGTGCAGCAATAAAAAAAAAACAAACAAACAAAATAGCTTAGACCTTAACATTTGTAAAACTTCTTTAATACTTAATGAGTTACACTGAACGGATGAGTTGAATTTGTTAACGACTTTAAACAAAAAGTACTGTTGTTCTGGCAGTGCTTCCTTACAGACGCTTTAGTGCAGTTTTAGAACCTATGCAACACAAACTTGAACACGTTTCTCTATCAACACAAAAATGCACTCTGCTCACGTTTCACTTACAAGTTTGTCACTGATCCCCAGCAATGACCCTGCTGTTTTAAACAAGAGTAATGTCAAAACAATACTCCACCACTCAGTGGCTTTAAGGCGAATAAATGCTCTAATTGAAATTCAGGCAAAAAAAAAATACAGCCCGTCAACTGCGTCCTTGGGACTTTACGATCCGTGGTAAAGCAGCATGGAGCTGAAGAGGGTATTGTCATACATCTGCTCTGCTTTCACAGACCTCTGGTGCTCCACCTGGCTGCCTGCAGTGCTAATGATCTCAGGTGAGCGACTGTAGACGTGCTGATCAAGGAGCATTCCTGCCGTTTGGTTATTTGAGGTAAAATCCACACAGTGTCTGTCTCCTGCCACTGGAAAATAAAAGAGCATACATGTTTTAATCATAACCTACTTTTATACAGAACAGAGGCAGGGGATAAATCTTACTGGATTTTGTTTTGCACAATTCTTTAAGTAGGTTTAGCCATGAGCAGCCAATTATCAAAATGTTAAGGTCACTATGTGACTGGATTTCAACACTAGAAAAAAAAAACGCTCTGTAACCTTCTGGATTACGCATCGATCAATAAATTGCGAAATACGCCCAAGACCCTTATGTAACCCCTCACCTACCTGGAAAGTAGGTCACGTTCTGATCATAGGTCGTTTGCACAATTTTTGCTTTGTAATGACCCATTTCTGGTGCATTCATCAGAAAAAGGTTAACAGATTTACGTCATCTAAATCTCAACATGAAAAGCGGATCAAGTCAAGAGAAGTTGCATTAATAAATGGTATAAAAATTACATCTCAGTAGGGTTCATCTGAAATAACATTAAAAAAAACATTTAAACAAGAGCCAAGTTCTTTTAGAGGCCAAGATTTGACACAAATTCAAATACATCAAGAAATCAAAAGCCACCACATCACATTTATAAAAACTGTGCCACATTTAATGATTTCAACACATCACAGTTAAAACAAAGCTGAACCTGCTCACTAACCAACTGCTGTAGGTATTAAATATACACTCATTATCCACCATGAAAATATACACAACCCATCTTCAACATGAATTTGTACTAGAAAAAAAATCCCTTGGGTCTAAAAAAGAAGCAGGAAAATATTGTTCAACAAAGCTCAAGAAGTAAGGCATTTTGCATAATGTATGCAATCTTTCTTAAGCAGAAATGATTATAAAACAACAGATTTAAGCAATCGTACAAGGTGCACCATGACATATACACGTAAACCCCACCGGCTGCCTAAAAACAGCACAAACAATAAACATTCATTACAAACCAAAACATTTAAATTAAAAAAAGAGGAAACCCAAAGCTTATGCATCATCATTTCTTAATGTAGCAACAAACCAGAATCAGTCAGTTATTCCTTCTTTACAGGCTACATTCATGGATGCTTTGGCATCAAGTTGTTCTTGAATATTCAAGTTTAAAGGGCCCTGCACGCTCCATCCCAAGCCGCAAAACCAGCTCTCACTGACGTAGTCGCGTCATTTTGTTCTCGGAGCAGCTTCGCCCGCCCCTTCTCGACGCACGGCCCGGGTGGAACTTTTCCTCAAAAGGCGTATGCGCCAACTATTGTGTGTTTGTCAATGTGGTGTTTGCAGGTGCTCAGATATTCAGCTGAACGACTCTTCAAACACACTAAGACAATCAAACGGCCAAAAACTCCTGGGTGGAGATGGACCAGACACTGTCTGGAGGTGTATGGATGCTAATTTGTGGCCAAACGGCAGAGGCCGGGATGAAATGGAGGTCGTGGTGGGAAGAAACCCTGCGGTGACGTATACTGCAGAGGTTTCCCAGGTGGTCTGTGCCGTGTTTCATGTCTGACAAGTGTTGAAACCTGAACGACTGGCGACCACGAGTCAACTGTCGGCTTCAGATGGAGTACGCTGGACCCTTAAGTTAATGCATCAAGACACCCCTCCTAAGCATGTGTGTAAATCTAAGAGCCTGGCATTTTAACTTTGTATAAATGTCAAACAAACATAATGTAAAACTGGTACTTGACCTACTAAAACATTTATCAAACATTTATTTTTAACAGAAATACAAAACAGAGGTTTATTTGTTTTCTTTGCAGCTGCATAAATGTATTAAAGTTACATCTACCCCAAAAAGTTAAGTCTGTTAACTCGATAATGCTCAAATTCATTGACGTTCCCAAAAACAAAGAACTATGGAGATATTTTCAGGCGACCGTTTCCTTGAACACCGCAGAACTTTAAAAAGCACTTGCTAGGACAATTTAAACATTTTCACTGGGTATGCAAACACTGCTGTGAAATTGTGCAAAACAAAATCATTCTGTAATTATAAGCCCCAAAAAAACTGACAATTACATGGCTGTAATCTGTTGGACTAGAAGAATAGATTGAATATATAGCGATAGAACTACAAAAAACATTTTGGAACTTTTATCCATCCAAGTTTCATCAGTTACATGAAAAAGTATAAAATACACCACTCACTCTGACACATGGTTTTACAAACCCTCAAATATAGCTCGCCACCAAACCAAAAGTACTTCTTTGTGTGTATAACTTAAAAAGAAAAAATTAAAATAGTACAAATGAGTATATAATAAAAGTGTGCCTTTAAACAAGCCCTTCTACAGGTAAGCATAAGAATTAGTGCAGCGACAAGGAGTCTGCATTGACGCTACGGTGATGACTTCCAGCTCTTTAGTCGCAGGGCTCAACGTGTCCTGTGGACCCTGGTCCTCACACGGTTCCAGAGACCCCAGCCCCTGAGGCGGTGCAACCCCATTCAGCCCAAATGCAAAGCTTCCCTGCCCACCTGAGGTTACAGTCGCTGTCTCCATGTTCATGCTCTCCATCTGGGCGTCTTCGTTGCCACCTAGTGGCCCGTTCCCGTTCAGAAATTCAGGTGGCATGCACAGTCCTGCAGAGAGAGAGCTAAATCAGTCTTCTAAAGCAGAGTTTTTCAAAGTGGGGCCGCCAGGGGGCGCCCCAGAAAACTGAAGAAGATTAAAAAAAAAAAAAGCAAAAAGCTAAAATAGAAATAATAATAAAAATTTCCCACTAGGGCAATCTGTAGCTGTAATTTCCAGATAAACACGCTTGAGAGAGAGAGGTTAGATTTATTTTGTTTTGTTCTTCTGGTCAACAGTTTGTTGAAAAGTTGTTGTTTTTTCAGTGGGAATATGTTTAAAACATGTTAGTTAATAACATTTTTATGCTCAGCAGCTGTAATAATTGAATATAGTGAATAAAAGTTAAAACATTCTAAAAACTGATGTCTCTTTACATATTTTGTAGCACTGTTTGTGCGTTTGTTACGGGACCTGGGCCAGAAGTTAATGCTGTTTGGGGCCGTGGCATGGAAAGGTTTGGGAACTCCTGTAAAAGCACTTATGCTCCTCCAGTTTTTAAAGGGAGGGAAAAATGGAGCGTGAGATCGATAGGCGGATAGGTGCAGCATCTGAAGTGAAGCGGGCGCTGTACAGGTCTGTCGTGGTGAAGAGAGAGCTGAGTCAAAAGGCGAAGCTCTCAATTTACCGATCGATCTACGTTCCCACCTTCATCTATGGTCACGAGCTTTGGGTTGTGACCGAAAGAATGAGATCTCGGATACAAGTGGCCGAAACGAGTTTTCTCCGCAGGGTGTCTGGGCTCTCCCTTAGAGACAGGGTGAGAAGCTCGATCATCCGGAAGGGACTCGGAGTAGAGCCGCTGCTTCTCCATGTCGAGAGGAGCCAGTTGAGGTGGCTCGGGCATCTGTTTAGGATGCCTCCTGGACGCCTCCCTGGTGAGGTGTTCCGGACACGTCCCACCGGAAGGAGGCCCAGAGGAAGACCCAGGACATGCTGGAGGGACTATGTTTCTCGGCTGGCCTGGGAACGCCTCGGGATTCCCCCGGAAGAGCTGGCCCAAGTGGCTGGGGAGAGGGAAGTCTGGGCCTCCCTACTTAGGCTGCTACCCCCGCGACCCGACCCCGGATAAGCGGAAGAAAATGGATGGATGGATGGATTTAAAAATTGCTACAAAAAAAAAGAAAAGAAAAAAGAACTAATCACTGTGGCCAAGTGTTTGTTGAAATTAAACTCTTCATTTATTGAATCTGTTCATGTGAGGTGCCTTAAGATTATATATTTTTTCCTTTTGTCATAATTTCTTTGCACTGTCCTTATCAATTATTAAGTGTAAACGTATATTTCTATAACGCAGCCAACTTCTGAGTCACTAATGGCTTGTTATTTACAAACGCTCAAAAATATTCAGTTTTATTCATAAACACATGTCATTGTTTCTTTATGGTTAAAACTGAATTACTGAGTACAAATCAAACCTATATTTTTTAACATATCTCAAACTTCACAGCAACTGATTTGCTGCCCTGATGGTAAAAGTGTCAAATCCCATCTTTTTTTTTAACCCATGCCATTTTTAAAAGTACAACTGTTACAAGAAGCTTAGTTTGTTACAGAAAGAAGACAAAATAAAAAAGTTTAGAACAAAATATAATTAATTTGGATTTCGTTAAAGCCTTCATATAAGACAACTTAGCAAAAGAAGCTTTTTGCATTTAAAGATATTAACATGTTTCTTGTAAAAAAAGTACACAAAACAAACAAGATCAACTTTAAAGACCTACCGTTGGGTCTAGCCCTCTTCAATGGATTCGCCTCAATGCCGTCAAAAGACCTCTTTCTGTTGGGCACGCCATTCAAGAAGCTGCGTCCCTGGGTGGTGGGCAGAATGTGGCCCCCATTCTGGCTCAGGCCATTGAGAAAAGCCCTGTTATGGGACTGAGCCGTGTTTTGATGGAGGTTCTGGGCATTGGCGAGAATTTGAGCGCACTCCTGGAATCCCTGTGCGTGGGCCAGGTCAGCAGCCATCAGCCCACTGGCATTCCTCATGCTGCACAACAGGAAGGACGAGTGTCAGAAACGCTCACTGTACGTTGGGTTCACACTAAAACAAAATGAGACGAGCACACACGCACACACACACACACACTCTCACACAGGCGCACGGACAGACACATTAAGCAAGTATTCGCACATGGACATTCACAGGTGTAAAGAAATAACCTGCACTGCTCTACCCTTACACATCATTTCATCATCTTCATGAAGATGACGGCTGATCCCTTTTGGATCACTGGCTTCTCACAGAGAATCCAAATCATTTCTGTTTCCACTGTTAGGGAAACATATTTGCTGCAAAGTGACATGATTAGGACAACTGAAGCTTCTCCCCACGTAAGTCTGAGTATCCAAAGCAATCCATCGAACTGAAGACGATAAAGGAGTCGCTGAATCAAAAGATGTCTGCCGGTAGTTTGATGGTCGGGACAAAAGGCAACGTCAAGGAGAATCCTAAAGAAATCTTTATCGGTTGATGATGATGCTCAAGGATCTCCAAAGATGAATCTGAATTCCAGATGTGTTTATACGTAAGATGAATGTTTACTGAATGAGAAGAGTGCACTGAAAGTACTTGCTTCCTGATAAGTGAGGAAGGGAAGGCAGAGAATTCTTCAGAAACCTTCAGAAGACTCAGCATTGTCGCTGAGCGGACATCAGGATGTCGTTTCCTCAAACGATAATCCAGAAGACAAAGATACGACTAGAACAAGTCAAACTTGAGCTGCCAAGAGTTGAAATCCAGAAATCTTCTCTTCAAATGCGGAGAACTCTATAAACGCTTCTTACCGTAGGACAGATGCTTCCCCGTGTCTTTGCTTTTTTTAGTTTTACGGTCATTTTTCTTAAACTGGTACGCCTTACAAACAGTTGTGTTAATCATGTCCAATTGCAGCAAGAACAAAAAGATTTTCTGAATGAAATAATGAATGAGCAAACAGCGCCGTGCTTTACATTTGTTAAACCAATTTACACTGAAAGTTTCTGTAGCATGGAAGTAATGTCACAAGATTAAAACTACGTCAAAAACATTTTATTTAAAACTAATTCAACACCTTATGGTATGCACCAATTTACAGCAGAACAAAGTCTGATTATTAGTTGTAAATTATGAAAGAAGCATTGAACAAATTATCAAATGTCTTTTGGGGAATGTCTCCGCTTTCTGTGAGCCAACATGAAAACAACGCTGCTCTTGTTCCGAGTCTAAATATCATCACGCAGCAACGTGGGTTCTTCAACACAGTTACGTCTTTGTCAAAGAACTGGAACAACGAGCCCAACCTTCTACTTTTAATTAACACGTGAAATTAAAGCACGGACATTTAACTATCTGATGGATATTTTGAACAAAAGCCAAATATACTTGTGCTGCAGTATTGTCAATCTCTACTGTATTAAAAATAAATAAGTTATTTATAAAACCGATTCTGAACACTCATTAAAACCAGGTGACATTAACGTCCACACAATGAAACAGAATCTAAAGCACAGCCACTGTTGGGTCATTCATTTTGAATTAAAAAAAGCTCATTCTCTTCATTCTTCTCTAAACTGTTGTGCAAAACAAACGAAAGAAAAACATTTCAAGAGCTAGTGCACAAGATAAAACATTCTGTAATAATTATAAGATTTAAAACAAACAAAAAGATCACACAATAACTTGTTGCACATTACCCGACCCTTTCCAAATTAACGCTTCCAAGAAAGTTTTGACCCCCACCAATTATACAAATAAGATTATACTTGAACAACATCAAGGTAGATGGATCAGTCTCACACTAAGGAATACAAATTATACTATTTTTAAGCATTTAATTTTATGCACCATAAGTCCAGTGCAAATAAATAAAACTGACGATGCATAAATTACATCTAAATATAACTAATAAAAACAGAATAATTCAAAATTC
Organism: Nematolebias whitei; assembly: GCF_014905685.2. NCBI lineage: Eukaryota > Metazoa > Chordata > Actinopteri > Cyprinodontiformes > Rivulidae > Nematolebias > Nematolebias whitei. The sequence continues at coordinate 25,557,296 of NC_056510.1, forward strand.
CTGTTAAAATCACTGTTTTTTTTAAGGTTGTGTTGCAAAGTGTAAACTAGATACTAATGGGAGTCCAGTGGTTTAAGCCTCTGGATTCAAGAGTCTCGTTTTAAATCCAACCCAAACAAAACCATCTCCAAACCAGGATTCCTTTAACACTTTAAATCAAAACTTAACATTATAAAGATAACGTGGCAAAGAACAAAATGAAGAAAGTTTTAAAGACTGCCGAGTTACAACAGTAACATTTTATTTGGAGGAAATATTCAAACCAGTGAGTGAAATGTTTTAAACTGATACTTTCAAATGTTTCGTACAAAACTGTTTGCATTAATTATCCTCATTAAAATTAAATAACTGAATTAAAGTGATTTCCTTGTTTACATTACCCTTAAAACTCTAACCAGTATTCCTTCAGTGAGACCTAACATCAACAAAAAAACACCGATCCAATAAATTGGATCACCGATGAGTCATGTTTGAATGGTTATTTGTAAAAAGAGGAAGCGTTAATTTTTCGTAAATGCCTGGTATGCTTTGCTTTTCAGTCCTAAGCACACAGTATGCATCTTCTCTAACTACTGTCTGACCTTCCAGAGGCAGCCTAGAAGTCATGCTAAATGTTGACATGGGACTCACGTGATTTAACCTGTCCATATAAAGGACTCCTATGGTTAGTTCAAAAAACAAATCATTAAAAAAAAAAGAAAACAAAAAGGCTAAAGTACAGGAACAATCATGGATAATAAGCAAAGCATGCAGGTCTAAAAACAAAAAACTTCAGTTTTGATTCATAATAAAAACCTAGCATTAAAACCAATCACCGCAAGAAATACCTCAACAGTTTGCCAGTGTGTAGATAGGAAGCGATAGTGAGAACACTCAATGCCACAACAGTGCGGCTATCCCAGGGAACGGGGCAGACTCAGCAGTGTCTATTCTCCCCCTTTCTAGGATTACTCGAAAAAACCAAGTCATTTCCAATTCAATGGCTGCAAAACATTCAGATGTACGGTTCTGGTTTTGTTAGCAGTACAGCAAACGTTTCTTTTTTTGCAACTTATTGTCACTTTCATAAAGGTAAAGGTGACAAAGATTAGAAGTCAAAACAGACTATGATAGTAAATATATATAAGGGTTAATACTGTGACATACAAAAGAAAACATTTCTGTGTAGAAAGTAACATTTCTGGTACAGTGAAATGACAGTGAATAACCATTGCAACAGGATGATGTTAGCATTAAACAGGTCAGAACATGATGCTATGCAGAGTTAACTCTTCTCACTCAACTTCTCTGAACATGTCTGCTCTGCTCGTCACTACAAGCCTCCATAAATGTCCTACCTGCAGCTAGCTTTCTACTGGACCACCTGAACAGTTTGAGGCTCATGACAAACAAGGACTAAACCTATGCAAGGGTTTTTTTTTTTTAATGTTTCTTTGTTTAAAACAATTTTTATAACGTTTCTAATATTCTAGTTTCAAGGCTATTTAAAAAGTATTATTCCATTGGTAAATATTTTTTACATAAATACCAGTAAGTGATATTTGTGTTTAAAAATCACCAGAAGTTGTTCCGTTTTTGGGACTGAGACGAATAAATCTTATTTGGAAGGACATAAAGCTCTGAAACATTGTTATAAATTTAAAAAACGTCACATTTTGAGTTTATATGCAGAGATGAAGAAATGTGGGGAAAGTGAGACCTTTACTGAGAAGAGCACGACACTGGTCCATTCTTGTCCCGTTCAGATAAACTGGTCTTTTACAGAGCTGCTGCAGAGCAGAAAGGTGCAATGCAAGAAAACTGTATTCCTGTGAAGCAGCAGAAAATGTTGCAAATAAATGTGTATCTCAAAGAAAAGGAAACGTGAAGCTATTGAAAGAGCTCTTGCTTTTATATTTATGTTCCAGATGACTTCTTGCAAAGGTTAAAAAAGGCATAAAAGCACGACTCCAAATATTTTAATACTGTATCCAAAGGGTGACTTGTCAAGACCCAGAATCAAGAATCGGGAGTTTCAATATGATCCGATGAAATTGTGCGGGTTATTTTAATGAGTCAAAGGATTTAATTCTTACAATTTCTTCTTCTTGTATTCTTTTTCCAGCAGCAAAAGATCCAGTGCACAAGCTTTAAGGGAATCGGTGAACATTTCTGCAAAATGTTTACTATTTACGAGTGCTGGATTATTTCTTCCATGAATTCCCAAGTCAGGAAGGTTTGATGCAGAGTTTGAGGTGAAGTTAAGCTCAGCAGAAGAAGTGAAACTGACAACACAAAGAAAATGGGATAAATGATGACGAGGCGAAGAAAGGAAGTTTGCAGAAAGGTGCAAGATCCAAACCACCTTTGTTGATGTGTCTTACAGACGGCTGAGAAACTGAAAACAAGAATAAACCATGAATTTATGCAGGCAGGAAAAGCAAACGCTGGAAGAAAATCTGATCCAACAATGAGCTGAAAAGAAAACTAAATTTGAGATGAAAGAAACTGGTGTATTACTCTTTTGAAAAACTGATAACTATTTTAAATATTTGAAGTTTTTTGTGCTGAATTTAACAAAAGAAAAAAAAATGCATCAGAAATTAAAACAAATTTTGTAAGCTGAAGTTCTGACTGCCCCGTTACAACTTCATTGATTTAAAGTAGTTTATTTATTAAATATCTTTTATGTCTATAACAACAAAGTGAGTGATAAAAGCTGAAAATATAAAATCTATTTTATAGCCATCACATAAATTAGTGATTATCTTTTCCTTAACATTTAACTTTGTTAAAAGTTTATTCTTGGTGGTGTAAATATGGTAAAAATTAAATTATGTTCTTGGTTTGTTTTTGTCTTCTCACATAAACAAACACTAAACTGCTTTTGTTTTGTAATGAAAAGGTAGAAAACTACAACGATTTTAGAAAAACTTAAATATACTAAATATTTTCTTTTTAAGTATGTATTGTATTTAAATATCTGGCAGTATGATGTTTCTTATATATTTTGAAGCATAACTAAAGAATAGGTTGGTTATTTGTTTTAAAAACAGAAATATTAGTCGTTTTTTTTCTCTCGTCAGTTTTAAGTGATTTTGTCATGAGCCTCATTCCCACCTTGTGTGCTTCAGTTTCCCTCCCGGTTCTGAATCATAAACTAAACCAAAAAGCTTCAAGAAACAGAACAGATAATAAACTAAACTTAAGAACATGTGACCTGCAGGGGAAAAGGAAATCACATCATTTCAATCTTCAGTAAAATTCATCAGTGGATAACCAAATGCACAGAATGTTGGTTCAACAAGAAATAAAGGCTCCGTTTACGTCTGAATACAATCAGTTGAGTCCGTTTGGTGAAACAACCACAGCAACCAGGGGGTTCAATTTACTAAAAATCAAACTTCATCTAAATGTCCTGATCATAGTGTCTCAGTTACTTGGATTACACGAATACAAAGAATAATACTTGCACTTTAATGCACAGTAACTTCCTCCTTGCGTATACTTTTGTCACTAGGCAAGAGGCTCACTAAAACGTTCTCACAACCCTTTAAGGTTAGAAATACACGTTTGTTTTCTTCTCTGTGACTAAACCAAATGTCATTAGATTATATTGAGGTTGTCAAAAATAGATTCTTTGCTTTCATTACAAGTGCCTAAAAAGATCAAACTCACAGTCAATCTTTCACGTCGGTGTTTACTTTCTTCACTCGTAGCCTTAAATGAACTCAACATTCAACAAACGAGCTACACACAATTAACTGTACAGCTGGACCCCCCTGGGAGCTTTGGGTTTCTGTAACGCCACAATTACGCACATTTAAGGCAGACAGTTTGTTGCAGAAAATGAAACTGCGTGGGAAACCTTTTACAACGGGGAGGAAATAGTTAATCTGAGGTGTGTTCACGTTTGGTAATCCATTTGACCTGAAGAAGATCCAGTTTGGATTGAAACAATGGCAATAAACCAGTCCTGTTCGGGGACTAGTGTGCAGGTTTTTCTTCAGTAACCCACAGAAACAGTAAATCTATCACACCAACTAACAATAAACATTGGGGATGCACGATATTATCGGCATGGTATCGGTATATATTAGCGTTAAAGTTAAATATCGGACATTTCATTAAAATTACTCACCGATATCAAAGACGCTGTTTTTGTATTTCAACCCAGTGACAGGGATGCCTGCAGCGGCAGCACAATATGATGACGTCACGCACGCCTACCTGATCTGATCACGGCGGAAAAGAAGAAGTCAAAATGTCGGCGTGTGGAAGGTTTTTTTTCATTGAGGATGTCGGATTCCGAAGATATTTGGACTACGTTGAGCCTCGCTACATCGTCCCCAGTCTGAGATCATTTCTGGCGTCATTGAGAAGCTAACAGCCGATAGCACGACTTGTTGGGTGAGTTTTACCACAGACATTTGGAGGTTGTGTTAGCCCCGTTAGCATGATTCATCTTACGGCACAATGGATAGACAAAAACTTTCAACTTAAAAAGTCTGTCCTTCATGCACAGAGGATCCCACACTGCAGCTAGGAACCTGGAACAAGCCTCCACAAGTGAGACAGCATCGCAGGTGACTAATGCTAATCAATAACATTTAACACTTTTCATTTAATATAAGTCAAAGTGCTATGCATATCATATGGCTGTTAATGAATATATGTCACCAGCTCTTACAGCTGTTGCACAATTTTTGTAGCAAATGAGCTTAAATAAGAGGCCTATGTTCTGACAAAGGAAAGTGTATTAAAAATATCGGTATCAGCCAAATAAGTTTTAACATATCGGCCCAAAAATCCAATATTGTGCATCCCTACTATTTTGGTGTTTAAGAGTTAAAACAGTGAAAACTTGCACAAAATTACCACTTTCACATGGAACACAACAAGATTGTGGCAGCAGGGAAGGGAACTCTCAGGCTGCTGAGGTGGTTTGCAGGATCTAAGAGTTTAATCACTGACTGCGTGTTCATCTAATGGTTTTATGCAGAAAAAATAAGGCGTGTCCTTGTTTGTGCTTCAGGTGCCATCAGTCGCAAAATACTTTCCATAACTGATCCTGGCACAAGAAAAAACAACCGCCAACTACAACAGGTGTGGCTTGTTTTTACAGCTCAGGAAAATCATAAAGGAGCTTATCTACACTTTGACAACTGGAAAACAAGAGAGCTCTTTGTTTCACAAGCTGGATGAGTGTAGAAGGTGCCGATCAGGAAAGTAGACTTTAAGAACGGGACGTTTCAAATCTTTAAAAAAAAATGGCGCAACATTTTCATTGTGTGCAACAAACAACCTGCAGCCTCTCAGATCGACTGTCGAAGTGCTTCAGATAAAGAAGCAAATGTGCATTTGGTCATCCAGTTAATGCAAGACCCTAGCCAAAACAAACGTTAAATAAAACCACATTGTAGTTTTAACAAACATCATGCAATAAGGCCTAATAAGTAATAAACAGCATATTTTGCATTAAGTTGTCCTTATGTTTGTGTAATAATTGGGCTAAACTGGCAATGCTAATCATTAAAACCCAAAGTTGATCTACTTTTACAAAAATGTACCCTCAAATTACAAAAAATAAGTCACGCTGTCGTTTTATAGCGCCAAGTTTACTGATTAGCGTCTTTCAATTTATTACAAATTACCTGCTAATATTACACACAGAGGACAACTTTATGCCAATTGTTGCAATTTAAAACAACAATTTCAGAGATTAAACAGAATATCTCACATTTCCAAGGGAACACCACCAACTTTTTTTTCTTCTTCAAATCAGTTTATGAAAAACACTAGAAATATTTAGAAAATCGACTATAAAAAGGTATTTTATATTGAAACACTTATTGAGCATTCTGCCAACTCCAAATTGCTTTCAGATTAGCTAAATTACTTAATCTTTGTGGATTACATTCAATGCAAACCGACAGCAGCATGGGGTCAGATTTTCTGTCTGGTGTAAATTTTAGCACGAGATAAAACACACTGTAGAATTAATTTGTGTTTTATTGAACGGATCATTACAAAATGGCAAATTCTACATTCATTACAAGCCATCTCGTAAATATACGTCTACATTGAAACATTTTAAAACACCTAAACTGGTTTAATCTCAATAGTAAAATCGAGCAGCTTTATTTAACTAATATGGGTCACTAATAGTACAACATATTGTTTGTAATGTTCCACTTTTCATAAATTCTGTCAAAATCTTTTCTCCCATCTGCACAACTAATTTGCAAATAGTCTGATTTGTCGCATATCTTTATTTCTTAAAGCTCAGTGCTGCTCTGAAATTAAAACTTGATGGGGATCCCTTGGAAAGGTGCAACTGAAATGTTGAAAATTAAAGAGGAAAAGAAATGTGGACACAAGACTGATCGCAGGACTTACTCAGCTTTCGCTCCCTGAATCAAGAGAGCGTGGATGCACTCCAGACTGCCCGCTCGAGCAGCCTTGTGGATGGGCGTCTCGCCCACATAGTCCTGAGTGATAACAAGAACAGCTTTATGAGCCAAAACACTTCTGTTTGAGACACTGAAACTATTTTTTAATCTATTTTCTCTCTAACTCTCTCTCCCCTCTTGTATTTCCAAGGACAAGCTTCAGAAGTTACCACAGGGTGTGACTGGGGCTGAACTTTTTACCAAGACATCACAACCGCCCACACACACCAGTGCAGTTACATTATCTGAGAGCAAACGGAGGTGGGGGAAAAACACCAAAACGACCGCCTGTAACCACAGTCTAATGTAGGCCACTCGAAGACTCTGCTACTCTGCGGTCTGACATCACAAATCCAAAATAAACTGAGTTTTCTTAGCAGTATCTGGTAATTTAAAAAAAAAAAAGCTCAAAAATGTCAAAAGGATGAAGAGATCAGAGCGCCTTCATGATGACGACAATACGTTATGTCATTGTGACCTACTAATCCAATCTCTTACAGTAGTGCAGCAGAGCATAAAATATAACCCCATAGCCCGAGTCCAAGCATGAAATCCCATCAGCAGCAGCAGGAGGACAAAGCCTACACACTCGTGTGGCAGATAATGTGACACTAACATGAATGTAGGTCAAGTGTAGGAGTAAGTCACAGTACTGTCAGGATAATAATCTAAAGTTAGTATGATCCTCTTTGATGGGATCATCTAAGCTCATTCTCACTTCTGCGCTGCTCTTTTCATTCGCTGTCAACCAGTTGGATAAAACAAGGTAAAATGTTTGCATCTTGTTTAATGTCGAGTCACAAATACTCCGCAGATGTTTTAAAACGGGCCACTCTTACAAAGTCACACCCCCCGAAAAAGACCATCTTTACAGGAAATACTAGCAAGAGACCGTCCTTGAAGAAACTAAACTGTCTAGGAGAGAGATCAAGAGAGAGTGTGCAGATTGTCCTACCTGTTTGTTAATATCTGCACCCGCTTGAAGTAGCCATAACAAACATTCAGGGTGGCCCCCAAAGGCAGCAATGTGAGTGGGTGTCTGGGCAAACCTGGAGGTAACAGAGTTCACACCACAGCCCACCTGGACCAGACGCATAACACACTCCAGCTGTGGAGACAAAGATGGTTTGGGGAGATTCATTCAGGGCAGGTATGGACAAGTGAGACAAAAAATGTTACTTGAGCCAGTCTTAAAGAAGGTTTTGCAATGTCTGTGCAAAGGGTTGGCCTGCCATTTCCATTAGATGTAGCTGATGTAGTGTTTGTGGTTTAATAAACATTAATTGTGCTCAAAAATGCCTCCTGGCTTTGCTAACGGAAGATAAAAAGCAGGTAGTGCGAATTAAATTTAGCTAACATGACGTTTACAATCGTTAATGAATATATGTTACTTACTGTCCATTTATTCGTTTTTGTTTCAGTGCAGAGTTTCGTTACTTATTACTTAAACACGCGGTGATGCACTCCAGATAAACTAAAAACTAAATGTTAGCTAGAAGCATCTTTCTTCACCTAGCTATAGCTGCGTGTTTAGTCGCGCGCACCGAGCAGGAAATGGCCGAGTCGAGGCTGATGTCGGAAGGCGCCGACGCTCATTCCGGAGTCTGTTTTACCGAAATATCCATTAAACAGGCCAGTCAGACGGTTTAGTCGTACCTTTCCGAAATGAGCGGCCCAGTGTAGAGGCGTCCAGCCGTAGAAGGTGTCCTCAACTGTGAGGTCAGCCGGGTTCGAGGTGCACTGAAGGAGGGAGCACAAGGCACCGACGTCTCCATCCCTGCAGGCTCGATGGAGCGGGAAGCGGCTGTTTAAGACCTCCTCACTCGAAAATCCAGACTCCACTCCAACAGACATTGTAGCAAAATATTATATAAACAGATAAATGTTAGCAGGCTACTTCAGAAAAGACAATAAAATACCTATCTATCGCCGAACTACGCTTTGAGGGGGTGATTGTTGAGGACACGCGCGCCACCCTGACTACAGAGGCTTTCTGCCTGACAACAAAGCACAGAGCAGAGCACGCGCCGGAGTGAAACTGGAGAAGCTCAGGGAGAGCTGGAAACTCTGGAGTGGAGTTTTTGCGCCGAAGTGAAAATAGAGAAGCTCAGGGAGAGCTGGAAACTCTGGACTGGATTTTCACATCACACAGAAAAATTGTACTTTTATTACAGGGATCGCGAACTAGCAGAGGGCAGAGAATATATTAGTATATATATGTACAGGTGCTGGTCATGAAATTAGAATATCATGAAAAAGTTGATTTATTTCAGTAATTCCATTCAAAAAGTGAAACTTGTATATATATTCATTCATTACACACAGACTGAAATATTTCAAATGTTTATTTCTTTTAATGTTGATGATTATAACTGACAACTAATGAAAACCCCAAATTCAGTATATCAGAAAATTAGAATATTACTTAAGACCAATAAAAAAAGGATTTTTAGAAATGTTGACCAACTGAAAAGTATGAACATGAAAAGTATGAGCATGTACAGCATCAATACTTAGTTGGGCTCCATTAGCCTGGATTACTGCAGCAGTGAGGCGTGTGGCATGGAGTCGATCACTGCTCAGGTGTTATGAGAGCCCAGGTTGCTCTGATAGTGGCCTTCAGCTCTTCTGAATTGTTGGGTCTGTTGTATCACATCTTCCTCTTCACAATACCACATAGACTTTGTATGGGCTTAAGGTCAGGTGAGTTTGCTGGCCACTTAAGAACAGGGATACCACGGTCCTTAAACCAGGTACTGGTAGCTTTGTCACTGTGTGCAGGTGCCAAGTCCTGTTGGAAAATGAAATCTGCATCTCCATAAAGTTGGTCAGCAGCAGGAAGCATGAGGTGTTCTAAAACTTCCTGGTAGACGGCAGCGTTGACCTTGGACCTCAGAAAACACAAGTGGACCAACACCAGCAGATGACCCCCCCCCCAAAAAAAAAAAAAACAAACAAACAACAACAACAAAACAAACAAACAAAAAAATCACTGACTGTAGAAACTTGACACTGGACCTCAAGCAACGTGGATTCTGTGCCTCTCCTCTCTTCCTCCAGACTCTGGGACCTTGATTTCCAAAGGAAATGCAAAAATTTACTTTCATCAGAGAACATAACTTTGGACCACTCAGCAGCAGTCCCATACGAGATGCTTCTGACACTGACTCTTGTTCAAGAGTGGCTGGACACAAGGAATGCAACAGCTGAATCCCTTGTCTTGCATATGTCTTTGCATGGTGGTTCTTGAAGCACTGACTCCAGCTGCAGTCCACTCTTTGTGAATCTCCCCCACATTTTTGAATGGGTTTTGTTTCACAATCCTCTCCAGGGTGCAGATATCTCTATTACTTATACACTTTTTTTCTACCACATCTTTTCCTTCCCTTCGCCTCTCAATAAACCTTTTTCACGACAACCGGAAGTAGCGTCTCCTGGTGCTGGGTTACTTCCTGTTTTTGCGAGTCTATGCAAGTGCCAGTCTTTTCTTTTGCTGATGTGGAGGAAATCGCAGCGGCGAATTCACGAACCAATAAACTTGAGAAAGGATAAAAGTTCTTCCATGAAGAATATATCCACAGCTATCAAGGTAAGATAAGACGTAGCTTAGCGAGCTAACCGTTAGTTACAACATATGAAGTACATAAACATCGTAATAAAGCCTAATTTAGTGTGCTAAATTATTTAGAATATTTGAGACAGACGGTATAAACTTTTAAATGATATTTTAACATTCTGATTTGTGTTTGCCATTACAATTTGTGAAAGAACACGTACTAGATGTTAGTTATGAGATGCTATGATGCTTGATGTTCAAACTGTGCTTTACTTCTGCATAAATACAGGTCAAATATTGTCGAGGGACAGGTAGTTGTCAGAGCAAGATGCTTTATGAAAATCCACCCACAACTCCGCATGTGCTAGACAAACAGGTCACAAACCGATTTGACTTTGTATCAATATCTCCCAGTGAGGTTCTAAAATGATATTTTATCACAATTCCAGTCAGGATTCAGAAAACAGCACAGTACCGTAACTACAGTTCTCAAAGTATTAAATGACATCATACATGCCCTGGACTTCAAACAATACTGTGTTGCCCTATTTATAGACCTATCCAAGGCATTTGATACAGTTGATCACAGACTATTGACTAACATCCTGAAACACTCTGGTCTATCAAAACTAGCAGTCTCCTGGTTCACCAACTATCTAACTGACAGAACACAGTCTGTCCATGTAGCTGGATCCTCCTCTACGTTCCTAGATGTTGTGAAAGGGGTGCCACAGGGTTCTGTCTTGGGTCCCATTCTTTTCTCCTTATATATCAACGATCTATGCAGTGATCTGTCAAACGCCTCCCACCATTATTATGCAGATGACACTATCATTTATTGCTGTTCATCCTCCCTCAGCCAAGCCTTCACTTCTCTTCAAGACGCTTTTAATATTTTCCAGTCACGTCTGCAAAAACTTAGACTGGTCCTAAATGCTGACAAAAGCAAGATCATGGTTTTATCCAACAGAAAGCAGCAACCAGAGAACCCACCTCAAATTGAAACCCAAGAGGGAAAACAAATAGAAATGGTCTCCACCTACAAATATCTAGGTTTCAACATTGACAATAAACTGTCATTTAAAATCCACATCTCCAAAATGGTCACTAAACTCAAATTGAATCTAGGCTTCTACTTCAGAAATAAATCCTGCTTCTCATGTAAAGCCAGGAGAACATTAGTAGCTGCAACTTTCATGCTGATATTAGATTATGGTGACGTGCTGTACATGACTGCTGCATCAAAATACCTACAGTCCTTAGACTCAGTTTATCATGGTGCCCTTCGATTCATTACTGATTCCAGTTATCGCACTCATCACTGTGAACTTTACGTCAAGTCTAGCTGGTCTTCTCTCAGCGCTCGCAGATACACTCACTGGATATCCTTCATCTATAAGACCCTTCTAAACCTAGTCCCGTCATACCTTACCTCCCTAATACAAACATCACACAATCATTACTCCCTGCGCTCTAATGACTTAATCCTCCTGTCAGTTCCTCTGGTCAGAACTGAACTAGAAAAAAGAGCATTCAGCTTCGCCGTCCCCTCAGCCTGGAACAACTTACAGACAGATTTGAAACTATCAACACTCATCTCGCCTAGATCCTTCATGTCAACCGTATCAGATAATGTTATCAAAAATCTGGACCATTGCAGATGTTTCTAAAACATTACTTATCAAATATACATGTCTGTTCACTTTTAACTCTGTCTACTTAACCTGATGTCTGTTCTACATTTAATGCCTACAGAAGTCTGTCTTATCCAGATGGTTTCAAACTGTTAACATTTATTTTTCGTGATAGTAGTTTCTTTTTCTTTTGATAAATGTAAATGCTTATTGTCAATTACCCTGTGACGTGTGCTGATGACCACTTGACCAGGTCACCCTTGTGAAAGAGATCTCGATCTCAACGGGCTCTACCTGGTAAAATAAAGGTGATTGATTGATTGATTGTTTATGACAGCTGAAGAACTTTGACGTACGATGGACAACTTCTGTACTGAGAGCTTACAGTAACATCTTCCTGCTCAGTGGTTAGTTTGTCTTCTGTTGTTGTAGCAGCATAGTCTGTTTTGTTCTGCTGCTGTTTCAGCTCATCTTCAAACTACAATCTATTACTTGTTTAAAGCTAAATATGTTATAACAAGTATTATATGTATGTGCTAAAAACAGTGATCTGTTTTAGATCTCACTGGGTGACAGCAGGAGAAAAACTACGTCAGCTGGAGTCCCAACCACTTATCGCTCGTCGTAGATGGTCTCTAAACTTTGGAGCTGGTACCATCCAGATGTGGTCCTGTGCCACAGGGCTCACAGATGTCCTACCAGTGCCCACCTGAGAAGTCCTTCAGTAGCATCATTCTGCTCCACACTTCCCTGCTCTTCCTCTGCAGTCTTCCCAACATGTGTTTTGTGTCCACACTTCACATCTTCAGTCTCTGCAAGTGTCACTGGAAACGTCTTATGAAACAGAGGCCAGAACCAGGGAGCAGTCCAGATGTTCTGCGTGGGTACAGCTTCGACTTACTGCCGTTTCCGTGTTGCAGAAGAAGTGTGGAGTCTGCTGACATGTTTTACTTCAACACCTTCATGCATGTGTTTATATCAATGCAGTAAGAATCATAAAATGTACAAATCACACCTTTGTTCCTTCATATTTTTAATATTCAGTCTCAAGCTGTGTGAGTTATTGTAAATTGTTGTTACTCATGAAAAATACATAAATGTGCCAATTTCTTTAAATTGAAATTGCATAATTTTGGGAAAAATATCTATAATCCACTATCAATTTATAGTGTACAGTTATAAAACGTTAAATAGTTAAGGGCTTTTTGTTTTCACTAGATATTGTAAATTACACTTGTTTTCTTTTCATTACAACTGAATCAATCCACAACTTAAATAAAAAAAATATATATATATAAAAAAAACAGTACAGTATGCTGCTCAAGTTTGTTTTAATTGAAGAATGTTTAAAATAATTCAAAACCTTTAAATAACTAATTACGTAACACTAGATCAATATGTAACAAGCTTGGGTAAGGATGTTATTTTTGCAACACCACTTTAGGACTTTCATCCAAGGACATAATTTATACACAGAAAAGACACTTGGGTTTGTCTACAAGCAAGCAGGAGACTGTTTCAAGATACAATATAAATTTTATTAACACTAAGTTAAAAACCTATTCTAATGGAGGCAATAATGATTCTTAAATATTCAGCCAAGGCCAAGGCTTTCCAGTGTTCAGTCAACTAAAAGACAAAAGGATGGTTCAAGGTAACGAGGAGAAATTCACCCACAAGCTGTGATGCACGAGACACGAGTGGAACGGAACCTACACGAGACTGGACTGCCGCCTTCAACCTGGAACATAAATATGAAATTAAGTAAACAAAAATATGAGTAATATTTAAGAATTACAAAACAAACAAACATGGGCCTCATATTCACATATAAAAATAGTTGAAATTGGCCCCAGCCTTTAGCTCAGTCAGCCAATCTTCTCTCAGGTAAGACACTGACTAATTATGGTGACTCAAGCAGGAGTGAGAGTCCACCAACGCAGGACTGAGCTGAATGAGGAGAGCTGGGAGTTCACCTGTAAAACCACTAAATAAAATACAGTTAGCAAGACTGTTTCAATTATTGAACTTGTTGACATTATTGTTATTACTTCCGTGAAGATCAATACATTTTGTGAGTCGGTGCAACTTGATCTCTCCATGACTTACATGACAAGTTTATAATGTACCATCTTAATGTGATATTTACCTGTGGGTGGATGTGCCACCAGGTGAAGCGAGTTTCACGTGGACTCCAGTAGCAGCTTCAGCCTGGCTAGCTTTCTGTGAGATGACAACCTGCTGTTTCTGAGCTCTCTAAAAACAGACTCCCTCTTAGCTGGTGTGGCGTTATTATTCCAGGTGAAGAGAGAAGGAACAGCTCAGATAGCCATATTGTTTTCTTGCCCCACAAGAACAGCCAGGAACTCAACAAAAGCAACCGCGCTGAGACCGAGCCATTTTCCTCACGGTCTTATGCTAACGCTATAGCTACCGGAAGTTGTTGAACACCACATCCGCTTTAAAGCGCAGAAGCGTGAAAAAGGTCTATTAATGTGCTTGGACACAGAGCTCTGTGAACAGCCAGCCTTTTTGACAATGAACTTTTGTGTCTTGCCCTCCATGTGCAAGGTGTCAGTGGTCGTCTTTTGGACAGCTGTCAAGTCAGCAGTCTCCCCCATGATTGTGTAGCCTACAGAAATTTAAAGGCCTTTGAAAATGTTTTGAGTTAATTAGCTGATTAGACTGTGGCACCAGGTTCTTCAATATTGAACCTTTGCACAATGTTCTAATCGTCTGAGACTGAATTTGGGGTTTTCATTAGTTGGCAGTTATGATCATCAACATTAAAAGAAATAAACATTTGAAATATATAAGTTTGTGTGTAATGAATAAATATAATATACAAGTTTCACTTTTTGAATGGAATTACTGAAATAAATCAACTTTTTCATGATATTCTAATTTCATGACCAGCACCTGTATTTTAAACTGAACCGTTTGACATAGTTCAGGCTACTCTTTTATGTTCAATGTTATCATTTGAAATGAGAACCTTTAATACTCTTTAAACTGGATAAACTTGGGGTTACAAACCTCTTCTGTTGTTGTTTTGTGGACCAAGAACTGAGAAGTCTGAGCACCACTGCATGTTAAGCTAAATGGTAACTAAATTATCTCTGGGTGTGAGTGAGACAGTGAATGGTTGTTTGTCTCGTTTGTCTCTATGTGTCCCTGTGATGGACTGGAGACCTGTCCAGGGTGTACCCTGCATCTTGCACAGTGATGGCTGGACGTGGGCACCAGTGACCCCCGCCACCCAAAAAGGAAGAAGCAGGTAAAGTTGATGGAAGGACAGATGTTCAGACAATGAGTAATAAATTCTACCACATGTAAATGTGGTGGTTTTGAGCACAGTTCAGAATAATTTTCAGTATACACAAGAATTATGTGGGTACAGAATCACCAAGTGAGGGTTTTGGCAACACCCAGATATTAACTTACATATATGCTTAAGGCAAGTTTTAACTGTACTGGTAACTGTCACAAATACAAATGGATATAAATTGAGTTGCTGATGCTATGTTCATTTGTGTTGTCATACAGATTTTAAGCATTTTTGTATATTTAAACCAAGAATTGATGGAGTCAAATCCTTTGTCATAAGATGAGACAAGATTCGATTCACCTAAAACCTGTCCGTTTAGGGAATGTGGGCTGATTCACACATCGTTGGGGAGAATGAACTCCACACAGAGCTGGAGCTGACATTCAAACAGAGACCTGTGAGGCCACAGTTTAAACCGCTGCACCACAGTGCATTAGGTGAAACAGAGGCCAAAGAAGGCGATGTCTAAAAAGAAAAAGACAAAGATACACTTTGTCATGTTTTACAAATGAAACAGAACAGTGGTGCTTTAATTTTTTGATTTTGTTTTGTTTTTTGTTTGGTTTAATTTCCTAGGAACAGTTTTGCATTAAACTCTTTAGGAAAATTAAAAACTATATAAATCAGACTTGTGTTTGTTGAGTCAGTGCCTTTTGAGTTCCTTTGGATAAATAATTTGTGCTGCTGCTTTAGGCCTTACAGAGGGTCTAACAGATGTATGTCGTTACTTTGTTTAACCACAAGATGGCAGCATACAGTAAGAGTTGGACCTAGATAAGCAAGACTACCATTTACAAATACTGAAACTCGAAATATTGACACCAGAATATGTACTTTTTTACGATATCAGTATAAATAAATAATATATAATTTGCTTGTTGTATGGAAATAGATTGAACAGGTTGTTGTGTCCAAGCATATAAGAAAACAATTTGATTTGTTTCTGTGGTTTATTTGTGTACACTGGAGGGAGATATAGACCACAGTAAGTCTTCAGGAAACAATGACGTAATGCCAAAGACTCATCTGAAGCACAAAGAAATAATAAATGTGCATTATCAGTCAATTCTTAATCACTTAAACAGTTTTCAAATGAAATTTCACTTTTTTTATAAGCATGTTGCTGTTTTAAACACATTATTTTTATCGTACACCCTTTAGCAACATCACATAGAGACAATAAAATGATGACATTTTCATGAACGTGCTGAATTAAGCTGTCATTAGCAGTATGTTACATCAGTTCAGATCTTTTAAAAGCAACACAAAAAGTGAAAATGTTCAGTAAAATGTAAATAAAATCACTCCTAAATTGTAGATGCATGACAAACTGTGAAAACGAGCTGGGTTCTGTTTTAACATGTCCACCTTCAGTAATAGATCCAAAAATGTATCATTTTATTTTGTGCAGCTTTTCATATTTCACACCTGATTCATGGTTACAGTGGAGAAAAGGAACCTAAATGGTGCAGTCATTGGTTTTCCTCTACTAGTTTTACACAAATACAACCAGTTACGCAAAATCTTGCAACTAATTCTGCTTCTGGATTAAAACCCCATCCGTGTTCTGAACTCTGTCCTTGTAGCACAAGGTTCGAGGGCTGCTTTCTAACGTGAGCCGAGCTGTGATTGCACAGAATGCCAATGAACCTGGATGGGGATGGCGTCATCCTGAAGCCGCTCTGATGATGTCAGTCTCCACTTGAACCAGTTAGCATGGTCCGAGAGGCTCATCCCAACCCAGTTTCCCTAAGTCACCGTCATAAGCTCGCCTCAGCAAGTAACATTAACATTTATACGTGTGGACATTATTTATAAGGAGAAAAAAAGTGGATGAAGAGACTTTTAGAGCAGGATTCTGGTTCTGGGAAATAAAAAGTGCACTCCTCCCTGTTTTTTTTTTCTCATTTACCTGATCCCTTTCATATAAAAAATGTGCAAACATGCACGCTCATGTGGGTTTCAATGAAAATGTGTACTGATGTAACAAAGTCACCTTCACTAAATTAGTGATACAAGAAGAATGTCGCATTGAGCTAGTCATTTATGTAAGACATGAATATTAATTTATCAAGGACATAAAGGGATATTTATTTAATTTTGTATAAATACAGGAAGACAATTTGCAATTTTTCAGGTTTATTTAACAAAATTCTGTTTCAAGACTTCTTGTGACACCAAAATTAAAGTTAATGTGTTATTAGCTTTGTAAAGAGCTGGCCAGGCATGGAAAAAAACAAACAAAACTAAAACGGATGCTGCGGAGCCACACATGTCAGTTCATTCTCAGAGCTAGAGCCACCATTTCCCATAATGCCACTTGGCTGTGATAAGTCTGGTGAGACAGTTTAAAAAAAGGCTTTGAGTGACAAATTTAGCTTTGAGCTTTTTTCAAATAAATCTGAGGAGGACCCATCAAATGTCTGATAAACTGCACTCTAATTTAACCCAACAGACTTGTTCACTTTATAACTTTGCAGGCTTCAGATTAATTAAAGGCCATACGTACTGCTCAGCTCCTGAAAACAAACAAACAAACAAAAATAAATAAACAGAAGTGGTGAAGTTCCTCTATCAGTAAACATTGTTTTCTTATAAAGAGCATTAAAATGATAGACGAGGTTTACTAGGAGCAAAATGTTGAATTAATTTGATCATATTTGAGATCATTAGTTTGGCAACTTTGGCAGCCATCTTGAACCAAGCTGATAAGGTTGATGCCAGTTTTTAGTTAGCTCTGGCTGAGTGGCTAGAGCAGGCGTCCTACAATGCAAGAATTGGGGGTTCGATTCCACCAGCAGTCACACGTCGAAGTGTCCCTGGGCAAGACACTGAACTAGGCCTGTCATGATAACAAATTTTGCTTGGCGATTAATTGTCTCAGGAATTATTGCGATAAACGATAATATTGTTTGAAATTTGACCATAATTAGTAATTATTGTCAAATTTAAAAAGAAATGTTTAATTTGTTTTGCATGTAGTACCTTTTTTCGACCACCGGATGGCAGTATAAGACAGTTTGAACTGAAAGATGGATAGTGAGGAAGCGAGCAACGTGTATTTTTAAGAAAAATGGGAGGGAGGCCTCTTGACGTGGCATGGGCTGTCTCTCTTCGGTTCTCAAAATGGCGGACACTTGGTGTGGTTTGAGCTCTTTAGCATAGCATTTTTGACACAAAGCTTTTAATAGAAAATCAGTGAACAAGTTTCCAGCTTCGTTTTGCAGAGAAAAACTTTTTACACAAAGGCACGGGTTTTAACCGTGAATTTTGGGGCTTCGACAAGACGGAGGTGTTTCACCGAGCTCGGCCTGTTAGCTTAGCTTGTAGCTTAGCTTCTCAGCTTAGCTGCACTTAACAATCCTAAAACGTGATTTTGGATGGTTAAAACGGATTTTAAAGAGAAAATAGAAAGGGAGGGGTCAGTGAAGAACACCGGAGTTTAGCTTTTTGTCATCCAGTGTCTTCAGTAGAAAGAGAGAGACCCGAAGAAACGATGAAGCCAGTAAATGAAAATGAGGTCGATAATTTTCATTTATCATGCGATTAATTGATTTATTGTTTATCGCAACAGGCCTACACTGAACCCCTCATTGGCTCCTATTGTGTGTCCCATTGGTGTATGAATGTGATAAAAACACTGATTATTCTTTGCAAAGATAAAGTAGAGTGCTGTATGAATGGGTAAATGAGGGCACAGATTGTGTTGTAAAGAGCTTTGAGTATCTTGATAAGATAGAAAGGTGCTATGTAAGTACAGTCCATTCACCATTTCATGGATGACAGTTAAATCACAATGTGCAAAATATTAGATCAAATCAGCTGTTTTACAGGTGAGGTCATCAGTGAGGTGTTGAAGGTGAGTAGTAATGGTAGATCTAAACCAGTTCATTGGGTTAACATGGCGACACGTGTTGTTTGCAGACTGAATGGCTTCTCCTTTTTACGCCTGAATCACATCCAGTTCTGTTAAATGTCATCCCGCTCTAATGAGTAATATCAGTGTGTCTTCATGCGTCACTCCGGTGTGAATTTATGGACCTGCTGCCTGTTCCTGTGTCATCTCTGCTGACCTTGGCTGCACATCCACACAGGAATGTCTGCTGATAGCTTATCAGTTTGGGTCAATCGCCTACCTGACTTACTGTCTGTTTGCTCAGACTGACTGTTTTCAAGCCCACTCCGCTCCTCTTGGTGCTGCCTTTCCATCGGTTCTGATCACTCAGCTGGTCTTTGTGACGCTCGGTGGAGTTAATGTTTCTTTTTGTCCTCCGTGAGATAAAGCGTGCCGATTTCCACGTGTGCAGACGTGACCTTAAGCGTTACGCGTTTCTCCATGTTGGGTCACGTTCATGGTGCACAAGTACAACAGGATTGTTTGCTGATGTGCGATAGGCCTCTGAGCCAGATCCACACAGGCGACCGAGGAATGACGTAGAGGTGCTAGTATCACTTAGATAAACAGTAAGAGGGGGTTGGTGGGTGATAGATGTCGGAAAAACTTGGAAATCTTTTTTTAAACTCCTCTGGAAAGCACAAGTGCGAGCTCTTCTTTGATTTCATGTTCACGTGCTGGACTCCGTTGCAGAATGTACTCTTCAAGCTCACGTTCTGGTGGTCTTTACTTTATTGGACTCAGTGTAGGACAAAGGTCACTCTCAAACATGCGTGAGTTCAAATGTGTTTTAAAGAGGTTGTTTCCTGACTTGGACACAAACTGACCCAGTTGTTCCAAAGATAATATCCGGGTGCAAAGGAGGTTTTGGTTTCACTTGTATCTCATGAACCATTGGACTTTTTTTTTTTAACTCACAGAAAGTAACTGCTCGAGGTACATCTACAGCGGATTAACTTTTAGAGTCAACCTGATTCAAGAAGACCGCCTCACCTAATCAAGATGAGCAAACACAAAAATGACCATAATGCAGTCAGCTTGGCAAGGACTGAGCTAAAAAATATGGTGTGGTAGTAGCTGAGAGTCGTCCCTTACACCAGGGCTATTCAACTAAATTGCTCAGGGGGCCACAGTTACTGAAAGCCAAGAGCACAGGGGCTGGATATCCAGCAGTTATTATCATTAAGTAGTTTGTTTTATGGTTTAAAATTTAATTTAATTTAAAAACGAACCCCTTGATGGGCCGAACTGAGTTCACCCGTGGGCCTGATTTGGCCCCTGGGCCACCAGTTGAATAGCCCTGCCCCACACGAGTACTAACAGATCACGCAGCATCTTCGTTCACCTCCACCTCTGAGTTCATTGTACAGATTTACACAACAAGGGGAATGATGTTTGGTCACAGATGTCACATAAACCGTTGAGAGCACGAAAGACGATGTGCTCATACTCACTTTAAACAGAAGAATATTTGTTTTGTTGTGATTAATGACATTTTGTTCATCAGATGAGTCTGTGTTGATATAAAGAAAAGTTTAATAAAATCATCTTAGGCTGATTGGTTGCTCTAAATTGTCTCTAGGTGTGAGTGAGAGAGGGAATGGTTGTTTGTCTCTATGTGTCCCTGTGATGGACTGGACACCTGTCCAGTGTGTCCCCCACCTCTCGCACAGTGACTGCTGGATATGGGCACCAGTGACCCCCGTGACCTAGAAAGGATGAAGCGGGTAAAGATGATGGATGGATGTTTTGATAAGTGTAGTTGAGATGAAGTTTGTAGGCAAACCTTAAAAACTGCACCATGCCACGCCATGACACAATGACACC
>NC_056510.1:25578066-25595587 GCF_014905685.2 Nematolebias whitei
GCACTCAGACCACACCTGAAAATCACCCCCACCCCCCCCGCCTGCAAAGAACTTCCCCCCCCCCCCCCCCCCCCACACACACACACACACTTCTGCCAATATTTACCTGGACCCTATTTCCTTTTGCAAATAAAGCAGTTCCAACTAGTCAGGGTTCAGACAAAGAACACGAAACGGTGTAAAAAGTGATACTGGCTTTACTTCCTCATAGAAACATCGTACGAAGCTATCACATTTGATCATTTGTGATAAGAACCTAAAAAAAAAGCTCATTATGAAATGTAACTTTGACTAAAACTGTCCAACAGTTGAACTAAAATATTTTACAGATTAAATGTGAGCACAAAGAACCAAAGGCCAAAGTAATTATTATTGTTTTAGTGATAAACCTCACTGAAAGGAATGTGATGCAATAGAATATATTAATCTAGTTGTGTGTTTTCCATAAGTTCCACAGAAATTAAAGATGTTTCTTTGAATTAAACAACCTGTTTAAGAAATACAGCATAAAACAAAACTAGCGTCATGTTTTCTGGTCAGGTTATTCAGCTGCACAATTGTTCCCAACGCTGACCTGGACTGATGCAATGTGGGTGTGATGGAAAGCAAGTGACAATACACTCCGTCTTTGTTTATTGTTCTTGTGTAGAGCCGGAGAGCAGCATCAAGCCAAGCTAAACTAATCCCAGTTTATTTTTTCTTTTCACCAGCATGTCATGGTATTGATGTTTGTTCAATCGTTTTAGGGTGATCAGTTTATTTTTAATAGAAATAGCATGAAAGCTTTAGAAATAATGAAGATATTTGACCAGGTATGGCTGCCTTTGTGCAGTGTTATAATAGATGCTGCACAATTAGCAGAAAACAAGTGCTGTTACCACTCGCTGAACCTTCCTTAGGTCAAACAGACCCCTGACACCTCAGTTTTTAACCTCAGGGGTCGTTTTCACCCAAGGGCAGCTGGAGGGTTCAACAGAATGAAATAAGAAGAGCAGGTGGTCCCAGGATTTCAGTCTGTCTTCCATTCAGGTCAAAGGTAAAATATCTTTCCTGAAGGCTTTAGAGTTGTGTCCTGCTGTACGTCCAGTCCTGCCTCAGTGTGCTGTAAGCACCACCGGCGTCACACACGCAGTTACACTCCAGACTGAACAAGATTACAGATTACAATCTTCCTGCGTCAGCTGCGGGCTGAGATGGCAGCAAGCCGTCTTAAACCTCACCGTAAACATAAACATGTGCGCTTCATTTCTGACAAGTTTACACGATTGCCTAAAACTTTGAAGATGCATACAGTCTTTGTTTTTGTCTTCTCTTTTGTGCGGCTGTCACGTTCTGTCACACACAAAAAAAGAAATGTTACGCAACTTCTCGTTCAGAGTGAGGTTGCGCACACTTGGGGAAGTTTGTAGCTTGTAAGCATACGACCTGCTGCAGACTCACCAACTGCTAAACATTTATAGTGTTTTATGACAGTGTTTTTTATTTATTTATGTATTTATTGTCAGAAATGGAGAATATTTTAGGTACTTTTTTTACACTAACGTAAAGCAAATTATTTATTTTAGAGCTGATTGGAAACCTGAAGTTAGCTGTGACTACAAAGATTTATCATCTTCCATGTCCTGTACCACAAAGAATATTTACTGCTGAATGTTTTAGTACTCTCATACTGTATGTGGCAACTAAATATGTGGTTTAAACCTTTGTGATGTGATTCTTTGTTAACTCACAAACAGGCTAGATAATGTTATGATGGTTTGTTTGATCATAAAACTGTGAGTCTCAACTAAAGTGTACAATACAGATGCATAATTGATTAAAAATTTGATTTGAGTATTAAGAAAACTACTAAATACACATGTATTTTTGATAATATTTATTTATTTTTTTTTTTTAGTAATTAATACCCAACTTTTTGTTGTGGTGAGCTGTGCCTGTATGAGTTGTTTGTTTTTTAATGTTTAAATATGTATATGTATAACCTGAACACAAAAATGCCTCGGTGATTGTTGCAAACCCTGAGCTAAACCTTGATGTGGTGGTAGCTGATACTCATCCCCAACGCATATTTGTTTCTTATCTGGTTGTACAAAAACTTTAAAAGTCTTCAGCTAATCCAAAATGCCAGAGTCTTAACTGGAGTTAGTAGGAGAGATTATACCTCTCCAGTTTTAGCTTCTCTCCATTGTCTCCCCGTCAAGTCCAGAATTGAATTCAAAATCTTACTTCTAACCTACAAAGCTCTCAACAACCTAGCTGCATCTTATATTAAAGATCTTATTGTTCCATATTTTCCTAACAGAGCACTTTGCTCTCAGACTGAAGGTTTACTTGTGGTTCCTAGAGTTTCCAAAAGCAGAATGGGAGGAAGATCTTTCAGTTATCAGGCTCCTCTCTTGTGGAACCAACTTCCAGTTTCTGTCTGTGAGTCTGACACATTGTCCAGTTTTAATACTGGGATTAAGACTTTCCTTTTTGATAAATCCTATAGTTAGGGTTGGATTGTTATGTTGTCATAGACTTAGACTACTGGAGGACAAATTGACCTTATTGCATCAAATGAATAGTTACAAATGAATACAAATGAATATAGTTTGTATTTGTAATTATTGCTATCTTAACATGTTAAGATGCACAGCTGCAGAAAGAAAAGCTTTGCAGAGAGTGGTGAAGGCTGCACAGAAATCTGTTGGAATCAGTCTCCCCACCATCTCAGACATCTACACCTCCAGATGCAGGAAGAGGGCCACCTGCATCATGAAGGACCCCACCCACCCAGCACACACACTTTTTGCCCCACTCTCCTCAGGAAGGAGGTTAAGGAGCATTAAGTGTAGAACCACTAGACTGAGGAACAGCTTCTACCCTGAGGCTGTTAGACTCCTGAATCTCTAACTAGAATAATCACTGTGAAAAACCATATCATGTTGCTGCTGATCTGTTTCATGTTGCTGCTTATCTGTTTCAATGTTGATGTGTTCATGCGTGCACATCTGCTCACAGACTCATGTTCATGTTTGTGCTGATGTTCAATGTTTTATGTTATGAGTGCTTAGTGTATATTTAGTTGATGTTTTTCTTAGTTCATATCTTAGATGTTATTACTGTTTTTCTTATACATTTTATTGTCGGATGTAACTGGGACCCAGTGTACATAATTTCGCTCTACCACATGTACCACATGAGGTGCGAATGACAATAAAGAAACTCTGACTGACTCTGACTCTGATGTTATTTATTTATTTTTGTTGTTGTTGTTTGATTTGGATCTGCTCGCCTCCATTCTGGACCTGTTATTTTGTGTCCGTTTCTCCTTCCTGTCCTCTCAAACACAGCCAGTCAAAGCAGATGGCCACTTGTCCTGAGTCTGGTTCTGCTGGACATTTCTTCCTGTTATGAGAAAGTTTTTTATTTCCACTGTCACCTTTGTGCTAGCTCAGGATGGGAGACTGTGACAAAATGAAGATTGAACGCAATCTGCTGGCGTCCTTCCTTCCTTAGATAAATAATGTTACTTATTGGCTTTTTATGTATATGAATGTTTCTGTTCAGTGTCCTGAGACGACTTCTGTTGTGACTTGGCGCTGTATAAATAAACTGAACAGAATTTGAATTGAAAATATTTGAGCATTAACAGATTGTGCAACATCTTCATTTAAGGTGGTGGGTGATTTACCAACAGTCTCACTCCCAGCTCGTCATATATGGACGCATGGTCACACGTCCACGTCACACTGTTGGTGCATCGGGTAGCCCCTTCTCATCAATAACTGGTGTGCAGGGTGCTCCCATTGAACATTATAGAGCTCCCTAAACGTTGGAAACTGGAAAAAAAAGAGTCTATTCTAATTTTTTGAAAGGCAGATAAAAAGTGCTACAATCCGTGCATAGCTGATGTATCTGTACGTTCCTAACTATTTCATTAATTTTACTACAGCTTTAAAAGATGTGGTCCTCCAGTTCGCTGGGTCAACAGATTCACATCTTTCAATGTACTTTTATTCATTCCATTTCTTAATACTGCCGCTCTTACGTCTAAAATGTTATAATCTGATTACTCCGAGTCCTGACGTGATTTCTGTTGGTGGCCAATAAATATGATTTCAATCACTTCCAGTTAATCTAGACTAAAACGTTCTCGCGTCATCAGCTGAACTGAACTATTAACATTAAGCTAAATGAGGTAATAAGCATGCAGCATCACTTCAACAGATCAAGTTGTTGCACAGTCCACAAACATCATTTAGAAAACAAACATTTTCATCGTCACTTCAGAAATTAATTTATCTCCTCGCAGTCTGTCTACACGCGTTTGTGTTTATCCTGAATAATTTAACCTAAACACAAGTTTTCCATAAATGAGTCCACACTCGGTGAGATTAAGTGAGGGGGTTTTGGGTTAGAAGTAATTTAATAAAGTCAGGTTCAAAGTTGAACTTTAATTCCTGCTGAGCAGCAGAGACAGAGTCGGTGAAGGCTTAAACAAAGATCTTATGCTCACAGTATGTGTTGGGAATGACTCTCACTTACTACCACGCAATATGAAAAATGACAGTTATGGACTTTTTGTGTTTTTATAAAATCCAGAAAACTCTCATTCAGAGGTTTTCATCTGTTGACAAAAATACATTTAATTTTTTGTGCAGAACTAGCTGCAGACAACCTGGAAAGGAAGAAGCCTGCAAAGAAATGGATAGATACATGCAGCTATGTTTGGGTGATTATTATTATTTTATTAGTTTTAAATGATGAGCATCACAAAATGAACTTTGTTTGTTGTCGCCCTCTCTCAGATCTGAGTATTTAGGTCATTTTTCTTCTTTCAACCACATTAGTCTTAAACTGTCACACAAATACTTAAAATAAAAAAAATAATAATCCCTAATAGTATTATTAAACACAAAATAATAATAATAATAATAATAATAATAATAATAATAATAATAATAATAATAATAATAATAATAATAATAACTGATCTTTTGAGGTATGCAACCAGAGGGGCATCTCCAGAATATTTTCTAAACATTAGCCAGAGGGGTTAACAGTTGTGAGGCGGTACACTAAAATCAAATACCATAAAATAATTATATTTTGTTTGTTTGTTTTTAAAGCTGTTATCATAAAAAGTCTAATTAAAAATAATGTGATTTAAGAGTAACATACCCTGAAAACTTGCATTTCACTTGAGGACTTTACATTTCTGCTGCAGAATACTCAATTTAGTTTAACTTAGATCGGTTGTCTTTATGCGGGGCTTTTAATGAGTATTTATTTATTTAACTTTAACTTTATTTTAACAGAAACAATGTTTTTTTTTTATATTTTTAGGTATACTAATCCCAAATATGTATTAGAAACAAACAATCAACAAAAAAATCCACACTGAACAAAAGCTTAGGACCCGAGGGGAAAAAACTGACGAAGGGGGCCAGGAAAGTTTAGGGGTGGGCATAGGCCCCCTTCCCCTCCCTCTTTGCGGTGCCCCTGTTGTGACACTGAGACATTAGTAGTAAATTAATTTTGTGATTATAGATCAGAAGGTAAAGCCTCTGAATGCCCTGGGGTGGTGCTTGTAGTGGTCTGTTACGGGCTCTGGAGCAGTTTTTGACGAGGTGGGTTACTTCACTTTACAGAGGTATACGGTCAGAGACAGTTCTTTATTTTGCAGCAGTGTTTTGTTGAGGACACCTGTCAGATGAACACCAAGACTCGAATGTTCCTCATGGAACTGAAAGTGCATAATTCCCTTGTCAACTGTGTTACCATATGTGTATCGATGTGGTTCATTGTCTCTCTGCAGAGAGGAAGGATGCTTTACCTCAACACGCAGTTACACCATCTGTTCTTTGGCAACAAAATGTTTCTCATCACATTGTTAATTTTCCTGCATGACACGAGTCTTTGTCTACAATAGACTGGTGAGCATTTGGGACTGCAGCATGTGTTCATTAGATTACACCAGATCAGAGACCACATCTGTCTTTGTTTGTCTTCAAAATAAAGGACGACAGAGCAAAAACAGGCGGAGGAGGCGATTAGTCATTTCAGTGTGGGTCCTTCAGACAAAAGAAGGCCCTGCAGCCCCAAAGCTTCAGGTGTCATCAGTTTATGTGACACCAGTGGGAAATCAAGCTTTTCCATTATCCTTATTTATCAAGGATTTATTTACAAACAGGTTGATGCTTCATTCAGAAAAGTAGTGTGTAACAATTATTAAAAGTTACATTTTAAACACCTAAATAAGAAAAAAAAAACATAATTTTTGTACAGTAATTGTAAATGTTTACTTAATGATTTGATCAGGTTTGATCATGCACTTTTTTTTTTCGTTGCCAGAAGCATTGTAAGCTGTGGATCTCCAAACATATCCTATCATTTTCAAGCTGAAATTAAAGTTAGGCTTTTCTGAAATACAGTTTTGTGTAAAAGTCATAAACAATCAATATCTTACCTGTTATAGATAGCTCTTTGAACATCCTCATTTAGGAGAAATAGAGCTTAATTCTGACTATAGGCTATCAAGTTAACAGCTAGTCTGAGTGAGGCCAAGAACAGTTTATTGCCATCATTTTTGCAATATTACCAACAGTTTTGCATTGCACAGTTGTTAACATAGTTCTATGGTGCTAAAGGTGCTGCCTGTGGCACTGCTAACAGGAATTGTGTAATGTTTCTGCTGAACGAACTACTTAATGAGAAAAAGATATTTTACGATGACAGTAATCCACTTTGGTTTGGGCTTTGCTCGGACAAGCTCTTGGTCCAGTTAAAATTAAACTTTATTTCTATAAACTGAGGTTATAATGTACAACAGGTATCATGTTTATTGCTCATTACAGGATCTCACTTCAAAATATCTGAACTATTGTATGAACCTGAGCTTGAAGGTTGATAATTATCATGCAAAAAATAAATATCCAAATTGTTAAATAGAGTTCACATATTAATATTATTATAATTTTATCTTAACACATATTATGTTTAAATTTTATCTGACCATATACTAATATACTATTGTTATGCAATGCTTTCTCTGTGTTTTGATGTTAACAATATTGGAGCACTGACATTTGCCAATAGTTCAATGTTAACAATATCATGTTGTTAGCATGCTAATGTTAGCATTGATCAATACCTACATTACCATAACCTGCTAACAATATCATGTTGTTAGAATCATGCTAATAGCACGTTAATGTTAGCATTAGTCAACATTACCATACCCTGCTAACAATATCATGTTGTTAGCATGCTGACATTAGCCCTAAACCTAAATATGAGGGGGCAATTAAACCTTATAAAGCTTCTAAAGTTTCATATTTGCATAAATGATTATTCTATAATTGTGCAGAGCTATGCACTGCATTCAAAGCAGTTTGACCTAGTTACAGAACCGTTTCAGCTCAGCCAGTAAAGGGTGAGCACTCAGCCTGTACACGTCAGTGACTCTGACAATGGACCATACAATTTAAGCCCTCACATGATTCTAGTTTTGTATCAGAAAGAGGAAAGCGAAAAAAAGAAAAAGTTAAAGGCAGCTGACGCAGATGACTTTCTCTACAGCTTTTTTTCCAATTACCATTTAAACTTTGACCTTTAACAGCTTCTCCACACTCTGTTTTATTATTTTTATTTTCTCAAGTTTCCAGCAATTAAAAGTTGGATGCACTTAGCCGACGTCACTTCGTGCACTCCTTAATTTTAAGCAATAAACACCATTTATGAGTCTGCAGCTGGGTGATTTCACAGCCTCCTGCAGACATTTGCTGCTGCACACATGCAAGCTGAAGCCAGCCTAATCCAGTTTTAAACGACATGACACCTGTTATAATCATTCTGCTGCGTGCATCTAAATGCCAAGCAGGATTATAGCAGAAGCTGTGTACATGTGGAAGTTTTATACATGTGCCAGTCTCGCTTGCACCTCTATGACAATTCCACGTAAAACCGCTTGGATCTCATTTGTGTGTGCGCATGCATTGTTAAGCGTATGACCATGTCTGTAAACAATGTGGCTCCGTGCCCTGCTTTTCGTTCCCACTCTTAAAACCTGCCTGGCCAACTTTCATAGTATTGAGGGGAGGAGGGATGAACCACAGCTGCTGTCTGACGTAAATGCAGCACAAAAGCTCTGTTTGTGCGGTCACAGCCCCTCTGACAGCTCTAACCAGCTAATGGGTTACCTCACACCCCCTTCCACTTCCCCTCCAGCTCTCCTCTGCAGGGCTGTTTCAGCAGACTCACAGTCAAACCTCAGCAGATGCTCAGAGAGCCCATGACGATCAGAGTGGAAAACTGTCATCTGTCTGGAATTCTGCTCTTTAGAGGGCATTTCACTTTGATCCGTTCAGTCGGCCTGCAGAAGCAGTTTTTACAACGAGGTCTTATAAAGCACGCTGAAACAGTTGGAAATGTTTTATTTTGCATTGGAGGATTCTCAAATAGGAGTCATTAAATGTTCAGCGTCATCAATGGGGCTCTACTGTTGCGAACAGGGCTCAAACTTGGGCATTTCTCCAAGAAGGAAGGATATTCAATCTGTGACCTTTCTGCAGGACATGCAAGAACAGAATCAATCTTAGGAATCAATAACAGATGCAAATGTTTCTTTCTGAAAATAAATATTGGGTTTTATTGACCGGTTGTACTATATTTTTGCAAACTTTGCATTTTCTGCATAAAAGACAATCCTTTTAATATTTCAAGTTAGCAATGTACGTGTATAAAACAATTTTTAGATTTATTTTTGCATGGTCCCCAAGAACTGCCATGTCTGTGGTTATTTATTATGATGGGAAGTTCTTGACAGTATTAATCAATTTATCTAATATTTGAAGCATTAGTTGTGTTAAATTAAACTGTGCAAAAGCGACACAAGAAAAACATAAATGACATAAAGTGACCGTGGGACTGCAGATGTTTTATTTTATTTAATTATTTTTTTTATGTTTAATCATGTTAGCTTTAGGGTCAGGATCTAAGCTGTCTGTACTAATGCGAGTTTTTAGCAAAAATAGTTTACGGCTTCGTTTGAACCTCACATTTCTATCCAAACAAGATCCTGATTTAAAATTCTGATATTTAAAAATGTTTTATTATTTTCATTTTTAGTGTCAGTGTAGATTTGTGCCACGTTTCATTTTACTTGGGAGTCAGATCTGGAAATTACATCACATCCTCTTCAAAGTCAAACAGTTGGACTTGATAATTGTTCTATCACCAATTCAATTCAATACAGTTCAGTGTAACTTTATTATCCGTAATATTAAATGAAATGGAGATTTGGCATCTGGCTCATTAAAAGCAACACGTGGAAAAAATGTCATTAAAATTAAAAAATTAAAAAATCTAAGCCAATAACAAAATGTTGCTGCTTTATCTGCAATCAAACACTATAACAATATATTTGGTAATAGAGGTTAGAGAGACGTATTCATACTATTTATATAATAAGACAGATCTTTACAGAAGTAACAATGTAATCTTTTTTACTGCAGTTATTACAGCTTTGTATGTAATAGATAGCCATACTGGATTCTGAGTTTATGATTGGAGGAAAAAAAATCCAGCTTACAAATTTAGTATCCCAACTTTGGGATTGCGGCTAATTTTAACAAATTAGAAAAATAAAAAATAAAAAAATCAAACTTTTGTGCATAAACTACCATAAATGCAACCACCTACTTTGACAATCATTGCTTTTTGCACTAAAAGCAATAAATAAATAATTAAATGAACAATGGCACATTTGTAAGTTTTAAAAATTCTGTTCCGATTACTTCAATAGCTTCACGTCACAACAAAAGTCATCTCAGGGCACCGTGGAGACAGGTCATAGTAATGTAAGGTGCAGTGAAGCAAAGTGTGATGCTTTGAGTTTGTTTCTGTCAAGTGCAAACACAACTTCAGTACTCAACATGTTCTGAGCTCACAGATTTAGTCAAATAAAAATGGTGGAGCTGAGTTGCATTGCCTGTGTGAGGATTGGAGTGTGCTGGTGTTCATCATCCCTGTGTTTTTCCAGCCTGTCCCCTTTTCTAACCACCTCAGGTGTCCTTCATTATCACTGGTGTTCCTATTTACTCTGTGTCTTGGCGGCTTCTCATTTGTCCGTGGATTGTCCTTGTATGTGTTCATGTTCTGTTCATCTCATGATCTCCTCCTTACATGTGTTTGGCTGCCACGTCAACCCCATTTCATTGATTATAATAAATATTCTTTATTTATCCACAGCACAGATCATGCCAGCCAAATTAATAAATACAACTTTTTTTTTTTAAATCTGGCTGACATTTGGACTCACTTTTCAAAACTTCTGATTATTATCACACAGAGTGGTAGAAATTTCAAGTTTGACATGTATAAACTCAGCACATTCATGCTCAGTGAAATAAACTGCTTGTAAGTCTGCACAGCATTTTCATATTCAGACCCAGCATCAGCGTCAAATCTGTGGAATCGACGGATTTAATAACTTGTTGACGCATTTCCCTCCTCCCTGCGTCTCTGCAAACTTTCAAACCAAACTTGTGCTCTTGCACTGAGCTCAGTGTTTGTGCCACCCTGTGATGCAATCAAATATAAATGCGAACCACAGATGACTCATTTCACTGAAAGACTCAGCGCGCAGACGCACATGACTTTGATTTTGAATCTCTAACAGGAAACGTGCACCGTAACACAAACCTGTTGTTGTTTTCAACCAAAATGTCAGGCTCCATAGAGAAAACATGGCGGATTTGTCCAGACTCAACAAAAATGATTTAATGATCTAACAACAGGGGGGGAACCCCAACCCAGATCAGCTTCAAGGTTACTCACTGCTTTCCCCAAGGACACTGCATGTGTGAGAGCTGCCATTGTTTGCATCTGTCTGCATCTGTTTAACTCAACATGTGCAGAGCAGGTCTCTCTGCTCCTCTGTAAATCAGACAGGAGGAAATTGACGTGCACGTGTAAAAATGCAACGTCGATGGTGCAGATTTGATTAGCACTGAAGTCAATCCAAGGCTCGTGTTTTGTTAAACGTGCCCCAGAGAAATTGACGCAGTCTGCTGACATCATTGCCTTTTCCTCCTTTTGACCAAGCAGTCAGCTCAACGGTCACTCCTGTGAAGGAGGAAGGGGAGGAGGAGGGAGTGAAGAAGGAGAAGGAAGTGACAGTGAGTCTATTATCTCCAAGAGATCAGTCTTGATTTGAAGGAAAAAGAGATTACATTTTGAGGATTAGTAAAAAAAAAAGAGTCAAAATGTTGCACAAATTAAAAGAAAAAAGTCATTTTGAGGCTTTCAGCCTCCCACCTGACCCCTGCATCCAGGGTATATTTACAGTTCCACGCAGACGAGCACAACCACCTTTGTCTTAAAACCTGCAGAGCATCATTAACGCTGCAGGAATGCCACCCCATGTGTGACACTAATTACACACGGGGAGTATCAAACCGTGATAATGATATTTGGCTCACACTGTGGGAGGAATGAATATCATGAATAAAGAGGAGGAAACTATTTTAGTTGTCTGTGTATTATTCTCTTGACGTCACTGAGGTGGTGGGAGCTCCACAAAGAGAACATCGTCTATTTAATTATAATTTTGCAATAATTAGAGTTGACGAGAAGCTCGTTATGGAGTTGGGGAGCATTTCCCCCACCGCTGCTGTTAAACATAGTTCACTGTGAATTGATGAATGAGCTTATTTTGCTGACATCTTGTACATTTTTCTGCCCCGAGTGTCTGACATTTACAGACACATTTACAGAAAGTAAAGGAAAAAGATAAGCTGGGGAAGAAAGAACTTGTGGGAGGGTAAAAGGCAATGAAAGCACACGAGAGGGGGGGGCTTTGTGCTGCAGCTTATCTTGGGTTAATCATTAAAGTGGGTGGTCGGGTGTTGGGTGAAGAGAGCAGGTCAAGTTGGACAGAGAACAGAGTGAACTGTGTCAATTTATCTTTTGGTTTGCTTTTATCTCACCACAGTCATGGCAACTGAGAGAAACTCAGAGCAAAACATCCAAACAGAGACCAGCTCTGAGGCCCGTCGGCTGCTGGAGTATCAGACGGTGCGGGGACACACAAAGGGCATGTGCCAGGTCAAATGAGAGAGCAACAAGGTTTTAATTATTCTATTCAAAAATACCTAAAACTGAAAGAATAAAATAAAAATGCAAATTTGGTAAGGTTGTCAAACAGCTTTTAGTTAAAAATGAATCTAATAAAAGTAGAAAAGCAGGGCACAGTCATAGAAGGCGATCATTCAGATGTTTTGAAATGGGGTTTGAAGAATTGCTGAACAATCAATATCTTACTTGTTGTAGATAGTCTTTTGAATGACCCCAGATCAATTCTGGCTGGTTGGATGAGTTATAACTGGTCCAAGTGGGACCAAGACCATAGCAGATAGCTGTCATTATAAATCGACTCCAGTCATGTTTCATGTTAGGACTTTTACACAGCTGCCATTTTTACATCATATGATTACTGGTGTAGAAATAGCTCCAGTGCAAGTAGTGTCATTTTCAGCAGGAATGCCGTGGTATGAAATGTTGGGGAGTAGTAAAAGCTAAATTCTCAGCATGTCTTGCACTATGTGTTTCTTGTTGTTGCTATTTTTATTTTTTGGTTTCTGCTACCCTTGGGTAAAAGTGACCTGTTATAAACCGAAGCCTTGTGGATCATTTTAACACAAGAGCAGCAGGAGGGTTAATACGTTAATGCATAGTTTGATCCCTTCTTTTTGCTATTATTGTTCTCACGGAAGTTGGATGCTGAATGCATGTGCAGTTTTTAACCTTCACGTGAAAGCACAACGATGGCATTTTAAGTAGCAATGTAAGTTTCCAGAGATTATGCAATATTATTTGGGGGCACAGGAGCTGCAATAATGCTTGAGATAATCGCTCAGTGATGTTATTCCTTTATTTGTCTTATAAATAGTCCTATTACAAACCATTTTTGCTGGTTGCATTCTGAAATAAAAATGGAGAAATGCTGTGAAGGCCAAGAAGCAGCAGGAGTCAAAATATTCTACTTCCTCTGTCCAATATAGAATGTCTGACCTCCAGGCTTCATCATTTCCTCTGTCTGTCTGAGTTATTTTGCTCTGCTGTATACAATCAAAAGGTGTTTTATCATCCTTAAAAACACCTCCAAACTTATAAAGCCACTGCAACATAAAGCAAAGTCTTGTGGGGTCTTTTTGCATTGGTTCATCTAACATGAAAAATATCTTCCTGCGCATGTGCTGCTGTTTTATTTAGTACATTGTGTTCTTCAGAGTTTGCTCCCAGTATGTCCAGGTTGATCCCGCTAAATCAGGAAAATAGAAGTGAGTTCAGCACAACAAATTAAATTTAAAAAAATGTTTGTAAGAACTAAGTGATTCCACATTCTTGCAACTCTACAGGAAATTATGGGATTTGTTGTTCTAGGGCATGAGAATGACGGACGAACAATGCACCGGGCTGAGAGAGAGAGAGAGAGAGAGAGAGAGAGAGAGAGAGAGAGAGAGAGCAGTGATTGCAAAACTGATCTCTTGTAAAAAACAAAGAAGTCTCTGAGGACAAAAGATTTGTGTATTGTCCAAGACAACAGGTTTCCATTTAGCTGCTTCAATTACCAATGACAGTAATTAACTAAATGATTATTCTTTAAAACAAACAGCAATACAATACACAGAAATTAGATCACAAACAAGACTAATTTAATCACTGGATAATGGTACGTTAGTTTGAGATAGTACTTTAAACATATTCCATAACTATATTTAATGGTTTAAAGCCAGTAGCAGTGACAACCGAATGTAATTAAGGCTATAGGAACCCAGAGAGTATGAAATGAAACGAAGCAGACTTCAAACAGAGACAAGTGAACAGTCATTTATTTTACAGTGTCAGTTTCACAATGTATAGTGGAGACTCTGGAACCAGTAGGAGTAAGGAGAGATGTCAGACTGGTGGAACTCAACTGATATGGAGCAATGTAATCTCTCTCCTTACAGTTGGTGTGAAGATCTAAAGTGGTTCCAGCACAGGGGGGAACGTGAAGGAGGAGAGTCACAGGCAAATGGTTTGAAGGCGGTAGATACAGCTGAGGAGGTCGACAAAGAGTCCAGGGTTTTACTCAGAAGTTGAGGATCTGATGGAGCACAGGCGTCAAGGCTTTTCCTGCTTGCTCTCGACAAAGGTGGACGCTTTTCCGCTCCTGCTTCTCTCCTGCTGCTGAGGTTGTTGTTTTTTTTTTTTTGTTGCAACTTTCACACTGTGTCCCGTCTAGGACACAGTGTGAGATACGATTTTTTTTATACCTCCCCACCCCATGTTTCTCTTTTCCTAGCTAACGAAAATGGCAGCGCCTCCCACAAGGCCGCGGCCTCAGACACTCCGTCTTCCCATGTCTGTTATTTATGTTTTACTCAGACGGGCAGTACTGAAATGTAATTTTGAAGTGCTTCGGTGCAATGACAATAAAACTGATTCTAATTCTGAAACACAAGGTAAGTTTGACCATCACATATAATCACACGTAGAGGCTAGAAGCACAAATACCTGTAGGCATGTAATGCTCCAGCGGGGAGTAGAGCTCTTCTGCAGCCTTATATACTCCTAGCGCTCATAAGGGGAATGGGTTGTAGGTGTGGTTGATTGGCACCTTCTTGGACCTTCAGGAGATGCAGAAGAACTGGTCATGGTGGATGAAGGGGTCAACAAAAGCCAGTTTGTATGTTTCAGCCTGTGAAGCCAAGTTTAAACCAAACAAGCAAATGGCTGTGGTATTATGAACACGCACAGTGGAGTGTATTATATTATTTTGTATGGAGCTGATGGCTTGGGAGAACTTTTTAACTATACGCAACATTTAGGGCTTAATGCAGGACATTGATACACGAGTGAAGGAGCAGGACAATGTGTCATCAAAGAGATTAAGGCAGGAGTCCCTGATTAGCCAAACATATCTGCAAGTTCTGAAACAATATTAGCTCAAAATATGTCAAATGAATTGAGTTTTAGTAATTTTTGTGATTAGCTGCCGTGTCCATCTTAAACTGAACTGACTCCAAACATTAACCAGTTGCAGATGTACAACCAGCGATTCCTTTCTGAGAGTTTCATTAAAATGCATCCAGTGTTTCTGGAGATATTTTGCAAACAGACACAAGTAAAAGCATGATAACGGACCTTTTGACACCCACCCCAATGTCCTTTTTTGGCTTTGGTGTAAAGCAAGCCAAGCCTGCCCTCCCTTCTTTCATCTCAAAGCTCTTGCACTCACATGTCAGGAGCAGGCAAACACACAGATGTCCTCACCATCATTTTATGGCGCCTTCCTTCACCCAGCTTAGATCCTTTAATCCTCGTTTAGCTGTTCTTTTCTCTGACAGACTCAAACTGCACACCACTCAATCAAAAACACTTTGCACCTTTTTCCCCTACCCTCGAGCCCCATCTGCTCTGGAGGAACAGCTGCAGAAAGTCAGGTGCAAAAATTAGACAAAGGAAAGGAGGAAAGCGGGTTTTACTTTGATACATCGGGAGTTTAAAAATTTGTGTAAAGTTCAGGCAGGTCACAGCAGAAGAAACACTCCATGAGGAGACTGGAAATACATTCCTGGATGGTAACTTCCTTAATGAATATCAGCTTCAAACTTTGCGTATTTACGTGTGTAGCTTTTCCTTTCTCT
This sequence comes from Nematolebias whitei, assembly GCF_014905685.2. Classification (NCBI taxonomy): domain Eukaryota; kingdom Metazoa; phylum Chordata; class Actinopteri; order Cyprinodontiformes; family Rivulidae; genus Nematolebias; species Nematolebias whitei. The sequence goes on from NC_056510.1 coordinate 25,593,747, forward strand.
GCTGCTTCTTGTGAGTTGAGGACTTTTATCCGGCTTTAAGGGTTCAGCTGAGAGGCCATATGGACAAGATTAGAAGCACAACATGCACCACCACCTGCAGGGATAAAACTCACAACTTTCTTCCCATCTGGACTGCTGCAGTGTCACGTTAGTGACGGGGAATATATGGTGGTGGAGAAAACTAATCCTACTCTATGTGTTTTTACATGCAAGACTAATGAGTGCCCAGCGGATGAACCCATGATGTTGTTTTCACTGACAAAAACATGCATTCACTTTATTTGTAGGTTCATTTACACATTTACACTTTTTCTTGTCCAATAATTAATTCACTGTAATTATGAGCAGCAAAAGAGTTTAATTTGGCCCAAACTGACGACTAACAGCTGGTCAGAGAGGGACCAAGACTGCAGATGCACAGCTGTAGTTTTAAAATGAGTTTAATTTGAAGCATTTCATGGCAATTCATGCAGATACCATACCTTACTGTCAGTTTGGCATTTCACAGTAAATCATTTTAGGATTAAATGTGAAAGGTAAGTAGCATTAGCAGAAGGTGAGCAGCCTGGAGCACCTCCAGGAGGCATATAAAAACGTGTAAAACCATTGAGTGATGCGAAATTCACCGTAGTCTGAACTTTTGTTTAAAGCATTTGCATGAAATGAGATGAACACTTTCTGATTCAGTCCATTTTAGACCAGGGCTACCTTAGTCTGGTCTGACAAGCCAGATGTTTGCTGCCATAAAGTTTGTTCATAACAATTTCATTAAAATGCTGTGTTATTAACTTTTACACCATGGTCAGCTTTGCAATACACGGTTACTCTAAAAGAATTATTGTCACATTCCTCTGGGAAGTGCTACAGCTAGCTGATAGCACCACTATTTTCACTTGCAAATACAGTAGTCTCTCGTTTATCGCGGGGGATTCGTACCCTGAAGACCCGCGATAAGTGAAAAACTGTAAAGTAGGAATATTAGTACAAGTAAGTAGTAGCTTATTTTATATATATAAATATATATTTATATATATAAAGGCGTTTTAAACCCTTCCCACAGTCTTGTAATATTCTAAACGATGTTTCTAAACGCTCTAAAAGAGCACAAAATGTCATGATTTCAGCTCTCTGCCTCCTCTGCTCTTTGCCACCTGCAAGCGATCTTGGCCACGCCCACTTCTCCGTTCTGCACGGTGAACAGCTGATCAGCTGCAGCAGGAAGCTTATTCTTCAGTATGGGCTGCACAAAGGTGCAGGACGTGCTAAATAATTTATAATAATGTATTTTAAATAAAAATGTCATGCCGATCGTGCGGCTTATCCATCAATCAGCCAATTGTGTGTCATGTCCAATTTTATTTTGAAAAACCGCAATAGAGAGAGTCCGCGATAAACGTACTGCGAAGTAGCGAGGGACTATTGTACCATAAAAAAATAATGTAGTCGTTGATCTGTGCTCTTTCGTAAATGACTTGTGAGCAGCTTCTGTGTGATCCAACCAGCAATAATTGGGGAGTCTCTGCAACTTTTATTGTGTGGATCAAAAGTTGAAACGTTTGAGAACCTCTATCTAAATATCCATGTGACATAAAACTGTCTGTGGTGTTAAGAGTTTATGATATAGTTTTTGCATGAACCAATGGCATTTATTTAGATCAAAGTTGTTTTAAGATGACATCAGTCTAATTTGGTCTTGGCATTGCTTAGACTAGCTGTCAGAATCAAAATCTTTTTCTCCAAGAGCTACCTGTGACAGGTAAGATAATAACTGTTCATATACACTTATGTACATACACACACACACACACACACACACACACACACACACACACACACACACA
>NC_056510.1:25595687-25609555 GCF_014905685.2 Nematolebias whitei
CCAAACACCAAATGAAATAAATAAAAATATATATATAAATATAAATATATTCCTTGGTATATATACACACACACATAGACACTTTCAGAATATCTTTTTTTTAATTTTTATTTTAATGCTGCACATCTGAGTGAAGTGATACAGAAAAGAAGATAAATCTGGCCCAGACCTCTTTTGTTGTATCCAATTACCCTCAAATAAAAACATTTCATCACTAATTCACCCTTTCCTCTTCATTAATCTTCATTTGTGTGTTATCTCTTTCACTTCTCGCCTTTATACTGTAGAATTTCATCCAATCATTGACTGCGACTGTCATTGTGCTGTATCTTCCCTCCCTGTAAGGTTCACTATCTCCCCTCTGAGTGCCCCCCCTTCGTTCTCAGTCACCCTCAGCTGTAGATAATAGGCTGATCTGTGGTATGACGCACATGGCTTCGTCTCCTGAGGGGCTTTTGCGCACACAACTATTCATAAAGGCTCCGCGAGCAGCCTGGTGTGCAGATACAAGCGCCAGGTATTTACATCTCGAGATAACCGATACCACAAGATTACTGTATCAGCTGCCACTGCTGCGTTTGCACTGGGCCGTGCATTCTTGGGCAGCAAAGACTTTTGTTGCTGTTATGAATAGAGATCATAAGAACTGATTGTTGTGTGGCCAGCAGGTATCAGGAGCAAATAATGCTTTTAGGATCAGTTAACTTTTATTGTGAGCCTCAGGTTTAGTTTTTTACTTTGCATTGTGCAGAACATGAGTCAAAAATCGTATGAAATTTCAAATTATGTAAAAAAAAAAAAAACATCTAAAAGAACGTCTATGATACATTCTGCATAAATACAGAAACTGAAAGCTTTGTTTTTGTGTTTCCAGAGGAAACACTTTGTAAAATGTATTTTTTGATTTTGTGCAGAGAAGAACTATGACTCACTGGATGTTAATGGTTGATATAAGTCTTGTTGATTAGCTCCTTGTTTTGGACGGCACCCGCCTCCCCATCGCCACACACGCTTGGCTGTTTTCAAAAACTCATCCACTCCAGCTAAACGTTGCACTCTGCAATGAAGAATACTCACACCGGTGAGGTTCTTTTAATCAGTGATGGTGACCATTTTATACAAAGAGTGTGTTTACATCATTTACATAACTGTGCACGCAGAAACACCTGCAGGCTGCATACACTCATGCAGCTGCTCTAAATGTGTCCACTTGGACGTCTGCGAGACGCTCATGCAAATGAAGGCAGTGGACCGTTCTGCATGTTTCCAACAAATTGCCATTCATCTGTGGAAAACTTTGCCCTGATTACATTTACGTCACACACACACACACACACTCCACATCAGACTTTCACATACTCACAGAAACACGAGCTGCAGCATCTCTGTTAATGAACATTTGTACACTTTTTTTTCCAAGAACTTAAGCGTCTTTGCTGCATCCTGGGCAAGCACCATCAGAAACGATTGACAAACAGAAACATGAACAAGTTGCATTTTCTTTTTTTAAATCCTGGCAGACACATGCACCTGCTTGCATTTATGTTACTTTTGTGATAGTTGTACCCAAAGACCCATCCATCCATCCATTATCTTTACCCACTTCTTCCATTTTGGGTCACGGGGGTTGCTGGTGCCCAAATCCAGCTATCACTGTGCGAGAGGTGGGGGCCATCTGGACAGGTCGCAAGTTCATCACAGGGCCACATAGATACAAATGAGACAAACAACTATTCACTCTCTCTAGGGACAATTTAGAGCAGGACTATCGCTGGATGTTCGGCCCCCGAGCTGTTGGTTTTCAGAAACTGTGGCCCTCTGAGCAGATTTGTGCCGCGATTTAAAGTCACCAATCAGTCTAACATGCATGTTTTTGGTCTGTGGGAGGAAACCGGACAGAGAAAACCCACACATGCACAGAGAGAACATGCAAACTCCACTCAGAATGGCCCCTGGACCGGGATTTGAACCAGGGTAACCCGCTCACTGAGAGGCAACAGCTCTACCAGTTGTGCCACCGTGCCGCCCACCCAAAGACCCAAATATATTAAAAACCAAGTGATCCCAGATCCTCTCATTGTTGGGAATTGAAGCCAGCAGGATCTAGTTCACAAGAGTAACCAATTTGTATTTTTGTGAGACTTTAAGTCCCACCTCCCCTCATCTAGTCACCGAGTCACATACCCTTTCTATGCAGCATTACTATTTTTCTTCTTTCAACTGCTCCCTTCTTCAGGGGTCCCCACAGCAAACTAACGTGCACAAAGATATAGCAATTAAAAAAAAATTATTTATTTATTTTTTAAGCCAGATGCCCTTCCTGACACAACCACCGAGCTACTACAGCCCTCTGTGTGGTGCAGAGAGCTGCCATCTAGGGCACCCGGGGGAGCAGATGGTGGGGGTTAAGAGCCTTGCTCAAGGGCCCAGAATGGTGCAAATGAGGGTGGAGACAGGTGTGGGTGCTTCACCTTTCCCACCCACATTTTGATGTAGATGGACCGAGGGGCTGAACCGGTTTAATCATAGGCTCACCTTTAGCCTCTGCGCCACCACTCCCCTTTCTATTCAGCATGAAATAGCTAATTTTGACTAAACATATTAGAGACATGAAAAATACTTTTACATTTGTGACCTCAACAGTCTGACTTTCCTGTATTGAAACACATTTTAGACTTTTTCTTTTCAACGTTTTAACATTTCAAAACAGCATTTTAACATTATTCTCAACATGTGATCTAGTTTGGGCCACACATTTTGTCAGAGGGGAAAATTCAACATTTTATTTTCACCACTATCACCATATGTGAGCTAACACTGAGGGTTAGTTTTATTAAGAGTGACAAACCAACATCTGCGATGGTTGTTTCTTTGGTTATTTCTCAAGTAAAAGAGACTTTGTTGTAAATACAGCAACGTATTTTCTAAAAAGCAATTAAGAAACAACTGTGAAATATTCTGCACACCCGTACCGAATACATTAGAAACAAACAACAATTGTTAACATCATGGAGACTTACTCTGCGTGCTTTAAAATCTCCGTAAATTTGTGTTTGTGTGTGAGTGAGAGGTTCGTGAAGCCCTGAGCACTGAAACAGATTGTTTCAGGAGATTTTTGTGCTGGAGTGCTTGGATGATAGCTTGACGCACACACTCACGAGGACAGCCGCTGCCTGCCAAAATCAACAAGAGGAGACAGATCTGTGCTAATTGCCAAGGAAGAATGGTACCAGTGTGTTCCACAAGGACACAATGTCACCAAATGATCACACAAAGGAGGTTTTCAGTGAGTGCTGCTGCAAAAGCAGGAAGTAAAATACACAAACGGGATGAGGTCAGAAAACAGAAGAGTTTGTATGGATAATTAATGCGCTTACACATGTACTCAGTTTAAAATAAGGGTTTAATGCTGCCAGATGCTTCACAAACAATAACAACCACACTTGTATTACAATTTCCACAACTTAAATTGAATTGTAGCATAATTTATAAAATGTGGAAGTTTTTTGAAAGATGATAATAGCTTTTTATTTGAACCTTCTTTTATCATTTTATCTTCATTTTTGAAAACAGAAAAGGATGATTTTCAGCATGTAATGACAGATCGTATTTAAAAAAAACATGTGAACACAGTTGATGCTGGCAACACACTCAAAAACATTCAGGGAACAACAGGTTCACACTTGTTGCATCATTCATCCTCAGGGATGTGTGTTGAGCCCTCTCCTGTTCACTCTGCTCACGTATGATTGTGCAGCTACCCATCCAGGCTGTCATATTGTAAAGTTTGCAGATGATACAGCGGTGGTGGGATGCGTCACAAACAACGATGAGTCCAGCTACAGGCAGAAGGTGGAACACCTGGAGAGCTGGTGCAAGGAGAATGACCTTCACATCAATGTGAAAAAGACAAAGGAGATGGTCGTGGACTTCTGAAGGAACAAACCCCCCGAATATAAGAGGATTTGCAGTGGAAGTGGTCTCCAGCTACAAGTGGGTGTACACCTGAATGACAACCTTAACTGGGGCAACAACACCATCAGCCTGATCAAGAAAGCTCATCAGAGACTCTACTTCCTCAGACGGCTGAGACGAGCTGGTTTGGGAAGCTCAGTCCTCACCTCCTTCTACAGGTGTGCAGTGGAGAGCATCCTGTGCTCCAGCATCAACACGTGTCATGGAGGCTGCACAGCTGCAGAAAGAAAAGCTTTGCAGAGAGTGGTGAAGGCTGCACAGAAGACTGTTGGAGTCAGTCTCCCCACCATCACAGACATTTACGGGCCACCTGCATCATGAAGGACCCCACTCACCCAGCACACACACTTTTTGCCCTGCTCCCCTCAGGAAGGAGGTTAAGCAGCATTAAGTGTAGAACCACTAGACTGAGGAACAGCTTCTACCCTGAGGTTGTTAGACTCATGAATCTCTAACTAGAATAATCAATGTGAAAAACCATATCATGTTGCTGCTGATCTGTTTCATGTTGATGTGTTCATGCGTGCTCATTTGCTCACACAGACTCATGTTCATGCTGCTGTTTGGCGTGTTGTTTTTATTGTTTTTATGCTACTGGTGCTTAGTGTATTTTTAGTTGATGTTTTTCTTACTTCATATCTTAGATCTTATTACTGTTTTTCTTTTACATTTTATTGTTGGATGTAACTGGGACCCTGTGTATACAGTTTCGTTCCACCACGTGTACCACATGAGGTGTGAACGACAGTAAAGAAACTCTGACTCTGACTCTGATTCTTTCTATCTGCTGCTCTTTGTAATTGTTTGGACACTCAGGATTTTAACTGGGCTGGTTTTGTGAAAAGACTTGTGTCTGTTTCTGCTGATACAAGATGTCAGGTGCTGGCAGCCTGTGTCTGGACCTTCTCCTCATGCAGGGGGGAGAACTAAGGGAGGACAGAAGTGGCAATGGCACCGCCCTGGACAGATAGTGGGGAAATATCCCATGAACTTCATGGTGAAACTTAAAGAAAGAAATCATTGCATCATCTAAAATGGATTTTCTTTGGAAATCAACCTGATTCAAGATGTCTGATTCAGCTAATCAGCTTTAGCAAATGCACAATTGGCCACAACTCATTCAGTTTGCCGATATTAACCCAAACACTTGATGTGGTGGTTGCTGAGAGTCATCCTCAATACAAAATTTGAGTGGTATTTATCTTTGTTTAAAGCTTTGCAACAGCTTGTGCTGTCAGAGATGCAGACGTTAGAACTTTTTTTTTAATCAATTCAAAGCCCTGTTAGTCTTCCTTGTTTTAGTATGCTGCTTTAGCAGAAGTTTACATACACTCTGTCTGTCCATTAGATTGGAGCTCCAACCCAAAAACCTCTGCAGAGTCTGCACAGAGCTGTTTTATGGCCTCCTCCTCATGTAATGCAGTTTTAGGTTACACTTGGGGATGCAGCTGGCTGTGCTGAGTGATAATAGATTTCAGAGCTCTACTTGAGCCCATGCGGCTACACGGACAGTTTCTCATGCAGCGCTGCCTGTCAGCCTGAAGGTCACACTCATCCAACTGGGGTTTCCTGTTCTGGCCTTTGCGCTCCAAGATTTCCTTAATCCTATTAAATTTCATGCTCTGCAGGTCCATGCATGGGAAAGCTGAGATTTATTTATTTATTAACTGATATTTTTAGATTTGTTGATTGTACCAGTCATTGTCAACCCATGAAATGGGGCTAGTATCATAATCCCAACAAATTACATTTCTGGGTTTTTGCAGAATTTTAGAAAACCTTATCTTTTTATGAAAATTTAATTTTGAACATCCTTTTGGAGCAGAAGTCAGATCAAACAGGTTTTGCTGCTTGTCAGAGGACAGTTTTGTGGAAACTATATTTGTAGATCTTGAAATAACAGTGTTCGCATTTGATTATGATGTTTCTGTGTCAGAAATCTGACAGGAATAAAAATGATAGTTATTAGGAGCAACTGGAGCGGGAGGAAGAGGAGAAGCATCACGAGGGGAGTACGCCTTGGACAAAACTCACCCTGCTGTAAGATCATATTCACATGTATGTGACGTGTTTTTACTGAACTGTGTCACCATTATCCCTGTAGATTTATGTGTAATATGAGAAACCTATACTTTTTTTTTATCAGTTAAGATGAAAGGGATCAGAGAACTTGAAGCAATTTGTCCCTGCTGAGTGAAACAATGCGAAAGGGAAAAGCATAAGAACACATTTCCCTCCACATAAAGGATGTGTTATAACCTTTTATCTTGAAAATGAATTATATTATTAGTCATTTCCTTTAATCCATCTGTTCTTAATGACAGGGAGAAGCAAAGTTTCTGGTAGATTAACCTATTTTGGTGTGAAGCTGTGGTAAAACAATAATGCGACACCGACATGTTTCAGTTTTGTTATTATTGGTCAGCCATCATAAATTACATTTCCAACAGTGTTTTGTTCGGTTCTTCATCATTTGCATGCAAACTAAACTAAACTGTAAACTGTAAGAAACCTGACAACACCAGACCCCTATGAGCATCCACCATCAATTAAAACTCAGCCAGTAACTTTTTTTGTTGTTATCCAGTCATTTTTGGAAACTACCACTCAGTCCAGAGACAGAGTGTGACCCTCACAAGCCTGAATGAACAGGAGTTTAACTTGGAAACCGCTTGAATGAGAAGCTCCCGCTAATGGCCAAGGAATGACCAGATGTTCCTCCTGATGTTGTAGACCTCTCTTCTGAGCAAACTATTCCAGGGAGATCTGGTTCCTAAATCACACACTCCTCCCAGAGAATTTGAGCTAAAGCGTTAAGCTAGTTGTAGCCCACAAGTGTCCAAAGTGCGGCCCGAGGGCCATTTGCGGCCCTTGGAATGATTTTGTGCGGCCCAAAACTGCAGTTTAAGAATGATTATCATTTTGGCCAGCAGGCTTAAAAGGTTGATGCAGACTTTCTGCAAATTAGTTGGTAATCCTTTTTTATATGTTTAGGTTTAACAGCAAAACAGATAAAAGAAACCCAATCTTCTCAAAATGAGCAATATTTAGCAAAATACAAGCTTTGGCTACAATCTTTTTATTTGTACTTCATGGTACAAAGCACCAAAAAACTTTACTGATTTCTACCAGAAAGGAGATTTTTGAATATTGTTTCATAAAACTTGGTTAAATATTGCAGTTTATAAAATAATCAAGAGGGAAATTGGGCATTTTTAAATGAATATAACATGGTATCATCTGCATACGAGTTGATAAGCACCTTGATAAAAACATGAACGCAACCTATGGGGATGATAACAACTAATAATGGACATTTAATGGGTGATAACATTTGAAGCAGGTTCTATGGATCTGTTGTAGCGACTGACAGCTGGATGATTTTTCAGAACTTTTATCAGCCTTTTGGAACGTCCATGGTACAAAAGTCCTTTTAAATGAACACCTAGTCAAATTATGCTTTTGTTGCTGAGAACAGACTAAAATCAACTTTCCAAACACAAGAAAACAACAAACAGACCTAACAAAACAAATAAATAAATCATTTTTAATTTAAAAAATTTATCTTAGTGTTTATGAGGCTTTTAATGTTTTGGATCTACAACAATTTAAAACTCTTTATCCACCAAAATGAGTAAACTTTTGTCCTTTGTCCAAAATATTGTTTGCGTTGAGAGTTAAATTCACATTTGTGTGGCCCACGAGTCTTTTCATTTTGATAGTTTTGGCCCACATGTGACAAAGTTTCGACACCACTGCTGTAGCCTAACTGTTTTGTGCACGCAGACAACTTTCTGTTAAGTGAAAGCTATGAAAAGGTGTGCACTTAAACAAAATTACATAGAATGTCTGAACTCTTAAAAAAATATCAGACAAAAGTCAAGTGTCTCTAATTTAATCCATAGCAAGGGTCCCCAAACAAGAGCTAAATCTAAAAATTAAAAGGTAAAAAAAGGATAAATGCAGGTATTATAAGTCCTGTCACCCCAAGTCAAAATGACCCAAGGCAACAAGAAGTGTGACAATCTGCCGCCAAAGTCCAACAGTAAAAAAAAAAAAAAGCTCTGAGCTCTATTTACATGTGCTTTTAAAAACTTCCAGTGATAATTAACCACACACACATAAAACATATATCTCCTATTTCATGTCAAAGAGGACCAACTATAATCACCACTCCCTGTGACACCTCCTTTTCTTGGTCATGAGAACAGAAACAGGTACACACACACAGTCACATGTCACTTCCCTCAGTCTCCACCTTTCTTCCAGCCCAACTTGTTATCTTCAGCACGGCCTCCTCTCAGTGGCTGACACTGACCGTTCCCAGGATTTATGGCTCCACTCCTTCCCAGCTGGGCGCAGCTGCAGAAGGGAGTACCAGGCCTGGTTGAGCACAGGTTGAGCTCCATAAGGATACACTGTGCCCATCGTGGAGTGGGGTCGCCATTTTTATGGCTCTGCATCTGATGTGTGTGTCACACGTACTTATAGTCTCTTATAAAAGTAGCATTCTTGTTCAAGTTGCCACTTATCATAAACCATGCCTAAAATTGAGCATGCATCAGGACATGCCTAAAACTACATTTTAAACCTTTGCAAACATCAGGTTTTGGTGTAAAAAGTGTTGTTTTTTGAGACGGCACAGTAGTTTTTACATCGGAAATCTTTGTTGACTGGACAGTCAGATCAGTCAGCAGCATATGTTAGTGTATGTGTAGTTCCTTAATTTTTTTAAATTTTTTATAAAGATTGCACACAAAGAGAGGAACCAAAGTCTGTTTTTCTTTGGTTTTTCTAAAGAGAATATCTAAAACCTCAATGAGAACTCAGTTTCTTTTTTCTGAACTGCTGTTCCAGTACAACTTTAACTTTATTCACGCAGTCATATGTGCAGTTGATGATTTAATGCAATTTAGTGGGTTTTTTTTTATCTTTGGGCATTTTAGCAAAGGGAGCATTTTTATTCTTATCATATAAGATTTTACAGAAACATTTTTTGTTGTTCATTCAGTGTCGCTGAAATAAAATAATGATCTAAATGGTGATGATTTGAGTCCCTCTTCTTCTCTGTGATTATTCTACAAATTAAAAGCAAGCCAGCGGTCAGGCTGCATGCCAGGGTTCAGGAAGGACAAGCTGCAACCACTTGGACTTTTAAAGCTTATAGTACTTAACTGCTGTAGGACTCCTACCAACATTGCTTGCGCTCAAATCAATGATTTTCTTTAAAACATCATAAATGGTTCTCTTTAAAAAAAAAAAAAAAAAAAAGCATTTTGGCAGTTTGAGAAAAATTCAGGCGTCAGAGAAAAAAGAAAGGGGCTGAAGAAACGGATAATAAACACTAGAAAGAATAAATGCAATACAGCCAGTTGTAAGGAATTCTTTATCACAAATCTGACATTTTTTTCCAATTTAAACTGGTCTTGTTTGAGTGTTTTTGTCCTTTAAATCATGTTTTTAGTTAGAAATTGCCTACGGGCATGAACAAAATGGGCCACCCCACCTGAAGCCTACAGTAGCTTAGTTTTATACTGTAGTTATATAAATCTTATTGTGTTGGTATAAAAGGAAGAATCAGATCCAAACACTTTCTGCAGTTGCCCTTCCACGCATTTATCTGATTTCTCGTATCACACTTGTTCTTACAAGTAGAAATGTTTTTAATTTGCTCTGACAAGGTTTGATTAGTAGGATATGCAAGAGGCAGGACATAAAATTTAATCTGGAGTCACCCGGCTCAATATTTAGATACAAACAGCCAAGTCTCGTGGCCTCATTTGGCAAGTTTACACATAATTATTAATAGGCTGAAATGCTTCAGAGCTACCATGAAATGAAAAGGCAATATCTGTGCAGCCTGTTGAAAAAAGACAAAATTTAGAGATAATTTAAAATTTTAACAGAGAGCAAAGGGCAAGAATGTGGTGAGGCGTTCAGGTTCAGCTAGTGAGTTTAAACAGACAAACATGGCAGTTTGAGTTGAGATGTGTGACAGAGGTCAACAGTGTGAGGACACAATCCTGTAGTTTGTGTAAAAAACAACCTAAATACCTGAGTATGCTGCAAACAGAGGGTTCTCGAGTCAAAGCTGTGACTCATCGCGTCTTGTCAAACATCACCCCATCCACTGTCAGCCCAGCAAATTAAGGAAGCTGTAAAAAAAAAAAAAAGTCAAAACGCCTTCTGAGCTGACCTTTGTGCACTCGTGTTCGTTAAAAAGGTCACGAGAAGTACAAAAAGCAGAAACGTGTGTCTGTTGCTTTGTCGTTGCACGGCGTGCAGCGAAACATGCCTGAATAATCACCTGCTTGTGTCAGCTTTGAAAGATTAAACAGCGACAGCTCAGCCATGTGTTGCATTTCTTTACAGATACTCGGACACCGATAGCTGGACTTGCGTCAGCAGCCACCCTCACAGCAATAATATCAGCAGCTGATTTGAATAAAAGTGTACAAATGTACACGGTTAAATAGATTAATGTTACAAGAAGTGTTTGTGTTAGAGAGAGAGACCAAAAGTGATAATTTTGTGACATTTCAGAAGAGAGAAGTTGTGGCTGATTTGTGTTGAACGTTTGTTCATGCGCTCACATGAACCTTCGGTTATCTGATTTTACTACGAGGGACAAATAGACACAGAACACAGATAACCTACATCTTTCCTTTCATTTAATTATCACATTTTTGAGTTTAAAAAGAGAAAAACTCTGAAAATGTATTTTAAGAAAAATAAATACTTATAATTTCTGCAGGATCCTTTGAAAGAACATCACCCACCTCCTTTTATGAAAAATAAATAAAAAGAAAATGATCCTGATTTAAAAAAAAAATGGAGTTTAGCCTTTTGGTCAAATTTTGAAAATCACTTTAAACACATTTTTGTGCAAATTTGCATGAGCTCCTTGGGAATTATCCTCAACTACCACCACACAAAATTTCAGCTCAGTATCGGTGAAACTGTTGTAGCCATGTTTGTGTTTTCTAAGGCTGATTAGCTATGGCAGCCATCTTGAATGAGGTTCACTACAAAAGTTAATCATACCATATATGGTAGTTGATCAGTAGTAGTAGAAAGCCCTCAACAACCTAGCTCCATCTTATATTAGAGTTCTTATTGTTCCATATTTTCCTAACATAGCACTTTGCTCTCAGACTGCAGGTTTACTTATGGTTCCTAGAGTTTCCAAGAGCAAACTGGGAGGCAGAGCTTTCAGTTATCAGGCTCCTGTCTTGTGTAACCCACTTCCAGTTTCTGTCTGTAAGGCTGACACATTGTCCAGTTTTAATATTGAACTTAAGACTAAGCTTTTTGATAAATCCCATAGAAGGGGTTGGCTTGTTATGTAGCCGTAGTCTTAGACTACAAGAGGACAAATTTACCTAATGTCTTAAAATAGATTGCTTAAATTGAATAGTTTTCATTTGATACTATTTCTGTCTTAATGTGATTCTTGACCTGCCATTGTGTATCTGTTCCTCTCAAACCCAGCCGGTCGAAGCAGATGGTCCTCTTGTCCTGAACCTGGTTCTGCTAAAGGTTTCTTCCTCATGAGGAAGTTTTTTCTTTCCACTGTCGCCTTCATGCTTGCTCAAGATGAGAGTTCTGTGATGGAGTTAAATTCAAAGCAGTCTGCTCCTCAGATAAATAGTGTTATATATATATGTATATATATATATATATATATATATATATATATATATATATATATATGTGAATGTTTTTGTTCATTGCTCTGAGATGACTTCTGTTGTGACTTGGCGCTATATAAATAAACTGAATTGAACTGAATTGAAATAGTAGATGTACATCTAGATTACTTCCTGAGAGTTTCATAGAAATCAGTCTTGTTGTTCATGAGATATTTTGCTAACACATATATCATGCTATTCTGGCAGTGAATGATAAAAGAATGATTTTTCCAGCACGCTGTGTTGATGTTTCATCACTTATCTGTGAATACCACTCACTGAAAATGTCCTTTACATAAGAGTTTATGCCACCTGTGCACACGCTGCTGTAAATAGGAAGCTCTGGGTTTGTTGGTTAGTTGTGAACACGAATCAACAGGATGTGAGAATTCAAACAAAAAAAAGTGTAAATGGTGAGCTCTAACCATGCAGCAAATCGGATTGTTTGAATCAACATGTTTAAAACTTCATGTTTGTGTTTCTATGCAAAATATCTCAACTATGGAACAAAAACTCCACAAAAAGTTCAACTTGTTGTCCTAAAACCATTTTTGAATAAAAATAAAAATAAGTCAATAAGAATCAAAAGTAGACTTAACAACAACTCTGCAATATGTTTTGTTGTTCTTGAAATAAATTTATTTTATATAATTTTGTGAAACGATCACTCATTCAGGGCAGCACGGTGGCTCAACTGGTAGAGCTGCTGCCTCTCAGCGAGCAGGTCCTTGGTTCAAACCCCGGTCCGGGGGCCTTTCTGGGTGGAGTTTGCATGTTCTCTCCGTGCATGCGTGGGTTTTCTCCGGGTACTCTGGTTTCCTCCCACAGACCAAAAACATGCATGTTAGGCTGATTGGTAACTCTAAATCGGCCCTAGGTGTGAGTGAGAGAGTGAATGGTTGTTTGTCTCTATGTGTCCCTGTGATGGATTTGCGACACGTCCAGGGTGTACCCCGCCCCTCGCACAGTGATTGCTGGACATGGGCACCGGCGACCCCCGTGACCCAAAATGGAAGAAGTGGGTAAAGATAATGGATGGATGGATGAATCACTCATTCATCTGAAGTTGCAGAACTTTCTCATACTGAGCCGTTTGATAAACTCCTCATGAACCCAGACCACACAAGAGGCATGAGCTCATTCCACAACGTGCTACTAATACCTTGTTGCTCCAACCAGGGTGAACACTCTGCGTGTGTCTTGGATGCACACAAACACAACTGCAGACATGCAAATGAGCCTCTTATTCAAATAGCAGCACATTTGGTTTTGGGGAAAAAGCTAAAGCAGAGTGGGCCGTGTGGTTTATTTGTAAGCGTGCAGCTAAATATTGTGTGACCTTTGAGCTGAAATGCTTTGCATGCTATTTGCATTCCTTTAACATTTGAGGCTCGGGCAGGAAAGAGCTTGATGTCTGCTGTTGACAGTGACTTTTGTTCTGTAACACCTCCACTGACATGCTGCTGTCTCTCTAAACACACAATGCCCATATTCAACAACCTTTAACACCAGCCAGCATATCAGCACAAACCTTTCAAACTTACTACAAAGTACAATGGTGGACTACCATAATTTCTGGACTATTGAGCTCACCTGAATATAAACCACGCCCACTAAATTTATAAATGAAAAAAACTTGTACAGGTCACACTTGTCTATAAGTCGCGGGTGTCCACGTTGTAATATGAGATATTTACTCAGAAAGAGTATTTAAACTTTTAATTAAAAACCGTAGCGTGGCAGTACACAGCTACTGAGAGAGACGTGCAGATCTTGTTGTAGATCAAGAATCAACCACTAGATGGCGTTTTATAGACTTTATTGAACTTTATTGTTGAACCCTACAGGACTTCATGACATCTACCTCCCTCACTCATAGGCATCACAACCATTATATTTGAAGGGGCCTGTCCCCCCCCCCCCCCCCACACACACACACACACACATTAACAAAACGTTCATTTGTACCCCTCCACTTTTACTATGAAACATTAGTTCAGTCGGTGCAGTTTCTCTTTCTTCATGAACAAATCCATTCCACTTGATCAATAGGAGAATACTCAAACCACTAAAAATCCACTCCAGGTTTTTCTGGTTACTTCCAACTCTCCAGCAGCATGCAGTGTTTCTGTGCGTCTCCTCCTGCCTAGACAGAAAACGCACACAGGTGGAGGAGATGGAGACACCTCTGTGTTGATCGCT
>NC_056510.1:25609655-25612281 GCF_014905685.2 Nematolebias whitei
GGGGGGGTTTGTTCATAAATATATAGTCATGTTAGGAGGATGCTTGAGGGGAGCGCTACATCTGTATCATCTTAGCTTAGCAGTAACTGTTACGCTGTAAGACGCAGCAGGTGTAAGAGACGCTGTGTAAATAAAATGTGCATTAAAGTTGAAATGTCTTTAAAACCCCCACACCTTATTGTCCTCCAGCTTCGTGAGAAACATCCTTTAGAAGAGGCGTGTTGAACACAAGTAAAAACGTCTAGTGGTGGTGTTTTTTATTTCTCCATAAACACAAATAGTGCAGACCTGATGCTGTGTGTTAAAGTGCATTAAAGTTGAAATGTCTTTAAAACCCACAACTGAATGTACACAAACTTAGTGAGAAACATGCTTTAAAAGGAATTAAAATAAGGAAATCTAGACGAAATGTTGCTTTTTTGAACACTGGTGCGCGCACGTATTACAGATGATTCTGATGATGATGCCCATGCCCTCACTCTTGGTTACTCTACTGAATGGGCTAACACAAACTGTCACATAATGATCATAACTAAGCTAAGAAGAACAGACTAATCACTAAAAGAACAATGCTAAACAGCTAACCGAGATGATTAACAATGAGCATAAATTTTACCCATAATTCCTTCCTGAGGCCATGTGACTGACAGTCAACCACAGCAGAATGCTACGTACCAGTAACAAACACAAATACGTACAGTAAACGTTTTTTTTAATGAACAGTGCTGGTAACGAGCACGGTTAACGGTAAAGATAAAAAAAAAACCACAGTAGCCACAGGAAGTCATTGATCACTATCTTCAACTTCCTCCTGCACACTTTGCCCTCCTCCCTAGGGGCACAATGGGGGGGGGGGGGGGGGGGACAAATTTTCTCCCCATCACTAACAGACCAATAAAACCAACTTCCATTGGTCCACTGTGACCCTGTTCGGCATTTTCATTGGTCAGATTGTTTTAACCTTTATTTACACATGTAGCTTCATTGAGCTACAAGGACCCACCCACCAAAAGAGACATGTATTGTGCAGCTCTGTGAGTGCCCAAGTGTGACGAGGCTAAATGTTTTGACAGCATGAAGCTCGTTAGCCCATCCAAAAATAAATAACACATAAATTACCTGCAGCAGCTGCGGTGTTCAAAGTCTGTGCAAAAAGTAACGGCTTATAGTCCAGAAAGTACGGTAATTGTTTGGGCTTGTGCACTGTGCAGTCACTGAATCAGTCATGAACATCTCTGTAAAACAAAGCAACTTAGATGTTGCAAAAATGTCATTGCAAATGTATAAATCGCCCTGCTTTTGTCACATAAATAGATGCCTGCAATTGTAATAAACCGAAACAGCATGGTAAAAAGATGAAAATCTGTCCTCAGTCTGATCAGGCCACGTGCAACTATCAGTTTAGTTTCTTTGCACACTTTTATTTGAACATTTCTTTGAAAAGATGAAGTCACTGTTTCATGTTCTTTGCTGTTGTAGATCTGAGTCATGGTTTTTCCCCCTGTCATGTCTATCGTGTCATAACCCTGGCTATTTTTGATGAACCCCTCAGGACGTGCCTGACCTCTGTGGATAAGAACACAGCACTGAACGGAGCCGTTTACAGCAGCTCAGCATGCTCCCTGTGGACCAGATGTTTACTAAAATGCTACTGTGATGCATCTGAATGCAGCGGAGACAGTAAATCTAATGAATATTCATTCATAAAATAATTAGTTTTCAATTATTGTGAGGAAATAATTGTTTACATTTTTATGACTTTTCCCTGAAAAATTGTTTTGTACATAAACAAATTATACTACAAAGAACTTTTGTCTTCTTTTACCCAAGTACATCACCCATGCTGTTGGACTTGTGAGTGGGCGTAATAATTATATATATTTTTTTCTTCAATCCCCCTAGAATACAGAGTACACAACCATGCTTCCATTGACTTTAATTTTGTTTCATCTAAAAAAAAAAATTCTCTTCAAAACTGGAAATTATGGCTCTTTCTAAAAAACACTGTCAAAACATAAAACTATCAGATTTGATCACCAGAGCCTTCGGCCGCTTACAAATCAAGAATTTTTAAGATCAGACCTATAGTCTTCGTAAAACAATTTCTGGTTTGAGGCTTATTTTTTGGTTTGTATTTCTGTCAGCTTCTCATTAACTTAGCAGTCAGGGAGTGAGAGACACTGGTGATTCATAGCCAGAGTTAACATGGTGACCATAATAATGAGACCGGGGTAGAAGCTTTTCAATGTGAAGTTTAAACATCAAAATGTAGGGGTTTGTTTGTCTTAGATGATTTGATTATTAAAATGTTACGATGGAAATTTTGGTAGCAGCTGCTTTGAAATGACAAAAATCTTGAACAGTATGTATGTATGTATGTATGTATGTATGTATGTATGCATGTACAGTATGTATGTATGTATGTATGTACAATATGCATGTACAGTATGTATGTATGAATGTATGAATGTATGTATGTATGTATGTATGTATGTATGTATGTATGCATGCATGCATGAACAGTATGTATGTATGTATGTATGTATGTATGTATGTATGTATGTATGGATGTATGTATGTATGGATGTATGGATGGATGGATGGATGGATGGATGGATTGATTGAT
>NC_056510.1:25612381-25631040 GCF_014905685.2 Nematolebias whitei
TGTATGTATGTATGTATGTATGTATGCATGCATGTACAGTATGTATGTATGTGTGCATGCATGTACAGTATGTATGTATGTATGTACAGTGTGTATGTATGTTTTTAACTTGGCATTTAATAAATAACTTTAGGTGCCTGGTTTTAATAGGTCAAATTTTAGCTCGTTTGTTGAAATGGATTTTGTGCAGCTTACATTTAGCTATTTTTCATTTATAAATATTTAGTGTACACGTACAGTTTAAAGGCGGAGCTGGGTGAAACAATGGTTCAGTAAACAGTTCAGTCGGTCTACGTGAGGATCACCAGATGCTTTCCGCTTCTGTTCCTGCTGCTGAATTCGCACGCGCTCGCTTTCCTGCTCTCTATGAAGTGAGCGCGAGGCAGCCCCGCCAGCACACAGCCGGGCGGAGGGAAGTATCACGTGGCGACACGTCTCTGTGACTGACGTCACCGTCCACCATCTCCCAGCAACCCTCTCCATCAGCACTCGCGTCACCGTGCGCCCTAGCCGTTCAGTTGCCGGGCAACCGGTGGCTCGCGCTCGGGTCCAGCCTTGCCTCGCACCCAGCTCGGAGCTCTGACGCGGGTGTGACGTTAATAAGGTGGGTACCAATTTGTTCTGGTGGCGGACGGAGGGAGGGGTGAAGGAAGGAGGAGGAGTTCCCCCTGTGAGAGTCTCCGCTCTGCATTCCGGAGCAGCGCAGAGGCTCAGAGCGGCCGCAGCGCACACAGGCCCGCAGTGCGCTCCGTGGAAAACTTTCTCCTCCTGGCTCTCACTGTCTGCGCTCAGGTGGAATGCTTGGACTTTTTGTCTTACAGTCTGGACTGTGAGAGACGCTGGTTTATGTTCTTTTAAAAAGGTAGGCCCTTCTCATTTTCTATTATTCTTTATTTTATACTTGAGATATGTGTTTTTTAAACATCAAACAAAAGCTTTAATTCGGGTTTTAGTGGTTACATTTAATCTTTTACTCTTACTTTCACTTGCAAAGAACAAGTTACTTAATATTTGAATAGGAGCTGATGATGTGATGTTTTTAAAACCCTTAAAAACATATTAAATTCTTTGTTTTGAGGTTTTTTTTAAAGAAGCATTTTATTTCTATCAAACACTTTGTTATATTTCAGAGTTTTCAGGAGTTCTTCACCTGTTGGTTTAATTCTAACCCGGGTTAATGAAGTAATTTCACCTGCTTGTCTCTGCAGGTACAAGCCTTCATTTGTCCCAGCGCTGTTCCAACAGTCGGTGCACCATGGTGATCATGACAGACACCAGCAGGAGCACCCAGCCGCCTCCTGCCCAGGGGAGGCCACTGCAGGTCGGCTTCTATGAGATCATCCGCACCCTGGGGAAAGGAAACTTTGCAGTGGTGAAGCTGGCCAGACACAAAGTCACCAAAACCCAGGTCAGAAGCCGGGACTCCAGTTCTGGATGTTGCACTTTTTTTTTATTCTAAATACACGCTAAGTGTTTTATTCCTTTTTTAATTTATTCTTTCAGGTGGCTATAAAGATCATAGACAAGACCAGGCTGAATCCCTCCAACCTGGAGAAGATTTACAGAGAAGTGCAGATCATGAAGCTGCTAAACCACCCTCACATAATCAAACTCTACCAGGTGTGTTTTCTTTAACATCGTTTGGAGGTTTGCATGAGATGTAATGTCCTCTGGTTTTTGCATGAACGTGATGTGGACAGAAGTGCATTGGGCATTGCTGCCCTGCAGCGGGGACAATATGAGGAAAACAAGAGGGAATTGGTGGATTTTACCAGCTTGTGAGTCTTCTAAATCACCAGTACAGCACAGCAGCATTAGTGCAATCCCCTTTTGACCTCCCCTTCCCTATGTCCTTCTCGTCTTCCATGTGTGCAAGTGATACAGGAGTTGAAAGACATTTATGGGCACTGATGCCTGCTGTGAGGACAATGTCTTTCTGAGGTGTCCTCAGTCGTATTTAATGGGATAGGTGATTGCAGAGACGTGGGTAAGGGAATCGGTGAAGGAAGTGCGTTAGAACGTTAAGCCTTCTTAGCACCTGTTAAAGCCAAGTGCAATGTGTCTGTCTGTCACGTGAAGGCCGCTCCACAAAGCGCCGCTTTACTCCTAATTAAATTGAAGACTTACGAGGAAGAATCCGCTTTTACCGACTCAGGTGACCTTGCAAGCGCCTCGGCACACATCTGGCAACAAACACACCACAAACAAAAGCAAACAATGCCCATTTTATTCAACTTTCACTTTTTTTTCCCCTCTTTTGCGGATTACTTGGAGTATAATTGTATCTGAGCAGCTCTTCGTGTCCGCACTGCAGAAAATAAAGGCATGACATTTATCTGGAAAGCCCCCCAAATTATTTCCCCTTTTATTCAGAGGATGATGGTCAGATTTGAAGCTAAAATAAGTAAAATGTTAAAATATTTGACAACTATTAATCACAGAAAGCCTTTAAAAGTGGCTTAAACATTCCCTGGGCAAAACTAATGGGTTTGTCTGCTGAATATGAATTTAAGTGTTCTTCAGTGAAAGAGCTGGGCAGGAACAGTACTGAAAGCTCCTTTGCTTAATCACAATCACACACCAGACAGCAAAAAGACAGGAGTGCTTGAATGTACGGTAGACGTTGTGCACATAATGAGCCAATTAAAGTCATTTAAATTCAGAATAAAATCTATGACCATGTTTGGCATCGTACGTTGGCATGATGCATTGTCCAATCCTGAATGGCAACTCATGCCATCATCACTCCGTCACTGACAAGAAACTATGCAAATCAAGCTGAGAAGGATGACTGAATGCATTTAGACTGATTAAACCACTAATGATTAATGCTCTACTTTCAACCACTCCTGTGAAATTATAAACTTGGAGTGTAACCTGTTTGTGGTTCACGTCTTTAGGTTAGTCATGATTGTCACATTGTTGCTGCTTGTTCTTACCTTTTTTCCCTCCATACAGTTGAGGGAACGCAGCATAAGACAGTCTTATGGTCTGATTTTAGTCCGTCACCGGTTTCACGTGAACAAACTAGATTTTTCTTACGTAATTTTGGGTCCTTATTTTTGTTTCTGTCATCCTCTTTGTAAAACCTTACGAGAGCCACAAATGAGGCACTGAGCAGATAATCTTATTTATGTTCAAAATCCTAAACTGCATGAATGTTTTATTCATTATTTTTTTTTGCATCTGTCTTAAACAGACTGAAAGATAAAATGCTGAACAGAAAATGGCTCGAGGGCTCTTGGTGCAAATGTGTGTTCTTCGTAGTTGTGATGTTAGCATCACCTCAAGGTGTCTGAGCTCCAGAGAGCTGCTCTATCACATGTGGGTTTGTCCACTGAATCACCCTCTCCTGGTTAAAAGAACCTGGCTGAAAAGAAGAAAGCTCTTCCATTCACTGGAGTTTGGTGTCATTCAATCCGCAGTTATGCACACGGGTCTTTGTCATCTGATGAAAATTGCATTGTTCTGCAACCTTTCAGCTCAACCGCGTCCCTGAGGCCTTAAAGTAAATGGGAGGCCTTCTGTGGGCTCCAGGAAAAGACTGGCAGTTTCATTTTTCCTGTGCTCTGCGTTGAGTCACCGCACGTACACCGTTTTTATTAGAAAAGGCGTGTTAGCGACCCGGCCAGTTGCTTTGACGCAGGGATATGTGGTGAATTTGAAATTCAACACTTGCATGTGATGCCAACTAGCACCAGCCTCAGGGAAACACTCCCAACTATTTAACCAGCTGGTGTGTGAACATGAAGAAGTTTCCTTTTGAGGTTGGTTTTGGTGTGGATGGTTTGTAAAGCGTGATAATGCATCAGGAAGTAAACTGCCGTATGCAACAGGACAGATCATGGAAAGAACGTTGTCTTTTATTTTCACAAGTGGAACAAGCTAATGGAGAAGGAAAAAAACAATGTTTGAAAATGTCTTATGCAATTTTTTTTGTTGTTGTCGTTTGTTTTTTTTAGGTAATGGAGACTAAAGACATGTTGTACATTGTCACAGAGTATGCAAAGAACGGAGAGATGTTCGGTGAGTTCAAACGCAGCGCTGCTAAATCTGTCGCTCCAGATCAAATGACACGTGAACCCCCTTCCCCAAAACTAAAATATCCTCCCTCCCTTCAGACCACCTGACCTCAAACGGCCGCATGAGCGAAGACGAGGCCAGGAAGAAGTTCTGGCAGATCCTCACAGCCGTGGACTACTGCCACCGGCACCACATCGTTCACCGCGACCTCAAAACCGAGAACTTGTTGCTGGACGCCAACATGAACATCAAACTGGCCGGTGGGTTTTTCAGCAGATCATTTACTGTCGTCATAGTTACCGAATCGCTGGCAAAAAGCGGCTGTGGAAACGTGACAGAGAGTTAATTGATTTGAAGGAAGCGTGTGCTGCTGAGGGGGTTCCTAAACAGCCCTAATTAAATCAATGTTCTGTCTGCGTGCTAATTAAATGTGAATAATTCAGTCGTTTTACCAAGACTAATATCAGCCTGAGGGAGCAACTTCTGCATGTGAACGTTCTCTTTTCTTCATTAAGTGCGTCCCTTAAGAACGTAAAAGTGACTCATACAGAAGTGCACGGTGATGCGTTTGCAGTAGATCTTGAATAAACAAACTTGTGTGCATTTTTTGTTCTGCAGACTTTGGATTCGGAAACTTCTACAAAGCCGGGGAGCCTCTGTCCACATGGTGCGGCAGCCCGCCTTACGCTGCCCCTGAAGTGTTTGAGGGGAAGGAGTATGAGGGGCCTCAGCTGGACGTCTGGGTAAGCCTGTGACAGTAACGTTGAATAAACGAATAAAAGTAACGGTAACGCAAACTTACACTCGCTTCGGTTCTTCTCGACACAGAGTCTTGGCGTGGTGCTTTACGTTCTCGTCTGCGGCTCTCTTCCGTTCGATGGACCGAGTCTTCCAGCGCTCAGACAGAGGGTCACCGAAGGCCGGTTCAGAATTCCCTTCTTCATGTCCCAAGGTATGCACTCATCACCCGTTCAAATAAGCATCATAAATCAAGTCCAATCAGATGGAGACTCATCAGATCTTCCATCTTCACCCAGACTGTGAAAACCTGGTCCGTAAGATGCTGGTGGTGGATCCAGCCAGAAGGATCACCGTTGCCCAGATCAAGCAACACCGCTGGATGCTATCAGACCCTTCGGCCGCAAACCAGACCCTCAGCCATTCCCTCACAGAGTACAACTCCAACCTGGGCGACTACAGCGAACCCGTGCTGACCATAATGAACACACTCGGCATCGATAGGCAGAGGACCATCGAGGTAACCGAGAAAAAACAACAACTTACTTTCTCAACTTTTAACCCTTTGTGAACAAAGTTAATAATTGTTTGTTTTCCTCAGTCTTTGCAGAGCAGCAGCTACAATCACTTCTCTGCCATCTACTACCTGCTGCTGGAGAGAGTGCGGGAGCATCGCACGCAGCAGCTCAGCCGTCAGTGTGGCAGCTGGAACCAGAGACCCAGGAGCACCTCCGACTCCACCGGCCCAGAGGTCAGCATGCTGCCTGCATCCTGGAAGCCCAAACAAGACTCTCCCTGACTCTCAGCGTGAAGTCTAAAGTGCTCGGCTCTCTCTGCTTGCCTTTAGGTGATTATGGAGTCCGGAGAGAGCTTTAGAACCACAGCTTTTTCAGTTCCAGCCAAAAACACTCCTCCACCCGTCTACTCCGAGGTGGAGTGTGACCAAAGCGGATTGTTCCAGGTATTAAATATAACCTTGCAGATCCAGGACGTTGCTGTGCGCTGTTCTGTTAGTCTGTATCCAACGCCGTTCCTCCGTCTGTTTTCCAGCGAGTGGTGTTCCCAGTGGAGGCCAGCCTGAGCAGACTGCTCTGGAACCGCTCCATTTCTCCCAACAGTCTGCTGGAGACGAGCATCAGCGAGGAGGTCCGTCCCCGAGACCTAGAAGAAGAGGAGGCGACACAAACTCTCGGGCCCCTGCTTCCACCCACCACCTCCCGCAGACACACTCTGGCAGAGGTCTCCGCCCGTTTCCACCAGTGTAACCCTCCATGTTAGTACGCTTCACACCCGTTTCACACAATTTCCACTCTGCGAGGGATGAAGAATCTAAAATGTGCCCTGTTGTGTTTCTGTAGGCATTGTGGTCAGTCCTTCAGATGGAGCCTCCTCTGACGGCTGTCTGAAGTCCTCCTCCAGTCCTGCTCCCACTTTGCAAGCTGCTGTGGGGGAGATCTCAACACTTCTGGCCTCCGGGGCTGGAGGTGGAGCTCTGCAACCTGCTGGAGCTCCTCTGACCCTCTCCTCTCACCTCCTGCCCCCAGCACAAAGCAGCCTGCCCACTGCCAGCTTCCAGGAGGGGCGCAGAGCCTCCGACACCTCCCTCACGCAAGGTATAGGAGCAAGCTCACACCCGTTCTGCCATGTTTTACATATGTTACGGTAAAGAAATCAAGGAGGAGTAAGATTTTCCTATCACTTTCTTTGCAGGCCTCAAAGCTTTCCGCCAACAGCTGAGGAAAAGCACACGCACCAAAGGACTGCTGGGATTAAATAAGATTAAGGGTCTGGCCAGGCAGGTTGTTCCTCCCCCCTCCTGTAACCGTGGCAGCCGGGGCTCGCTCGGTCCAGCCTTCTCCGAGCACCGCAGCATGCTGGAGGAGGTGCTGCACCAGCAAAGGTGAGACACGCTGTCATTACAGCCCACATGTTCGATCATGCAGATTAAAGGCTCTCAGACTGTGAGCAGGGACTGGGAGAGGTGGATTTATTATTATGGTGTTAAAATTCTTTGTGTCTCCGTTTCCAGGATGCTGCAGATTCAGCACCAACCGCAGCCTCAAGTCCAAACCACCCAGACAGGACCTACCCAGAATCCTCTGCTCTTCCTGACACAGCAGCAGCCGTCCTCTCCTTCACCGACGTCTGTCTTCGCCCCCTCCTCCATGTTTGACACCCCCACTCAGCCCGCCCTGCCTCCTCAGCAGGCCTCAGCATGTCTTCAACACTGCCCGTGGCACCAAAGTCTCGAGACTTCCTACTCCAGCTGCTCCTCGTCCTCTTCTACCTGCTACACCTCCTCCCTGTCCCCCGTGGCCTCCGCTGCCTATCTTCTCGAGGCACGTCTGCACATCAGCCAACAACCCCAACCTTCTTACACCAGATTCCAGCAGCAGCTTCAGTCTGCCACACAGGCCCCCATCCCCACCCTGTCCAAGCTGAGCGTGTGGAGCCGGGTTTCAGCCCCTGGTGCAGATCCAAACCTGCAGGATCTGGGCCTGGCGGGACAGCAGCAGCTCAGCAGCTGCGTGATGGTGAAGTAAAACCAAACCAGGAGAAAAGAGCACAACTCTGAGCAGAAGAAACAAAAAGCTGATACAAGCGACAAATAAACACATTTACCAAGACGTACACATGTGCGAACGTGTGCTGTATGTTATAAGCTAAAGACTCAGCAATAACCAAACTCTGGACGGGGCGTTGACTTTGTATCCCAGAGAAGCAATAATTGACTCCTCCAGCTGTCAGACGGACTCGCATGGATGAAATAAGAGCTGGCGTTTGTCTCACATTTTGATGCTGTGTAACTTTTTTTTATTTTATTTTTTTAGTTTTTGTTTTTCCACTTGCTTGGACACAAGACCAAATCCATTGTACAAAACAAACAAAAAAGTCCCACTTTGTTCACCTTTCTAAAGAGACATTTCTCTGTAGCAGTGCAATGAACATGAAGTTTAGTGCCCTGAGCTTACAGACCAAGTTGTTTTGAAACTGTGACAATTTCATTTTTTTAGTGACTCAAACGCTGCTTTTACCTCAAGCTGCAGAAAGACTGCTACATCCTAATCAGCCAAAAACTGAGTTACTTTGAGCAAAGCACAACAGGTACATCAGTCAACATGGTAGCACCGTAGGTGTGTGGATCCGTTTTGTCTTTGAGTTAGATGCTTCTACTACCTCCTCAGGCAACGAGGCAACACTTTGGATATTTTGAGCTGAAACAGTAAAAACATTCGATAAAAAAATAGCTGATTTCCAGATGGACAGAACAAAGATTGTGGGAGCCGTGCAATATTTTACCTGGAAACAGAACGGAAAGGCAAGTCTCAAATGGTCAGAAGTGTATTTTGCCTGAGGTTTCTGTTTTTTAACCTTTAATACGTTTCATCTTGAGCTAGCTCAAAGGTACCACGACAACGTGAGACTGCAGTGACTTTTAGAGGAAGGCATTTCAAAAATGCTGCTCTTTCCTGCAGCATGCTCGTACGTTGTTTTCTTTTGTAGCCGAATGGAAGAATTTTGGGTTTTACCAAAGAGCGAACAGCAAAGAGATGGTTGATTTATCAAAGATACACTACTGACTTTTCATTTTGAATGTTGTCTCAAGACGCAACCATTTTTCATACAATCTCAGCTTTGGCTGTAAAAGGAAAAGAAAAAAGTACTCGAGCTGCCACCAAATCCTAACGCTACACCTTTTGTTGCTAACTTTAGCTGTTACTATCAGGACCATGGTTGTATTCTTGTTTTTTACTTTTCTAGAAAAGAAGAAAATGAAACAAAACATAAAATCATAGCAATACCGTGTTGTACAGGAAGCTGAACTTTATTCAGTGGCTAGAATTTTAGTTCAGATCTGAGTTGTCGTGTTGGATGTTCGTCGTCTCATATCTGTGAAGCACTTCATAGGAGAACAGTGTTTTTCTACGTTCTGCCCTGGAAGCATGCAGTGTTGATCTGTCTGCCCTCAAGTTTTGTTGGTTGCACTCACCACCGAGCCTCGTGCCTTTATCAGAACAACTCCCAGTCTGAGTTTTCCATCTCTGTTCGTAACACTGAAGAAAGAAAGAAGTGTCCGTTAGGGGTCCTTCATTCAGCCGCCCCTCCCATATTGTCTCTGACCTTTTAGCTTGCTGTTTAAACAGAAGTTTGCACTTTATCTGTAATTCTTATAGATGATTCTTTGTTTATTTCTCATGATGGGAAAAAAAACACACAACTGTTGACACTAAGAATCACGATGCAAATCTGGAAGATAACCCTTTTGATAAACTTTAGATAATAAGAAGTATTTCCTGTTGTTCATTATTCCTCCAAATTGTTACTTGACTGTGTGAGGATGCTCACGTCTCTCTGTGTGCGTGTGTGTGTGAATATGTGTGTGTGTGGAGTTTAAAAAGACAAAAAGAGGCAGGGTGAGAGAATGAATATTCCAGAAATATTGTTTATTTATATTGCTATTTATTTAAATAAAGTTCACTTCCTAAATTCTGTTTTGCCTCTGAGTCTTTCTACTTAAATTTCCTTGCCTGACCTTTTTTTGTGGGGGTTGTTTTACACATTTTTATGTGCTTTGATTTGCAAACTTCTTTATATCTGCTGCCACTAGGTGATATTTTTCATAAACATAACATACCTTTTCTTATTTACGCCGATGACTCAAATTTACTTCCCTCTGAAGCACAGTGGTGCACGTTCTATTCAACCTCTTCTTGACTGCCTGGTTGACGTCAAGGATTGGGTGACTTTAAGTTTCTTAAACTTTAATAAGAAGAAGAGAGAAGTCATGTTGTTTCCTCCTAATGGCACGATCAAGAACCACTGCGTCAACCTTTCTTCTCTAGTCCATTAGAGAAACAAGTGGTCACTAGTCTGGGAGTGAAAATGGACACTTCCAGTCATGTAAACATGATTGTTAAATCCTGTTTTGTTCAGTTGAGGCGACTGTCTAAACTAAGCTCATACTGTCTAAAAGTCATACTGAGACTGTAATACATGCTTTCATAACATCCAGGCTTGATTACTGCAACGCACTTCTTTCTGGAATCAGTCAGACTTCCATTGCACGACTACAACTGGTCCAAAATGCTACAGCCCGATTAACTGGTACAGGCAAAAGAGAGCACATTACTCCAGTTCTGACTTCCCTTCTCTGGCTCCCGGTTCACTTTTGAATTCATTTTAAAGTCCCTCTCTATGTTTTTAAATCTCTAAACAGTTCTGCCCCTCCAATCTTGCTGATCTGCTGCAACCATATGTCCCACAGCGATCTCTGAGGTCAGCAGAACAGATGTTTTTATTGGTTCCAGGAACTTGTCTTCAGCTGAGGTGACAAGGCCTTCTCTGTTACAGGTCCAAGACTGTGCAATGAGTTACCACTGCATGTCAGGCAGGCCCCCTCCCTCTCTGTTTTTAAGTCTCAATCAAAAACTTGCCTTTTCCCTGGGCTTTTGACACTGTGTACATTGATTTTCATTTGGCTGTATTCTATAATGTGAGTCATTTAGTTTGGCCTTGCTGTTGTTTTTGAGTGCTTTATAAATGAAGTGATATTGTATGGTATGGTATGTTATTGTGGCAGCACGGTGGCGCAACTGGTAGAGCTGCTGCCTCTCAGCGAGCAGGTCCTTGGTTCAAACCCCGGTCCAGGGGCCTTTCTGGGTGGAGTTTGCATGTTTTCTCCATGCATGAGTGGGTTTTCTCTGGGTGCTCCGGTTTCCTCCCACAGACCAAAAACATGCATATTAAGCTGATTGGTAACTCTAAATTGTCCCTAGGTGTGAATGAGAGAGTGAATGGTTTGGTCTTGTTTGTCTCTATGTGGCCTTGTGATAGACTTGCGACCCGTCCAGGGTGTACCCCGCCCCTTGCACAGTGATTGCTGGACATGGGCACCAGCGACCCCTGTGACCCAAAATGGAATAAGCGGGTAAAGATAATGGATGGATGGATGGGTATGTTATTGTATGGTATGGTATGGTATGGTATGGTATTGTATGGTATGGTATGTTATTGTATGGTATGGTATGTTATTGTATGGTATGGTACGATATTGTATGATATGGTATGGCATGGTATGTTGTTGTATGGTATGGTATTGTATGGTATGGTATATTATTGTATGGTATGGTATGGTATGTTATTGTATGGTATGGTATTGTATAGTAGGGTATGGTATGGTATGGTATGGTATGGTATGGTATGGTATGTTATTGTATGGTATGGTATGGTATGATATGTTATTTTATGGTATGGTATGTTATGGTATGGTATGTTATGGTATGCTATTTTATGGTATTGTATGGTATGGTATGTTGTTGTATGGTATGGTATGGTATGTTATTGTATGGTATGGTATGTTATTGTATGGTATGGTATGGTATGGTATGGTATGTTATTGTATGGTATGGTATGGTATGTTATTGTATGGTATGGTATGGTATGGTATGTTATTGTATGGTATGGTATTGTATGAAATGTATGTTATTGTATGGTATGGTATGTTATTGTATGGTATGGTATGGTATGGTATGGTATGGTATTGTATGGTATGTATGGTATGGTATGTTATGGTATGGTATGGTATGTTATTGTATGGTTTGATATTGTATGGTATGGTATGTATGGTATGTTATTGTATGATATGGTATGGTATGGTATTGTATGGTCTGATATTGTATGGCATGGTATGGTATGGTATGGTCTGATATTGTATGGTATTGTATGGTATGGTATGGCATGGTATGGTATGGTATTGTATGGTATGGTATGTTATGGTATGGTATGGTAAAATAGGAAGAAACTGCTGAGCTTCAGCTAATAATCAAACAAAGCTTATTGCTTCCTGAACAGTTATACAAAATCTGTGAAACTGATAGTTTTGTATAGTTTGCTACAATATCTTCTTTGGTATTTCAGTTTTAAGATCAATCACAAACTGCCGCTGACGTCCAGTTATTTGCTGAGAACATTCACCTTCTGCTAACAGCTGGAGAGGCTCTCTGATGAAGATGATGATGCCTCTGGCCCCCTCAGGGGATACTGTGCAGGGTGACGGTGAGGATTCATCTGACCCCGGTGACCCCCTTGCCGCACGGACAGGTGTCCTGACGTCTGTCAGGAAGAGCTATGTGGGAGTCAAGTGACGCAGCCACAACATGAGAGACGGAACCGTCCACGCTGCCAAGTGAACTCTCTACCCCTCACCCTCTGCTTGCTCTTTATCTCCACTTGGATAAGAAAAGGCTTAAAGTTAAAAGTGTTTCTACACTATAGGGTTACACGATGAGAGCATAGGGTTACACGATGAGAGCACGCTTTCCTTAGTTGTGCATATTTACATGCTGAACATATGTTGTGACATTTGTCCCTCGACTGTTGGGCTTGTTGAGGCTCAGTGTGAAAGGTCCAGCTGGCACCAACATATCAGCCATCAGCTGCTGCCTGCTGCAGACATGAGCTCATATCAGCTAAAACACGTGCTCTGAAGTATGTACATGGAGGTTGTTCAGCATGAAGATTGCTGCAAGATATCTGCAGTCCTAACCTTCAAATAGTTTGTTCAAACCTTTTTGACGTCAACAGTATGATAACTCACCCAAAGTTCTGTTCTTTCCTTTTTTGTTGTTTCAACGGAAACATCTTGTTCGGTGATACTCCACTTAAAGCGTATGGCTTCTGAGCAGCTTTGAAGAACTGAGCTTCAATTGTTTTAGCAGCTTATAAAAATAATAATGACTTTTTTAAATGCAGTTGGTCCTAAACTTCCAAACATTGTCCAAACCTGAAAAAAATAGCTCAAATGCAGACAAAACTTTTTTTTTATTATTAAAAGTTTCTGGGCAGCACAGTGGTGCAGTTGGTAGAGCTGGGTGTCCCCCTCCTCTCGCATAGTGATAGCTATGAGCACCAGTGATCCCCCATGACCCGAAAAAGAAGAAGCTGGTAAAGAAAATGGATGGATGGATGTTAAAGTTCCTGCTTAGGAATGTGTTGCTATTTTTTTTCAAACATAATCATGTATTTTCCACAAATATATTAGCAAAACTATGTTTTCTTACCGCCATGCAGGGAGTCCAGTAATCACCTGTGTCTGTTAGCAAAAAATCTCATAAACCCAGTGGATGGATTTTAATTTTAAAAATGCAGAATGAAAATTGTTGATGTATAACTTTAACTGTTAGAATAAAACTGAGTTAAGATGGCCCCCACAGCTTGTCAAACCTAGCACACAAAAAATGGCTACAACTCAAGTCAATTCTACAGATACCGATCTGATACTAAGTGTGGTAGTAGCTGAGAGTCCTCCCAAACACATACTTTGAGGGTTGACAAATCTCAGCATGCAAGGTGACAGAATATCAAGTCAAGTCAAAGGTCTTTATTGTCATTCACATCACATGTGGTACGTGAGGTGGAACAAAATTATGTACACAAGGTCTCAGTTACATCCACTAATAGTGCAAAACAATACGTCGAACAACAGCAGCACGAACATGAGTCTGTGTGAGGAGATGAGTACGAATGAACACAGCAGCATGAAATAAATCAGCAGCATGAGATCAGCAGCATGGATAATCAACAGCACATATCAACAATCAAAGTCAGAGTCAGAGTTTCTTTATTGTCATTCGCACCTCATGTGGTACCTGTGGTGGAGCAAACTTATGTACACAGGGTCCCAGTTACATCCAACAATAAAATGTAAAAGAAAAACAGTAATAACATCTAAGATATGAACTAAGAAAAACATCAACTAAATATACACTAAGCACTCATAACATAAAAACATTACGTCAAACATCAGCACAAACATGAACATTGAGTCTGTGTAAGCAGATGAGCACACATGAACACATCAACATTGAAACAGATCAGCAGCAACATGATGTAATTTTTTCACAGTGATTATTCTGGTTAGAGATTCATGAGTCTAACAGCCTCAGGGTAGAAGCTGTTCCTCAGTCTAGTGGTTCTACACTTAATGCTCCTCAACCTCCTTCCTGAGGGGAGTGGGGCAAAAAGTGTGTGTGCTGGGTGAGTGGGGTCCTTCATGATGCAGGTGGCCCTCTTCCTGCATCTAGAGGTGTAGATGTCTGAGATGGTGGGGAGACTGACTCCGACAGACTTCTGTGCAGCCTTCACCACTCTCTGCAAAGCTTTTCTTTCTGCAGCTGTGCAGCCTCCATCCCACATGTTGATGTTGGAGCACAGGATGCTCTCCACTGCACACCTGTAGAAGGAGGTGAGGAATGAGCTTCTCAGACCAGCTCGTCTCAGCCGTCTGAGGAAGTAGAGTCTCTGATGAGCTTTCTTGATCAGGCTGGTGGTGTTGTTGCTCCAGCTGAGGTTGTCATTCATGTGTACACCCAAGTACTTGTAGCTGGAGACCACTTCCACCACAGATCATCTTATGTTCAGGGGGGTGTAGCTGTTTTTGTTCCTTCTGAAGTCCACAATCATCTCCTTTGTCTTCTTCACATTGATGTGAAGGTTATTCTCTTTGCACCAGCTTTCCAGGTGTTCCACCTCTTGCCTGTAGCTGGACTCATCATTGTTTGTGATGCATCCCACCACCGCTGTATCATCTGCAAACTTTACAATGTGACAGCCTGGATGGGTAGCTGCACAATCTTACGTGAGCAGAGTGAACAGGAAGGGGCTCAACACACATCCCTGAGGAGAGCCAGTGCTGAGGGTTATGGTGGAGGAGGAGAAGTTGTGGATCCTCACTGACTGTGGTCTGTTTGTTAAGAAGTCTAGTACCCAGTTGCAAATGCAAAATGCACACTAGGCTTAGTCCTAGTGTGAATAGTTTGTCCATCAGGGTTTGGGGGATCATGGTGTTGAAGGCGGATGTGAAGTCCACAAAGAGCATACGGACGTAAGAGTTTTTCTGCTCCAGGTGGTTGAGCGCAGTGTGGACCACAGAGGAGATGGCATCCTCTGTTGATCGGTTCTCACGGTATGCATACTGATGAGGGTCCTCGTTGATGTTGATGGTTGTTTTGATGTGGGTCATGACCAGTTTTTCGAAGCATTTAGCGACTATCGGGGTGAGGGCCACTGGCCAATAGTCAATCAGACCAGTCACAGTAGAGCTTTTTGGGACTGGGATGATGGTGGCAGTTTTCAGGTAGGTGGGAACTGTCTCCAGGGTAAGTGAGGTGTTAAAGATGTCTGCCAGCACCTCACAGAGTTGATCAGCACATTCTTTTAACACTTTTCCGGGGATGTTGTCTGGGCCTGTTGCTTTGTGCGGATTAATCCTCCTGAAAGTACTCCTTACTTCTGCTGAGGTCACGCTGAGATGCTCTTCATCTGATAATGAGGTGAGTCTAGTGCTGGGTGGTCTGTTCGGGTCTTCAAAGCGTGCATAGAACTTGTTGAGGACATCAGGCAGAGATAGGTCTTTGGGGCGTTGTTCACTCCTTCCTTTATAATCTGGAAGAGATCAATTAAAATATCTGACTTGATCTGTTCTTGTTTCTTTAAGTTCCTATGAAGCATGCGAGGGAGTGCCCTGATCTTACTCATATACATAAATGTTTGCCATAAACAAGGACCAGGCCGGCCTCTCTGCTCTGATTGGTCAGCTGAAGTGACCTGTTCAGGAACTGCCCACCAGCAAAGCTTCTCATTGGTCGCTGAGTCATGCTGACAACCCTTAGAATGATATGAGTCATCAATGTTTCCTATGGTTTTCTAGGAAATGGAAAAACCCAAACACCCTTAAAAATTAGTGACTTTTTTGCTAGCATTAGCATCCTTATGAGATTATAGCTGCTTCGCGTTAGCCAGTTTGAAGCTAACAATTAAATGCAATTTACTAAGACCTAATCTTTTACCTTATACGATAAATTACATTTAAATACCAGTAATTGGTAGTGCAAACACCACTCTGCGTATAATTTATTAGTTACCATTTTATAATTAACCCTAAGGAAATTTTCCTTTTGCCACACAAGAATAACAAGAATGTATAAATAATTAAAAGTGGGTGGTGATAACTTCATTTTAAAATTACTTTTTACATAAAACTTTATTAGCAAAATAGTATTTTAGGTCAGCGGTGAGTCACTGAAGCTTGTGAAAAGAAAGAATGTAATTTGTACAACAACAACAAATCTATTGTTCAACTTTTCTGCTCCATTTATCTGCTGGACTGCTGCTTCCAAACAGGTTGAACAAGTTTTTGTGAACGATTGTGCGAGTTTCCAAACATAAGGAGGGTGTAAACATCCACTTTGACCTTTAGTTTTGTTGCTTTAGTTTCAGTTCAGACGGCAGATCATTGTATGTGAAAAGAGCGTTCACAAAGAAATCTAGATAAGGAGTAACTTTAAGTTTCTTTATCAATTAAAATACAACATTATTAACTACATGTGGCTGTGTTGACAGAGTGATGGTACATCTTTAAAGAATACAGTATTTAACATTTAATCAAGCATAATGAATTAGTACTACAGCATTACAAAACACACTGTATTAATATTAAGTTTTATGGGCATTTTATTTTGATTCAGTTTTAAAATTAGTTTTATTCCTGATATTTGCTTCTGTGTCCAGGTTCAACCCTTCAGGTTAAATTTTTTGCAAGTGTAACATAATTCAATTCAGTTCAGTTTACTATATAGGGCCAAGTCACAGCAGAGGTCATCTCAGGGCACTGAACAGAAACATTCATATATACAAAAAAACAAGTTAACATTAATTATCTGTGGAGCAGACTGCTTTGAATTTAACTCCATCACAGACTCTCATCTTGAGCAAGCGTGAAGGCGACAGTGGAAAGTAAAAACACCCTCATGAGGAAGAAACCTTTAGCAGAACCAGACTCAGGACAAGCGGTCATCTGCTTCGACTGGCTAAGTTTGAGAGGAACAGATACACGATGGCAGGTCAAAAATCACATGTTAAGATAGAAATAGTCCATCCATCCATTATCTTTACCCGCTTATTCCATTTTGGGTCACGGGGATCGCTGGTGCCCATGTCCAGCAATCACTGTGCGAGGGGCGGGGGACACCCTGGACGGGTCGCAAGTCCATCACAGGGACACATAGAGACAAACGAGACAAACAACCATTCACTCTCTCATTCACACCTAGGGACAATTTAGAGTTACCAATCAGCCTAACATGCATGTTTTTGGTCTGTGGGAGGAAACCGGAGCACCCGGAGAAAACCCACGCATGCACGGAGAGAACATGCAAACTCCACCCAGAAAGGCCCCTGGACCGGGGTTTGAACCAGGGACCTGCTCGTTGAGAGGCAGCAGCTCTACCAGTTGTGCCACCGTGCTGCCCAGATAGAAATAATATCAAATGAAAACTATTAATTTTAACAATTCATTTAAGGAAATTAGGTCATTTTGTCCTCTAGTAGTCTAAGTCTATAGCAGCATGACCAGCCAACCCTAACCATAGGATTTATCAAAAAGGAAAGTCTTAAGCCCAGTCTTAAAACTGGACAATGTGTCAGCCTCATGGACAGAACATGGAAGTTGGTTCCACAAGAGAGGAGCCTGATAACTGAAAGATCTTCCTTCCATTCTGCTCTTGGAAACTCTAGGAACCACATGTAAGCCTGCAGTCTGAGAGCAAACATAAATAAAGTAACCCAACATTTTTCAGTCAGGTCATCTGGACAGTTTCTTTTTTTTTTTGTGCTGAAACGTTTCACCTTCGATCCAGAAGGCTTCATCAGTCAAGGAAACACACAACAAAACTGATTCTTCCCCCAACAGCTTACTCCAAAGTGGAACAAACCAGTTCTGCTTGTGATAAGATGGTCTATTTGGTACTCTCTCTTTGGTGTTGCCTTGACTGTTGAAGCCTTCCGGATCGAAGGTGAAACGTTTCAGCACAAAAAAAAGAAACTGTCCAGATGACCTGACTCAAAAATGTTGGATTTTATACCTGGATTATTGAGCATGGACTTTGTTGATAAATGAATTAAATTTTGGATTTTTGTGCTTTGTTGTTTGCTGCACAAACAAAATGGCCCAACCTCTGCATTGACACTCAAGCGCTGTGAAGCACTTATTAAGTATGTCAAGTTGAAATCTCTGACCTTAAAGTTTACTTTACTTTTTTCATCCTTTTATTTAATTTCAAACAGTTGAAATTTAAACAAAACGAAAACATATATCCTTCCACCAAAATATTCTATAAGCATAACAAAAATGGGTACCACTTTAGGCTACCAATAAGGCTCCCCTTATAGATGCTAATAAATAGTTTATAGATACGTTATTGTTTCGCTATAAACACTTTATAAATCATTATTAACTACTTATTAAGCATTAATTAAGAGTGACAGAGAGACAAAACTGACCAGTTTCTTTGCCAAATAGTGAGCCAAATCTGCCACCTATTTCATCTAGAGTTGTTATATTAAACATTTCAGACTAAGTTACTACCTTCTAAGCACAATAAACATGTGTAAACCTAATTCTTTAGGATATATTAGTTGTAGATACTTATAATGCAGTGATAAAGTACAATATTATATGCTAAAGAAATAGGTTTGCACATGCTTATTGTGCTTACAAGAGAGTAACTTAGTCTGAAATGTTTAATATAACAACTCTAGATGAACACATTTGGCTCAGTAAGAAACTGGTCAATTTTGTCTCTTTCTCGCCATTAATTAATGCTTACCGGTAATAAGCAGTTAGTAATGATTTATAAAGTGTCTATAGATTAGTTCATTATCTATCTATAAATATTAGCCATCTATAAGGGGAGCCTTATTGTTTATAAAAAAGTATTTGAAAAGGGAATAGGAAGAAGCAAAGGCTTATCCAGTCCTGTCTGAATCAAACAAAAGCTATCCATCCATCCATCCATCCATCCATCCATCCATCCATCCATCCATCCATCCATCCATCCATC
>NC_056510.1:25631140-25639546 GCF_014905685.2 Nematolebias whitei
ATCCATCCATCCATCCATCCATCCATCCATCCATCCATCCATCCATAATCTTTACCTGCTTCTTCCTTTTTTTGGGTCGTGGGGGTCACTGGTGCCCATGTCCAGCAGTCACTGTGCGAGGGGTGGGGTACACCCTGGACAGGCCTCCAGTCCATCACAGGGACACATAGAGACAAACAAGACAAACAACCATTCACTCTCTCACTCACACCTAGGGACAATTTAGAGTTACCAATCAACCTAAGATGCATGTTTTTGGTCTGTGGGAGGAAACCGGAGCACCCGGAGAAAACCCACGCTTGAATGGAGAGAACATGCAAACTCCACCCAGAGGGGTCCCCGGACCGGGATTTCAACCGGCAACCTTCTCGCTGAGAGGCAGCAGCTCTACCAGTTGCGCCACCATGCTGCCCCTATGTATACATATGTACATAAATACCCATACATGCATATATAATTGAATACACGCAGACATGCATGTTATACCTGTACCTAGATACAAATTTACTCTTTATACAGATCAAAGCTTAATATGCAGTCACACGAATTAACAAATTAACAGCTCGAATAACATCTTTTTGTCACATTTGTTTATATACGCATTCATTTTGTACTCCTTATGTTTTCTCTTAAATTGTGCAATATTTTTAATTTGCTTAATGTCTTCATCTAAGCCATTCCACAAAATCCCTCCACGAGCTGCACATGAGTTGAAGAGTGCAGCGAACACAGGGTTGCATTAAATTACATTCTCAGTGCGCACCGTCCCGCTCTATACTTAAATAAGTTTTGAATATTCTTTGGAAGCGTATTATTTCTAGCTTTGAACATCATCTGTGCTGTTTTAAACTGTACCAAATCCATACATTTCATCAGCTGCGATTTAAAAAAAGTTGATTGGCGTGTTAACGACACCAAACGTTGTGCACCATGCACTGGGTGACCCACACTGAACTGCAATCACCTAAATAAAAAGTTCATCTGGACTCTGGTGAAGATGAATCTCCTTTAAAAGATGGTGAAAGGTTGCAGCGTCGTTGTGCTGTTGGCGTTAGAGGCTGCAGTTTATGCACCAAAGTTTAATTCACTGACCACGCTTGACTCAGATCTGGCTGCTCATGATTTAACAATTCAACAAAGACTTTTCCCTTTTATAAGCGTAACTGAGACAGTCCTGTCAAATTGTTCTTCTTGGTGTACATCCTTTGTTTGTGTACGTTTGTGGCAGATATGGAAGTGATGCTGCCATGTTGTGTTTCTCTAGATGTAAAGTGAGCTTGTAGGTTATTGCAGTTCACAGTGGGTCACCCAGTGCAAGGAAGTGTAGGGTTCATGTGACCAGAGCAAGATGTCCCCGTGCTTCCAGCACTACATGTCAGTGCGCACGTGTCGACAGGAAGCTCAGAAGATTCCTCCGAGGCTCAAATATCAGATGAGCTGGAGCAGGCACTGAAAATACAGCAGGAGCATCTTGATGGGAAAGCTACTTTAAAGAGGCCATAAGAAGATTTATTTGTTTGTTTGTTTTGGGCAACTAAAACAATTAAAATCTATAAAAAATTAATAACGATATGAGCCTAGACTTTTTATTCTGTGCTACTTTTCCATCAGGGGGGTTATGTTTTTGGGTTTGTGTTTTCCTAAAAGTGGAACGTTTGTGTTAAAACTAGGTCGTGGGTGTTAAATAATCAACATCAGATCACAAGTTAACCTGTGTTATTGTTACTACAATGTAAAAAGACTTTATTCAGCAGCTCTGCCATGTTAGCTGATTTAAATGTGGATTTTTTTTTTTTTTTAATTTTCTGAAGGCCCCCCACTGAGTGGCTGCTAGTTCAGTTTTCTCCTCTGAGAAACTCACTCACTTGTCTTCATCCTCCAAACTAACATCACTTTGACTGTTTCCTGCAGGTAAGACACTGACTGCTCATAAATACTTCACAAGTTTGCTTTAAAGACACTAAATTCTCAATTTTAGTGAGGTCACTGCAGGAGTTTGGACCTGCAAGGTGCTGTTCCAGGGTCTATTAAATGTTGTAGAAACACAGCATCGTGGGGGGAGGGGGGCTGGTAGAATAAATTGGTACTAAGCCAGGTAAGATTAATTTGTGACAATATTTCAAACTTATTCTACAAATCATGGGTATTCCAAGCAGTCAGAGCTTATTTGAATATATGTCAAGAATGTGAATGTGATAACTTACAAGAAACGCGTTTTATTTTCAAGAGGTTATAGAATTAAAATAAATAAATACAGTCAGAGTAAGTTTGTGCTGCTAATTTCTCACTCAGCCTGAGCCACAGATGGAAACAGCTCATTTTATAATTGTATGCAAATCAAATATGAATTATTAACAGGAGCACTAAGAATTTATCAGCTGTCAGCTTTGTCTAAGTTCTGTGATATCATGCTGACTTTACAATAGAAGTGATAAATTATTATTTCTTGCCCGTAGTCTTTTTCTTGAAAGTATTAAAAACTGTTTTTTGATAAAAAAAAATAAATAAAAAAAAACATTTTCTGGATAAATGCTGCATTTTAGCATATTTTCATCCACAAAATAGCAAAAATCGATCTCATTGAGCACAAAACACATTAAACGACTTCATTATTATTTCACAAGCTGCTATAAATGTAATGTTTTTAAACCTAATGAAAAGACCAATACATTTACAGTCATCCATCAGTGCATCTTTTTGTGCACATCTTTTGCATCCAACTCTACTAGTGAAAAGCTTATTTTATGGCAGACATTTTGACTTAATACACCATATTTTTCAGACTGTAAGGCACAACTAAATCCTTTAATTTACCCAAAAATCAACAGTGAGTCTTATAATCCAGTGCACCTTATGTATTAATTCTGGTTGTGCATACTGATCTTGAATCAATTTTAGTGGTACAACTGAACAATGCTGTTTTGTTTTGCTTAATGCGCCTTATAATCTGAAAAATACGGTAGTAGAAGTACATGAAATATCATGATCTGGTGGATTGTTGAACCCAAAGTGCAGACAGACCCTCGGGGAACTTGAAGGTAAAATATTTATTAAATGAAAGCAGGAAAACTTACATTATATGAACAAGGAGACACGGAGGGAGACAGAACATGACGCCTAGACAGGACAATCCTGAGATGCAACTCCTACCAGGAGACGGTAAATGTGTGATGGAAACTGTATGTTGCAGACGTCGCTGACCTTTGAGAATCAGGCATGTGTTGCCCTCACTGATGGTTTAATAAATAAAGGCAGTGCATTAATTTCTTTTAAAGCATACAAAGCATCTCATTTAAACGTCGGGAAACTGTGTCAGCCCAGAGCGATGCTGTTAGGTCTTTGTAAAGATCAACAAAGGCATAAAATCCTAATTTATGTTTGCAAAATGCAACAAAGCTGTTACTGTATGCAGGCTGCAGGGTTTCAAGTTGTCCTCCAGTGCTTTATGACTCTTTCGACGTGTGTCAAACCATTTCCCAGTTGTTTTTATTTTTTTAACACCTCAAACTACCAGCATTTTTTCTTTTAAAGGGGCAAACGGGAAATGTAAATAATTTGAGCTATTTAACAATTTTAGCTAATTTACTCAGAATGACGTTGATTTCACCGGCTCAAAACAACGTTCCTTGTCCACTCCGTTAATAGTCCGGCTTGTTATAGGGTAATGGGGAAAAAGATCATTAGGAAATAGTTGACAGAGACCTTTTTGAAAAATATTTGCCTGCTTTGAGAGAAAAACATTAACTACTTTAGTCACTTAAGATCTACTCACAGCTTGTCATAAAACGTTCATGTGCTTTTTTATTTACCGTATTTTCCACCATACACGTTGCACCACCATATAAGTCACATCAGTCTAAATATGTCTAATAAAGTGGAAAAAAAAAAAAAAAACATAAATATGTTGTTTCACCGTACATGACAACCTGTAAATGTGGGCTTATGTTGTGCCAAAAATCGATTGGCTTCCAGATGGCAGTCGTGGGAGTGTGCACGGGAGGACTTTAACAAGAATTTAACAAGATTAACACTTAAAAACAATTGTTTGTTTGCTCAAATTATAGTAAAGGTGTGTCTCAGTCTAACTTTTGCTTAATAAATACACTTTGACGGTCAAATCAGCTGCATTTCAAAAGCCGATTAGCGAACGCGGGAGCATGCTATTGTAGTGGACTAGGCCTACGTCGAAACTAAGTCTAAGGTCAAAACTCTTGACCTTTAGAACCTTGTGGGACAGGAACTGTCATTTCATGTATTTGAATACATAAATACAGGTTCACCCATCCTGAGACTTTCTTTCTTGAAGATTCAAGTGAAAAGAACACTCTCTTTTTATTATCATTACTATCTTACAAATGTTGATAATCAAAGTGTCTTAGTTCAAACCATTTTAGATGTTGCAGTGAACTAATCAATTTTATTAACTGAGTAATGATTTTTATTCTCATGTTAAAAGCTGTTGCAGAGTTTATGCATTTTCTGATTTCTGCTTTTGAATGAGCAAGTGTGTGCGTTTACAAGGTTACAGTCAAACGAAAAACAAGTTGTTATGTTAAAACTGTCATGTTTTAGAATCCTCTCAGACGTAAGTAGAGATGTTTTGCACCTGTTTCCTGAAACACGCCAAAACAAAACCCTCTCGGTCTGTGAGAACATTTCTGAGCTGTCCCATAACAATTCTCGCTGTCTCTAACCTCTTACGTCACAAAACCCACCCCGTCTGGTCGTTTCTGACCAATGAAAAATCCCAAAAAGTGAACCGGGAAAGAGTCTTTAAAATGTCAGTACTTCCTGGTCTACACAGAGTTACGGAGTTGGAGAGTTGTCAGACTTCTAGAGTTCTGGAGTTCTGAAGTTGCTGGAGTGCTGGAGAGTTTTCTGCTGGTTCTGCTCAAGTTCTGTTAGAGACGGGATGATCTTGACATGACAAAAAGCTCTTCCGAGTTCCATGGGATTATAACTTTCACTAGCCACTACTTCTGACGAGCTACAGCCCCATCAGGAGACGCTGGACAGGTAGCGTTAACGGAATTCCATATCTGCTGATAAATCTTCAGAAAGGTAATGGATCAAGTTTCCTACCAAGCGTACTGAAGGAGAGCTGGGCTTCTGATGGAGAGTGTCGGTTCTGGTGAACATTCCTCCCTTCCCATTCAATCTTACTCCCTTTAACTTCTTTCATCTTTAACTTTCTATCAAGTAGAAATTCTCCCAGATATTTAGAAATGTCTGTATAAAGTGCTTATTCACATCCGTGTGGGTAAAAGATCATAGTTGTACAGTTTTATAAATGTCTGTGGTGCAGCAACGGAAAAATCATGGCCGTATGATTTTTCCTGATTGATTGCTTATATTGTTATTTTCATAATTTGCCAAATTAATGTAAATGTTTGATGTTAAATTTGATTCTGTAAATAAATGACCGCATTCATTTTGATGGGTCAAATTTAAATGACGTCTCACGTTTGCCTTTCCTTAAATTCAATGCACGTTTTATTCAGTCCAGAAAAATGAGGAACCCGCGTTAAATGATGAATATATCCCAGCATCTGTTCATCTACACTATAGGACTTGCTGTGCATTTCTTCAAAATTTAATAAGGTAACCCCTTAAAAATAATTATTTGTTTGCTCGACTTTATAGTAAAGGTGTGTCTCAGTTGAACTTTTACTTAATAAATGCACTTCAATGGTCAAATCAGCTTCATTTCGTCGGGGCGGCGCAGCAAAATGAAGCTGATTTGATGGTTTTTCCAGGCATGATCCCGGAGCTGGACGAAAGTGGGAGGTTATGGCAAGCTGACTGTGTCATTAATAGCTACTTTTACCTATTACATGACATAAAGGCATGTCATACTACTTGAGTGCCATCTAGCAGCTAAAAATGGTAGTGTTCAATATTTTCAATGTAAGAATGAATGGAAACGGTCATATCTCAGCCAAAAATTCATTTATAAATATGGGGGGGAAGACACAAATAAGTCGCTTCGGTGTGTAAGTCGCAGGGCATGTCGATTATGCAAAACACTGTGACTTATAGGCTGAAAAATACAGTAAGTGAAATTATCAATGTTTTTGCAGGTTAAAGCAGAAGAGACAAAATATGCAAGACAGGAGCAAAAAAGCTGACGCTGGAGAGAAAACAGTGCCAATGTGAAAACATAACTCCCATTCTGAACAAGCAGCCGCAGGGAGAGGAAGTTCATACCTGATGACAAAAGGGGAACTCAGCCTCTCATGTGCTTGATGACACTGAGTCAGACATGAGGCCCGCTGCATTAGAAACTGTGTGTGTGTCAAAACTTACTGCAAACAAAAAGCCCAGGATGTGATCTGAAGCTGATAAAACACTCAGAAGCACTCTTGTTCAGCCACTGTGAAGGCTTTTAGACCCTCTGCCCCCTGCCTGTGAGATTAGCACCCTCCTAATTGTGCGTACGTGAGAGAAAAACTGTGCACATGCGTCACTGCTTATAATGGAGCTCTCTGGCAGGACAAGCATGAATACCAGAGGATCTGTGGAGCTCGTGGAGGCTCGGAGTTGAGTAAATAAACAGCGTTCGGAAGTGCACACGCCAAGAGCAGCGTTTGCTCCTCCTCCAGAATATCCACACATCTGGTACGAGCTTATGGTGCTTGTGTATATTACACAGTAAAATATATAAAGAAAAGGTTGTGGCTACAGCTTGCAAAGGCCTTTAAAAAAACATATAAAGGAACAAACCCACCTGCTTGTTTGCATTACCAACACAACATTACGAAACTAAACTTTAATACCAGGAAACATACGAAAGCTTTGTGGCATTTTCCACTTAGTCAGGCATTTGAAGGCAGGTAGTGATGGTGTACACAAAGGAAAGCTTGTCTCATCATTCTGACCATCAGATTGCACAAAAGTAGTCTTTAGTTTCTCAGAAGTTTGGAGTTTCTTGCTGGTTTAGTCCAACTTTTAAATCCACCCACACGGTCAGCTCAAGGTAATCGGTACCCTGGTGTTGAGGTTGCAACACATGAGAAAGTGGTCACATGTCGCAGTGTGAGCAGAACCACAGCCAAACTTACAGAGATCATTCGGTTCCTTTAAAACACGTAATAATGGACAAGTAATATCTTATTTGCGTTGCTGGTTAAATGGACGCAAATGCAGGCACAAGTGTCCAGATGTCAGCAGGAATAAGTTTAAAAATCAAATTCAAGAACCATGAAGGAAAACAGACAAATTGAAAATGAGCTCAAAGGGAAACCAGGAGTACAAATACTTGGTGATAACAAAGTAAACACAGGTGAGAAACAGGTGTGTGTGAAGCTGGAGCGAAGGACAACTGAAGAGATGAAGTGACAATGAATACTACAAGAAATGAAGAACTAGAACTACATAGACATAATTAAAGAACAGCAGTTTATAAACTGGTTTATATTTTGCATTACATGTCTCAGCACAAAAAAGAAACCGTCCAGATGACCTGACTGAAAATTGCTGGATTGTATACCTGGATAACTGAGCATGGACTTTGTTGTTTGCATTACACGATTGTTCACATGAAATTTATGATTATTTGCGAGCACAAATAATAGCAGCCAGCTGTAGCAACTTTAGAGGAACCTGGGGATCCTCCAGCTG
The DNA here is from genome assembly GCF_014905685.2 of Nematolebias whitei. Classification (NCBI taxonomy): domain Eukaryota; kingdom Metazoa; phylum Chordata; class Actinopteri; order Cyprinodontiformes; family Rivulidae; genus Nematolebias; species Nematolebias whitei. Next base: position 25,638,761 of record NC_056510.1, read on the forward strand.
AAAACTGCAGGTGCATGAACTACTATAAAAAATATAATAAATTTGTTTCAAAATGGTAATTTACTTTTATCCTGGCACCGCTAACACCAGCTAGTATCAGTTAGCTATTATACTGTAGCTAATACTAGGCATTAGCTAGTACAAAGTATTATTAACACATTTGCTCCTCATTCTGGACAGAATTGTTTAATTAAACTTTATATTTCCAGTTTCAGGTTCATGCAAAACACAACATGTAAGATTTTTGTTCTTCACAACTGTTCCAAAAATTACAATTTCAAAAGATCTCAAGTTTCCCTTTACTTTCTTGTTGACTGCAAATCCTAAAAATGTATGGCTGCTGAAAGCATGTTCAGGGCTTCCTTTGTTTTTTGTCATGTATGAATACATCCAGGCAGCACGGTGGCACAGCTGGTAGAGCTGCTGCCTCTCAGCGAGCAGGTTGTCCCGGTTCAAATCCCGGTCCAGGGGCCTTTCTGGGTGGAGTTTGCATTTTCTTTCCGTTCATGCATGAGTTTTCTCCGGGTACTCCGGTTTCCTCCCACAGACCAAAAACATACATTTTAGACTGATTGGTGACTCTATGAGCGAGAGAAAGTGAATGAATGTTAGTCTCATTTGTCTCTATGTGTCCCTATGATGGACTGGAGACATGTCCAGGGTGTCCCCCATCTCTCGCACAGTGACTGCTGGACATGGGCACCAGTGACCCCGTGACCCAAAAAGGAAGAAGCAGGTAAAGATGATGGATGGATGGATGAATACGTCCATATCTGTCCAGGGAGT
>NC_056510.1:25639946-25657994 GCF_014905685.2 Nematolebias whitei
GAAAACGTGCAGGATGGTGTTCCTCAAGGACCACGGTTGGGAACCACTGCTTTAAGTAATCTCTTGCATTCTTTTTTTTTTCCATTTTAAAATACCATTTTGTGCAATCTAAACAAGCTATCATCACACTCATCTCCCAAAGTATGCTGACTTTAGTGTTTTCAGAAGAATATTGACCTCCTTATCTCATATTTCATTCCGTGCACTCGTCCTGCACATTATTTTGGCGTGCAGCAAGGTCATTGTTCACATCACTGTCTTTGATGGGGCTCGTACAGCACCAGACTGCTGTGGTGCTACAGTATAGACTCCCTCTGTGGCACACACTCAGGGAAACAGCTGTGAGAGCGATGACGCACGTCGGGCTGCCTTAATATTGAGCAGTAGGCTTTGGCGTCTAAGTGAACATTCCTTACAGACATTCCATTCCATTCCTCTCCTGCTGAGTCCAGCCAACAACTGTGTGCTGAATTAGTCTGTCTCTCAGCCACAAACGCTCATTCCACTTCTTTACAATTAATATTTCCTCCCTCTTTTATTGCTACATTGTTCAAAGTGCCACCAAACCTCACAGCTTAAATATATTTAGCACCATTGTAGCCAAATCATATCAAAGCCTCACGCTTCAGTTAGTGAATAACCCGTGTGGTTGTTCCTAGATATTCTGTTAGCGGTGACAAGCTTAGTGGGCAGACCATGTTGACCATGGTTTTTTGGAAGGTAGTCACAGAGCAGATTGAGTGAGTATGTGTGAAGAGAAGGATAATTAATGCAGTGATACATCTTGACCAACAATGCTGCTGTCTCTCTATATGTCACAAACCTTGTGTGGAAGCATGTGATGATCTAGCCCACAGCTGGTAGATTATTTACGAATTATTGAAAGACTTCAACCTTCCTAATAAATATTAACAGCCACACTCATAAAACCTAATCTGATATCAGAATGAACACTTTGGTCCAGCTGATTGATCACAGTTAAATCTAAATTCATAAAACATCCATCCATTACTTTTATCTGCTTTTTCCTTTCAGGGTCACTGGTGTCCATATGCTGCAGTCACTGTGCGACCATGGACAGGTCGCAGCTCCATCACAAGAACACACAGAGACAAACATTCAAATCAAAATTTACTTGAGAAAATCACAAATAAACATTTATGAAGATTATTAGTCTGATTAATGTAACATTAAACTTCCAAAATATTGTGACATTTTAATGTTTTGCCTGCAACATATTTCTCTTTTTTATATAAAAATACATGAACAACAACTGGGTGACTGTAGGAGTTGGAGTTTGTTTGTGTGCTGTAGAAGTTTTTTATTTTTTATTTAGCAGTCAGCTACGATAAATTAAAAAAGCAAAGTCATGCACATCATTACCTGACGTGCATATTTTAGGCATAAATCACTGTCACAGCGTGCAAGCACTTATCATTTTGAACAAGCGTTTATTTACCAGAAATACTTGTTGCAGAAGCACATTATGGTTATGATATATAATAATGTTGCCTGTGAAATGAAGTACAGCTTGACTCTGTGCACAGTTTGGTACCTCGGCATACAAAAGTGCACGCAGTGATATTGTGCAAATGGTGAGTGAATTAACCAAAATGGTTATAATTTAGGTGCATTGGGATGAAGTGTTCCCCACTGGAACAAAACTGCTGACAGTATGATTTCACCAAAGTATGAACTGACCTGCAGTCACATCCACTATTAAAGGACAAATCATGTGTTTACCTAGATTCCTCTGGCTATCTGTGATGTAGCTGAGTCTTTGAGTTGTCTCCTCCAACAGCGGTTCATCTTCCTCTGCGGGGACTTTAACGTGCAGAAGAGAAATGAAGGAGGAACAGAGGAACAGTGATCTCAGAGAGTAAAAGTGCCGTGTTGCACCTCATGGTTATATTATGACATGGGAGTGTCAGAAGTTGTGCCTCGGTGGAAACTTGGGAGAACAAGATGGGATACGGTAGCTGCGTCACTGAGCCTGAGCCTCTGTCTCCTGTTACAGCTGAGCCGTAGACGTCACACAGTCCATGGCACAGCAGCTTGGTTATATGTCATTAAGAAGACTGCTTGGCAGTTTTGGCTATGCCCAAGTCTTTTGTTCCACTACTATAATGACTGTTCTTAAATATACTGCACAAAAAAGTTTAGATTTCACATGTGTGAAACATTTACCACATGGTCCTTTGCTGTGAATATTTCCATATGTGACACATGTAAACAAAACATGTTAAATGTATGTGTTTTTGTTCAGTAAAGGTGCTTATTCAGAGTCCTGAGAGGCTGCGAGTCCCAGAAGATCCCAACTGACAACAATGTGCATCCTGAACTGGTCACCAGGTCATCACAGTTAAGGTCATTTTAGATTCTCAGGATGACCAGAGACCTTCAAGCTGTGGCCATTTGCAACTAAAAATCAAACATTTAAGCCCCATAACTCAAATTTCTCCTCGTGTGTTTAAGATTTTTGATTTGGGTTGAGCTGTGCTGTTTATTTATTTTATTTTATTTTATGAAGAATGAGGGTTTTTCGAGGATAAACTAAGCTGAACACCCCCTCAAAGAGCACAGTCACACTCATGGCAGCATGTGATGCTGAAGGAAAATGCCTGCAGCTAAACTGTGATGAAATGTTGCATTTTTGTTCATGTCAGTAACACAACAATACTAAAAAGCACATCAGTATGTTTCTGTTTGTCATATACGTTGACGTACCTCCCTCAGACTTCCGCCTCTCAATGACCGGCTTCTTGTTTCTGCTTTGTATGGACGCAGCTTGTTTGTTTGGTGTCACCTTTCTCCATCAGTTCGTCTGTCTTTCACCTCCTCGGGCTGCAGCGGACACCAGGCCTCACTGACGTCAGCAACTACACAACAAACAGTCTGCAATCTGTCTGCCTTTCATTTCTCAGAACTCCTGGTTACACGAGGTAGCAGGCACTCTATGTGAGTGTTTAAGTGTTTCTATGGGTCATTCGTGTGTTTTAACGACTGGACAATGGGTAGAGGATGAGGGTAAATGAGTCAAACTAGTGAAACTAATTGTTCAAGGCAAAACGTGCAGTTTTGTTCCAGCTCAGTGGTCATAAGGCTCAGCTGAATTTGTTGAGGTAATTAGCAGTCAGGACTGAAAGCTTTGCGCCTCTTTTCTTGTCTGTTTTTCTTCCATTTTGTTCTCGGCGGTGTTATGTCACGTACTGTATTTGTCGGCCTATAAGTCAGTTTTTTGCATAATTTGCGTGCCCTGCGACTTATAGGCCAAATCAAAGTATTTATGGATCTTTTCCCATATTTATAAACCAATTTTTGGTTGAGATATGACCATTTTCATTCATTCTGGCAGGGACCAATGCAGACATGTTCCTGTTTTTAGTTTTCTACATTCGCCTTAGAATCTAGCTGTTTTTTGTTACTTTTCCTTTTTTTTAGCACAAAGTAAAAAAATTTAAAAAATAAAAATTTGTATGACTTTTTATAACTGTTTATTGTTGTCGCTGTTGTCCATTGTTGTCATCATTCTTTGCTGAAATCAGGTCTCTCTTGTAAATGAGTCCTTGAGGCTCAATGGGATTTACCTGTCTAAATAAAGATTGAATGAAAAAAAAATTCTGACAGAAAAAAAAAATTGAGTAGTACCACTTTCAGCCACTTGATGGCAGCAAAGAAGTAGTAGCTGTATGGCATACCGTTGTGTTATGTAATAGGTAAACATGGCTATAATGACAAATTCAAAAAAGTTCCAGACAAAAACAACTGGACCTTATTTTTATACTTTATTGATTTTTTTTCTTGAACTTTTTTGAATTTACCATGTCCTGGATGACTGAGAATCTTCAACAGCTATTAATGACACAATTGGCCTGCCGTAATCCCCCAACCTTCATTCTGCTCTCTGCTTGGAACTGTCAAACCAGCTGCACCGCTCCGGTGAAATGCAGCTAATTTAACCATTAACATGCATTTATTAAGCAAATGTTAGACTGAGACACACCATTGCTATAATTTCGAGCAAACAAATAATTGTTTACTTTTCTTGTTACTTTTCAGAGAAACGAGTCACGTTCCTCCTCCCTTTTTTCTTTCTCTGCGTGTTCACGGAGCACTGAGGCAGCGAACCTATTTTTGAAATGCAGCTGATTTGGCCGTCAAAGTGCATTTATTAAGCAAACGTTAGACCGAGACACACATTTACTATAATTCTGAGCAAACTAATAATTGTTTTTAAGTGTTACTCTTGTTAAATTCTTGTTAATGTCCTACCGTGCACGCTCCCACGGCCGCCATTTGGCAGCCCATCGATTTTTGGCACAACACCGTTCCACATTTACAGGTTGTCAGTGGTGACACGTAACAAACACGACTCGTCAGCGGTGACTAATGATGCGACTTATAAGGCGGAGCCAAGTGTACGGCGGAAAATACGGTACTCAGATCCATTGAGGCTGATTGTTTGACAATTTTCTTCTGCCGGGCTGTCATTTAACAAAAACCGTCTCTCACTTCCAAACTTCTTGGAGTCATTTCCATTCTGGTTACTGCATGACCCCGAGTCCAATGACAGGAACAAGCACTCTGTTCGAAGGAAATGAGCGCATATCCTGTTGACGCTGGGATCATTTGTTCACTCGGTCAAATGACCAGCTAGTGTACGGTTTTACTAGAGAAACACCTGTTTAGGGGAGAGAATGTCGTAACAAAGGAAGCAAGTTCGTCAGGAAGCTGATTCATATTTTCTGTTGAAGTTTCCTCCTGTATAGAAACCCATTGGCTCATGAAAAAGCAGGGCAGCTCTCAGGGGACACTGAGTGGGAAAACCCTTTCACTCAGTGATAGACTGGAAGCTTTGACGTAAGAGACAGTGATAAAAAAACTGATGGAAGGCAGGGGGCTCCCAGATTGAAAAAGCTCCTCAAACAATACACATTATCTGGTGCAAACAAAAGACAATCCTGTTCAATGAAACACACTTTTGTGCAACACACTCACAGCTAATGCAATCATTTGGGTCACGGCGGGGAAATGTCTGCCTTCTTTAAATATTTGTAATATGCATATTTGGTTATTATTTATTAAATAACAACAAAATCAAAATGTAAAACCTTCATATTAAAAATTTAATCCACCCCATGACGGAACCGTTTGCAGAATCTCCTTTAGCAGCAGTAACTCTGTTAGACTTTATCAGTATCTCAGATGGTTAAGGAGGAATTTTAGCCCACTTTTTTTTACAACATTCCTTCAGTTCATTGGGTTTTGCAAACATTTGTTACTGCTCAGTTCCTCTATGGTCCCACGGCAGCACTACAATCAGGTCTGGAGTTGGGAGAATTGCAACACCCTGATTGTTTTATTTTATTTTTTTGTAAAATTAATATGAATTGACCGCTTTTGTTCTGTATGACCCTGTCTGGTTCGAGCTTCAGTTGTCGACAGACAGCCTCAGATTTGACTCTACGATCCTTTGGTCTACAGAGGAGTTCCCGGTCGACTCAATGACCACATGGTACCCAGATCCTGTGACTGCAGCACCAGCCCAAATCATCACATGTTCACCATCGTGCTTGACAGCTGCTGTGAGGTGTTTGTAATAATAAACTATTGGCTTTTCTCTAAACGTGGCACTGTGTATTAAGGTTAAATGTCTTTACTTTGGTTCATAAAAAACAATGTTGTTCATTCAGATTCAAAGTAAAAAAAATAAACAGTCCTGCTGTCATGTTTTTTTGTTTGTAGAAAGAAGATGTTTTTGGCAATGTTTCTAAACTTTCATACTTGTTCTTGAGTTTTCATTGTTATGCTGATGATATACAATTTATATTAGTCCATGAAGCGTCCATTAAAAATGTTACCTGAACCATTTTTTTTCAACCTGTGAAATATTGCTAAAATTAGAAACATCTTATCTGAAAATGTCAGCAGTCAATCAGTCGAGCACTTCCGCCAGGTCAGTGTTGTAGTCAAGACTACCTGACCCGAGACCACGTCAAGACCTCAAGTCTTGGAGCCAATCTTTTCACAGATTATCTGTCTTATACTATACTGTCAAGACATAGTGACAGTTTTAACAAATATTTTTTTAAAAACATATGCAACTTTTATTTTTTTAAAAATTAGTTACATACTGCAACTTTAAATTTGCTTTTGAATTAATGTATCAGCTTTTATAAATTGTCAAAGCTACATAACAAATAAATCATTCAGGGTTTTTTTTTTTTGCACAATAATTTTCATGTCATGTGACCCACTGACACAAAACTTATATTAAACTACTCTACTAGATCTGACAGACGAGGCACCCACATTTATTTCTCATTTTAAAGCATTTTCTAATTTTACATAATTTATTTGTTCAAAAATCATGATTCTTGCTCAATAACTAATTAGAAAATGCTTTAAAATGAGAAATAAATGATGGTGTCTTGTGTGTCAGTTCTGTTAGAGTAAATTAACATTAGTTTTGTGTCAGTGGGTCAAATTATGTAAAATATATTAATTTTTGTTTCTGAAGAGTGTTTGGTTCTGTAATTTGTTGACGGTCCCTAAGCGAACCATTACATCTCGGAGGAGGAGCAGAATGAACGCAGCTGACTGAAATCTGACTGCCTGCTTCAGATCGAACGAGAGGAACACACCGCTGAAGCCACGGAGCTCAAATGTCCAACGTCCAATGTAAAACTAACTTCACCGCGGTAGAGAAACAGGCTCCATCAGCACGAACAGTTCAGAAACAATTTCAAATGATGAAAAAAAGCTATTTATTAACTGATTAAATCATGTTTTAGACTGCTGAATCTATTCTGACCCAAAGTGCAGCCGTGACTGGTTCTGAATGAGGCCTTAAAGCAGACAGCCACTCCCCTCTCTTCCAGGTACTGCGTACCGACACAGGATCTTTTAGTAGTACGCAGTATCAGACTGGACCAGCTTACTATAACACCTGGTTTCAACATTACGTTCTGTTGTCTGTATTGTTCTGTTGGTACAGAACTGTGTGAGAGTGAAATGGGGGTGGGCATGACAGAAGTAACAAAAAACATGTATTTAGCAACGAGTCACGTTATGTCTTGGATTTGAATCAGTACATTTTGCTTCTAATAAAAACAAAGATGTTAACAAATAAACTGGACAATATTCTGGCAATTAAGTGATATTTCCACAGTTGTGGTCTTGACTGGTCTTGAAATAAAATCCCGAGTCCTCAATGTCCGAGACCAAGACAAGACCGAGACCAAATGCGATCAAGTCCGAGACAAGACGAAGACCATCAAAAAGTGGTCTTGAGACCGATCTCAAAACCAAGACCGGTCTCGAGTACTACAACACTACGCCAGGTAGACGGCGATGCATCCACAGCGCCTCCTTTACAACTTATTTCGGACTTGGTGCTATATTTGAGGTAATATTTGAGCTCTGCAATGTTAATCAGCAATCAGTCCTGGTTGTAAAAACCATGTTGTTGTCATGGTTACGCATCAAAACAAATGTCCAAAATTAAAAGGTTTTAGTAAAAATCCTTCCAGCTGCACGGCACCCCATACCAGAGGAAATAATCATCCGAAAAAAGACATTTAAGTCAGAAAAAGAGGAAATAAAGTTTTTAAAAGCAATATCCTAGAATGCAACAGTTACTCCAACATGCAGCACCTTGAGCGGCACAATTAAAATGATGATGATCAGTTAATCAATATATTTGATAAGCAAATGTAAGAAAAACCTGCCTTGAATCTTATAGACAGCAATGGTGGATTTAGTTTTTCCACAAACAGCTTTTCCATTTTACTTTTGTTTTTGTTTAGTAATTAATGACATGGTAGAATTGGTTTGACTTTGCAAACACAAGATTAGGTTTAGATAATTTTACAAGCTGTTAAAGACTAGATCCTTTTTATTATGTCCTAATTTATAAAACCATGTAAGTGAAATAAGCTGGATTTGCTTTTTTCCATGGCTGTATCTCAGCCCCAATACAATCTGCTACCCATAATAACAGATATAAATGTGTTTAATAGCAGCTCTGTTTAAAGGTCAACACAGTGCATGGCGCCATGCTTATGGACTCCTGCGTCTGAGTGAAAACAGAGCGTGCTGCAGTTACATAAGCCTGCAGTTTGCAAGGACGTTGATAATGGGAGATACAGAATGAGGACAAAGCCACCAGAGTCATTTGTGGCTGAAATGATACCTCAAATGGCAGAGTTCCAGACATGAAGCCCCCAGAACGGGAGAAACTGAAGAATTATGTTTGGATAGCATCATCTTATGCTGCTGCAAAAGTAACAAAGCACTTGAAGGACATTTTGTGTGCCGTTGATTTATTTATTAAGTGTTTTGTCACACATGGCTGGAGTGGACATCATCCAGTTTCAGCTGCACACATATTCTATAAAAAAATAACATGTAGACAATAAATTACCAGCAGATAAACACGGTGAACCATAAATCCAAAGAACTGGTTCATATGATGTAATGGAGTCAGACCCAGTGCAGGAGTTAATCTGTTAATGGACGTGTGATTTCAAACCATTTCACTTCCGAGCATCGTGACCCTGGGATGACGGGCTGTTACCTGACAGGTCAGACTGGATTAAAACGATGTCGTTACAGCCTCTTGCACGTCATGAAGTGTTGAATAGCAGCAGCAGTGGCGGCTGCTGGCCTGAACTCGGTGGTTTCGTAACGGGAAAGCCTGCCCATCCCCTGAGAGACACCTACACGGAGCCTGGAGAGTGGCGTCTGTCTGGACGAGCTGACGCTGCAGCAGCCTGACTCACAGTGGCTCCACGCTCCGTCTCATGCACCACCGCTGCCTTTCACTGTGCATCAGCATCAAACTCCTCTCTGATGCATGGCTGGGTTTGTGTGCCAGTCATCTTTTGCACTTGAGCTCCTCTGCCCCAGAAATCTTCTCTGTTTAGACCGCCGGTCATTTATCATTTGAGTTTATATGAGCTGTCCTTCATGTTTTCATTGTTTACTTTGTGCATCTTCTGGCAGTTATTTAACCTTTCACTGCTACAGTTCACCACATTTTATTGACTTTCTGTGGTGGAAAGAGTACAAAAATACTGTTCATAAGTTGATGATTGTTGTTTAAGTTTGACTCAAGTACAAATAAAAGCGTGTCCAGAGTCAGCAATAATAGAATCGTATTCCTGTTAAATAGACTCGTCTGTTTTTCATTAAGGACATTAATTCTATAATTACTGGGTTTTCCATCCATCCATCATCTTTACCTGCTTCTTCCTTTTTGGGTCATGGGTGTCACTGGTGCCCATGTCCAGCAATCACTGTGCGAGAGGCGGGGGACCCCCTGGACAGGTCTCCAGTCCATCATAGGGACACATAGACAAATGAGACAAACAACCATTCACTCTCTCACTCTCACAGGGACAATGTAGAGTTACCAATCAGACTAACATCATGTTTTTGGTCTGTGGGAGGAAACTGGAGTACACAGAGAAAACCCATGCATGCACGGAGAGAGCATGCAAACTTCACCCAGAAAGGCCTCAGGACCGGGATTTAAACCGGGGTAACCTGCTCGCTTCAAACTGCGCCACCGTGCTGCCATTACTGGGTTTTTATTTATTTATGTATTTATTGCATAGTGGTCACTACAGTGGACAGTTATTTTAAAAGCCCTTTTCTTGTTTGAGTTTTTATGATTTTATTGCGCACAGACCACTCTAGTGGACACTAGTGCATCATTCAATGCACTGCCATCTGCTGTCCATCTCTTGCAAGTTCAGTTTTTTTTTCCTTAAATCCAAGATGGCTGACTGTCAGGAAGTCCTTTCAAGGTAGCTTGGCAATATCCTGTCAATCCTTGTACAGTAGAAGATTATTGCAGCTAAAAAAATGGTAACATCAAGCACCATCTAAAGAGTAATGCTGTTGATATATTTTCCAAGTATTGACTTTATATTGGGAGAAAATTAGCAATAGTGACAATGAAGATGAGGATGATGACCTGTGATGATGACTGAGGATGACCTGTGATTACCGAGGGAAATCAAGATGGTGAGGGACATGATGCAAAAACAAGCGTTGGTACAGCCGAGTGATTTTTCACTTCTTGGACCTGACTGTTGTCCATGCCTGGCACCGGTACAGGATTTCTGGTTGGAGAAGATGCATCCTCTACATTTCACTGCATCTGTAGCTCGTACGCTAATAAATGAGGGTTCCATACAGACACGCACAAGAGGATGACCCAGTGCCTCTGTTAAAACACAGCAAGGTCTAAGGCACCTTCTGAGACCAGGTTTGGCCCTGGAGAACACTGGCCCAGCTCACTGAAGCAAAAATGCAAACAGAAGCAATGACCCAGCCTGCACACAAAAAAAAAAAAAAAACACATCTGCATGAAGTGTGCTGCGGCTCTGTGCCCTGGGTGCTTTGGAAATTTTCATACAAGATAGACTTGCAAGATTGATGTATAAGTCTGAAACCCAAGAGACTGTACTGCTGAGATACTTTTAACAGAATGGCTGAAGTGTCAGGTGCAGTATTATTTTTGTAAAATAAAAATGTTATCCTGTTGAGGCGAAGCTCAGAAAAGACAAAAAAGAGATCAAGGGGTTGAATGAGATGGAGTGAAAATTTGAATGAGAGACGGGTGACTTCTGTGTTTATGCATTCAGTTGAGCAGTGTCAAAATATATTCACATTATAGCATACAATATTTCATTAGTAAAGAATCTCAAAACGCATGCTGTCCACCTGAGTGGACATGTGGAAAAATTCTTGAATAAATACAATTTTTATTTAAAAAAAAAAAAAAATTCCATCCTTTTTTTTAAGCCCTAAGGAAAATTAAAAAAAATAAACTTTAGAAAAAAAACCTGGATGAAGTTATCATAATTCATGCATGAAAGAGTTAAAAATGATTTATTGTTTTTGTTTGAAAGTATTCAACAAATGGCAACAACCCAAAAAACCCACAGGATGAAGGGGTGGGTCTGCGACTCGTGACCAAACAGTGATACTACAATTTTTCAGACTAAGTACAAGTACATCAGTATATGTACCTGCCAATACAAAGTACTGATACTGAAAAAGTTAGTACTTAAACATGTCTTTAGAAACCCATTCTTCCATCCTTTAAATTGAATGTGGACACAAGCTGAGCTACAAAATGAGCTGAAAGTGAGACTTAAGGACTGGAGCAGCCAGGTCACGTGCATGTGCTGCTGTCTTAAAACAACTGAAAGCAGATATTTACACTAAAGCCTGTAAATGTCCTGTGTGAAAAACTTGTAGCAAAATATAATGTGTAATTGTGACTAATGGAAAGGATAGCAGCTGAATATTAAAATATTGCACAATATTTTTCCATCTCTTAGATGTTATTTGTTTTATAGTTATTAGTGAGGTTTAGGAAAAAGCTAAAACTTCTCCTGCTCACTGACTGCCAATATATTTGTCACAACAATATTAATTCAACAAGCTCTGTGTATTTGTACACCATTACAACACAAATAGAACAAATGTATTTATGAAGCACTGGATGGACCACAGACCATCATATATTTGTCAGTGCAAAAAGCACTGTGATGTAAATGTGTACAGTTTAATTGAAAAGTTTTTACCTGAGCCACTATGGAATTTTAACTGGTTAGACATTAGATCCTGAGGTTCCCTCTTTACAGCAGCAATCATCTGAAGAACTTCCTCCCAGTTTTCCGACCCAGCGTTGCTCTGACTGCTGCGTACTGTCAAAAAGAAACTGACAGTTTATTGAACAAACTTCTGTGAAAACAGCCGGCCTACCTTTGTGTGTGTTGCTGAAATCTTCCTCCAGCCTACTTTTCTTTTTCGGAAGCAACTTATTTTGTAAAAAAAAAATCTATTAAAAAAAATGCTATTTTTAATTTTAACTAAAACATATGCAACATATAAAATATTTAATTAATTCAGAAACCGGAAGGCTTACTTATTGCTCCGCAGTGACACTTCAGAAGCCCTCACCTGTTTTCTGACAGGTCTAACATCTCTCCTGCAGGCAGTATTTTTATTCATGATGGGGGGCCTTAAAATCAAATTCCACCTTAAAGAAGCTCAGTAGCTCAAGCTGTGATGAATCATGAATGAAAAGGTTGCAGGACAGAACAGATGAGTGGGTGCTCTCCTTTACCTTCCCACTCTGGATCTTTGTCTGCAGTGTTACTGGGTCGACCTTGACCCAACAGACTTCCCACTTTTCACAGGATGAAATATAGAACATTAAAAAAATACATTAAATAATTATTATCTATACAGTCACACCATTTGACCTGTAGATGAACAGATGCTGGGATATATTCATCATTTAACACGGATTCCTCATTTTTCTGGACTGAATAAAACGTGCATTGAATTTAAGGAAATGCAAACGTGAGACGTCATTTATGTTTGACCCATCAAAATGAATGCGGTCATTTATTTACAGAATCAAAACTTAACATCAAACATTTACATTAATTTGGCAAATTATGAAAATAACAACATAAGCAATCAATCAGGAAAAATCATACGGCCATGATTTTTCCGTTGCTTCACCACAGACACTTATGAAAACTGTACAACTATGATCTTTTACCCACATGAATGTGGGTGAGCATTTTACACAGACATTTCTAAAATATCTGGAAGAATTTCTACTTGATAGAAAAGTTTAGAGATGAAAGAAGTTTAGAGGGAGTTAAGATGGTATGGGAGGGGAAGAATGTTCACCAGAATTGACACTCTCCATCAGAACTCAGCTCTCCATCGGTACGCTTGGTAGGAAACTTGATCCATTACCTTTCTGAAGATTCATCAGCAGATATGGAGTTCCGTTAACGCTACCTGTCCAGCGTCTCCTGATTGTGGCTGTAGCTCGTCAGAAGTAGTGGCTAGTGATAGTTATAATCCCATGGAACTCGGAAGAGCTTTTGTCATGTCAGGATCATCCTGTCTCCGACAGAACTCGAGCAGAACCAGCAGAAAACTCTCCAGCAGAAAACTCCCACCGAACTCTAGCAACTACTGAACTCCAGAACTCTTAGAACTCCAGAACTCTTAGAACTCTGAGTAGATCAGGAAGTACTGACATTTTAAAGACTCTTTCCCGGTTCACTTTTGGGAGTTGTTCATTGGTCAGAAACGACCAGACGGGGTGTGTTTTGTGACGTAAGAGGTTAGAGACAGCGAGAATTGTTATGAGACAGATCAGAAATGTTCTCACAGACAGAGAGAGTTTTGTTTTGGCGTGTTTCAGAAACAGGTGCAAAACATCTATATTTACGTCTGAGAGGATTCTAAAACATGACAGTTTTAACATAACAACTTGTTTTTCGTTTGACTCCAACCTTGGAAACGCACACACTTGCTCATTCAAAGGCAGAAATCAGAAAATGCATAACTCTGTAACAGCTTTTAACATGAGTTCTAACTTTGCATGAGAATACAAATCATTACTCAGTTAATAAAATTGATTAGTTCACTGCAACATCTAAAATGGTTTGAACTAAGACACTTTGATTATCAACATTTGTAAAATAGTAATGATAATAAAAAGAGAGTGTTCTTTTCACTTGAATCTTCAAGAAAGAAAGTCTCAGGATGGGTGAACCTGTATTTATGGATTCAAACACATGAAATGACAGCTTCTGTCCCACAAGGTTCTTAAGGTCAAGAGTTTTGACCTTAGACTTAGTTTTGACGTAGGCCTAGTCCACTACAGACCCACTGCATGTCAATCTTTACTTGCTAAAAGCTGTTTGGGTGGTTGTCTGTGAGATATTTCATGGTTATGATGGGATTTTGTAAAACTTGGCTCAGTTTCAGAGGCTCTGCCTGGGTGTTTTCAGCTGACCCATGACAGTGGGGTCTAATCGGAAGTGGCATCGATGGTCAGTCATGTAAATATAACGTAAAGTTTCACTGTATGTGTCTGTATACCTTCAGTATGTCGTCAAGGGAGATGAAATAACTACGCTTCTCTGTCTTGTTCGCATATAGGAGTCTGAGAAAAAAACACCCTTTATCAACATATCCGTTCCTGATACAGTCACAAAATTAAAAATAAATATTTATTTAAATTAACAGAATGAAACCAATAATGTCTGCTGAAAGACACAAAGTGTTCACCAGTATTTGTGGCCTCTTCTGTTGAAAAAAAAAAAAGACCTTTCAAAAGATTCGGTTGTATTTTTCCTCTTGCTTGAACGATCCGTTGGAGCTGCACACAGGGTCACCGAGTTAGTTAAACTGGTTTGTATGTCACGGTCAGCGGCCCCCGCTGCCCCCCTCATCTGCCAAGCCTCTGCCACCTCCTTCAAGCTGCAACCAAGAAACCAACTGTCACGGTCAGCGGTCCCCGCTGCCCCCCCCCATCTGCCTAAGCCTCTGCTCCTTGTGTGTCTTCTGCTTTTGTGTATCTGTTCCTGTTATCTCACAAACTAAATCATTTCCTTCTTTTTCAAGGTGCTTTGTAAATGTGTCACTTTAATTCTGAGTTCTGTTTGACTGGTTCTGTCTCTGTCTGCTTTTTATGTTTTTTGTTGTTCTGCTCTGGGTGTGATTTTCTGTTTATCTGATTCTGTTATTTTTCCACTCATTCCTCAGTCTGCTTCTCCACTCTGTCTTTATCATTCACACCTGTCCCTCATCAGCCACTTGCCCAGGTGCTCTCGTTACTAACTCTCCCTCTGTCACATAAAAAGCCTTTCTTTCCTTCACTCCTTGTCCGGTGATTGTTCCATGTACTCAGACATCACAATCCTCTTCTGCCTTGTCTGTTTTCTGCTACCCTGATGATCTGCTCTGCACTATCCAATCTGCTAAAAGTAAGTTTTGCTGCACCGACAGCCTTTTGTTTTGTGGTTAAAAGAATAAATTGTTTTGATTTTTGAACTCCTGCCTCACTCATCTCTCTGCAATTGGGTTCCAACATTGAGGTTCGTGACATTGTATGGAGTTTATACAACAAGCTAATTTAAACTATTTGCACAGTTCTCCTGAAAATCCACAGTCACACTTAAAAACTCAAAAATTGTTGCAATTTTTTCTGACATGCAGATCAAAATTCTAACTTTTTGCATGGTTTGTATTTATTTTGAAATATTGATTCTAGCCATCTAATTTATTGTGAAATTATTTTGCTTGGAAAGAAGGGTTTAGATTTTGAGTCTATAGTCCTTACCATATTGTATTCAAGGATTCAAGGTTCTTTATTTGTCATTCGCACCACATGTGCTGCATGTGGTGGAACGAAATTGTGTACACAGGATCCCAGTTACATTCAACAATAAAAAGTAAATGAAAAACAGTAATAAGATCTAAGATATGAACCCAGAAAAACATCAACTAAATATACACTAAGCACTAGTAGAACAAAAACATTACGTTCAACAGCAGCACATATTCAGTACAGCCAAGAGACCACATGTTAAGCTGATGTGCAAGGAAATCAAAGATGGCCTCCAGTGATCCAGAGGAGTGCAGAAAAACACAAACACGTTGATTTGGTTGGATGTTTCAGCTGTTTATTAAAATTTAAACCAGAACTGTCACCCTGCCATCCACCTGTGAAAACGTGGTTGGAGGTATTTGTACTGTTGGAGCTCCTGGACGCTACAGGTCGAACTAAAGTCAATCATTTTAACCTTCAGCAGCTGTTTTACGTGATCCACCATCATGAGGTTGTCTGCATGAGCAATCCCCTGGCAATGCAACAGATCCACGGCTGTGGCCACGTGAAGAAGAACCAGTGATGCTGCGAGGTTAATCACCCTGCGCTGCAGCAGATGAAACATACGTACAAAATATTCATTTTCATTTACTAGAAGACAACAAAAAAAACACCTTCTACATGAAAGTTGCATTGCTTGAAAGGATGCATTTCACCCTCTGTCTCGCATGCCAACATTTGAAATATCTGCTGCAATACGTCAGTGCTCAGAGAACACGATGACTCTGAGCTACTGAATTGAGCCCAATGTCTGTAAGAATGACTGAGTTCTCATCCGTTAATAGTGACTCCATAAGGCATTCAGTTTTAAACGTGAACATTCAGTTTCTTATATTTATTACTAACTTATTATAGTCTCAGTGTGAAATTAATTACTTTGCTAGCTAACAGGCAGACAAACAAACACACACAGACAGCTACACCATGGCACCATTTGGTAATGATATACTGAGTAATGAATGTCGACAGCTTTAAAACACTGAAGCATTAGAAACAACTTTTATGAGAAATTCTGATTAATTTTTTATCACCAGCTGCCAAAGGAGATCAAACAGGGATGTTTCTGGGTGTGTCTGTGTGCACGTGTTTATTCATCTGTAGAATTTGGGAAAAATCACATGAACTACAGAACAGCTATGAATGAAACTTGGTTATAACTCAGTCAAATGCACAGATCTTTAGCTACAATTTGATGTGGTAGTTGTTGAGATGCAGTTTGGCATGAGATTACACAGTGTTTGACCAAAATGGGATAAAAGGAACCCTTTTCATAATAGGATGGATTCAGTAGAAAACTGTGATATGAAAGGCAGCGAGAGATGTGCATCCCTTCAAGGAATGCTAGGCCTTGAACTTATCAACAGCGTGAGTTCAAACTCTTGTCATTGTAATATTCACTTCTATTTTACTCCCAACAGATCACTTCATTTTATATTGAACAGCAAGACAAATGTCCCAGGACAGGAAATTACCATCAACGAATGCATGATTCAGATTTTTTGTCAGTTTTTAAAACCTAACAATGAACACATTTTACAAAGAAACTTGTTGAGAAACCTGTTGTATAGGCTGTAAACAGAAGTGGTGCAAACCTGGTGCAGGATTTCCTTCACTCTGAGCGGTCGTTCTGGTTTGCTACGTAGAAAATGTTGCACACTTATGTCCATCATCTCAAACTCGATACAGATGTGCTCTCAGTGATGAAAGCATCGTTGCATCAGATGAAACTGAATCTGTCCGGATCAAACGCCCTCATTTTATTCAGTGCTGCAACCTGGGAGACACAGGGAGTTAATGATGTTTAAACAGAGACTTTAATAAACTTTTCTCCTTAAAAATGAAAAGTTAGATTTTTTTTTTTTTCCTCCACACAAAAATACCTCATTTCTAGTTTTGTTTGTCATGTAGCTTTGGATGATTTCACAGCTACTGTGCCCTTTGTGGCTGTTTTAAAACACTGCGCCACATTTCCAAAGGCGCACTCTCCCATGAAAGAGTGGATCCGGTAGTGGGAGGAGGGGGAGGAGGGGGTACCCAGGATGGCATGGGGTCCATCTTCTGTAGAGGAGCCTGAGGATGTTCTCTCCTTCTTTTCTGAGGAAGAATGAAATGTTTGTTTTTCCTGATATTTGGTCTGGAGGAGAAGAAAGCAAAGCATTCAAGTCATGAGTTGTTTAAGAAAACATTACAGAAATCTTCAGGTTATTGCAGGTCACATCCAGGCATGCACAGTCTGAATTTAAGGAAAAACATCACAAAATAATTTGCACAAAATTGAAATTTTCTTCTTCTAGTTTTCTCCTCAAGTCATAAGAATCATGTGTGTCGCCTGCCACCTTGGGATAACATTTGACTTGTGTCTGAGCGTGTGCTCATTTGTCTGCTTTAGCAAAATATATTATAAAGAAGTGAACGGATTTAGTTGACACTCTTAGAACATTATCTTTGACTATACAACTAAAAGTTGGCATCAACCTAATTCTGCACACAGCACTGATGTTTCCGCATGATGATGTCTCACTGTACCAACTTTTCTAAACAGTTACAGTGCTTGTAACACTAACCCTAATAAATGAAGCAGGTAATCTTACATGACGCAATGATAACATTATAAATGTAAAGAAAACAGCTGCGTTGCAAAAGAGAAAGAAACTCTTGATTATTGTGACATGCACGTAGTGAGTTGGTCAGATTCAGTGAGATGAACTGCTCCACAGTTCAAGATGGCCGCCACAAATAGCAGGCCTGCTCACATGCAGTATAATGTAAAACACGTCATATTTTTACTGTACACCTTAGCATTAAAATGTTTCAATAAAACA
>NC_056510.1:25667994-25695706 GCF_014905685.2 Nematolebias whitei
TATTGTGTTTATTTGTTAATTGTTAAGCTTCTGATCTGGGACCTGTGTCCGAATTTTGTACCATAGACACATTAAAAAATCCTTGAATCATTTGCCATCACATATAGTGAAAGCGAGCTGGGATATGACCCGACTAGAAGGGGTGAGGAGGGACAAACCAGGAATTTCTCGCATAAATGGAGGAAAAACTTGCTCCTCAGATGATCCTCTTAGTTTATTATATTAATAACTGCTGACAGTATAAATGTGCAACAAGTAAATGAAAAAAAAAACCATTAAAAAACAGAAATCTCCTGCTGGTTCACAAAGAACCTGTAGCTCATTATATTTCCATCCATCCATCCATTTTCTTTACCCGCTTATTCCATTTTGGGTCACGGGGGTCGCTGGTGCCCATGTCCAGCAATCACTGTGCGAGGAGCGGGGTACACCCTGGACGGGTCGCAAGTCCATCACAGGGACACATAGAGACAAACGAGACAAACAACCATTCACTCTCTCACTCACACCTAGGGACAATTTAGAGTTACCAATCAGCCTAACATGCATGTTTTTGGACTGTGGGAGGAAACCGGAGTACCTGGAGAAAACCCACGCATGCACGGAGAGAACATGCAAACTCCACCCAGAAGGCCCCTGGACCGGGGTTTGAACCAGGGCCCTGCTCGCTGAGAGGCAGCAGCTCTACCAGTTGCGCCACCGTGCTTCATTATATTTCAATTTCTTTAATTTTTGCCTTTAGACATTTGGCATCAAAACAACTTTGTTTTGTTTGTGTCAGTCATTTGGTCAAAGTGGGCATCCAGAGCTCTCACCACTGGATCTGAGCAGGTTACCCACCTGATACGCCAGCTGAGACACCGCTTGACGTTCAAACGTCGCCCAACTTTGTCAGCAGTTGATGATATTTTTGGAAACGTTACATGAACTACATGCAGCTACTTTAGTAAAATGAATTTGTTCTTGCCACATTCAAAAATAAAGCACGTCACAATTTGGATCGTTAAAAGACTAATTGACATTTTGGGTCTCAACAATCCTAAAAACGTCTGCAAAACCCTGGAGGGACTGTGATATAGCAATATTTTTGCAGGAATTTTCTTATAAGGTATAAAGTGTTTAAAACAACATTTGCATGAATTACTATGAAATCTTGAAGAATATAGTCATCTGAAGATGGCAGTAGTTCACTTTGGTTCACTTGGCCCCCCTAAGTCAAACTTTTCAGTAAGTTTTTTATTTTATTTTACATGAAAATAAAATAATTGAAGGAACAGCCGTTAACTGTTTCTGAACAAAGAAAACCAAGGAACTCATTTTCACTTAAGTAATGTACAAAAAAAAGAGCAAGTGTGCCGTAAAGTGATAAAGTCCCGCTGTGCAGAGGAAATAAGAAAAACAAAGTAATAGAAGAACATGCTTTACAGAGTAAAACAAGGTAAAACTGGTAATACTAACAAATAAACAAGAGTAATATAATAAAAATCCAGTTCAACCCCCAAAAAACTAATAAATTCAATAAATCACCTTGTCCGTGACAAACCCTCCAGCACAGGGCAGGAAGTATTTTTTATTAAACACTGAACTAGTTTCAAGCTCATTGATTCTCCGCAGAGCAGTTGTAGTGATAACAAACAGGATCTCTGATCAGTGCTGACGTAAGTGTCACTTTCTGGGAAAAAGGTCGTGACTGCAGTGGCTGTGACCCAGTGACTTCACCACAGTTCGTTAGATAATGGAGGCCCGGAGGTGTGACAGTAGAGCTGTTACCAACACTGGCAGAGCCAACGAGGGACACGAGGCCTCAGTGACATAAATGACAGCAACAATCCGATGATGAGAGTCCCACGTCGCCCTCCCAGACGTGGACAGATTCAGAACCCGACACGTTTTTTTTAGTGCATCACGTTGACAGAGACGTATCCCTCACACCACGGAGTGTGTTCTGTGCTTGTCACTGCAAAGAGACTGCAGACAGGAGTATTCATCCCGTCCTTCCTGTGAATGGATCAACTCTTATGACTTTATTGACACAAACCAGACTTTAAAATGCAGCATGACTGACTGTAAAAGGAGGGGCAAAGTTGAAATAAATACGTTCTGCTTCAGGAGGTTTTTACAGCTCCCCTTGCTGTAATATGACATAAACCCTTTGTTTTCAAAAGTCCCTGTTGGCTTGATTTGTACATATACTTATTAAAATTTTCAAAGTTCCTAGGGCTAATAATTAACCTCTGATTCTGCTGTTGTTCTCAGCAGGTAATAGGTCGGTTTACAAAAACTGAAATGAAGTGAAATTTGCATGCACCATTCCTAATTTCCAAAAAAAGTAACTGTTTTCAGTTGAGTCGTTTCAAATCGCCTAATGATGCTGATTTTTTTTTTTCATTACGTCAAAGAGCAGACTGATAAGCAAATCTGCTTTAAACAAAGAGGTCGTGGGAGTTTTTAATTATTACTAACCTTTATATAACCAGGCAAATCCCACTGAGATCACAGATCTCCTTTCAATGGTGACCTGGACCTGAAAGCAGCCTAACATGTTTTGAACTCAGGAGTTAAATATACAGAATATATGTTCCAACAGGCAGTAATTCACACTTGGGTTTTAAGATTATATTAATTCAAAACAGATGAATCAACTGTTTAGTGTTTTAATACTTGAACTGAATCAAATAAACATTTAATTTAAAAAAAATGTCCAAAAGAAAATTGTATGCTTTATGCATCAAGGGTTAAAAATGATCAAAATTAACTTAATTTAATTTGGGTTGTGTAGAGTAATTACGATCAATCAGTATCTTACCTGCAGTAGACAGGAGTTAGCTCAATTCCTCCATTATGAGAAGTAGGGGAATATTATTATAGTCAGAGTCAGAAAGATTTATTTGTCATTTGCATCTCATGTGGTACATGTGGTGGAACGAGGTTATGTACACAAGGTCCCAGTTACATCCAACAAAAAAATGTACAAACCGGATTCCAAAAAAGTTGGGCCACTAAACAAATTGTGAATAAAAACTGAATGCAATGATGTGGAGGTGCCAACATCTAATATTTTATTCAGAATAGAACACAAATCACAGATCAAAAGTTTAAACTGAGAGAATGTATCATTTTAAGGGAAAAATCTGTTGTTTCCAAATTTCATGGCGTCAACAAATCCCAAAAAAGTTGGGACAAGTCCATTTTTACCACTGTGTGGCATCCCCCCTTCTTCTTACAACACTCAACAGACGTCTGGGGACAGAGGAGACCAGTTTCTCAAGTTTAGAAATAGGAATGCTCTCCCATTCATGTCTAATACAGGCCTCTAACACCTTCCTTGTTATGATTCGGACAACCCAGTTGGTACGAGAGCCAGAACGACAAGAGTCTAAATAAGCAAAACAGTGTTTATTATTTACAGTGAAAGAGCTGACAGGTATTTACAAAATGGTGGCCTGGAACTCCTGAAAAAGGGAGAGACAAGATCAGGTCTAGGAGTCGAGTGGAGGCAGCTCAACTGTTTTGTCTTTCCTTACAGGTAATCCTTGTGGGGTGAGGTTGTGGGGAAAATCCCAAGGCAGGCAAGTGGCTGGAGGGCAAAGGCAAACGAGGCGAGACTCCGACACAGGGAGAACCAAGGGCAGGATCCGAGATGACCAGACAACTGTAGACACAAGAAAACAAGGTAAGGTATCCTCTTCATATAATCAAGATACTGGCTAGAAACACAACTACCCGGAAGGAAGTAATGCTCCAGCGACGAGAAGAGCTTGACTGCAGCCTTATGTAGCCAAGGAGCTCGTCATGCAGATGGTCGTCAGCTGTGGATAATTGGCGGCCATCTTGGAGCTGCAGCAAGTTCAACTCTTACATTCCTCTTTATGATGCACCAAATGTTCTCTATAGGTGAAAGATCTGGACTGCAGGCTGGCCATTTCAGTACCCGGATCCTTCTCCTACGTAGCCATGATGTTGTGATTGCTGCAGAATGTGGTCTGGCATTATCGTGTTGAAAAATGCAGGGTCTTCCCTGAAAGAGATGACGTCTAGATGTCTTCTGAGAGACACTGACACTCTGAGAAGCTCTTTTTATACCCAATCATGTTGTCAATTGACCTAATTAGTGTTAATTGGTCTTCCAGCTGTTCGTTATATGCTCAATTTCCTTTTTCCAGCCACTTATTGCTACTTGTCCCAACTTTTTTTGGATTTGTTGACACTGTGAAATTTTGAATCAACATATTTTTCCTTTAAAATGTTACATTTACTCAGATTAAACTTTTGATCTGTCATCTATGTTATATTACGAATAAAATATTGACATTTGCCATCTCCACATCATTGCATTCAGTTTTTATTCACAATTAGTTTAGTGTCCCAACTTTTTTGGAATCCGGTTTGTAAAAGAAAAACAGCAATACGATCTAAGATATGAACTAAGAAAAACATCAGCTAAATAATACACAAAGCACTAATAACACAAAAACATCACATCCAACAGCAGCACGAATATGAGTCTGTGTGAGCAGATGAGTATGAATGAACACAGCAGCATGAGATCAGCAGCAGCATGAAACAGATCAGCAGCAACATGAAACAGATCAGCAGCAACATGATGTTTCACAGTGATTATCCTGGTTAGATAGTCATGAGTCTAACAGCCTCAGGGTAGAAGCTGTTACTCAGTCTAGTGGTTCTACACTTAATGCTCCTTAACCTCCTTTCTGAGGGGAGCAGAGCAAAAAGTGTGTGTGCTGGGTGAGTGGGGTCCTTCATGATGCAGGTGGCCGTCTTCCTGCATCTGGAGGTGTAAATGTCTGTGATGGTGGGGAGACTGACTCCAACAGACTTGCAGAGGAATCAAGTTAACAATTACTCAGAGTAGGATGTATTCATGAGTGAATTTCCACTTTTTATAGGGCATTTTTTTACACCTTGTCACTTTTGCACAAGACATGTTTGTTTGTTTCAGAGACTTATGCAAAATTTGTCCCTAGAACAAGTAGTACAAATATAGTTGTACACATATACATACATACACATCCACATTATAAAAACGTGAATGTACTTAACTAAGTAAAAACAAGGCCAGCATCATCAATATTGATCCGATACTTTCAACTTATAAGGGCAGAGGGCAGAACCATGTTGGAAGAACAGTTTGTCATGTTTTATCGTCAATATTCTATATCTGAATCTAACTGCTTGACTAATAAATGACTGATACTGTCTCTGGGGCATCTTTGAGCATCCTGCATCTTGGGTCTTGTCTGGTATTTTAGACCTTGGCCTCTATTTCTCTTGTGCTACCATCAGCAATGACGCTGTGCTATTCTTCAGTCCAACCCTCTCTAGCCACTGTCCCAGTGGCTAGAGAGGGTTGATATCAACCACTTCCTCAATCTGTTGGTGGTACATGCCATTCAGGGGCTAATCTTGTATTGCTCCTCCTCCACATTGAATTTCTGTTGCCTGAGATATTCACTTAGTAGTTCATCATTGGAGGCTTTCTTTCTGATGTACTCCAGGATCTTAATTGTTTCATATAGTAGCTCTGGTGCTCACTAGTCCTCTGCCTCCCTCCTTCCTCAAGTGTACAGTCTCAGAATGCTGGACTTGGGGTGAAATCCTTTGTACATTGTGAGAAGATTTTATTTTTGATATCAATAACTTCTACTCATTATTAACCTTTCGTGAACTTTCCAATATATATGACAAATCTCTTTGAAAAGGGAGGCCTTGGCCTCAAGGCAGCCTAACATGCATGGTGTCGGACTAATCTAGCTCCTCTTTTGACCAGGCTGTTATATCAACAAGGCATGTGATGACTGGCATGGCATATGTTGACGGGTCAGATTTTGTTCTTACCATTCAGCTGGCTTTTCAGGACCTGCCTTTACTCTCTGAAAGTACTCCAGTGTGGTTGACTTTCTTGCGGCCTCATCCTGTTTGACATTCTGATGTCCTTGCTGTATATCCTGGTGAGGTGGATCAGTGAGTCCATGTCTCGCTCATTTTTGGCATACAGCTTGATGTCATTCATCTAGAGGAGGTGACTGAAGACTGTTCCACTTTGGAATCAGTATCCATAGCCACTCTTTTCAATGATCTGGCTGAGGGGTTCAGGACTATGCAAAACAGAAGTGAAAACAGGGCACCAACTTGGTTTATGCCACATTTGATGCTGCCTTGTGCAATAGACTTGAAATTGGCCTCTAGAGTCATTTTAAACATTTCCACTGAGTTCTTGTTTAAGGCTCTTTGTGTCTTGTTGATGTTGTAGAGCAAGGGTGTCTACTTCTGGTCCTCAACGGTCAGTATGCTGCATGTTTTAGATGTGTCTCTGCTCTAACTCACCTGAGTTGAATCAATGGGGGATTAATGGGCTTTTGCAGAACATGAAAATGTCATTTAACCATTGAATCAGGTGTGTTGGAGCAGGAAAACAAGTGAAACATGCAGGATAGTGGTCCTCAAGGACCAGCATTGGACCCCACTGTCATATAGTTCCAAGCACTCCAGTATCCATGTGTGTGGCAATGAATCATATACTTTCATGTAGGCAATCCAGGCAGTGCACACGTTTGTGTGTCTGGTCTTACAGTCTCAAGCTACAGTTCTGTCGACCAGTAGCTAATGCTTGACACCCCCCCACCCCCCCACCCTAGTATTGGTGTCAATGCCCTTATGTGCCTCGCTCAGACCCATATGCCTATTCATCTTAGCCACTATGATACCTGTCAGACTCTTCTATGTTACATATTGGCCAGTGGTTTTGATGGCATTGTCCCTTTCTTGGTATTTTTCATGATCAAGACTGTCTGGCCTTGAGTCAACCATTCTGGATGGGTTTCTTTTATTAACAGTTGGTCCATTTGGGCTGCCATGTATTCATGAAGAACTGTCAGTTTCTTTAGCCAGCTGGTAAGGATCATGTCAGGCTCAGATGCAGTCCAGCTCTTCATATCTATGACTGTCTTGGATGTTTGCCACTGCAGTGAACACTGGTTCTTGTTCTGCGAGATTGCTGTTTAGAGATCTTAGATTATGCCATGGGTCTTCCCATGAGCCATAGGTCATTATCATTGTGTGATGCCTCCTTCTCTCATATACTTCTCCAGTATTGCTAAGTCTAAGATTTAGGGGAATCTACTATCATGGTATTTCCCTGTCACTGAGAGTACACTCTGGATGATGTGGTGAACATGTTTATTCTCTAAGCTTCTACTTCCTGAGAGTACCTTTTCAGATGAGTAACCAACGTTTCTGAATATAATTAGAGGAATGTCAAAAAGTTCATGCTAACCTTTCCATTTTTATATTACAGTTTTTAGCATTAACATGAGAAAACTTGACTCCTCGAGTGTGAGTATAATTTGAACACTGAGAATATGTTTGCAGCAGGGTTGAACTGAGATAGAAAAGCGGCCAGCTGGTCCACCTTAATCAGTCAGACATGATCACTGCAGATGATCCTCTAAAAGATGTGTGCACATTTACGTTGCAATAAAGTGAGGTAGATAGAGTGAATAATTTGTGCTTTTCGTGGACCGAGCACAAAAACGTAGTGTACTCATCCACTCTGGACTGATGCCTTGGTAGTCATCAAGTAAAGTAAAACATTTACAAGTCAAATCAACATACATTAAACATTTCCTCAGAGAAACTTCAAAAACATGAGAAACTGAGAAAGAGAAAGAGAGAGAGAGAGAGAGGTCAGTTGAAGGAGAGTTAACGTTCATCTTGGGAAACGTATAACATTTGCATATTGCATGCTCATTGTGGAAAAATGCAGCCAATGGTCTGCATTCCCAGTTAATCATTGCCATTCATTTAATTTGAATACAACAAATTCATTTAAACAAAAAAGAAATGACAAATTATGATGTTAGATGAACTGTACATTAGGTTGGGGCGCATTTTATTTATAAAATGTAAGAAGAGTTACTTATTTGTAAACAAACAAACAAAAAAATCTGTATGCCTTTTTTGTTGTCGCTGTTGTCCATTGTCATCATTCTTTTTTTAAATCAGGTCTCTCTTGTGAACGAGTCCCCGAGGCTCAATGGGATTTACCTGTCTAAATAAAGGTTGAATGAAAAAAGAAGAGATTTATTACAGTCAAAAGAAATGAATCACACAAATGATGGAGGCCATATTTGACCATTTTTGCAAATAATTTTCAGCAGCACAGCTCTTCTAGACATTAGTGTAGCCTAATTTTGTTAGGAGTGCGCGGGGAACCCAGATGGTATGAGACCCAGAACGAGGCAGACACAGGGGAAATACAAAACAGTGTTTATTATGTACAGTGATATTTAAGTGTCCACAAGCTGCTTCACAGAGGCTCCTGGAAAGAGGGACGACAGGTTAATAGTTGTCCAACGGGGAAGGCCAGAGTGGTTTGTTTTAATGAGCGTTTGTCCTTACAGTCCAAAACCCGAGGAGGTGAGCTGGTCCTTTAGCCCAAGGAGAGCGAGCAGCAGAGGGAAATCCAACAAGGGTCCAAAGGGGAACGAGGAAGGCTGGCAACTGGAGGCAAAGAGGCACGAGGAATACCTGACAGGCCAAGGGATCCAGATCAGGTCACGAGGGAATCCAAAAAGCACGAGGAACCAGGAAACTGGAAAAAAGAGCAAAAGGTGAACAAATTCTTTTCACCAAGACATTTGCCTCACAACAATACTATACCATAAGAGGTGATATGCTCCAGCGTTGAGTCACACCGGACTGCAGCCTTAAGTAGATGGAGAGGCTCATCAGGCTGATGGCCGCCAGGTGTTGGTAATCAGCGGCCATCAGCAAGGCAGGCTGCAGGCAGTGGGACCTTTACAAATTTATTGCTTTGATAAAAACAATTAAAAAAATTCTCCTTTGTTTTCATTTCACATGTAAAAACTATACACATAAAGTCTTTGCAGTTTAGAATTATTTTTTGATAAATATAAATTTATTATAAAATTACATGTGATATGTATAATGTACGGAACATTTGCATTTTTCTATTGACCTTGCTAAGCTTTCATTGAAGACCACTTCACTTGAGTTTGAGTAGTTTTTGATGTTAGAAATTTGCTCTTAATTGGCCCATAATCTGAGTAGCTTGACAATTTCTCTCAGATTCTTCAAACTGATAATTGCTCTGTATGCTGTCTTTTGCAGGTAAGATATTCACATAACATAGAAAACCCACTTTAAAACTAATTGAACCATCCCTTTAAATGGACCCTGCTCTGAGAAATAGTACAAAATGGAAATGGTTATATAGCACCTTTCTATCTTATCAAGACACTCAAAGCACTTTACACTACAATCTGTGCACTCACTTATGGGTTGTCGTTTGTAAAGTTACACAGTCAAAAATTAACAACAATATTTTGGTTTATTTAGCCTTTCATAAGGAAAAAAAAGTTTTTTTTTTCCCAAAGTCATATTTTCACCATGTTATTCATACAGTTATAAATGTCATAGTTCCAAACTAAATATTTAATTTACAAGTTAAATATTTAGTTTACAAACTAAATTTTTAACTTGCAAGTTAAATATTTAGTTTACAAGCTAAATATTTTGCTCCACACTAAATATTTAGTTTACAAACTAAATGTTTATGTCCCAGCTAAATGTTTAATGTACAAACTAAACATTTAACGTGCACGTTAAATATTCAGTTAGTGAAATAAATATTTAGGTGTAAATTAAATATTTAATTTCAAAGCTAAATATTTATTTCCAAAACTAAACATTTATTTTCCAAACTAAACATTTAATTTTTAAGCTAAACATTTAATTCTTAAACTAAAAATTCAACTTGATAGCTAAATATTTAACTTACAATTTAAATATTTAGTTCAGGCCTAAATATTTAAATTGTAAGCTAATATTTAGCTAGCAAGTTAAATGTTTAGGTTCAAGCTAAATATTTAGTTAGCAAATTAAATATTTATTTTGGAAATTAAATGTTTAGCTTGGAAAATAAATATTTAGGTATATTTTGTTTAGGAATTAAATGTTTAGCTTAGAAATTTAATGTTTAGTTTTGAAAATAAATATTTAGCTTGGAAATTAAATATTTTATTTACACCTAAATATTTATTTCACTAACTAAATATTTAACTTGCAAGTTAAGTATTTAGTTTGTAAACTAAATATTTAGCTTGTAAATTTAATATTTAGTTTGGAACTATGACACATAAATTTATGAATAACATGGTGAAAATTTGACTTTGAAAAACAACTTTTTTTTTAATGAAAGTTTATATAAACCAAAATATTCCTGTTAATTTTTGGCTGTGTAACTTTACAAATGGCGCCCCATAGTCATTTACCCATTCTTGCAGCACTCTACTAGATCTCTACAAAGCTAATTGAACAAATCATTCTAAAGAGACTAATCAGTGCTTTATCACATTCATACACCGGTGGGACACACATTGGAGGCAATGAAGGGTTCAGTGTCTTGCCCAGGGACACTTTGGCATGTGGCTGCTGGTGGAATCGAACCCCCAACTCTTGCATTGGAGGACGACTGCTCTAAGCACTCAGCCACAGCCGCCCGTACAAACATCATTATAGAGAACAGTAAGCAGAGAGTGACCTCCTGTATCTGTCCTCATGCAGTAAAGCTGAGCAAGCTGAAGATTATTATGATAAGAAGCAAAAGTAAGCTTAGTTACATGAATAATGCATATTTATGTGAACAAAGGACTCGAAATTCTAAAAATGTGTGATATTTTGAGTACAACTCTGTAGTATATGAGTTGATAAACATTACAGATTTTGATGTAATCTAAATGAAGAAGAAACCATGCCAGGTGACTTTAGAAAGATGTGAGAGGGTATAAAAGGATTTTTATAAGCTTAAATATAAAGTATGGCAGCAGGAGGCACAGCATCTATAGAGTTTAATGTTATCAATTCAAACTACAGAGTTGTGACGCAAAGAGACGCAGGATGATGCTCCTGTCTGCTTCTGATGGCAGAAAGGACGATTCTGTGATGCGACCGTCAGGGACAGAGCGACGTGACGTGATGCATGAGGTGACGTCTGTTGTTTGCAGCGTTGCACGGTTTTTGCTGTGACTAGCTGTGTCTCAGCAGAGCGGCCCTGCTGAATAACGGAGTCAGTGTTTACAGTTTACTTACTCCATGTGAAGTCAGCATTCAGTGACATCTGAGCTGGATGACACGGTTCTTGATCAGGAAGATAGTGTGATGATGACACAGATCCTTTCAAATGCATCACAAATTGTGATTCTGTTATTTCACCTATTCTTTCTTGACATGGATGTTGTGTTTAGAATGATTCAGCAGTGTGAAAAAGAATTGGACTATAAAGCATTGGACACAAATATCATGGCCCTGAAGGTAGTTGTTTGAACGTTTTCTGTTCGTGTATTTATTTATTTATCATTTCCATGTAAATTAGTCCATTTATATCCAACTATGATCCTTTTGTGTCACTTAGCACCTGTTTGCTGGCTGGCGTGTTTATTGCAACAAAAATTAGCTCAAAGGGTACAGAAATTTGTTTGGTTGATTATTTCTTAGTAACAATGTTTTTGTCAATAAATAGTTAACTCTTGGAAAGCCTGTTTACTTCCCCTCAGATGGTGCCACGTTTGTAAAGACAATGTACGGTGGCCGACAGGTGCAAACGCGCAGCAAACGGCGAAACGCGCAACAAACACATATATGATGCAAACTCAAAAACACGCAAACACAAACAAAATGCAAACACAAAAAACAAACAAACACACAAAAAAATCAAATGCAAACACAAACAAAAAACGCAAACACAAGAAAGATGCAAACACAAACAACAAATGCAAATACAAAAAAAATAAAACGCAAACTAAAAAAAACATGCATACATTAATAGATAAAGTAAACATTTTAATGTTACAGCACTGACAGGCAGCAGCAGTGTATATTTTAGCTACCTGTTAGCTGCTAGCTTACTTTACAATTGGAGGCTGTTTCCTTACACAGTTACAGAATGGTAAATTGATAATGATGGATAATGTTACCACAGCTAACAAACACATAAATACTGTTTTTATTAACCTTACCTTGCGCTATATCTTGTAATTTAATCTCTATAAATAAAGGTTGAATGAATGAAATTTCGTGAAGTTTGCAGACAGGTCTCCCGAGGGAGAATAGACCCGGAAGTGTTGATCAACATCGAGTCAGAACGTAAGTTGTCTGACGTCATGTGAAAAGGGTCTATTGTAAAAGACTGCGTGTTTGAATGAATAAAGTATAAACAAACCTTTTCTTTCTTCCTCTTCTTCTTGTGAGATTTATTTGCGGTCGGAAAACATCTTTCTTCCTCCAAGTTTATTTTATGATTTGTTCTGTGTTCGACTGCCCCTAGTGGTCTGGAGCACTTCCGTTTTTGTGGAGGAGTTTGCGTGTCTTCCACTGTTTGCAGCGTTTTTCTGTTTGTGTTATTTGTGTTTGCATGC
Source organism: Nematolebias whitei (assembly GCF_014905685.2). Lineage (NCBI taxonomy): Eukaryota > Metazoa > Chordata > Actinopteri > Cyprinodontiformes > Rivulidae > Nematolebias > Nematolebias whitei. The sequence goes on from NC_056510.1 coordinate 25,680,450, forward strand.
GTGTTTATTTTAGTTTGCGTTTTATTTTTTGTGTTTGCATGCGTGTTTATTTTAGTTTGCGTTTTATTTTTTGTGTTTGCATGCGTGTTTATTTTAGTTTGCCTTTTATTTTTGTGTGTTTGCATTTGTTGTTTGTGTTTGCATCTTTCTTGTGTTTGCGTGTTTTTTTGTGTTTGCGTGCGTTTTTTGTTTGTGTTTGCATTTGATTTTTTTGTGTGTTAGTTTGTTTTTTGTGTTTGCGTGTTTTTGAGTTTGCATCATATATGTGTTTGTTGCGCGTTTCGCCGTTTGCTGCACGTTTGCACCTGTCGGCCACCGTAACGATGCGTTTGTGAGTTGAGCAGCAGAGTTTGTGGGCTGCGTCTTGGCAAATATTTTCTGCCAATGCCAAACAGCTGATTCGGTTTTTGACTCTTGTTTGGTGTTTATTAGATTTGATGATTGAAGTCTGAAGAAACAAGACATATTGACAATTCGAAAATGTATTCATTTAACAAGCGGGGGCTAAATGGCATGTGGAAGAACCCTACACAGCACAACAACTTGCCCCCCCCCCCCTTTCTCATGCTGCTCACCAGCTTGGTCATACACTGCTGTGGGATGGCATCCGATTTTTCCATTCTCTCTTTCGCCTTCGACAAAGACGGTCGCTCTTACCCTCCCTCCCGCCTGCTTTTCTGCTCTCAACATCAGAGCTTCTCTTAACACATCTTCTGAATCAGAAATTATCATGGATTGGGTCAGCTGGTCCCTTAACGCAAGTGATAAAAAATTTTCCACCAGGCGACAAGGTGCTGGAGAGCCCTCATGCCCTGAATGGACCCTCGCAGCTGGATATATCATTGATCCCTGGAATAAGTGGAAGATGGTATGCCTATAGGTTTTGTCCATAGAAGACGTAGAAGATGCGTACATTGTTGGATTTATGATAACAGCGTTTCTGCTTTTTGGACCCTGTGGATATCTTGAATATCAACAAATTAGGAAGACGTCGGCAGCAGTTTCAGACGTGGTAAAGCTGCCAGCCTTATGTGAAGGACCAATCTGTTTCTCGAGCTCTCAAACTCATGCTTACCGAGCTCAGTCACAAGCTGGACGTGATTTCTAAGAATCGTAGACCACTTGCAGCTCCTGGAACTCACCAGCATGAAGGATTCAATCTTGAAGAATGCTAAATTGAGCACGGACCAGGAGGAATGTCCACTAATTCTGGCTGTTTGGATTTGCCATTGAGTTGTACCAGCAGAACTTGAAGACAGACAGAAAGCAGAGTCTGGCGGCCCAAACAATTGTAGTTTATCTGAATTTGGCCTCCCCGCTGGCCTTGGACAGGCCGACTTATCTCAAATTGCTCCTGGAGGATACGTAACTAAAAGCTCTGCCTGCCCCCATCTGTGGCCTTATCAGAACCATGATGCTGATAGACACTGTACCATCTTATCAGAACTTTGGAACTTTCTGGAGTGTCTATGAATAACTCACTGGTTTGTCGACCTCCACGCCTAAATGCATTATGATGTCATTGCTTTATATTGCAAGGTCTTTTGTTGCATCTTTCACGGTTTCCCAGCCAGGACATGGTGTGAGACTTTTTTTTTTTTGGGCTTCCTCCATCCTCGTGTTCTCTTTTTCTCATATGCCTATGTGTTGTATGTAATCATGTTTCTCTTGTAAATGAGTCTTTGAGGCTCAGTGGGAACTAACCTGTATAAATAAAGGTCTAATAATAATAATGATAATAACAATTTTTCAACCTGCGTTGGTTGTAAGTTAGTTGGTTGTGTTGGTCATACTGGAAACCTAACACGCCTAACTTGACTCCAACATTATATAATTTATTGACAAGAAGCATAGTTACAACAATAAAATAATCCAACACAAGTTTTCTTTATTTAAGTTTTTGCTATGTTAATTCACATTTTGCATTAGATTTTTAGACTGTCCTTGTCTTGGTTTGAGACAGGTGGCAGTTAAATGACTCAAATGCAGGACAGGCAGTAATAAGACTTTAGCTGAACTGGATCAGCGCTTCTTAACATCTTAGCTGTTGAACAAAAACTGTAAAACTATGGAACTTTAGGGCTGTAGCTCACTTCATTCACATATCAGTATTAAAGTAGATTTAAATGTTGTGTATAACCATTTTAAAATGAGGTTATAAGAAACAATAACCTAAAATGGCATAATCCTGATGCATGCTCATGCTCATAGTGAATGTGGCATTAAATCCAGATGTCTTGCCTCTGTTAAGAGACAACAAATCCCAAACACTTCCTACATGTTTAACATTATTACGTTAACTCTTTTACTATTTTAAACCTCAAGGTTGGGGCATTTAGCTATCTGCATAGAAGGGAAATATTTATGGACAAAACAAAATCCTGAAAACAGAATGCAACAATTAAAAAAATAACCAAAACAAGACCAAAGCTGTAAGGCAGTTTATTTAATGCTGAAAATTTATTTTCTCTAAAATATTGTTTCAAAAAAGTTACATTGAATATGAATAACATCACCGTTAGTTCAGAGACAAAGTTTATCTTTCGCATATTTTCTACCACATAAATGATTTAAACGTCCTCTTGGTAGTCTTTAAAAATGTCAGGTCTTAAAGATCATCTACAAATATAAAACAAACAAATCATTGCACTCATCAGGCAGGAGTTAAAGTCATGAAAGGTCTAGAAAAGTTTCATAAAACCTATTAGCGTCTGACACTTAGGTCCAGTTATAACAAGCTTGTTGGAAAAAGTTTGTCAAAGAATCAGAACCAAAGTATAAACAGAAAGATAAATCAGCATTAGTCATAAACTACAAAAGTGATGATCTTTCTATTGCTCTTATTGATAAAATCCCCAAACAACTAAACCATTAGTTTGCTAGCTTTTCTCTGCTCAAGACACTTTGTGTAAAAACAATTTTCGAACATAAAGGTTCATTTTAAAAGAGCAAACACACTAAATATACTGCTGCTGCACTCTAATGTGTGAAATGTTGCATAAAAAAGAACTCATGTGCATCATGCTACAGTTTCTGTTTTCTCATAAGACTTATTAAAACCAGACAAGTTCAAGCTGAGCAGGTGTGTTGTTTAATGTCCTAAACGGGACATATTTCCAGAGACTCCCCGTTGGACAGAGAGCCTTAAGACGGTGAACGATGCTGCTCCTCGTGTGCAGCGATGAAGTTAAGGAGGTCGATCGCTGTCACAACACCAAAAACCATCTGCCTCTCACAGGCTGATCCATCACCTTCATCTGGACAAAAACACACAAAACTAACATTTAGTTTTCCGTCCATCCATCATCTTTACACACTTCTTCCATTTCAGTCTGGTGACCTTTTTGCTGAGAGGTGGCAGCTCTACCAACCGCACCACTGTGCCGCCACATTTAGTTTTGAAAACAGAAGAAAGGTTTTGACATGTTTGGAAAAACCAACTATGTATGCAATCTTTTAAAATAAGAATATAAAAAAATAGTCCCTCGCTACTTCGCGGCTCGTTTTTCGCAGACTCGCTCTATCGCGGTTTTTCAAAGGAAGACTGGACATGACACACAACTGGCTGATTGATGGATGAGCCGCACGATTGGCATGGGTTTTTTATTTAAAATAAATCATTGTAAATTATTTAGCACCTGCTGCACAGGTGCACAGGTCTGTGTGCAGCCCACAGCTGCAGAGATGCTCCCTCCTCATATCTCCACTCTGCAGCAGAGAAGTGGGCGTGGCCAAGAGTGCTGGCAGAGAGCAGCGAAGGTAGAGAGCTCAAATCATGACATGCTGTGCTCTTTTAGAGCGTTTTGAAACATTGTTTAGAATATGTGCAGCACGGTGGCGCAACTGGTAGAGCTGCTGCCTCTCAGCGAACAGGTCCCTGGTTCAAACCCCGGTCCAGGGGCGGTGGAGTTTGCATGTTCTCTCCGTGCATGCGTGGGTTTTCTCCGGGTACTCCAGTTTCCTCCCACAGACCAAAAACATGCATGTTAGGCTGATTGGTAACTCTAAATTGTCCCTATGTGTGAGTGAGAGAGTGAATGTTTGTTTGTCTCGTTTGTCTCTGTGTGTCCCTGTGATGGACTTGTGACCTGTCCAGGGTGTACCCCGCCCCTCGCACAGTGATTGCTGGACATGGACACCAGCGACCCCCGTGACCCAAAATGGAATAAACAGGTAAAGATAATGGATGGATGTTTAGAATATTGCAAGAATGTGGGAAGGGTTTAAAACACCTTTATATACATATTTATACACATATACATGGGGGAGTGGTAGCACAGAGGCTAGAGAGGTGGGTCTGTGATCCGAAGATCGCCGATCCCCCGTGATAAGCGAGGGACTACTGTACCCTCATATATATATAATGCGCCCGTCAGTAAATTGTTAAGAGCAATCAAAATCCAAAGCTTGAAATCCCTCTCACAACAATCCTGAATATATGTGTCTATGTTGTGTCTATCCTGATTGTGGTGGAGTGAAAAGTCCTGTTCATTGATAAAGATGCTGTTTATGATGCAAATTGACACACTGTTCAATGAATATGTAAGAAAGAGCAAAGGGCAGTTGAGTTGTAATGTGAAGAACTTACCTGTTGATGACGACCAGGCTATCCAGACCATTTTATAATCAGAGTAGATTTCCCGAGTTTCACTCAAGATTTAATTTAGTGGAAGTGGTCTTAATAAATATATGATCCAATATAAACCCACAATCTGATGACATCATAACATTTGTAAAGTTACACCATGGACAACTCAGTGTGGATTATCTTGTGGATGGACAGACGGGCACAACTGAGGGAACAAACACTTTGACATTTCTGTGTTTCTGGGATGTCAAGATGGCTTAAGCTAGGTTTTAATAAACGGGTCACCTGTGACCTTGACCTTTTACCCCATGACCTTCAAATCGATATGATCAATCGTGACCCCATGAGATGTCCAGCTGTGCAGTTGGACATTTTTATGTTAAAGGGTTATTAATTTAAAGCTCAACACACAGACGGACTGACAGAGACGGTCAACGTCATATCATTAATGTCTTCCCACGAGCGCATAAATACGAATAAAATGACTTTCAAAAATGACTTTCATGATTAATTTAAAAGTGGTTTTGGCTGAGATTAGAAAAAAAACTAGTGGCTACATGAATGCAACTTCAGATTATATTTCTCATCTTTTTTCCCAGTAATTTGGATTTATTTATCCACAGTTTGAAAGAAAAGGGAGTCGACTGCAGATCGTAACAGTTGGTCAGCGTGAAGACCAGAAAATAGTTTGATATGTTAATATCATTATCAATACAGTATTACCATACGGTTGTTTTGAGTTGCAATTGTGAATTCATAGTACATTACTGTGACTCTGATTTGCTGGTTGAGCTCCCTCTAAACTTGTAGAAAGAGTAAGAGCATCTCCTGCTGGACAAAGCTAGAAGAGATGCATAAAAGAGTAATAAACTGTTATAATTATTATTATTTGTATTAATGAGAGGATTGTTTAATGTCTGCTGAAATAAATGAGTAAAGACTAGAGGTTTTCTGACTCTCTACTCATTGATAACTTTTAAAAGTAATGCGGCTGGCCACCCAGTAATGAGTAGAAACACATCAATAATAGTTCAGCTGGTTGTGATCAGGCTTCATTGTGGCTAAAATTAATTATGTTGGGGTTATTCCGGCAGATATACTTCAGTATTCCTGTAGGAAGTTCCCCAGAAAGCACAGGATGTGCCCCTTGCAAACAGCCAAAGCATTCAAAGTAAATTATTTTTAAGACAGCAGCAATACACTTTAGTCTTGGCTCTCCTCAGATTTATTACCGTATTTTCCGCCATACAAGTCGCTCCGCCCAATAAGTCGCATCAGTCCATATTTGTCTAATAAAGTGGAAAAATCCATAAATATGTCGCTTTGCCGTATATGTCGCATCTATTATGCATCACTGTTGATGTGTTGCGCTTGTTACGCGTCACCGCTGACAACCCAGAAATGTGGACCGGTGTTGTGCCAAAAATCGATGGGCTGCCAAATGGCAGCCGCGGGAGCGTGCACGGGAGGACTTTAACAAGAATTTAACAAGATTAACACTTAAAAACAATTATTTGTTTGCTAGAAATGATAGTAAATGTGTGTCTCAGTCTAACGTTTGCTTAATGAATGCACTTTGACAATCAAATCAGCTGCATTTCAAAAACCGATACGCGGAAGTAAACGCGTGCGTGCGACGAGTCGTTGTACAAAATCTAACAAGATAAACACCAAAACAATTATTTGTTTGCTCGAAATTATAGCAAAGGTGTGTCTCAGTCCAACATTTGCTTAATAAATGCACTTTAATGGTCAAATTAGCTGCATTTCGCTGGGGCGGTGCAGCTGGTTTGACGGTTCCAAGCAGCAAGCAGAATGAAGGTGGGGAGGATATGGCAAGCCGATTGAGTCATTAATAGCTGGTGAAGATTCTCAGTCATCCAGGACATGGTAAATTCAAAAATATTCAAGAAAAAAACAAGCAAGTATAAAGTACAATAAATGAAGTCCATTTGTTTTTGTCTTGAACTTTTTTGAATTTGTCATTATAGCCACGTTTACCTATTACATGATACAACAGCATGCCATAAAGCTATTATTACTCTGCTTCCATCAAGTGGCTGAAAGTGGTACTGCTCAAATTTTTTTCTGTCAAAATGAATGAAAACGGTCATATCTCAGCCAAAAAAATGGTTTATAAATATGGGGGGGGGGGAATCCATAAATCTGTCGCTTTGGCCTATAAGTTGCAGGGCATGCAAATTATGCAACAAAAAACAACGCAACTTATACAATGACAAATACAGTAAGTCTTAGTTCTCCAAACTGAGAGCTATCTACAACAGGTAAGATATTAATTGTTCGTAACCTTTCATTCCCTTCCTTGATTCTTTTTATTGCAAATGTTAATAAAACAGTGTCTGAAAATTATTTATCAATAAAAAATAATAATTTCTTACACTGAGTGTGATCGTGCATCACCAGGACGAAGCTTTGTGATTTGAGCATGCAGGATAACTTCGCCAGGTTGTCCGTCAGATGCACCTGGAAACATATGTGAAGATTTAAAAGGAGCATTTGTTTGTAGTTACATGTTTGCCATCAATGTAGCCACGCATGTTGTGACCGACCTGCTGGAAGTTTTTGCAGAGCATGTTGCTGACAGGATCTGACAGTTTGACCTTCCCAGACATAACATTGGACAGAATGGTTTCCCGAGTCACCATCCCCAGAATCTCACTGAAGAATCACACAAATCAGCAAATCCCAATCAGAGTGGCCATGTCAGCCACATTTAAAACCTGGAGGGTTTTATACTTGGTGGAAGTTATGAAAAAAATATATATATTTAAAACATGCAGTTTTTATCATTTTACTGAAGACGTACCCTGACTCGTCGATGACTGGAGCCTGGTCAAACGCTTTTTCTCTCAGGATCTCAATGGTTTTCTTGTAGGACAGAGTTGGTGAGAGAGTGAAGGGGGAGGGCAGGTGTAAACTCTGGACAGTCAGGTCCCACCACCTTAAAGAAAAATGCTTTAACGTCCAACGCTGAAAATGTATTTACTTTTTTGTTTATTTACTTGTTTCTATATGAAGAAAACAGGATTTCTATTCTGTAGTTGAAGACATTTTGAAAAGTCCTGCCCTTTTCAGGTACTTCAGCAACATCAAATATGACAATATTTTTGTGTCTTTCCATGGAGAGGGAGATGAGTTTAATGTGAACGTGAATCTAGCTTACAGGATGGAGAATCTCCCGCAGTTTAAAAGCTTTGAACTCCACAGTCTGCAGATTTTTAATTAGGACAGGTCCTAGGATGGGAAGAAAACTGTCTTCAGCTACAGAATACAAGCCCAGTTGTGTTGTTGGGATGCAGCATGTCCTGGAGGACTGAGAATCGACACCAGCATATTTGTTTGTACCATGGTTTGATACCGTTCGGAGGCTCCATGCTGAGGAAGCCCTTCTCCTGCATCCACTGATCACTCAGGAACTTGGACCTGGAGGTAAAAAGCAGCAAAGAGTTTGATCACCAAAAGAGGCTGCATGGTTTTCATACTGATGGTCTCGTGTGTGTGTGTTTTACACACATGGGATCTTGTGCAGGTGATGCGTTTCTCAAAATAAAATGGAACAACTTCAATCAATGTATTTTTTTTTTACTTTGTTTCCGCCACAGACCCATCAAACTAACGGGAATCTTGTTACCCTGAACTTTCCTTTGTGCTTAGAAATATTAAACCCGTAGTCCAAGTTAAAAGTGAGTAAAATAAACTGTATGAAAACTAAACATAATCAGCTCATGTCTATTTTTGTGCACTGAAAATGGATAAAATATTATTGGTTGCTAAAATTTTAAAAATACTCTATATATTTTTTTAAATCTACCCTGAGAATTCAGTGACATCTAGTGGCATAGTTGTGGAAATGCATGCTTTTTTTTTTTTTTTAAGCATCTGCTGCCAAGTGTTCTCTAAATGTTACAAACAGGAACTTTGATTTATCATTTTTATATTTTTTTACACGTTTAGACTTAGACTTACTCATCCTACTGTTCATTTTTATCTTATTTGTTTCTCACATGTAGTTGCGGACAGAGTCGGCCAGGATTACCACACAGCGTTGACCCTCCTCCAGCTGCTGAGCCATCTTCATTGCTGCTGACACCACTGAGCCAGAGCTCCCACCTGAAGCGAAACAAGCGAATCAATCCGAACGTATTTAGAGAAAACTCGCACAGAAGGCCTGAGAAAAATGAACAGCTTGACTTGGTCAAAGGGGTGAACTTACCACAGAGAAGGCCTTCTTCTTTTATAAGTTTGCGCGCCATGTTAAATGTTTCTCTGTCAGAAGATTTGTACCACATGTCCACAACCTGCACAGGTTTTAACAAAATTAAGGATACCACAGCTGTAGTCTATAGTGTAAACTACAAATATCTACATGCACAATAATACTCACAGATTTGTCCAGTACTGTGGGGATGAAGTCATATCCAATACCCTCAACTTCAAAATGAGAATTTTTGTTGTTTTCTTCTGTGTTTTCTTCTGAATGTACCAGGACAGAGCCCTCGGGGTCAACACCAACTATCTACAAATAAAGAAAGCATTGCAGCATAAAGGTTTAAAAAGGCTGCGTGTGGACACTGTCATCATTTGTAAGAAAACAGAACTCTACATGACTTCATTATGTGGTTTATTTGTTGTGTGGGGTGTTGGAAGAAGAAGATAATGAAAACATAAAATGTTATAAGGCTCTGGGAGTTACATGTCTTGCCTTGGCATTGGGGCATTTCTCCTTCAGCTTCCGAGCCACACCTGTGAGCGTACCACCTGTGCCTGCTCCAGCCACAAACATATCCAATTTACCTAAACGAAAAATATATATATTTATTGAAAACTGAATTAAGTCACAGTTTCTGAAAGCCAGCAGCTCGGGGGCCGGACATCCAGCGATTAAAATTATTTTGTAAATAAACTAAAGTTTACAATAATCAGTTACCTTTTAATTTGTTTATTTTTATTACATTGAAATGAAATAAACAGAACACAAACCCAGACTACAGACTCTTTCACTTTTTAAGTTACCTACTTTTATGTTTTATTATGTCCATAATCTACTTAATCAGAGTAAAATTAAGTAATAAATAAGATGATTTTAGTTGTTGTCAGGAAGCAGGCTCATATTTCATACTCTTCATAAAGACTATTTATTTCTCTTTAATATGACTTTTCTCATTAATAAGATAGATTTACATTTAGACGTTTAAATTTGGACATTTCTCTTTAATGTCTTTCCAGAGTTGGATGATTTTAAGTTTTTATGTTGTTTTTTCAGACGCTCGGGGCTCATCACAGCAAGCAAAGGCTGATGAGAACGGCAGGTCTTTTGAGCATACTGAATCCCTAAAATCAGTTCATTAAAATGATTTGTTCAAAAGATTTGTTCACTGATTCTTTCAGTTCATTCAGTTTGTGCAGTATGTGAGTGAATGATACAAAGCCACTGGTCTCTCACCAGTTCTCTCATGTGTAAATCGACTCCCCTGTCCTCTCTGACAGACTCCCCTCTCTGTGTTCTACGTTCGCAAGTAACAACACTACAGCAGCGAGCAGCACGTTCACGTAACGCAAACGCGAGTCCTCTTTCTTTTATGATGATTATTATTTTTAAGACTCTATGGAGGACACAGAGCATCTGGTCTATAGGAAAGATTGAAATAATAATTGCTGAGCTGACCAAACTATAGGACTGAGATGTGGATGTAAATGGGGGTGTACGATGCTTTTCAGTTTTATTTTTGTTATTTTTATTATTTCTTAATCCTCTGAAGAGTTTCCTGGCAATTTACAGTAAAGAGAGAAAGGTCTTCTGAGGAAAGCTTTAAGACTTTATTTGTATGGGTTTTCTTTGCCTTTTTCCTCTCTTCAAGTTTTACTTAGATCAGTTTTTTTGTTGTTGTTTTTATGTGGTTATGATTTACCCCTTATTGTTTTTGTTTTATTTTAACCTGACCCAGACTGGGAGAGATGCTTAAATGCACCGTAAGGTCGTCGTCAAAGAGGCATTGAGGCGAAGTGATGTTTCCTCCTTGGTTAAACTGTTTTGTCTTAAGGGGGGTTTGCATCACATGCATAAAGCATCCCTGCTTGTAAGGTTTATATTGATAATGTAATAAACATCCATAAATATTAGGGAATTTTTGGTCAAAGTTTACGGATGTTTTTATCCAATATTAACTCTGCGTGTGAACCATATGTTTGGGTTGGCAGAAAGAGGTGGATGAGGAGCTGGGTGAGGCTGCAGCGTGCAGCTGTCGCTTCAAGGACACCTGAGTCTGTGAGCTCGGCTGAACTGATAAGTGTATAAAAACAAGCTTCACACACTGCTTTCCAGGTCTCTCTTGTAAATGAGTCCCAGAGGCTCAATGGGATTAACCAGTATAAATAAAGGTTGAACAGCTTGTGGCAGATTCTCATGACTGGTCTTCATGTGTACTGCCTAACCTGTCCTGAAAATCTGACCTTGCAAGTGAAATACCAGTTAAAAATATTTTCCTGCTGTCGAGTGTGGCTCCTTTTGAGTAAGTAAGATGAAGCGAGAATATTTTTCTCCAACAATTAGAATTAAGACTTTATTAAGACACAGAGCATCTGGTCTATAGGAAAAATAAAAATAAAAATTGCTGAGCTGACCAATCATTGTAAAAAGTAAAATAAAATACATAAACATTGCAGCTGAAGCAGAAAGGCAAATCAGTTGTGTCCAGACAACACTTTTTTTTATCTTCACTCACAGTGTCTCACTTTCTTTCTGACGGTGTGTGTGTGTGTGTGTGTGTGTGTGTGTGTGTGTGTGTGTGTGTATTCGTACAGGTTAACCTACATACTCAGCCACCCCTGCGTCGTGGCTGCAGCTTGCCGTGCTGTGAGACTTACTCGCTCTTCTTCTGTCTCCTCTCCTCATTACTTTATGTGTAACTTTGTTACAATAATGGGAACGGAGTGTGTGCATTCATTTTCATGTGGCTTGACTCAACATTAGCCGTTAGCTTGGAGAACAGATGCCATTACCAATGGCATGAGAGCGTGTCCCCAGAGGAGGAAACAGTTAGAATCAGTCAGGACGGTCATAGAGTGTTTCATTCACTGAGTGATACGTGTGGTTTATTTGCAGTGAACGAATCACAAGTCACATTCTCTCAGACGTCAACAACTCCCCACCCGCCTGGCACACGCCACTGTACCATTCAGATTCACGTCATGAGTGAGTCACAGAACGCTGAAGTTCCACTCCTGACCTGCACTCTTGAACTGAGCTCACCTGAACTGAGAAAGGAACGAATGAGTTAATAAAGTGATTCAGTTCAGTTCGTTCGCTCAAAAGATTCATTCATTTGAACAAATCGCTTGTGAACAACACAACACTAGTCCCTTCCTGACTCAACCTGGATTTGAACCAGCAGCCTCAGGAGTTTATGTTCTTAAGATATCTTCTACTCATCTTGGGTCTTATGTTCCTCCTACACTTCTCAAGCTACTGTTTCCAGATGAACTTCCACCTTATTTCTTAAGGCTGGCTGCTCATATCATCACAGTTCCTGTGACCCACATCTTCAATCTCTCCATAAGACAAAACTCCATCCCAGGCACTTGGAAAACAGCCTTTGTTCTTCCTTTGCTGAAGGGAGGTGACCCCACCTCACTGAACAACTATCGACCAATCTCTAAACTCTGCATTTTAGCCAAGGTTCTAGAAAAACTGATAAACTCAAATCAAAAATTACCTGGACTCATTTAACATCTTACCTCCACATCAATCTGGTTTCAGGAAACAACACAGCACAACCACTGCTTCACTGAAGGTTTTTAATGACGTTGTTGAAGCACTGGATGCTAAGGATTATTGTGCTGCACTTTTCTTAGACCTGTCTAAAGCTTTTGACGCTGTGGATCATAACATCTTGTGTCATAAACTCTCAGAAATCAGTTTCTCAGAACACACCATTGGTTGGTTCTCTAATTATCTCTCAGATCGGAGGCAATGTGTTCAACATAATGGTACTTCCTCCAGTTATTTAACAGTCAACAATAGTGTACCACAAGGCTCAGTCTTAGGACCCACCCTCTTTACAATCTACATACATAATGTAGGTAAAAACATCCCTGATGCATCCATACATTTCTATGCTGATGATACAGTTGTTTATTGTCGAGATAAAACAGTTGAGAAGGCTTTCCAGCTTTTGCAATCTGCTTTGGACACCATCCAGTCAGATTTGTTCCACTTCAAACTTGTACTAAACGTCGACAAAACCAAAGGGATACTTTTTTTTAAACAGGAAGTCGGTCCCAGCAGTTCTTTCTCTGATTTTATCCTCAAATGGTGTCCCTATTGAGTTTGTCAATTCCTACAAATATTTGGGTATCTTGGTCGACTCGCATCTCTCTTAAGCTTCACGTGGAAAACCTTGTAAAGAAACTGAAAGTTAAACTGGGTTTCCTTTTCAGAAACAGATCCTGTCTAACACTGAATGTTAGGAAAGACCTTGTATCTGTGACTTTCCTTCCCTCCATTGATTACAGTGACATTATTTACATGAATGCTCCTACAAGAACCCTGCAGATGTTGGATGCTGTCTATCACGGTGCACTAAGATTCATAACTGGCTGTGATTATCGTACCCATCACTGCACCCTGTATTCACTGGTTAACTGGACATCATTAACTTCATGCAGACTCTCTCACTGGTACATTTTCATCTTTAAATCACTTCTTGGTCAGTTGCTTTCATACAGCTCCTCCTACATGTCTCTGCGTGAGTGCAGCTACAGCGTGCGCTCTCAGGACATTATTGCCTGCAGTGTTCCCTCAGTGAGGACTGAACAAAAGGGTCTTCTCCTACTCCGCTCCTGTTTCCTAGAATATCTTGCAAAAAGATCAGAAGCTCCCGACCTTGACCTCTCCAAGTGGCTTCAAACATCTGTTAACTTCCTGGCAAGAACCAACGCAGACATGTTCCTGTTTTTAGTTTTCTACATCACCTTATAATCTAGCTGGGTTTTTTTGTTCGACTTTTTTAATTACCATTTTATTTTCAATGGTTATTCTCAGTTTGTACGCATCCTTTATGATTGTCTATTGTTGTCGTTGTTGTCCACTGTTGTCATCACTTTTTGTTAAAATCAGGTCTCTTGTAAATGCGTCCCGAGGCCCACTGAAATTAACCTGTATAAATAAAGTGTGAATGAAAAGTTTCCATCTCTGTTAGGTACCAGTACATTCTGACAAACATACTCATTGCTTAAATGATTTTGATTTTATTGAAATTTATCTTTTCAATCATCTAACAATAAAACCTTGCAAGAGCATTAATCTTGTGCATTGTCTCTGGTGTCAAATAGCTATTAGTTAGTATGCTGGCAGCACGACGGCTCAGTGGTTGGCACTGTTCAGCCTCACAGTAAGAAGGTCCTGGGTTCAAAACCCGGTTGGACCTGGGGTCTTTGTGTGGAGTTTGCATGTTCTTCGCGTGCTTGTGGGTTTTCTCTGGGTACTCTGCTCTTCCCACAGACCAAAAACATTTAGGCCCAGGCCTCCCTTGCAAAAGAGATCTGTGATCTCAATGGGATTTGCCTGGTTAAATAAAGGTTGATAAGTAAATGTTTCTAAGCTAAATTAAAGTTATTGTTCCCTCAGAAAGCTGCTAACATAGCTGTTGACTTTTGTACCAGTTACGTTAGATTTATTCTTTATGTTAATATTTTTTAAATTACCCTGAAACTACAATTTAATATAAATAAAATGCTTTATGACTATCAGTGAAATTATTTTAAGATACTGAGTAGTTTTCTAAGGTCTAATATGCACATTAGTCAAACTAAATCCCTAGATATTTGATAAAGTCATAAAAGCAGCAATAAAAGTGGCTGAGAAATATGAATCGTTTTTACGTTGTCTGTTTTGATTTTGTTAAATAGGAGTGAAAATGGACTGCTGGAACATATCATTATCTTAACTCACACATATTCATCTATTGTAACCAACACAAAGTAGGTATGAGCAAAACACAAACCATCACACTGCTCCAGTATCTCCTCAGCTGTTGTGTCGTAGTGAGCCAGGGGGTTACTGGGATTGCGATACTGGTCGAGGACATGTGAGTTGGGAATTTCTTCCTTTAGGCGCCACGCCGTGCGTATGTGAGACTCCGGTGAATCGAAGGCTGCGGATGTCGGAGTGCGCACAATTTCTGCTCCAAGAGCTCTCAGCACATCGACCTGTAAAACAAGGAATGATCATCTGCAGCAGCGGCAAACACTGAGCTAATTAAAACAACAAAAAACATCTGAAAATACTGACCTTCTCCTTACTCATCTTCTCAGGCATAACAATAATGCAGTGGTAGCCTTTCACAGCAGCTATAAGAGCAAGGCCAATACCTGCAGAAAGAATAATGAGAAGGTTTGATGCAACCAAATGTGTTTTTTCATTGTGCACAAACTTCAACGCTGATCTGCTGAACAGGAAGTAGACGTACCTGTGTTCCCAGAAGTGGGCTCAATGATGGTGTCTCCTGGTTTGAGTATCCCTGCTCTCTCTGCATCCTCCACCATCCGCAGGGAGATTCTGTCTTTAATGCTGCCTCCTGCATTGAAGAACTCACACTTGGCCACTTCATACAGTGAGCCAAAGGAAAACACAATATCAGTTAACTGCTAT
>NC_056510.1:25715706-25768534 GCF_014905685.2 Nematolebias whitei
TGAACAGAGTGACACAAAAACCTAACTGACAGACGTGATTCGTGACACACTGACCCTTTTGGTCTTGCAAATAAACTAAATGTTCATTATTCAAGATTTGACATCCATGACTTCAGTGATAAGATTGACTCTTTCTGTGCAGCCTTGACACCAACTCCTGTGGAATTACAGGAGAAAGAGGTCATTTCAATTTTTCAGAACATTAATCCTCATAAAGCAGCTGGGCCAGATGGGATTAAGGGAAGGGTGTTAAAAGAATGTGCCACACAGCTGGGTCCTGTGTTCAAACAGATATATGAGTTGTTTCTTAACACTGGCTTTGTCCCACAAGCATGGAAAATGTCAACTATTGTCCCGGTGCCCAAAATAACACATGCAAAGACACTGAATGGCTTCAGACCAATTGCCCTCACATCTGTATTATGCAAATATATGGAGCGCTTAGTGAGCAGGGAATTCATGTCTGTTACAGCTGAGCATATGGACCCTTTGCAGTTTGCATACAGGACTAACCGAGGGGTGGAGGATGCCACTCTCTCCCTCCTCAACAAGGTCCATAATCATTTAGACAACCCAAAGACATTTGTTTGCATATTATTCATGGAGTTTTCATCTGCTTTTAATATGGTTCAGCCACATATACTTTTAAAACGCCTGTGTGGTCTACATGTCAGCAGCCATCTTGTGTTGTGGATTAGTAATTTTTTAAGAGGAAGACCCCAGCAAGTTTGTGTTGATAACACTCTATCTGACTGTAGGGTCTTGAACACTGGTGTTCCACAGGGTTGCGTGCTATCGCCTCTTTTATTCTCTATATACAGGTCCTTCTAAAAAAATTAGCATATTGTGATAAAGGTCATTATTTTCCATAATGTAATGATAAAAATGAAACTTTCATATATTTCAGATTCATTGCACACCAACTGAAATATTTCAGGTCTTTAATTGTTTTAATACTGATCATTATGGCATACAGCTCATGAAAACCCAAAATGCCTGTCCCAAAAAATTAGCATATCATGAAAAGGTTGTCTAAACAAGCTATTAACCTAACCATCTGAATCAACGACGTAACTCTAAACACCTGCAAAAGATTCCTGAGGCTTTTAAAAACTCCCAGCCTTGTTCATTACTCAAAACCGCAATCATGGGTAAGACTGCCGACCTGACTGCTGTCCAGAAGGCCATCATTGACACCCTCAAGCAAGAGGGTAAGACACAGAAAGAAATTGCTGAACGAATAGGCTGTTCCCAGAGTGCTGTATCAAGGCACCTCAGTGGGAAGTCTGTGGGAAGGGAAAAGTGTGGCAGAAAACGCTGCACAACGAGAAGAGGTGACCGGACCCTGAGGAGGATTGTGGAGAAGGGCCGATTCCAGACCTTGGGGGACCTGCGGAAGCAGTGGACTGAGTCTGGAGTAGAAACATCCAGAGCCACTGTGCACAGGCGTGTGCAGGAAATGGGCTACAGGTGCCGCATTCCCCAGGTCAAGCCACTTTTAAACCAGAAACAGCGGCAGAAGCGCCTGACCTGGGCTACAGAGAAGCAGCACTGGACTGTTGCTCAGTGGTCCAAAGTACTTTTTTCGGATGAAAGCAAATTTTGCATGTCATTTGGAAATCAAGGTGCCAGAGTCCGGAGGAAGACTGGGGAGAAGGAAATGCCAAAATGCCAGAATTCCAGTGTGAAGCACCCACAGTCAGTGATGGTCTGGGGTGTCATGTCAGCTGCTGGTGTTGGTCCACTGTGTTTTATCAAGGGCAGGGTCAATGCAGCTAGCTATCAGGAGATTTTGGGGCACTTCATGCTTCCATCTGCTGAAAAGCTTTATGGAGATGAAGATTTCATTTTTCAGCACAACCTGGCACATGCTCACAGTGCCAAAACCACTGGTAAATGGTTTACTGACCATGGTATTACTGTGCTCAATTGGCCTGCCAACTCTCCTGACCTGAACCCCATAGAGAACCTGTGGGATATTGTGAAGAGAAAGTTGAGAGACGCAAGTCCCAACACTCTGGATGAGCTTAAGGCCACTACCGAAGCATCCTGGGCCTCCATAACACCTCAGCAGTGCCACAGGCTGATTGCCTCCATGCCACGCCACATTGAAGCAGTCATTCATGCAAAAGGATTCCCGACCAAGTATTGAGTGCATAACTGAACATGATTATTTGAAGGTTGGCGTTTTTTGTATTAAAAACACTTGTCTTTCATTGGTGGGATGAAATATGCAAATTTTTTGGGACAGGCATTTTGTGTTTTCATGAGCTGTATGCCATAATCATCAGTATTAAAACAATTAATGACCTGAAATATTTCAGTTGGTGTGCAATGAATCTGAAATATATGAAAGTTTCATTTTTATCATTACATTATGGAAAATAATGACCTTTATCACAATATGCTAATTTTTTGAGAAGGACCTGTACACAAATGAGTTGCAACACAACAGTAAAGATTTCACATTAATTAAGTATGCTGATGACATTGCCCTAGTTGCTGGTCTGAAAGACACCAACAGTCCCTCCTATTCCCAGCTCATCGACCAGCTCTCTGCCTGGTTTGATGACAGTTTTCTGGTCCTTAATGTCAGTAAAACCAAGGAACTTTGTTTAGGAGATAGATGGGGTGCAGCCAGCACCGGACCTACATTTAGGTCTTCTATTATAAAAGGGCAGGAAGTAGAGCAGGCGACTGATTTTAAATACCTTGGAACAATAATTGACAACAAGTTGACCTTTGAGCCCAACACTGACTATATTTACAAAACATCCAGACAGCATCTCCACCTTCTGTATAAGCTAAGGAGCTTTAATGCAAGCAAAATTACTCTGCAGTTGGTGTACAGGTCACTGGTTGAAAGTGTTGTTTCATTTAATATTGTCTCATGGTATGGGAACCTCCTAGCCAGAGACAGGAACAAGTTGTCCAGGGTGGTCAAACAAGGTAGTAAAGTCATTGGTCATCAACAAATGACACTTACAGACATGTACAGTCAGGTTCTGGAAAAAAAGGCAATACAGGTCTACAATGACCCAACTCATCCACTGCAACCATTATTCAGGTTGGTACCATCTGGTAGAAGACTCCTGGTTCCTTTAGCAAAGAAAAATGGGTACAAAAAGTCATTTGTTCCCTGTGCGGTGAATGTACTTAACAAGGTTCTATTAAACGCAGCCTCACATAACAAACCACTGTCTGCTGGGATGTTTCCATATTTTAATGTATCGTGTATTTTAGAATGGTTTTAACTGCACGTTTTTAATTGATTTAGCCTTGGTTTTAAAGGTTTTAAAGTTTTTTAATCACATTTTTATTTTGTTTTTATAAGCCAGATGTCAACGACAAATCTCCATTTCATTGAATGTTATGGACAATAAAGTTGAACTGATTGATTGATTGATTGATTGATTGATATATGAACCCATTGGTGGGCTGAACAGAGCTCACCCATGGGCCTGATTTGGCCCCCGGGCCACCAGTTGAATAGCCCTGATCTATTGTTAGGCTGATTGTTCTCCTTTTTACATGTGAACAGCTAGTTTTGGGCATCAACAACGAACTGGTTGATCCACTATGAGAAGGTGCTATTCATAAGAATGATTTTGTTTAAACGCCTCAGACTGAAGACTTTTGGTTGAAAGACAAAATGCTTCAACAAAGAATCCATCCAGAGGACCTGACTCAACTTTGTTCAGTTTATCTACCTGGATTATTGAGCATCAATGCAGGTAACTAAATTCTGCTTTTGTGTAATCTTGTTTACAGGCAAACTGAGAAGGAAGAATCCTGCACCTTAAATGAGGTCCTATCTAGAATATAAATTTTAAAACAAATTTCAGAACACCTCTGAATAAAATAATTTTTTAACCAAGTACATGAATACTTGTTATAGTTTTAAAATAGTAGCCACACACTTTACAAGAAATCAAACAAAATGCAGCTTCATTCTGCAGCAAGAATGAAGTCATTGGTAAGAAGAAAATATATTTTATATTTGAAATAGATTTAGCAAGATATAATAAAACTAATAATGGTAACTACTGGTAATATTGATCTATTTCTAAAACTCCCAACTTGTTTTTTGACATTACAAGGAGGCTTTTTAATTAATCACTTATAGTGTTTGTGGAAAACTTGCGGAAAATTAATATCTTACCTGCTGACAAAAGTTCTTTAAACAACCTCAGTTTGAAGACGGTGTTTAAATATCACTGGATTGATGCGCTAACAGTTCATTCAAGCAGGGCCAAGACAAAAATGAATGTATGCTCTGTTAAAACAAATTCAACCTCAAAATATTACAAGAATTCTTGCTAACAGTGTTTTACGAACCATTACTCCACCCCCAGTATCACATTACAGAATAATTCCAGCAGAAATATGATAATATGACATTAAATTTTTACGATTGGAGTTGTTCATTTTTTGTTTAGAAAACAATACAGACAATGTAGTTTGAATTTTGCTGCTTCTCATCAGTCAGGTCAGAATTAAACTCATTTTTCCAAATTGAGGTCATTCAAAGCTTTCTCTACAACAGGTAAGATATTGATTGTTCATAACATTTCTATAGAACTCCACATCAAAGATCTGAACTCTTCTCACTTCCACAAAAACAGAGATGGGAGAGTAGATTATTGTTGTTCGACATCAAAACTTCTAATACTTGATCGGTCGATTCACATTGACGCTGAAGTTGCAGCACATTGGAGCAATAATCACTAAAAGTCAGAAAATTAAAAGCTTACTTTGTTTCAGACAATCAGCAAGCCATCAACTAATCCATGTAAGCTGATTTATAGTACAAAGAGATCTTCATAGTAAAAATCTTAAAATTTAAAATGTTTTTGACGCCGCTTTGATTCCAAACTAAAAGAAAATGCAACTTCTGAAGAAACATCATGAGGCTAAATATAGTGGGGGAAAGAGAGAATGTGAGAACAGGTGCAGATTGGTATTTATAAAAAGAAATTTTGCATTTCTGATTTTGCTGAGAGAGGCAGTTTCCTCTCAGTGAGGGACACTCAGCTGAACGAATCGCTGACAGGATTCACCTCAGATTCATTACTTTCAGAGTTAAAGAAGCAGACGGAGGTCCCTCCTCCTCAAACAAACTCTGAATAACTGACCAATCTGATCCCATCAGCCCCAGAAAATAACTGAAACCAAAGTTAATAATTTGGATAGAAACTGATTTTCTGACTGAAAATACAATTACAAGAGAGAACCAAAAAAAGATTATTTTTAGGTTATAATGATTTTTCTCTTATCTAAATAGTTTTAAAGTACAACTTTTGTCAAGAAATCAAAGAACAAACTTTGAATCTTCTAATCAAGAGCAAGTTAACTAAAAAAGCATTAGAGACTCGTGCAAAATCCACATTTTATAATTTGAACAAAGTTCTGCAGAGCATCGAGAAATGCCAGTAAGAAAATGTATATTTATGATGTTTTAAATGTTTGTTCAGTTGACGGATATACATTAAAAGTCTTAGTAGTTTTACTGATTTTGAACTAAATATTAATTAAGAGAACAAATCCTGGCAACATTAAGAAAAAATTGATTTAAATCTAAAATAAAACAACAACATCCTGAGCTGTTTTGTTTTCCTGTGGAGTTTTAAAAGACGGTACTTACTGGAGGAGGGTTGGCACCACTGACACACAGCCAAAGACTTGTCAACACAATCTGTGTGGGGGTATGTGGGGGTCTTTATGAAGAGGACCAAACCACTCAGAGGCAACTGGGGGAGAACCAGTTCCCTCACTTTTAAAACTCTTCAATTCAGCGTGCATAGTTTGAATAAGGATTGCACATTTTTGCATTCTTTAAAATTAGGTGGTTCAATTTAAAACAGTACATAAGATTAAAAAGTTTTTATTGCTTTTGAAGAGTGGGGCTCATCACACCCCCTGCCCCCGCAGGATTGTTAAAACCTGCTGCAAACTGTGCAAACAGTTGTTTTCTTTCAAGAGATTTCACATCTTCTATAGTTGACGTACTTTTACTCGTTAAATGTTTAACAAACTGCACAGAAAATATGTCTGCTTCAACTTGTGGTTGTTCTAAAACTTTAAATTGTTTTTTTTTCTGCAAAATACTCCTTTTCCATCAACAAAGACGTGGAAAAAAATCAGCCGCTCAGCTTGATTATAAATGTTCTGGTGTAAAGAAAATAAAAGATATGAGTACATAAAATGTAAAGATGTATAAAACAAAGACAGATCTAGTTCTGCAGAAGACTTCTGAAGGTCAACAGCAGTCAAGCTGTTCTTGGTGAACAGGGAGATTCAACTCACTCACAAAAGGGGCCAAAATTAAAACCTTTTTCAAACAAAGGTCTGGTTTCAGAATCTACATTAACTCAAGTTAGATACACAACAACATTTCTTGGTTGCAGGCTCCTCAAAAAACAGTTGACTGGTCTCATTTGATATTCTTTGTTGCACTTTTAACATCATAATCAAAGATTACTGAAAAAAATTAAAGTGAACAAAGTATTTTACGTTTAAAATAACATGGGGGGCAGATAAGATGTCAACGAGGGCCACATTTGGCCCTTGAGTTTGACACATATGTGGTGTGTACTCTACTGGTTAAAGTTACTAAAATGGATTTTTATAGATATCCACACAAGTGTTAGACACTGTTGGCAAAAAGACTTTGGTTGGTCGTGTTAA
This sequence comes from Nematolebias whitei, assembly GCF_014905685.2. NCBI lineage: Eukaryota > Metazoa > Chordata > Actinopteri > Cyprinodontiformes > Rivulidae > Nematolebias > Nematolebias whitei. Next base: position 25,722,394 of record NC_056510.1, read on the forward strand.
AAGTCTACTGCATTCACTAAGTTTTGTAATGTCTGGAAGGTGATTATAATGCTCTATTAAGTATTTTAAATCAGTGTTTGCACAGCCATGCTCACACAGCAAGGCACTCAAGTATACAAAACACCCAAAATCTACAATCCTTTTTACAGTTTAAATGTGTGCCTGAAGGTATTTGCTGAACATTTGAAACAAGAATAGCAGATCTTTGTCGCCATAGGTGGTCTTACATACCAAGGGATGAGAGGCTGTGTTGATTCTGTAAATGATTGTGGAACTGAAGCTGTTCAAGATGAAAACCACTTCATTTTTTTCTGCAATATTTATCATAAGAATCAGCAACGCTTTCCCACTAACGGTGGGAGTTGGACTCCATCAGGGCTGCTCGTTTTCACCGATTCTGTTCATAACTTTTATGGACAGAATTTCTCGGTGCAGCCAGGGGGCGGAGGGAGTCCAGTTCAGTGGCCTCAGGAGTCCAGTTCAGTGGCCTCAGGAGTCCAGTTTAGTGGCCTCAGGAGTCCAGTTCAGTGGCCTCAGGATTTCATCTCTGCTCTTTGCAGATGATGTGGTCCTGTTGGCGTCATCGTGCCGTGATCTTCAGCTCTCACTGGAGCGGTTTGCAGCCGAGTGAAGCTGCTGGGATGAGAATCGGCACCTCCAAATGAGGCCATGGTCCTCAGTCAGAAAAGGTTGGATTGCTTTCTTCAGGACAAGGGTGAGGTTCTGCCTCAAGTGGAGGAGTTCAAGGATCTCAGGGTTTTGTTCACGAATGAGGGAAGAATGGAGCGTGAGATTGACAGATGGATTGGTGTATTGGTGCAGTATTGCAGACTGTGTCGGTGCGTTGTGGTGAAGAGGGAGCAGAGGTGTAAGGCAAAGCTCTCTGTTTACTGGTCAGTCTATGTTCCTACCTTCACCTATGGTCATGAACTCTGGGTAGTGACCGAAAGAATGAGATCACAGATACAGGTGGTTGAAATGAGTTTCCTCTGCAGGGTAGCTGGACTCTCTCTTAGAGACAGGGTGAGAAGTTCAGTTATCTGGGACAGACTCAGGAGTAGGACCACTGCTCCTCCACATCAAGAGGAGCCAGCTGAGGTGGTTCGGGCATCTGGTAAGGATGCTCCATGGGCACCTCCCTAGAGAGGTGCTTCAGGCATGTCCAACTGAGAGGAAACCCGGGGAAGACCCAGGACCCGCTGGAGTGACTACGTCTCTTGGTGGGCCTGGGAACACCTTGGAATCCTGCTGGAAGAGGTGGCTGTGGAGATGTCTGGGCCTCCCTGCTCAAGCTGCTGCCCCTGAGTCCTGACTTTGGAATAAGCGTAAGATAATGGCTGGATGGATCAGCTTAAGGAATTGACCTTTAGACTCTTTTAAAAAGCATCAAAAGTTTGGAGCTCCTTCAGTAATTATCTTTATTATACAGCAAAAACCTTTTTTTAATTCTTGTGCACCATTTTTAATATTATTAGAAATGTTTACCAGTAGGTTGTTGGGAGTCAGCCTCCCCACCATCACAGACATTTCCACTTCCAGATGCAGGAAGAGGGCCACCTGCATCATGAAGGACCCCACTCACCCAGCACACACACTTTTTGCCCCACTCACCTCAGGGAGGAAGTTGTGGAGCATTAAGTGCAGAACCACTAGACTGAGGAACAGCTTCTACCTTGAAGCTGTTAAGAATCATGAATCCTTAACCAGGAAAATCACTGTGATACTTTAACTGAGGTCACTTTATTCATGCTGCTGATTTCTTACCAATACGTTGCTGTATTCATACCCATCTGCTCACAACACTCAAGTTCAGGCTGCTGTTTAATACACCTTATTAGTTTACATCATTAGTGTTTAGCATTTATCTTAGATCCTTGCATACTGTTTCTTTTTAGACTTTATATTTTTGGTATTTTTGGGTGTGACTGGGGCCTTGAGAACACAATTTCATAACGTACCACGTGATGTGAATGACATCAAAGAACCTTGAACCTTAGGCTATTTGACTTTCATTCTTGTTCCTTGAAGTCATTTTTAAGCTTTCTGGTTTTGATTAAGGCGGGTCGTTAAGTCACGACCCATTCAGTCATTCTCAGTCGTCACTCACAAGATGTTTAATCAACAAAACCGGTGTGTGTCGTTTCAGTCACATCTAAAGGTGTGAAATGTGGTGAAACCAGGGGAGAAGAGTGAATGATTCCTTCATTCCTGTCCAAAATGTTCTTGTTCTCGAGGAAACAGCTTTACCTTTGAGATTGGGTTGACCACCATCTTGGCTTTTTCCCCTAATGAGAAATAAAAAACACCCAGTTCTCATATTTATTGAAAGCAGCCAAAACTAGAAAGTTCAGACCTGATATTGAGCGCAGTCATAGCAAACTGAATATCCTGATGCATGCTCAAGAATCCAGGTAGAAAAATCTAAGTTAAATCTGGTCCTCTGGACATTCAACAAAAAAAAAACAACAACTGGGTTTTTGTTTTGTTTTTTTGAATGTCCAGAGGACCAGATTTAACTTTTTTTTTTCGAACAAATTGAATGTTTTTTTTACGTGAAGCTACCAATGAGCAAAAAACTGTTCTTGGCCTGTTGGTCTTCAAACCCTATAAAGATCTTTTAAATTGTGTTTTTAATTTTTTTTTTTACAAAATTTTATTCAGTACTATAAACACACTCATTTGAACCATTCGTCCAGAACAATGCTCATAAACAACAGTCAGGAATTAGTTTTGTTAAGAAAACATTTACTTTATTGAGTTGAAAGTTATTTTCAGAAATCAGTTTAAAACAACACTGCCAAAGCTTCATACTGACCACCTCTCTGTTAATCCTACAACAAATCTGCTTGTGTAGAAACTTAAAAAAGACAGTGATGGATACAGGGACAAAGGGGGGAGCAGAAGTCCTGGTTTGAAGCTCAGAATCGTCCCGAACGCTCTCTGTCTCTGGGACGACGCCTGTCGTGGTCGCGGCCGCCCCCTCGGCCTCTGTCTCTGTCTCTTGATCGGGACCGAGACCTGTGGCGGCTGGAGGTGAGAAGAAGAATACATTTCTATGAAACAAGTCCACGGGCAGCAGCACGAACGTTTCTGACTGTTAATGAGCCGACGTTCGTACCCCTTCCTGCGACGCCCGTACAGCTCTCTCCTCAGTTCACGTGAAATGGGTTTCAGATGCATGAAGTTACAGAAGCCTCCACGGGTGCATTCCCTGTAAGGAGTTAAAACTGTGCACTTACACAACTAAAGTCAAATCAGGGCTAAAACACAGGGGTTTCAAAACTGAGGTTAAAACTATAAATATGAACGTATTGCAGCAGGTGAGGGATAAAAAAAACTATGTACTTCTAGGATTTTCCTAAATTTGTTTACTAAGATCTGCATTTTGTATAAGTAATGAGCAGGAAACTGTTATAAAAAGACTACAGAGTATTGAAATAGCTCTTTCTGCCTACATAACACAGAGAGGCTGTGACCTCGAGTCGCACTCACCCCATCTCATACTGGCGACAGCAGGCCTCTCTGAAGTCTGTAACAGGAGACAGCTCAGCGTGGATGGGTTGTCCATTAAACCAGCGATTATTCAAATCTATCACAGCCTTCTCGGCATCTTCTTCATTACGAAACTACAAAAGACGAGGAAAAAAATGATCATTTTAAAGTACATGCTTGGCTTGCAAAATAACGAAACCATCACAATTGTACAAAAAAGGGGAACGCACGTGGGCGTTTAGGCCTCACCTTCACGTAAACATTTCCCACCAGGTGGTCCCCGAGGTTGTCACAGACGTTCATTTCCTCCACCTCTCCGTACTTTTCTTCCATCTCTGTGAAGACTTCCTGATGGGAAAGAAACGCAACGAGTGAGACGTACGCGTGTAGCTGTTAATAGGAGCAACCGCCTTGCTTAAAAAAATTATTTTCTTTTTTTAAGTCTGGGATTCAGAGTTTTGTAATTGTTCGTTTTTTTATTATTCCTGATATTTTAAAATCAGCACTTTTAATACCATTTTTTTTATGCATAATTTTCATCAGGACTTCCTGTCATTTTAAATATGGGTACATCTTTTCTTTAATAAGAAAAAAACAACATTTGTTTTTCTTTTTTTAAATCATGGGGGGGTGGAGAAGTAGCAGTAAATGAGTTACCTCAAAAAATTCATCGTAGTGCTCCTGCATCTCCATGTCACTGACGGTACCTGGTGGTTATAAGAAAGAATTAAACACATTAAATTATAAGTGTCTAAATTTCCTTCCAGGTTAGTTTCAGCGCTTTCCTACCCTTTCACATCTGTGTTCCTACGTCACACCTGTTCGTGTATCAAACCTTTTTTTTACAGAACATGTGTGACAGTGGTTCCACCTGCCTTACAAACTTTACTCTATGGCTTGATGGTCATATTAAATATTTATTTTGCTTGAAATAAAATCTCACTTTTCCTTTCACACAGTTAACCATTCCTTAATAATACAGCAAACCCTTCATGAATTTGTTTTCAGACATTATTTCTAAAGAGATATGAGCTGTCGCCTCTCAGCGAGCATACTATGGCTCAAATCCCAGTCGGGGGCCTTTCTGGGTGGAGTTTGCATGTTCTCTCCGTGCAGGCATGTGTTTTCTCCGGGTACTCCAGTTTCCTCCCACAGACCAAAAACATGCATGTTAGGCTGACTGGTAACTCTAAATTGCCCCTAGGTGTGAGTGAGAGAGGGAATGGTTGTTTGTCCCTATGTGTCCCTGTGATGGACTGGAGACCTGTCCAGGCCACCTCTCACACAGTGACTGCTGGATATGGGCATCAGTGACCCTCATGACCCAAAAAACAAAGAAGGTGGGTAAAGATAATGGATGGATGGATACTTTGGTACTTTGCTTCTAAAGTAAAATCTGAAAATAAGTCGATTTCTTTCTCTGAAAGGTGTTGCTCTGACACTGCAATAATTAACAAGTGGCATTAACATTTAAAAATGTAAGTTTTGGTATTAAAGGCTATTTTTTAAAGAAGTGTTTATTATACTTGGCCTGAAACAACAGTCAACAAGTTTTGGTGAAATGTCAGACACACTAAACTAACGTAAGATGTTGCACGTTCCGACTTAACAGGTTCAGTTTTTGTTCATATCACAGGTCGTGTGCTGCTTAATATGAAAACTGAATGTTTGAAGTGCAGACAGGCAAATGGAAACAACAGATTTATACTATTTATTGCTAGTATAGCTTTAGTTTTCCTGTTTGTAATTGTAGTGGTTCTTTTCGACTCTTATTACTGATGATTTGTTTTATAATTTTGTTTACTGAAAAGATTTATTTTAAACCCTCCCAAGTTTAAGATTTACTGTTTAACAACAGTCGAAAAAACAATTATTGGTCACTTTTACATATGAAAGATACTTCAAAGATAAATAAAAAAGTAGCACCAAACATTTCAAAGACGTAGCATATTTCAGAGATATTATTCTGACATTTAATGTCTGTTAAAAACTTATTTGCTGCTGACTTGCAGCAGCGCTGGTGTCAAACACAAAAAACAAAGCAGTCTTGGCTGCTTTCTGGATTTTCACTCACAGGTCAGACCGTCCAGAGACTGAGTGTTGTTCTGAGGGTTCCGGTAAATGTTCAGCAGGGCAATCGTCTGAAACACAGTAGTTTTATTACTGGACAATTTAAGACAAGCATCAAGATCGAATATCTCCACAGTAAAACACAATTAATTGAGATTTTTGTTTAAAAGTGACGTTTTATATTACATCTGACTTTATTTCTGATTAATTCTGAATCTGTTTGAACTGCAAACATAATGTCCTTGCAATAAATTGTGTGGATTATAATTAATTTTACAACTTTTGGTAATTCAGACTGCAAATGCCACAGTGTGTCAAAAACAACAACAACAAAAAAAAGCTTTATTTTGTGATTTCGACATGAAGCAAAAAACTATTATTAAAAAAAACAAGGCTGTGAGTTTACCTGGCTAAATGTTGGCTTGTTGTGTAATCTGGAGCAGCGGTCACCATGTCGACAGGCACCAATTTTAAAATAAAAAGAGCAATTGACTCTGAAAAACACAAACGTTACATGAAAATGAGATGAGTTGAACAAAAACAGGCCTCAAAAATTAATTAGATATTATTTTATAAACCATTAGAAGCATTTCGGGTCACATCATGAGGCCATTTCAATCTAATATAATAAATATACATGTATGTCCAACTCAAAGCCTGTATTTGTGCTTTAGCTTCAACCCTCCTGCTGCCTTGGGTCAAAATGACCAACAATGCCTCAGCTGTGTCATTTTGACTGAACGGCAGCTGGAGGATAAATGATAATAGTTTCTTCTTGGTCTTTTCATTCATTAAAGAACGTCGGTCATAATTATTAAAAAAATAAATCAATAGTTCAACGCTCATACGTTAATTGTGGATATGAAGAACTGTACAGGTATTTGTTCTCAGTACTCTGCGGGGTCGATAAATTGGTGGGGAAGGGCCGCGATGTTCATTGGAAAAAACCGGGAATCGCCATTTATACGCCGGCACACGTAGAACAGAACCAGGTAGGCGGAGCTTGCGCTCAGTCTTCGACGCATGCGAAATAAACTCCTCCCTCGTTGTTACTTTTAGCTTGATCAAGCGCCGGTGTACAGATAAGGAACGGAGCCAGTCTCTACTAGCATTGGCCATCTAGCGGTACAAAGAAATGTGTCAACTGGATAAAAAGCAGCTATAGGTTTGCGTAACCCCAATACTCAAGTTGGAGTGTATTCCTTAACTTAACAATAAATAATGGTTTATATCTATTTATTTCCTCTTCTGCCGGTTACCTAACGCACAAACTGTCGATGTGCGTTAGCTTATTAGCACTAGCTATTGCTAAAGCCATTGTGCTTGCAGTGTCTCCGTCTCCAAACACGACTGAGTTCCGCTAATCAAATTAAGCTTTGGGTGAACTAAAAGAGAATCTATTAAAGCACTATAATTCAAACAAGTAAACCATAATGACTCACTTATCTTTCTCTGTCCCGAAAATAGATGCGAGGTATTCTGCCATTTTGGCTCGCCTGTGTTCAAACAGGCAGCATCAGCTCGAACACTTCCGGCTCTACGATTTTTCAGAATAAGAGCAAAATTAATCAGAACTTTTCCTCCTAAAATATGGATTAAAACAAATCAGTCTACCAACCTCCGATCATCAGCAAGTGTAACTATGTTTTATTCTTTTTATTGTTCCTGAACAACAAAAGCAAATTATGCAAAAAGCCTTTTTTTTATCTAGAACTTTACATTATTTTCTATGATAATTTAAGTTTGTTAGAAACTAGTTTCAACCCTGGTAAGATGTTGAATAACTCCACTATAATTTATCTGGGAACGTACATAGCAGATAAAATAGTTTGACTTTAGAAATGCAAATTTGTTTAACTTTTCCTGGATTCCAAAGATTTATTAACAAGTAAAATTATTGGGAACTGTTTATGCTACAAACTATGTCTATGTTGGTGCCACAAAACTGGAACTCAGATATTTTAAGTCTACATAAATGGCAAATATTTTTTTTACATGCATTCAATGATTAGTGTGACACATCACAACAGATTAGGGGTTATAATTTGCAATTTACAATTTGAAAGACATAAAAAAAAAACACTAAACATCTTTTTTTAATAGTGAATGTAATTCGCAAACTTGACACTTATGCGCAACATACTGTATTTATGTCATCTATACAAAAAGCAAAAATAGTGGAAAAAAAATGTGAAATAAATGTACTTTGTCCGATTTTTGAACCATACAAATTAGGAATTGATAGAAATATGGAGCAATAAACCTCTATTTATTAACCACATAACCTCTACTGCACAAAACATATACTGATAAATTAATATATGCATGAAGCCACGTAGACACTTTGCACATACTCAACAAATAAACAACATGCTCTATAAGCACATCTGTGAGCCTCCACAGGTGTTTCTTACCAGTAGAGGATTTAAATGTTTCATAAGAAAAATCTAGCTCTACTAAATAATCACGTAAACTATTGTTTTAAACACCCTTTGTGGTTACCAATTAATTACTGAGCTTTTCTACATAAAGCATGAATATCTAAATTAAGATGAGAAAAGTATATGAGTACACAAAAGCCAAGACTCACACAAAGGAAATAGAACAAGACAAAAATATCTATTATGAATTTAATTGAGGGGAAATAAGACATCACTACAAACATCTTTGTTCAGCTTCATTTGAGGATAACTTTCTTATGGATACACGTGTCTAACAAAAGTTTTTTTAGTCAAAGTATTGCTGAAAACAGGTTAAAAGTGGGACAACTCCACATTTTTGTGTACTAGAAGTTATTTTTCCAGGTTCAGTATTACCAGTTAGGCCCCGCCCCTCCCTAACATTACACCGTAGTTGGCCCAAAACTTGCAAGAAACAACTCGAGCGTATGGATTTTGATTGTTTATCTCCAACAGCAGAATATTTTTTGATCATCTTTAAGTGTGAGCTGTAAAAGGTACGGATGGTTTAAATATGAGCGTCTTGACTGTGGTCATGTGAGGGGTCCGACTCCCTTCCCGCTATTTTGTAGCTCTACTAGCAAAGCTAACGCAGCTAGCCTTTATGCTAGTGAGCGTACTGGGAAGAGGCCGCCCACCCCAGTAAGCCAGAAAGCACAACGACTTTAAGTGGAAAGCTAGGCTAACTTTATCATAGAAAGCAGTTTAAAGTGTTTCTTCTTTGCTGCAAAAGGAGAAACTGTGTCCAGAGAGCCTCAGCTGGTTAGCTTAAATCTGAGCAGTCGTGGTTCAGGCGAGAAGCTGCCGCTGAGCACCGTCCGGCTACAAAACGCACAGTAGGTATCCAAACCGACGCACAAAAGCTGCTTTTTAGTCCATATTTCTTTAGAAAAATCTAGTTATTAATAATCGGCCGCTGTTAAACACGCATTGGGTTTTAGATGCTGCAATTTCCTGTCAAAACACCCGAGTTGCACCGATCAGAGCTGCTCTCGGAAGTCTTAACGACGCCTGTAAACCCTTTAGCCAGGATTTCCGGCTCCTTTCCATTTGCCCTATGCTGTTTTGTTTCCGTTTATTCTATTTCCGTTTTAAAAGTTTTCTCCATCCAGAGTTATAGAGTGCTCTAATAAAGACGCGTTAAAGTCACGACGCTTTGTGCGTTTTCGGGATATTTTGACGCTTGTTTAGCACGCGCAGATCCACGGTTGTGTAATGCTGCCTCGCCCACGCGCCGCTGATCATTTTGTAGCTAGCATGTTAAACAGACCGAAGCTATTTTCATAGCCACGCTAGCTGTTTGGAATTCTATGTAGTTTTTCCGAGCACTTAATTAAGACAAAATAATCTATATGTGCTATTTGTTTGTCTTCCACGGCCTATTAGTTAGGCTTTAAACGTAACAGCCTCGCCCTCGAGTTAGCCCCTGTTGGCTGTGAGTGAACTGTCCCTGACGGCCAATGAGGAGTCGAGGCTGAGGCCTTCCACCACAAAACATGGCACTGCGTCTTAGCATCACTATTTTAAAAGCTTAAACACGTTTTTATATCTGCAGTAACTGACCGAGTGTAATCATTTGTGTGCATAGTCCATATGAAAACGACCTGAACTAAAATTAGGTTTTGTTCTACTGAAAGAAGTGTCACTCTGGCCACTATAATCTTTAGTAGACTTCATATTTTCCTTTCAAACCTTTTTCTAGTATTTTAACGTGATCTTGATCTTTGGTTCTTCAGCCTTTCTAAAGGCCTCATTTTTTCTTGTTTTTTCTGCCTTTTCCACTCATTTCCTGTTTGGTTCTCATTCCTTGACCATGACATAATTTTGTTCAATGTGGAAGTGTCAGGCCAAAAAACTATGTACAGCTGATTAACAGTACCCCAAAGTTGTGTATTTTAATAAGAAAAGGACATCCATAAAGACCTGGTATTGGACAAATGCATCATAATGGTATAAAGTTTGTTCATTTTTAAAAATACAAAACAGTTTCATAACTGTATAAAAAAAATACAGGAGATTTAAAATGAAAGGCAGCAGAAAGAAGAACAAATCTTATTATATCTGCCCCTTTTTTCAAACAATTAGTTCAATCATGATAATTTTCAAGTAACAGAACAAAATGAATAACTTTCTAATTTTTCTAATTCTAATACAAAAAACACATTAAGCTACTTCATATATATATATTTAACAATTCAGCTTTGATCTTTTTCTTAAATGTACATAATGACTTGGCATCATCTATCAGTTACGACTCAGACTCATGTTTGGGCTGCTGTTTAATATAACATTATTTTACATTATTAGTGTTTAGCAAATACCTTAGATCCTTTTATACTGTTTCTTTACTTTATATCGTTGCTATTTTTGGGTGTAACTGGGGTTTCATCTCATGGGTTTTAGTTGCTGCAATTTCCTGTCAAAACACCCGAGTTGCACCGATGCGAATGACAATAAAGATATTTGAACCTTGTAAGTTAAATTTTTAAGCTGATATACTTTTAGAAATCACCTTGTTGGTACTAAAATATTCAGTTTGGTCTATTTGTAGAGCATAATTCACAAAAAAGTAAATGCAGGACATTGTACAAGTAAGTAACAACTTCAAATCAAATGACATGCCATCTAATTCAGCCTAAAACAGAAGCAGACTCAAATCCGTCCATCATCTTCCACTTGTTCCAGAGCGGGGAGGCCCTGACAGCTCTTTCCCCAGCCACCCCCTCTCGCTGTTTGCTGTGTTACAAAATGTGTCATATGCGTACAGCTAACTGCGTCGAAAGTTTTCTTTGATGCTATCGACTATTTTGTGTTTGTCATGTTTGCATCTAATAGCTCTTCAGGAATCAGTCTGATGGCGCTGAAATATAATTTAATGCCTTAAAGTGAAGGTTTTTATTGTCATTCACATCACATGGTACATGAGGTGGAACAAAATTGTGTACTCAAGGAACAAAAACAGAATATAAAGCATAAAAAGAAACAGTATACAAGGATCTAAGATATAAACACTTAATGTGAAATTATACAATATTAAGGCAGCAGCCTGAACATGACAAATTGTGTTTTTCAAATGAGAACCCGTTCTGTGTTTATAGACAGACTGCAGGTAGAGTGAAATTTAAATTTCAACTTAGTTTTTTGCTAAGTTGTCAGCACAGTTTGGTTCATCGTTTGAGTTTAGGAGACGTTTTAACGTCTGAATGATTCTTAGGTGAGAATTATGGGACTTATAAAGCAAATCTCAAATAATTCAGAAAGTACTTAAATAATGGACTGAAAATGGGTTCATAAAGCAGTTGGAATGTTTTTAGAAAGCCTAAATAATTATTGATCAAAAACTACTTAAAAGGTTTACAGGAAAGTAGTTTGGGAGCAAAGTTTTGAAGAAACGACACAGAGGTGACAAAAAAATCTGCCAGTTGCTGATTCACTAGTATATAAATTATCCATCATTCATATTTTTCAGACTGTGCACTATCTGACTTTTTGTAACATTCTCTGCTTTAGAATTATTTTTACAATTTGTGTAGGTTTGTTGAATAATTCCTGTGAAACCGACTGTCTTGTAGCTCTCTCCAAACAACATGTCTAAAAGTGAGGCAGAGGAGATGATAGAGATAGAGATAGACGAACGGGAGAAACAGGCGTGCCTGGAAGAAGGGTAAGAGAAAAAAATGTATAAACACACATTTCCTGTACGTCGCATATCTTTCCAGAGCCTGAACTCTCTATAAAATATATATTATTTTTAATTTAAAGCATTGAGGATCAGACAATCAATGCATCTGATCTGATTCAGCAAGATATTGACATCAATGAGCCAATCGGAAATTTGAAGAAGCTTCTGGAACCTCGCATCCAAATCTCGCTGGATGCCTTTGACATCTGCTTACAAGATATTCCGGTAAGAGTAAAAGAAAATGGGATCCTGGCAAGTAGATAATTTTGTTGAAAGTTGGTATTTCAGCAGGTCTGTAGATGTGCTACTGACTGTGCCTTATTTTTGTGTTTAGCTCCATCCAGATCACAGCCTCTTTGACCAGGGAGTAAAAACAGACGGCACCGTCCAGCTCAGCCTGCAGATTATAACCAAACCAGGTGCCAGTTCACACCGGAATTACAAAACGTTTCATACTAGTTTTCCATTTAAGCTGACATGTATGGCAGTTTGTGTGCTAAATCCTGATGGTTTGTGTTTTTCTGCTTTCTTAGGAGAGGAGAAACTGAATATTTTGGAAATAGTGAAGCCAGTAGAAACGGTAGAAGTTGTGATTGATCCCGATGCTGCCGGAGAAGACGGCTCCTTGGTGGAGGAGGGACAGCTCATTGCAGTTGAGCGGTCCGCCCTGTCTGATGAGACCTCAGAGCAGGTCACACGCTGGGCCGCTGCGCTAGAAGGTTACCGCAAAGAGCAGGTCCGACTCGGCATACCATACGGTGAGTAGAACTTTTAGTTTATGCATTAACCACGTGGGGAGACGAGGCGGTTCTTCAATGGAGCTTTTCCTTCTGTTGTCCAGACCCCATGCTCTGGTCTGCTGATCAGGTGATCCACTGGGCCGTGTGGGTCATGAAGGAGTTCAACATCGACGAAATGGAGATCGGCAGCATTCACATCCCAGGCCGAGACCTCTGCGGCTTCAATCAAGAGGAGTTTCTTCAGAAAGTGCCCAACGGAGAGATCCTGTGGAGCCATCTGGAGCTCCTGCGCAAATGTGAGTGAGCGAAGGTTGAGTCACGTGTTTTTACAAATCGGCAAAGGAAGAAATAATCCCCAGTGTTTCCCCTACCATTATTCAAGGAGGGCGCCCCACCCTGTCAACAGAACCGAGCACCCTGCCTACCAAAATCACCCTCAACCCCCGGTGCCAAAAGTTCCTCCACGAGGTTGTAGCCACAGGATACGTAGCTTCGACCTAGCATTAGTAACGTAGTGCTCCACTAAACCCCACCCTCACCGCCAACAAGTGCCCTGCCAAGGCCAGTTATTTAGGGGAAACGTTGATCCTGGAAGAGTCGTACATTTTTAACAAACTTGTTGTATCATTTAATCTTTGTGGGATTATTTTTTAGATGTGTTGGCCAGCCAGGATCAGTCTGGAGGGGAGGCCACGGTCACTATTGATCAGCGTAAGTGTTGTCGTGTTAAAGTCGAAACTCTTTGTCTGTTCTCTGTAAACCTGCATACACCTGACTTGTTTCATCCATCTCCCCAGCCGTGCAAATAATTCCAACTCAAGTGACCTCACCTACGGCCATAAAGGTGCTCAAACAGAACCGTGGCCCCAGAACACCCCGAATATCAGGAGAAGAGCGCAGTTCACCTGGAAACCGCACAGGTACCACACGCGCAGGCTCTGAAGTGTTCACTGTAGACGCTCGGGCAGAAAAGCCGGATAGTTTCATCCTGTTTGTGTGGTGGCAGGAAACAACGGTCAGATCCAGTTATGGCAGTTCCTCCTGGAGCTCCTGACGGACAAAGATGCACGAGACTGCATCTCCTGGGTCGGTGAGGAGGGAGAGTTCAAACTCAACCAGCCCGAGCTCGTAGCACAGAAATGGGGCCAACGAAAGAACAAGCCGACGATGAACTATGAGAAGCTCAGTCGAGCCCTGAGGTTTGTTGCTTTCAATTGATTTTATACATTTAAATAAACAAATATAAACACTGGAACTCAAACCTACTAGTTTAGGGACGACCCTGAGTTAAAGCGGAACATGTTGGTTCAAAGGCTGTAATGTCATTTAGGCCCAGAGGAAAAACAAGCATCCACAAAAGGGAGAGCACAAATAAAATGTACTGATGGAGCCATGTCAAAAGCGTGAACGCTGTGTTTTTGTGCCCGGGTTGAGCTAAAAACAAGAGAGAAATGAAAGGTTTCAGCTCACTGAACTGGTTTCTTTGAGTAAAACTGATTAATTGAAACGACGTGTAGAAACATCTTCAGACACTGTTTATACTGTAGCTGGTGTCATTGTTAAAAAAAAATCAAATGGCAAAGCTTATGTTTTTAAAGTGACTACTGGACATTGACACCAGCGATCCCAACAGCCCAGAAAGAAAAGCTGTTGAAGATAACGGATGGATCATTTTATTGATACTCTTTGAAAGTAGTATGTACACATACGTACATTAACTGTAAAATGGCCACCAAAGCTAAATCAGTGGTAACAAACACTAAATTTATTTAACGTAATCAGTTGCAGGTGATCTTTGTTTAAAGGGTTTGCATGCAGGTGAAGGGCAGAAAGTTAGTTTTTCATTTAAAGTCTTGAGTTTTATCAAATTAAATGATCTAAAGTCAAATATAGGTTTGAGTTCAGATTAGAAATGCCTTTCATTTTCACTGCATGACTAAAAGGTGACATTAAATCAGCAACGCACCATTCTGATTTAATTTTGACCTACTTTTTATGTGTACTTGTATTTTCTAGGTATTACTATGATGGTGACATGATCAGCAAGGTGCAGGGCAAGCGCTTCGTCTACAAGTTTGTGTGTGACCTGAGGACTCTGATTGGCTACAGCGCAGCTGAACTCAACAACCTGGTGTCGGAGTGCGAGCAGAAGAAGATGACTCGCCTGCACATGCACGGCCTCGCTCAGCCCATCACCACCGTGACCCTGGCCACCACGCTCGACAAGGACAGCTGAAGGAGGCCACGTTCATGCTCCTCAGCTGCCGCAAGGAAATTGTGCCGTCCCACGCCGGCTGGAAGTCCAATCCCTGATCGGTGTGGACGGTTTGATGCAAGTTAAACTGAGGCAGATGAAGTTTTTATCTTTAACTCTACCGAGCAGAAGCGTGGGGAGCGAACGTCTTTATTAGATTGTCGTTATCCCGACTGAACGCTCGAGCGTGACTGAAAACCCAGTTCATAGCTGGTGTTCTGTAGTTCAGGATCTTTTCCACTGTAAATACTGATACTTCGTGTTTTTGATAGCCACATGGGCAAAGGTATTTTCATATTTTCCATTTATAAAAAGGACCCGTTTTGTATTTTTATTTAGTGTTCATTTCCTAAATTGTTGGACCTTTTTTTGTCCACTAGGGGGGAATAAAGTCAGGAGCATTTTCTTAACAGCTTTGTGTGGAGTGCTTCCTCTGAAGAAAAACAGCAGCAGTCAAATATCAATATGTACATTCAAACTTTATTTACGGTATGCCGAGTGTAGAAAGCTTTTCATATTTTAAGCAAATGTTTCATGAAACTACACAGAGGGGAAAAAAAATCATTTTAAACATTCACCTGATTAAGAGCTTCAGTCGGTGTCTGTACACTTCTTGAGGTGATATGTGTTGTATTTTGATAATATGCAGAATATGCACGTCACATTCATATTAACAGAGTTGAACATGTCTACTGGAGTCGGCTGTGGTCAGTTGTTGCCTCTTGAAGACTAATACAGATCAGACAAATGTGCAAAGAAACATTGAGCACAGGACAAACAGAAGCACTGCACGCGTGTACACGGCTAATGTAGAAAACAACATTTAGTGAGGTGTATGTGGAGACTGAAGCATTTGGAAAATGGATCCATTTCGATAATTCAACTCCTGCGTTGTTGCGGTAAAACTAAAAGGGACTTTGGACACAAAGCAGCGCAAATGGAAATGACAAACCTCAAACATTCAAATATTTACAATCAAGACAGCAGAGTTAAATTTGGAATGATATGCTTTCCTAAAAAAAAAAAAAGTAAAGCTAAACCTAGATCCTAAAAATAAAATCACAAAGTGCAGACAGTTGGCATCAAAACAATGAATATTTGGTGGTAAGACTTCAAACATGACAGTGCATAGAACGCAAACAGCAACACGATCATCTTCCTTTTAGACTAGTACGCGTCATAAATTACATCATCGAGCATTTTGCCCATGCAGCGAACGCAACTGAAGCATGGAGATGAGCAGAAAGGTTCAATTAAAGCCAAATCTGTGCAACGACAAAGCATAACAGATTCTGAATACCTTTTTTCTTCTTCATATCACAAGATCACAAAGAAGACACAAATATACAATCCTGCTAAAATATCTAGAGGACCCACCCATCCTGAGGATCTCCACATACATTATACTTTAATCAGTCATCAATATTGCCATGCACTACATTTACTTACAGCTAGTCTCTCAATATATTACACATAAAAAAAACAAAAACAAATATTTTCAGCTTTGATATATTTTGAGTATAATATTTATAACTTTTTTTTTCTTTTTGTCCTTTTCTGTAAAACATACTTGAAACCCTTCAATCGTGCAGTAAGGAGCTCTTGGAACCCCCGCCCGGTCAGTTTGGAGCAGATGAGTGTGAGGTGATATTTATTTTATAAACAAAAGGGTTCTTCCAGTACAAACACCTGTGATTGGCTGATAGCGTGCAGGTAAATCAGGGCACCCTTGTCTAACCTGTTAATGGGACACTTTCGCTCTGTACAATGACACAAAGACAAAAAAAAAAGATTTGTTCCATGCCATTTTCCTTTGGCCCAAACTTCTGACTCACATGCAAAGATTTATCTTTAGTATGAAGGATGAAAATCAGCCTCTGCAGTAACACTCACATCCTTACGTCTGCAAACGAGGTGAGAAACTGAAAAGTGTTAAGTGCTGGGGGGCCAGGAAGGGACTAGACGACGAAAAGAAATGTTGGGAAACAGTTCGTTTAGTTCTGCATCTGCTCAAAGAATTTGTAGGTGGGATTCTCGTAGCCGTTCTGCTGCATCTTGGCCAGGTGGCGCTCCTCTGGTGTCACAGCTGCATCCACCTTCAAAACAGGAGGAAACTTCGTAAAACAGCTGCATCTTACGCAGATAAACACAAAACCGCATGAAAAGACGCTTCAAAATTAAAGCTCTCGTTTTAGCTTTTTACCTCGATTACACCATGATGAATGGAGGTGTACTGTTTCTTCCTCAGCATCACCAAAGTGATCACAATGATGGTTGCTATGACAACTCCTCCAACCATTAGCCCAATAATGGCTCCCTTGTTGGAGCCAACATCATCAGCGAAAAAGACCTAGCATTAATTTAAGAACAAAGCTATTAACAAAAACGTGCACGTTCCACAAAAAGATTTCAATAGAACATAAGAACAACTGGACTACTTTCAGAAAAATATAATTTTTAAAACATGTTTGTATTGTTGTGGTATAAGGTTAATTATTAGAAATAAACTTATATTGATTAAAAAAAATACAGAATTTCAAGTAAACAAATAATTATTGGGAAAAATAATAGACAAGAAATTCTTGTACTGAATTCCATACCAGTTTCTGATGGTAAACTTCATATCCAGTACTCTGCCTTTCTTCAGTATCCATCCGAACTTCTGGCATCTCCTCCGGCTTCAGTGCAGAAACTGACAGCAAACAAATAAATTGAGTCATGAAATCTGCATCAGAGGTAAACGTATCTTTGAAACAAGATAACTTTATTGATTGTTGTGCCAGAGTTTCAATACAAAGGAACATACTCCAGGAATCACACAAGATATAACAAATAACAGAGAATATAAAAATACCAATAATTAAGGTCTAAAACAGGTACAGACAGAAACATTAAAGTGTTTACTGTAGTGTAGGATTAATTTTTATTTTTATTGTCCTATGTGTAGAAAAAGGGGAGGAGTTGAAAAGTTTGATAGCAACAGGAAGTAACAGTTATATTCTAATAAATTTAACATTACCTTTCATATGGCAACATGTTTTTATGGTAATATGGCATAAAAATAGCTAAACCAAACTAAAAATCAAGGCTTTTTAACTGGACTGTTTGTTTTGATAAGTTTTACAGGGAAAGTTTATGCAAGTCTCAAGAGTTTCCATTCAGGAACACTTGACCTGATTTTCAAAAAGAAACAAACTATATGTTTACGAGTACATATAGCTACTGATCACAATAAAAAGGTACACTTGTTAAACTGCTCATTAAACTGCATATCTAAATCAATTCGATGTCTGAACACAGTAAACAAGTGACTAAAGTATGAGCAAAAACATGAGATGCACAGACGCCACTGGGTGTGAGCACTGGTGAGCATTAGTGGACACCACTAAGTCAGGATCAGGACCCCCCACTGTGGGTCATAAAATGCCAAGTTAGGGGCCATAATGTGATGATCTCCACAAATCAAATTTAACTTAAAAGGCTAATATTTACCATAATTTTTCCAAGAGTATAAAAACAAGTTGCCTTAAAAAGGTCCCATTGATGAGCTTGTTTATGTAGTCAGTATGCATTTGTTTAATTAGCACCGTTTATGTGTTTAGAACCGGTGACAGATGAAGTTGTGTCTCTGCCACGTTTATTTTAGGTGCTAGAAGCTGAAATGTTTGGGAACTACTGGTGTACACAACACAGAGTGCTTGATAGAAGAACTTGTTAGGACTGTTTACTTGCAAATATTGTCTACCGAAGGCTTTATTGCACATACAAATATACAATACAATACAACTTTATTTATAAAGCACTTTAAAAACTTTGGCATTGGCCAAAGTGCTGCACACTAACACATGCAAGCAAGCATAGAAACCATAAAATCAACTGAAACAGTAAAAGTGATGAACTGTTAAAATCATAAAACAACAAACTGTCAAAACAATTAAAAAAAGTAATTAAAAACAGTAAACCAATATTTCAAGCTGAGTTCAAAGCCAAAGAGGGAAAAATAAGTGTTTTCAGAGAAGATTTAAAAACAGGAAGTGAGTCAGCTTGTCTGATGTGCAGAGGTAGCTCGTTCCACAGTTTAAGGTCAGTGACTGAGAACGCTTGTCCACCTCACCTTTAACTGGTACCAGTTAAAGGTGAGTAGTAGCATTCTGAACCAGCTGAAGTCGAGTCAGTAATGACTGGCTCAGAGCGACGTAAAGTGCATCGTAGTAGTCCAGACAAGTTGCAATATACAATACAGTGTTTCCCCTAGATAACTTGCCATGGCGGGGTGCTCATCTTGTCTGTGATTTTTGTCCAGTAGGGGGGGGGCTGGAACGGCGACTCGTCCTAAGCTGCGCAGCGTGCTGTTTAAACCAACAGTTTTGGGGGACACAGAGGCAGCCGTGTTCTGTTTGTACTGACAATTTTAGAGCTGGGTGTGTGAGAGGAGAGAGACTGAGACATATCTCAGCCGCGCGCTGTCTGAACAGACAGTTTTTTTGGGGTTTTTTTGCCGGGGGGGGGGGGGGGGGGGGGGGGTGGGGGGTACAGAGACGCACATCTGAGCTGTGCGCTGTTTGTACTGACAGTTTTCGAGTGGCGGGGGTGCGTTCAGCGTGAGGGTTCAGCGTGAAGGAAGAGGCTGCTTTTAGCTTTTTAGCTAGTGCACCTGCATTGCGAGACGCTAGTTTAGCGTTACGTCAGTGCAGACAGGTAGGTGGGGGTGGGGTTCGGTAGACGGGGTGCTTGGTTCTGTTGACGGGGCGGGGCGCCCCGCTTGTATAATGGTAGGGGAAACACTGCAGTAAGCATAGATTAAAATCTCAAAATGATGTTGTGACCGAAAAGGTTTGACTATGGCCAGTTGTCTCAAGTGATAAAAGCTGGACTTGATCACTGATTTAATCTGTGCATCTAGTTTAAAAGCATTGACCAGCCTCACACCCAGGTTAGTTGCTGTCTCAGTCAGATGTTGTGTTAAAGGACCTAGATCAGCATGGACTTTGGACCCATCACTGGACTTAAACAAGACCTTGGTCTTTTGCTCATTAAAATGTAAAAAAAATTCTGTGACATCCAGGCTCTGACTTCTGTCATACATTCCAGGAGTTGTTTCAAAGAGTATTGTTTGTCTTGTTTCAATGGCCCTTAAATTTGGCTGTCATCAGCATAAAAATTAAAAGTAACACCATGTTTCCAGAGAATATATCCCAGAGGGAGTAAATAAAAGGAAAACAGAAGGGGGCCAAGTATAAATCCCTGAGGTACTCCACACGTGAAAGGCACTACAGAGCCTTACAGCTATTTGTAATCATACAAATATGATTAAGAATGATTAACATCTTCTAGCTCTGTGACTTTTCTTCTGTGGGAAAAAGAAAAAGATGCATCTGGAGTTTGACAATTCTCTTATGCTGGTGAAGATTCTCAGTCATCCAGGACATGATGAATTCAAAATTATAATTAGATGAACAAAGACCTACTGTTAAGGTGTTTAGGTGTGAACTGCCAATCTACATATGTGTGTGTGTCTTATCTCACTCAGCCTTATAACCTGAATCCCTTACTCTCTGCTCTTTGAATTGAGAAAGCTCCTTGGATGAGGAGCGAAACGTCTTCTGTTACAAATAAAGTCCAGTTGTTTTTGTATTGAACGCTTTACAATTCTCTTAGTTTGGGGAAACGTGAAACCATAGTTGGTGGTGGTGACAGATGAAGAACTGGCAAAGTTACGACCACAAGTGTTCATACAAAATAAAATGTAAACCATTTTAAATGAGAACGTTGTGGAGACGTCTACACTTACAGTATTATACTCATCATAGTCTTAAGTATTATCCCCACCATGACGTTTTGAGGTGTCAATGAGATTAGATTGTAGCACAGATACATACCAGGTCGTGTTGGGAGCCCTCTTTCTGGATTAGGACGAGCATCAACGGGCTCAACTACAGAAAAAGGTATGAATTACCAAACTAGACTTTAAAAAAATCAATTATCAGTCCAGCTGGGATTATAATGTTTAATAAGCTATATGAACTTTTTAATGTTTAAACTGTTATTAACAGGCTATGTTTTGATTTAGTTTCCTAATGAACAAGTGTGTGCATTCTAGTGTATGTGTGTGTTACCATGGTTCTCTGTGTTTGGCTGGTTGAAGCTCTCTGGGTGAATGAAGCCCAGGCCGTCCAGACCTGGATCCAACGGAGCAGAGCTGTAGGTCTGATCTGGCATCAGAGCGTCGTTCCCATAACTCACCCTGCCATCCACCTGCGAGCACGGAGGAACTTTATTTAGGACATCCTGAATCCTGATGAGTATTTACTTATTAAACCAGTGAACACTGATACTTTGAGATCAAACTATGGTAAACAGCACATTTAAGTCTGAAGCCTTTTGCGTTTTGGATTTAGACGACAGTGCACAAGAGACACCCCCACAATTTGACAAATGTTGAGTCTTTTTGTAAGAAAGCGTGAGAAAATATAACTCAATCAAGGTGCGGTGTGCTGATAGCTTTTTCTAAGAAGACTGAAGGCTCTAATTAAATACACAGCTACTTCAACATTACTATTTTTTTTATATCGAGCAACAGATTCCAATAATTGGACCATGTTTTCTATGTGTCTTACTGTGACTTCCTCATAAATCTACCATTTCTAAACATGTCAGTATCTAAGTTTCTGTGCACGTCATGACTTTGTATCAACTTAATGTCATTCAGAGGTATTTATATATGGCAAAGGCATATGTGTGTGGGAGCAGCCTGACTCACCCGCCCGTCACTCTGCAGGGAGGAGACTTGCTGAGACAGCTCGGACTGAACACGCTGCACTATAATTGCTACAAAGAAAAGGAATGCCATGAGAGCGAGAACTGCACGATGATGAATGGGAGGCAGAAATATGGTGGGAGTGAGAGAAAAACAGCAAGCCAGGTTACATCATCAAAAACTTCTGCCTAATCATGGACATCTGGGTGTAAGAACTTGGTTTTATGGGCATATTAATCATAGGTGAACTTCAGAAATGCTGTAAAACCCTTCACAAGGTTAAGGGTCCTTTAAATAGCAGAACTAGACCAAATCAATATATTTATATCTGATTTCAACATGGCAAAGATATGACCAAACTTCATGATGGAGTGCATTTAAAACTCTTCCTTGGTGTCTGAGTTACCAGGTCCCCGTGACTTTCTGTGACTCGTCTGAGCTCATACTTTCTCATCCGGATGTCTTTTTGTGCCGTCTGACTGAAAATAAACTCTTTGCAGACTTTCACTTGCACAACTGAATGCACAATCTATCACACATCATAAGATATTCAGCAATAGTTTTTATTTAAATATTTCAATAGCTGAATCTATCTGAAGAAAAACTCACATATTTCTAAAAGTGTAAACAAAAAAGGTATTTCTTTAGTTTTAGCAGTGAGAGGAACAAGTGAACTTGTGTGGAGTATTTTTGTAGCATGAAGACAACTCAAATCTCAATCACATTCCCAGCAGAGTCAACCTTTTTATATTTAAATACCTTATCACTTAGAAAGCTTAACTTTACCACCGTTTCCTCATTTCAGAACAATGTGCACATGCCATTGTTCTTAAGAGAAAACAATGCATCTGGTCATCAATCAATTGAGTCTGCGATAAAGTCAAACATGTCTGGCATGTGTTTATATTTTTCCATTGAACATAATTGTCCATTGCTTCTTTTTTGGTTTAAGATAATGTGAAACCAAGATTGGTACAACATTTGTAAAGAGGTGATCACGTTCTGCTGCAGGTAAGACACTGATTACTGACTCCAAACAGACCCCCTTTAAAAAGCATGCGACCTTTAAAACAATGAATACTTGAATTGAAAACGTACCAACTTGTTTTTGGATCTCATTAGCCACACTCGGCACCTTGTAGAGCAGACCTACTGACTGATTCATCCGCTCATCAATCACACGGAGGTGCGTCAGAACCTAAAGGTCAATAAAAAAAGGTTACGCTCTAAGTTCTATTATCAATAAATAAAATATAAAACTTTTCAAAATAAATATAATTTCTAGTTTTAAATGCTCTAATAAAAATAAAAGTTTCTGAGAGTCTGTTCCAGCACCTGGGGTCGGATCTGTGCAGCCTTTTTGGGATCGACAGTGCGAACGTGTTCGTAGTGTTTCAGCGTGTGCTGCCTGTCCTTCTGTTCTGCACGGACGTACTTCTTCAGCAGGCTCAGCACCTGTCGGGGCTGGTGGGGGCAGAATTATTAAAGAGATGATCACCCCAAGAGCATCGTGTTTTGTCCCTCCTAATCTCTTCCCTCTCATAAAATGTCCAGAAGTGTGCACACAGACACATGCAAGGTTGTGTTTGTACCCGTGGAGGGGTGGCCTGCAGAGCACTGAGGTAGTTATCCAGAGCCAGGCGCCGGCGGCTGTTGAGCAGAGCTTCCACTCGGGCCATGTGGGTCTCGACCAGCTGCTGTCGCTCCTCTGCTGCCTCCTGCTCCAGAGCCTCCACCTTGTCCTGGAAGTGCTGCACATACCATGAATTTTACAGGCTTGAGCCGGAAACCAGAAATAACACATTCAAAAGGAAAAACTACTTATAAAATGTAGAACTGGATTTTCTTTAACAGTTACTAAGGACGCTGTCTCTATAATTTTACTGAAAGATTAGGACACATAGCAGAAAGTTGGTGAGTTATACCTGGATGACGACTTTTTTGTCTGCACGAGGAAGATTCTTGGATTGTCTCTCCGCCTCCTCCCACTCCCTCATCACCTGAACATTAACAGTTATATTAGTAAAATTAATTAGTTCATGTTGACAAATTAGTCTCTTTTTTTGAAGATAAACGTATTTAATTGAAAACAGAATATTCCATCAGATATTTGAGATGAAAGGACACGTGCCTGGGACATCTTTTCGCGATGTTTGGCTTCGAGCCTTTCTTTAGCCCTCCTGAAATCGGTGTGTTCGTTGTCGTCTCCTGGAGATTCAAGGTACTGATCCACAGCATCTGGAGGGCTTGGGGCCACGGTGGGGACTAGGGGAGAACAAAATATGGAGCACAAGGTCCTGAACCAGAAGGGCTAAAGAGTTCATGTTAAAAGGATGCAGAAAATAAAAAAAATCCAAGTAAAGCTGTGACATCTGTTAGAGTAAAACATAATACACTCCTCAGATGCAACAGTAAAGAATTATGTGATAACTGAGATGGTTAATCACATAAGAAGTTAGACATAAAAGGAAAAGTATTTTTAAAAAGTACACATGTAGCATTGTAAACAATACACGGGTTAAATGAGGACCAATGGTGAAAAGTTTTCCAAAACAAGTGAGGCATGCGTCCATCTGTGCTTGTTGTTTACTGTGGGGTTGTGCAGATAAGAGGCAGCGCAGCTGAGTCAGGATCAGGGTCAGAGTAGACCACACAGGAGAGTTCTCCTGGTGGGAACAAGCCAACAAACCTGTTAACCTTAAAGAGCTCCCTCCCTGCTTCACATAAACACTCAGGTGGTTCAGACGTAATTATCACACTGACCAACTCAGAGGCAGATGTGAGACCTGCAAACCACAGGCATGCAAATGCACACGAACAGGAACACATGCCGACGTAGTTCAGAGCTCGCACGCCTTTGTCTTCATGCTGCAAGAAGCTTCGGTTAGTATCTCTGGTTAGAAATAACGAAATGATTTGAGATAAACAACTATTATTGGTGAATCTGTTTGGAAAAGATTCCTTGAGGGACTGCTGGCTTTTTATGTGATGTCCTTTTCTTTAACACACCTGAGTTCAAACATCACCAATCAAACTGATGGCTCAGAAAAAAATGTAAACAATTCACCTACTGGCAGGAGAAATGTTACACTCTGCCAGCAAGCCAAACAAAATACATTCAACAAGTGAATTTCCAGTAACAACTCCTTTTTTCTGCTGTTTTAAACTAATAAGCTTTCTGTTGAATTGTTTGACGGGTTATTTATTTACATGAACACAGAGGGTGCAGTTTACTTTAAAATAACAAAACACTGTTTATAATCCTGCTTGGCTCAAACACTCACTAATGAATGGCTGAAAATGGCCCATAATCAATAATATATTTAATTATGTTTGCTCAAAACTGGTGCCAAATGTTTTGAGTAAAAAATGTGTTCCTAAATTAAAATATATTTGACAAAAACATTTTAATTTTATTACAAGGCTAGACATTATTCTCCTGTTTGTTTGCGATATGAAGCTATCTGTTGGTATTACCGTAAGAAGTCCACCCTGATGTGAAAACTGAAATCAGTAAACTAAAAGGCTGCACTCATGTTCTGCAAACAGATTCAAAGTTGTTCTGATCTTTTAGGCTGCTGACAATAAAATAAATTAAGGAAAAAAAGTCACTTGTTTAATGACTTTTAAGTTTTCAACAATTACAAAAGCAAAGTTTTAAAACTGATACTTTGCATTATGTTTTATAACAAACTGAAAAATGTTTTATTTCCTGTTTTAGCCTACAGGCCCAGGCCTTCTTATAAAAACAGATCTGTGATCTCAAGTGCATTTGCCTGGTAAACAAAGGTTAAAAAACTGCTTACCGTTACACAGATGACCAACTGTAGTAAAAGCAAACTCTTTTGACTGAATGTTTGCAGAGTATTAAAGTGACACTTGCTGTGACTTCTTAAATAGTTCTCCTCCATTTGTCAATAAAAAATACAAATTTGCTTTTTAAACAAGATGAATGACTTTAAGGCTCTCATGCTCCACACAACACTAAAATGGGCTCAGCTGAATTCAGTTATCAGGGCTCTGAGTGGTTAAAAGTCATCAGACTGCAAGAGACAGAAAGTAATGAGACGATGAACATTCAGCAGAAGCCTGAGGACAGGACTCAGGCTGGTTAGATGGACACATCAGGGTCCGGCTCCAGTCCAGGGACTTACTCGAGCTGCTACAGACAGCGAGGCAGTACTCCTCCGACTCAAAGTTATTCCTGTTGCCCTCACAGCCCCCGAATAAGAAGGGAGCGCAGCGGCCCTTCTCAGGCATGAAGTACCAACGCTTTAGCATGGCATGACATGGGCCCGACTCCGCTCGAGCCCAACACACCGCTGAGGTTGTGTACACAACAAGTAGATTTAAATTCAACGTAAAGTTCAAACTCTGAAATTGAAATGAAATGTATAAACTGACAACAAAAGGTAAAAAATGTTTTACCTCGCACAACTTCCTCAACTGATTCAGTGGTGGTGGTGGTAGTGGTTGTCATGGCGATGTTAGCATTTCGCTCATCGTTATTCTGTTCGTCGAGCTCACGGCCGTCCTCTTCCTCGTCTTCTTCATCACCATCTCCGTTCTCGTCCCTCTCAAAGGCCTCTTCCTCTTCATCCTCATTTTCATCGTCCTCAGTGAAGACTGGTTCTGTGTGTGCTGGGCGGGTCATGCTGCAGAAACAAGAGCGACTACTTCAGTTTATGCATCAACAGGTGTGTGTGTGTGTGTGTGTGCGCACAATCAGAGACAACCATGTTACCTGTTGTCTGTGTAGTCTGTATCAGCTCCGCCCCACCAGACATCAGACTCCTCCCCTTCTTGTTCCATGCTGTCCGTCACATGCTCCGCCTCTGCTGGACAGCACACAAACTCCACCCCTCGGAAACGATCGATGCCACACGGCAGCAGCATTCCGTAGTCGTGGAGATTCATCGAGCGATCGCCACAGGACTAATTTACATATAAAATAAGGACAAAAGTCATTGATCATCACTTCAGTGACTTTCATATAAACAGCTTCGAAAATCACCGGCTAAATCATTTAATCATTCAGACTGGTTATTGAAGCTTAAAGACTGACTTTTTACTCCAGCATCAGTTAAAATAATTATTATAAAACGAAAAACTGTAATTGTTAAATGACTGCACTGAGGAAAAAAACGGAGTAAAAGAAGCATAAAAAAATAAAATGATGAGGCTGTTCACAGGAGGTTAAACAAGTACAGTAAAAAAAAACATTAGAATGAGTTACGAGTCATTTAATGAGTGCAATCAGGAAAGACAAGTGGAGGCAACACATTACCAGATACAGTAAAACTGAGGTGGTCACAGCATGAGACTGATAAAGTCCTTGTTTAGCGCCCATCCTCACCTCTTTGGCCACGGTGTGCCAGTGCAGGTGACTCTCACATTGATCCATCCTCTCCTGGTGCAGGAACTTACACTTATCCGGAACAAGCAGGGCGTCACTCACAAACTCTCCAACTGCAAACGCAGACATAATTTTAATCGTTGCGTTTTTCCTTTCAAACCTAATCCATCACACTTAAAATACATAACTACCTACCCAGACAGCGGTACGGCACCACGATGTGCGTGTGACTGCGGCACTGCTTCTGGCCTCTTTTGCACCAGTTTGGAATGCTGGTGGGTTGGTTGGCCTCTACTACATTTGTGATCTGTAGCTCCGAGTACACCTGATAAAAAAGGACAATTCACTGTTTGGCGTGCCTGTTTCTTTACAATTCTGCGCAGAACTGTCTCTCTGTTAATACCTCCTGGCAGTACTGCAGGATGCCCTCCTTGGTGCCAATGCAGCTCTTCGAGCCAGAGGGGTCGGACTCCCATTTCCCAGTCTGTACATTGATGTGCATGTTGAGCTTCCCGCAGAACATGGCCACCTGGGGCTCAGTTAGCAAACCCACAGAGTCATCCACAGGCACCTGGGACAGAAAAAGACATCAATCATAATATACTAAAAATAATTTGAAAAGAATACAACAGACCTTCTCATGTAGCCTTTATACATTTAACCCATCTCATTTCAGCATCAGATTGTGTCTAAAGCAAACAATAACTATAAAGGCCGCCTCAAATTAACATACATAACCACAAATTCAAGGTGTTACAAGAAATAAATATAAGAAATGACTTTTTGAAGCTGCAGCCAGTAAAAATAAAGTTTGACCCTTTGTATTTCAGATGCCTCAGAAATATGAATTAGAACAGGGAGGCAAAAAGTGTTTGTTTTGTCATTCCAAACATTAGAGAATAAGACTGTGAGTTAGAAAATTAACAATGAACTACGAACCAAACATCCATCCATCATCTTTTACCCGCTTCATCCATTTTGGGTCACGGGAGTCACTGGTGCCCATGTCCAGCAATCACTGTGCGAGAGGCTGGGCACAACCTGGACAGGTCTCCAGTCCATCACAAGGACACATAGAGACAAACAACCATTCACTCTCCCACCTAGGGACAATTTAGTTACCAATCAGCCTAACATGCATGTTTTTAGTCTGTGTGAGGAAACTGGAGTACCCGGAGAAAACCCACGCATGCACGGAGAGAACATGCAAACTCCACCCAGAAAAGCCCCCAGACTGGGATTTGAACTGGCAACCTTCTCGCTGAGAGGCAGCAGCTCTACCAGTTGTGCCACCATGCTGCCCATGAAACAAACATTTAAATGCAAAACAGGTTTTTAGTATCTGCAAGTATGAAGTTTTGTAACACAATTCTCTTTGTTTGTATTCATAGGAACAAATGGCCTTGGTGTGTTTTGTTTTCTGGGCATATCTGAATAAAGACTTATTCTGTAATCTGACCAAAATCATTATTTTTCAATCTTTAAATGAGACCATTTTAGGGGTGCACCATTTATTGGCCCCGATTTCCTTAATTTTGGGAGATCGTCCGATACTTGCACGAGAAACTGATTTTACCGATTATTTTAGTTTTAACATCGATTGTCTGAACTTCATTTATATTTCAGAGCACGACCTCATGGCCAGTTAAAACAAGTTTGTATTGTTTCTAGGATATTGTTCAAGGGTATGTTTTTCAATAAAATAAGATTGGAAAATTGAAGATGTATTGTGACCTTGTAACACCTGGCAGTGTTGATTATAAAACAAAATCGGTATCGGCCCAAATCGGAATCATCAGGTCAGACTTTTTAGAAATCGGAGATCTGCCATAAATTTTGTTGACATTTGCCTGTATTTATCTGCGTAGCTTTAGCCTTCTGATGAGGATTGTTTTTCTCTGCAGAAAAAGCTTTTGTTCTGACCTGAATAGCCAGTAGGATAATGCTGTTGTTCATACATCAGCTCATGTTTTAAGTGTCCGGTTTAACGCAGCCCATGTGTTTTACTCATTTTGAGGAACAAGGTAATTTGTTGTCAAAAATCTCATGAATGATGGGAGTGAGAAGGCAACATGACAGATCAGAGAATAAAACTAATAAACCAAATAATATATAAAGTTAAGATTTTTTGTCTTTTGACCCTGCAAACTGTTGTATTATTCCGTACAAATCTGTTGATCCAAATATAAACAACCTGCTCAAGTTTTTAAGGCAGACGATTCGCAAATCCACCCACTTGTTGTCAACAAACTTTTTCCTGGTTGAAGGATTAAGTCATAATACACTGGTGTAAACCAGTCTGACAGATCAAGCAACTATTACAACTGTTTAACAGTTTGAAAGTTGACGCTTTTACCTGTGGCCTTTACTAAAAAACTACCTGGTAGAAAGTAAAATCACTTTCCCTTAAATATTAAATCTTATCGGATTACATGAGTAAAAACAAACCCTTCCATTCTTGGATAATCATGGTAACCCTACAAAAAGCAAGACATTTAAATCCAGCAGGATATGAAAGTAATTTGGCAGAAAATTGATAGTTGCTGCTTGCATGTTCCTTAAAAAGTATTTAAACAATTCATTTTTTCAAGTATATAATAATATTAAATAGTAGAATTAAATAGTAGAGATTGAATTTCATAAAAACATAACTTATTATGGTTTATATACAGACATTTGTTCCAGTGTTTCCAGAAGCACAATTAATAATTCATATCCTTACACAATTAAAGCCAAAATGATTTTTCTAAACAATCAGTCAACACAGAAATACATACATAAAATTCCTCAGTAAAGCTCAAAAGGTAAGAACATTTTTAGACAAACTTTGAACAATTGTCGCCTAAAGTTTTGTTTATTCTTAAAACACACTAAAAATAGACCCTAAGGGATAAGAAGTGATCGCTTAATTTTACTGTACACTTTTCACTGAAGGACAAGCAGGTAGCAACTACATGTTAATACAGTCAGCCTGTATTCACAATAAATATAATAGTGTATATTGGATAAACACTGGCCGACATATGGACACGAACACCAGTTAACACAACGCAGGCTCAGCTCAGTCTCCTGAGCAGCATCTCTGCTCCGCCTCAGCAGCAGCTACAGGCGCCATCTTGCTTCGTGGAGCTAATCGGCCTCCATCCTTTTTTCCATCAGCAGTTTCTCCTGCCCGCAGCTAGCGGCTGGAAGTCCGCTAACAGACAGGCCGTGCACCGCACATAAACTATGCTCAAACCCT
Source organism: Nematolebias whitei (assembly GCF_014905685.2). NCBI lineage: Eukaryota > Metazoa > Chordata > Actinopteri > Cyprinodontiformes > Rivulidae > Nematolebias > Nematolebias whitei. The sequence continues at coordinate 25,752,445 of NC_056510.1, forward strand.
GTGTCACTAATCACAACCGAGTGCTTCCTAAGAAAAACCCAAGCGACTTGACATGCAGCCTGTCAACAGAAGGAGCTAGCTTACAGCAGTTTTGCTGTTGCGTTAACAAGTCCGTCACCAAGACAGACATTTTCTAACAGCTAACAAAGGTTAGCTACATTGACCCCATTGCTAGTTTAATTTGGCGGGTAAATGTATATGATTGTTTTTAAGTACATTAAAAACACGTAAAGCAGAACAAGGGTGGACATTTAAACATCCGGAGGCAAACAAAACATCCAACATGGCAGCAGTACGGAGCTGTCAATCACTGACATCTAATGGTGGGCCTCGAACACTGCTCACATCGCTGCCTTGTTTATTCTACGCAGTAAATCTGTTTATTTAGCAGGTTGGCGTTTAAACAAACTATCTCTTAAAGAACATTTATATAAGGACATACCATATTGCAGCGAGAGCTACAAATTGCTATAATAACAATTATGTTATCTCGTCTCAATATACGTTAAAAGACGCATTGTACGGTGGTTTTATTCGGTTTTAGCATGGGGCCTTTTTGTAGCGAGCGGCCCGCTCAGGACGGGTCTGAGCCCGGGGAGCGACTCGTCCACAGCCCGCCATAGGCTGCGGTTTCTCCGTAACTCACCTCGGACTGAAGCGTCAAGGTCGCCGCCAGTAAGAGCAGAAACGCCGCGTAGTCCCCCATGCCGACCTCCTGGAGCACAGCTCCGCCGTTCTGTTCACGAGTGGGTTCGTGTCAAGCGGAGAAAGACGACAGAGCGCCGGGTCCCGGTGCTTCTTCCCAGTTTTCTCCCGGTTGGTGGCGGTGTGAAGCTGGAGGATGAGTCGGGACTGGAGGGGAGGGGAGGGGGGAGCTGCGTAACCCGCGTGAGAAAGGTGAACGTGCGCGTGGGAGGAAACCCCTCCAGCTTATTTGTAACTTCCCCTTTTTTAACTTTCCCTTCCACCTCCAGATAAAAGGATGAAAGCTGCTTTCACCATTCAGTCAACAGCAGCTCAGCAGAAACATGAGAACTTTGCTCGGGTTCCTAATGTTCGTCATGGTCTCAGGTAAGACAGATGATCAATCAACCTTTATTTATACAGGTAAATCCCATTGAGCCTCGAGGACTCATTTACAAGAGAGACCTGATAATCATGAGATGCATGTTTACAGTTTATTAAAGTGTTTCATCAACTCAAAAGCGCCATTACAATGGAATTATTAGATATCTATTCTGGAACAAGTTGTGTTTTACATGCTGCATAACAATTAATGTTTTATGTAATCAGTTTAAATATCAAAGTTCATGCTCAATAATCCATCAAATCAAGACTTTTTTTTTGTTTGTTTTTTTGTTTGTTTTGTGTTTAATCAGCATAAACTCGTTTATGTTATTACTGATTCTTGAAACTTTGCCAAAAAACATGTCCCAGTACGAAAAGGGCTAATTTCTAATTAAAACAAAAACATTTTCTTAAATAAATGAATCAAGGTTATCATCCAGGGTCCTTTGCACATATGTAATATTGTTTTGTTTTGTTTGTATTAATTGAACTATTATGTGCTGGCCCACTGCCTACAAAATCACTTGTCCTCAGATAGGAGGTATTTAGTTCAACTTTATTAAAAAAAAACAAAAAAAGTAATAATTTAATCGAATCATAGTTTTACCACATGAAAGAGTTTATTGTAATATGTATTAAAGTGAACAGAAAGTGAGTCTTGAACAGTATTTACTACTATTTTATGGTTGCTCAAAATGTGTACCTCATATTTGTCACCACCGTCAGTTATTTATAAAAAAAACAATAAAATCCGGCAATACAAGGTCAACTACATTCCTGAGGACCCCTTTTTAATTTTAATTTTAATTTTTTTAATTTTATAAACAGCATTTACAACAAATATGGCAACAAAATCAGAGATATTCGAATCTGGAAAAAAAAAGCCAGCACAGGTTGCTTCCAAACAGAAATAATAATTAAAAAATAATAATGATGATAATAATAATAATAATGTCATCACAATGTCAGCACTGTATGTTTCCATATGATGATAATAATAATAATAATACAAGAATCAAATATAATAAAATAACAAAAATAATAAAAATAAACAACTAAAGACTAGGGGTTTTCCAGTAGTTTCAGTTTGTTTATCATATGAAACAACTCCACCCCTTGATGTTTGTCTTTGAACGTCTTAGATAAGAAGAGTTGGCAGAGTTCCTTGTGAAAAGTGGGGAATGATGGTTTTGTCTTACGGAAGCAGCACTTGTGAATGAAATATTTGCCCATAACAATAATTACATTTAATAACCTTTCAAGATTTTTTTCTTTTCTCAGGGATCCAAAAATAATGTCATTCTTAGCAAATTCACGTAAATTTGGAATTTTAGGGAAAAGCAAGTAGTGCACATCATCCCACAAAGCTTTGCAATACATACGTTCATAGAAACTGTGTTCTGTTGATTCAGTATTATCATCACAAAATGAACAAGTGCTGTCATCAATTGCAAAACCAAGTCTGAGGAATTCCTTGGAGGGGTAAACCCCTGAAAAGGTTTTAAAGTGGACTTCCTTAGCTTTTGGAGGAATGGGAACATTTAAATAATTTGTTCTAATTTTATTATCTTGATCCTTTGAAAAGAAATGTGAAATAAAATTTGGGTTAGATACAAAGGGAAACAGAGTGTTAGTAAAAAAAGTCCCTAATTTTAGAATTTTTAAGTTTATTATTTGTAATGTTGTGCCCATTAATCAGAAGTCCAGGCAGAACTGGACTTCTATAAGCAGGTTCTCATAAAGACTTTTAGCTGTACATAAAAAGTTTGGGGGAATAGCTCTAATAATTTTTTGAAATTCACTTTTATTTACTTGCAGGTTATATTTAACAGTGAAATCTTCAAAAGACATAACACCTCCATCATTGAATAAATGCATCACAGACCAAATACCGTGTTCAAACCACTTATGTGCAAAGATTGATTTATTTCTAACTTTTATGTAACGACAGTTCCACAGGGAGCGTTGTGTGGGCTATAGTTATGTTTGTAGATTAATCTCCAGTATAATGAAACTTGCTGGTGAAAGAAGGAAAACTTTTTAACATCAAAGTCACATTTAAGAAGGAAGTTAACTCCACCCAGATTTGAAAATATTTTGCTTGGAATATGGAACCATAGAGCGTTTTGATTGGTTAAAAATGACCAAAGCCAATTTATTTTTAAGGTGCCATTCAGGCTGTCAAACTCAATAGCTTGCAATCCTCCATCTTCAAACTGTTAAAAATTACCTTGTCTGATATAGTGTGTTTTTTGCTTCCAAATAAAATCAAAATTCGTCCGATTAATAGATTTAATTGCTGAATTGGGTATTCCTAATGTATATGCAGGGTAGATAAACCTTGAAATACTTTCCATTTTGGTGAGATATATTCTTCCCAGAATAGATACATCTCTGTGTGTCCACTTATTTAAAAGAGTTTTGCAATTTTGTAATTTCTCCCAAATATTAAGGTTTTCTAATTCAGACTTATTTTTATTTATATACACACCCAGATATTTGACATTAGATTTTACCGGAATATTAAAAGCGGTAGATAAAGGGCAGTCTTTTAGAGGCAAAATTTCACATTTGTTTAAGTTTAGTTGAAGCCCTGAGGCCTTAGAAAAATGTTCAATTAATTGGAGAATTTTAGGAATTTCATTCAGGTTGTTTAAAAAGATTGTTGTGTCATCAGCTAACTGACTGATAGAAAACTCTTTGCCTAGCACAGATAATTGACCGAATTGAGCATTTTTAATTGATATGGAAAGCATTTCTGTAGCGGCAATAAACAGCAAAGGAGAGATTGGACATCCTTGTTTTATACCTTTGTTGATCCTAAATCTTTGCGAGGTACCATGTGTAACACACACTGAGCTGTTTGTATGACCCCTCTTTTTAATCTTCAGCTCTACTGCATGCTTTAAGACCACTAAAGCTCATGTAAGTGTACTAGTTTCTCTTAACTTTGTTCATATTTTTGGACACTGCTACTGTTGCAACCATAACATGTCACCACTGTATCTTTTGTATAAAAAATATTAAATAAGATTATGACACAGATCTATACTTTGTAATATGAGGTTTGAAGTAGCTAGCAATAGAGGGGAAACAAGATGGCTAATGTGAACAGCTCATCCATAGCATGTGAAAGAGTAGATTTCTGTCACCACCATCAGATTTTTGATCTGATGGTGGTGACAAACCCCCCAAAGGCTCTTCAGTGGAGACTAGAATATTATTGTTGATCACAATAAATACCAATATGACCTATAATGTTATTGATAAACTATACAGTTGAATAAGGTGTGCCTACTCTCTCTTTTAATTCACTATTATGCCACATGTTCATTTGGCTTACTTCATTGAGGATGCACATAGTGCATTTACTACCTACATAACACATAGTATACATTATCCATTACAAATATATGCATCTCTAATGACTAAAGTCAAATGAAAATGTCATGACAACATTTAACCAAATCTAACATTCACTGTAATTCCCCCAATTTTATAATCATTACACTCAACTTTGACTTTATGTTCTTTAGGAAGCTATGGTTAGGCAGCGGCTATCTGTGGAGGAGAGGAGGAGAAGAAACAGGGAATACCAAAATAAGAGGAGAGAGAAAATACACAGTGAGCCAGAGTTAAAGGAATGGTAAATGGTAAATGGACTGTACTTATATAGCACCTTTCTATCTTGTTTCAAGATACTCAAAGCTCTTTACACTACAATCTGTGTCCTCATTCACCCATCCATACAGCACTCTGCTAGATCTCTACAAAGCTAATTGAACAAATCATTCTAAAGAGACTAATCAGAGCTTTATCACATTCATACACTGATGGGACACACATCAGAGGCTATGAGGGGTTCAGTGTCTTGCCCATGGACACTTCAGCTTGTGACTGCTGGTGGATTTGAACCCCCAACACTCGCATTGGAGGACAACTGGGAAGGAGGAATACCTAAGAACAGAAAGGCAAAGATGGAAGAAGAGGATGGAGGAAGGGAAGCTGAAACGTATCAGTGACTTGAATGAAAGGGAAAAGCGAAGTCAGAGGAAGTCTTGGAAGCGTAGAAAATAAGTATCAAGAGAACGTAAGAGAAAGGGCTCAGATCTTCCAGAAACTCCCCCAGACAGTCCAGTGGATCAGGCCATACACGAGCAAGCTCGGAGTAGGCAGGCTATAGCAGGAGGATAAAGGGAAAGAAAGAAATCAAGAGCAATGTACTCTAGAGAAATGAAAGCTATGAGAAATAAACTTCAAGAAAGGATAGAAACAAAATGAAAAAGCGTTGGATACGAGAACTAGCTAGGAGTAAAACAAAACAAGAATCACCAAGAAAAAAACAGAGCAACTGCTAACGGGAAGCAAACTCCAAAATCCCTCCATCAAGAAAACGCTGCTGTTCCACAGCACGTATATTCAGGAACTGAAACAAAACAGGTCAAGACACAACAAGAATTTGACTCTGTCAGGCAAGATTCTGAAAAAAATATCATCTGTAGCAGCCCACCAGTTTTTTAACAAGATTCAGCACAGTCTCAACAGGGTTTTTTCCAGGTTCTTTAATTTCTCTTCTATCAGGATCACCATTATCACCATGAAAATTTGCTGCCTTCACCGGGGGAATGCAAAGCATAGTTTGTCTTTGTTTCCTTTACACCAAACATTTGAGTCCTACTGACAGTTGTTTTTCATCCATTAATTAGTGCACTGGTTGCTGTCAGCTTTTATAAGGCTGCCCCTTATAAGCTATGGCATCCCATGAGGTACAAAAAAAAAAACTCATTGAAAACTACAAATACAATGAAATCAAAACAATACATTTACAACCAACACAGTAAAACATATATAAACAATCTGCACAGTTTGGAAATTCATTTTTAAATAATTTACAGTCCGTTACATCGTCTAATTCAACAAACAAGGCAATTTGGTGTAACATATAACACACAGCGTAAGAGGAGACTTACTGACAAAAAACCTACATACATTGAAACAATTACTCAGAAAGTTCAGGATTTCTACAGCGATGCAGCACGAATGACAACTGACAAACGGGACACAATCACACGTAAGAAAATAAAGCATCAGAGAATGATTCTGACTGACACAGTATTGAACCTCTACAAGGAGTTCACCTAAAAGGAAACAAGTGCAAAGCTCAGTTATTCATCCTTCTGTGCCTTACGTCCATTCTATGTCACAGCACCAAGATTGTCGGATCGTAAGACATGCCAATGTCAGTACCATGAAAATGCTAAGCTGATGCTTGAAGTCCTAAGACAAAATTGTGTTGTCAAGTCTAGCAAACTGGAGGATAGTTTTAAAGTTGTCTGCTGTTCACAGACAAGCGAGGCATGTCTTCTGCGTTCCTGCACCCGGTGTCTACGCAAATATACATTTCCCACACCACAACAAGATCAGATCAATGTTGAATGGCAGCAATGGGAATGAGTTCAGGATCAAACAGCAGATGGGCTCCACTTCAAAACAAGTCTTGTGATGTACAGTGGCACATTGGGAGAGCTTATCCAACAATATGAAGACAAACTGAAGACAGAAACAACAATACATGTGTGCTCAGTTCAGAACCAGATTAGAGAGGACAGGAACATGATCGAGAAGTGCAATGATAGCACAGTAATTGTGTGTGTAGATTTTTCTGAGGCATGAAAATGCAAGTATAGTTCTGAGGTACAGTCATGCCATGTTGGTCAGAATCTACCACAGCTCAACTTGCACACAGGCATGTACTATACAAAAGAACAGAAGACAGTATTTTGCACAGTATCAGAATCCAAGCGACAAGATGCGTCTGCCATTTGGACTTACATGCAACTAGTCCTGACAGATATCCGTTTAAAGTTTCCAGAAGTTGATTCTATTCACTTTTGGTCAGATGGCCCCAGCAAGCAATACAAGAACAAGAAAAACTTTTCTCTCATCTGCAATGTCCCTCAAACTCTAGGTTTCAAAAGAACAACCTGGAACTTCTTCTCCACCTCGCATGGTAAGGGAGCCCCAGATGGCATTGGAGGAACTGTGAAAAGGACTGCAGACAGCCTTATACTGCAGGGGAATGACATTGTGGATGGGAATATCTTCCATGAGATGGTTGGCAGAAGTATCTGCAGTACTAAGCTCTTCATCATAACTGAAGTGGACATGCAGCCATATGATGCACTCCTTTCTCAACCACTTAAACCTGTACCTGCAACACGGAAACTTCATCAGGTCACACCGACACACCAAAATAACTCTGAGATCTATTATAGATCACTGTCCTGTTTTTGCAGTGAGCCACAGATGTGTGAGTGTTTCAGCCCAACAATATTTCAGTTGACTTCCAACACACCCATGGTACAGGTTGAGGATGATGGTCCTATACCAGTGCAAAAGACAAAAGAGGAAATGTCCTTTGGCAATGTTGATGGAGGAAATGGAACAAGAGCCAATGGAGGAAGAGCCACTGATCAAAAGTGGTCCTGATGGGACTGTGACAGATTTATCTGCTGATGTAGTTTGTTGTGGAGATTGGCTTGCCGTCATTTTTGACCAGAACTGGTGGTTAGCAAAGGCTGTCACTGTAGATGTTCATCACCAAGATGTGGAAGTGGAGTTTTTCCACCCTCATGGGCCCAACACACAATTCTATCCAAAAAGAGGTGGAAAGGTGCTTCATACCATTTGACCACATTCTGGTCAAACTTGTGGAACCATCATCACCAAGTCGTGCAAGCAAGACAAGGGAGATATACAACCTGTCTGTTGAAGTCATGGACTTCATCGAAGAGAAACATGTACACCATATACTTCCTAATGAAGTTAAATGAGTTGTGGAATAATGTAAAACAGTCAGGGAACACACAGGAGTTCACATATAGACTTTTTGCCATGTGTTTTAAGGAATTTACATAGAAGGCTTTCTGTATTTTGAAACATTTAAGTTTATGCTAAAGAGACTATAAGACGAAGTTGTTCATTTATCTGTTTTTCATGTCCAAATTTGTACCTTACATTTCTTGAAAAATTTTCATTACAGTGCTCAGCATTTGTTTGTTTTTTTGGACCAAATAGTTAAATAAAGTTGTTAAGAAAGACACAGTTGACTTGAGTGGCTTAAATTTATGAATTTCATGTTTGAGGCCACTGTTATCACCGTCAGATTAGTGTCACCACCGTCAGTTCTAAAGTCACCACCGTCAGAGGGAGTTTTATTTGAATTAAATGAATGTGCCTACAATATGTTTCTTCAATGCTGTTAAGTTATTAAAGTACTTGTTTGTATCAATTGACAAATATGTTTGTCAAATAAAAAACATTACTTTCTTTATGTAGGCCTATAGTAAAAATTGCATAATGTTAGATCTGTTAATTGAGTACATGTTAAACAGTATAAAAATGAACAAAAGTGAATATTAAACATTTTACAGTTTATACGTGTACTAAGAAAGCCTGATGTTGATTTAAAAATTCTATATACATATTAAACCATGTAAATAAGACATTATTTGCTTTTTATTGTGTCTGACAGTGTTGACCAAACAAAGTAATGAATGGGAAAAGGTCTTTTTTATGGAAGAAATGAGAATTTGGGAGGTTGCACCAGTACGTTGCTTAATAGCTAAGACCTTGGTGTACAATGATTTAACTTTAGATTTGGTAATTTAACAAACTTTTTTCTCCCCCCAAAATAGAACCTGTTTTATCCAAATTCCCAAGAATCTCTGTTATAAATTCAAGGTGATATAATTTATTATATGCACGGTTTAAGGGATAAGCCATTCCCCATAAAATATTCCTTAGAAATTGTAATGCTTATTTCTCTTTGGACCTTGTAAATATTTCTTTTTTGCTTTTTTGGTCATTTCTTTTGTACCCTTACTGCATGCTTTTGCATTTCTTGTTTTGTTTGTTTGTTGTTGTTGTTGTTGTTTTTTGTTTTGTTTGTTTTTAGGGAGTCAAGTCGGTTCTTCTCATCCTGAACATTTCATTGCACTTTTCAGAGTTTCTTTATTGTCGTTCCACCTCATGTGGTACATGTGGTGGAACGAGATTATGTACACAGGGTCCCAGTTACGTCCAACAAAAAGTGTAAAAGAAAAACAGTGATAAGATCTAAGATATGAACTAAGAAAAACATCAACTAAAAATACGCTAAGCACTAATAGCATATAAACAATTAAAACAATACGCCAAACAGCAGCACTTTTGACCGTGTGTTAACCTGCATATGATAAATAACATAACATAAATCTGTTGGTTTGTTTGGATTGTTGGGGTCATTTCATTTGATAATAATTTATACAATTGTGCACATGTTTATGTTTAATTACCACATCCTAACTCTTCAGATACTCATCTAAAAATAAATCTTTATGGTGAGGAATGACATCATGATGGGGTTGAAACAACTTTAGTTTTTTTTATGGTTTTTTTTAAATGAGATTTAACACCATCCTGTTAGGTTTGTTAAATAATTTATTGTACATCTAATACAGATGTACAATTCAAGACAATAAAATAACTATTTTTCAACAAAAGATACACAAAATGTAGTGTGTGTGTGTAATTCAGTTAATTTAATTCACACTTTTAAAGCTTCAAATACATTTGAGTTATGTTCTCAGGAATGTCCATTAAATGGATTTTAGCTAAGAAACTGACTGATTGTTTGACATCATCTTTTCTGTAGGTGATGAAGAAACAAAGCTTGTCACAGCTCGGCAAAATGAAAATGTTCTGCTGCCGTGCACCTGTAAAAATAGAAACCTGACTGAGAAATTCCAGTGGCAGAAAGAAGGGGCTCAAACTGAGCTGGTTTGGTCCAACAAGTACAACTCAACCACCCATGCAAGCAGAGTTGAAACGTTTATCGATGACGACAGCAGTAACTGCTCTATACTGCTGAAGAACATCTCAGAGGATGACCACGGGACATACCAATGCAATTATTTCCAACCAAATTACCAGAGCGATAAAGTGAATTTGTTGGTTTGTAGTAAGTCAGTCTTCTTATTATTATTCACTATCAAGATCTATCAGAATATTTAATGAATTTAACTCTTTTCTTTTCTCACCAGAGTCCGAACCTTTACAGCAAAATTTCACCCAATCAAATGGCGTAAAGGTTTTCAAGTGTGAAGTAAAAATATGTGACAACAAAACTGAATTACTGTGGACTTCAGATGACAAGTCACTTGAAATTTCATCCAAGTTTACAATATCCAACAACTCCACTCTGGTTGATGGCATCTTCCATGTTACCAGCACTGTTGAGATGAATCTGACAGATATCACGTCTAGCTCAGAGATTAAATGTGACATGCATGATTCAACTCAGTCACAGCGTAAGTATTTATATGAAACTGCAGTCTCATGGTAGTTGTGTCTTTTGGGTTTCTTTGCTGTCGCTATTTCAGAGTTAGAATCAGAATAAGCTATCATTGTACCGAAATACAGTGAAATTATGTTCGTACAGTCGTCTGAAAGATGGGCGGAGTGCACATTGCTGCTGCTACTGGAGCGCAGCCTCTTATCCTTTTCAGAATACTTTTTTAGATAGAAAAGGGGGAAAAGCCGTGAGGAGAGGATAGTGGCATTAGTAAAAGATCTCTTCACACCTTGTTCTATCAGGACATGATTTAAGACACCAAAATCTCTGCCAGCAAGCCCATTTATAAAAACATTACATGGCAAGTTGGTGAGATTTGGCCATGAGGCATTTCCAGATAGACCGTAGTTCTGATAAGATGTTGGTCAGCCGGCACAATTCTGATAAGCCTTCATAGAAGTTCTCGGGGGTGCTGCGATAGATGAAGCTTTTCCTTAGTTTGCACATATCCCAGGAGAAATTTGATAAGTCGGCCTTTTTTCGAGGCCAACTGGGGGAGTCAGATACAGATAAGCCACATGTGTTGATTTTTTTTTTTTCAGGCAGACTGTTTTTTTCTTGTCAGCCTTGAGTATTTTCAAGATCCAGAATGGCCATATTAGTGGGCATTCCACTGGTCCATGCTTACAAAGCTCCTCCAAGGTCATTTCCAACATGCTGGCAAGTCCCAGAAGCCACAGGTGACCTGCGATTCTCACAAATCGCTTCCATCTTACGGTTTAGCTTGTAAATCAGCTGATTTTGAGTCCTCGAAGCATGAACCAAACCTTCACACATACTTGGCACTTTTGCCATTGCTGAAATTGCTGCCGCCGTCTTCCTTAATAGCTGATAACATAGGAATCCACCGATGCCAGAAAGCAGAAACCCTGCAATCATGAATCTTAATTATATAAACATCTTCGGCGTCCTCCTGAGACAAAAGAGAAAGACACATCAGCTCCTAAACTCCCCACGGATCCCTGACGTATTCTGCTGCGTGAGTCTCAGCAGGGCATGAGGGTTCTCTAGGACCCTGTCGCTTTGTTGAAAAGATTTTGTCGATTGCCTTGAAAGTCCAGCTGACCAGATCCATGACAGTAGTTTTAGTTTTGGAAGATGTGTAAAATAGGAGCCCCGATACCCAGACAGAGAGCAAAAAAAGCAGGAGGAGAACCGGAGAGGGAGAGGAGGCATCCGCCTTGCATGAGAGCAAGTGCAGAAAATCAGATGTAATATTTAATATTTACCACATTTAAAATACTGTCATGGACATTGCATTGTATAGTAGCATAAATCATATGATTTGTTCTTCTTTTTTTTTACTGATGCTTCTTGTTTTTCAGAACAAAGCGTTTCACACACAGACACAAACATAATCACTGTACTGGTTCTGGTGGTTGGATTGGGCCTGGTGGCTGGATTGGGCCTGTTTGTGCTTTTCATAAATTTTAAGTGAGTATTAAAGCAGCTTATATCATTCTTGATTATTACTTTAGAGTAGCATGACACTCTGCTTAAATAGCTTTACATGTTTTTCTTTCAAAAGTAATATTTTTGTTTGTATATGTCCTTGTGCTCTGCACAACGGTTGAAATTTATTGGACTGAATGTCTTGATGCATGCTCAATAATCCAGGTAAATACATCTAACTATGTTAATGTTGGATAAAATAAATATCCCATCAGACTGAAGAAGTATTTTGGATAAAGATGAAAGGTTTCAACAAAGAAAAATTTGTCCAGAGGACCTGACCTAAACTTGTTAGATTATTGGACTGAATATTGCCAGATACATTTGATTAAATTTTGATATACAACTGTGGAGCTGCTGCCTCAAAAACTCAAAGTTTTAGTGAGTTTAATTCAAAAATGTGTCACAACACTAAAAGCAATTTTGTTTGTTTTTGTTAATGGAGTCTGAAGGATTTAAAGAGAACTTAAAGAGATATAGTAGAATTATGATGTTTAAGATTTTTATCCATCATCCATTCTCTTCTGCTTGTTCCGAAGTCGGGTCGCGGGGGCAGCAGCTTGAGCAGGGAAGCCCAGACAGCTCTTTCCACAGCCACCTCTTCCAGCTCTTCTGGGGGGACCTCAAGACATTCCCAGGCCAACCGAGAGACATAGTCTCTCCAGCATGTCCTGGGTCTTCCCCGGGGTCTCCTCCCAGTCAGACATGCCTGAAGCGCCTCTCTAGGAAGGCGTCCAGGGGACATCCTTACCAGATGCCTGAACCACCTCAACTGGCTTCTCTCGATGTGGAGGAGCAGTGGTTCTACTCCGAGTCTCTCCCAGATAACTGAACTTCTCACCCTCTAAGAGAGAGTCCAGCTACCCTGCAGAGGAAACTCATTTCAACCACCTGTATCTGTGATCTCGTTCTTTCGGTCACTACCCAGAGCTCGTGACCATAGGTGAACATAGGAATGTAGACCGACCGGTAAACAGAGAGCTTTGCCTTACAGCTCAACTCTCTTTTCACCACAACTGACCGGTACAGAGTCCGCAATACTGCAGATGCTGCACCAGTCCGTCTGTCAATCTCATGCTCCATTCTTCTCTCACTCGTGAACAAAACCCAGAGATACTTGAACTCCTCCACTTGAGGCAGAACCTCACCCTCGACCTCAAGAGCACAATCCAACTTTTTCTGACTGAGGACCATGGCCTCAGATTTGGAGGTGCCGATTCTCATCCCAGCCGCTTCACACTCGACTGTGAACCGCTCCAGTGAGAGCTGAAGATCACGGCACGATGATGCCAACAGGACCACATCATCTGCAAAGAGCAGAGATGAAATCCTGAGGCCACTGAACTGGAAACCCTCCGGCCCCTGGCTGCACCAAGAAATTCTGTCCATAAAAGTTATGAACAGAATCTGTGACAACGGGCAACCCTGGCTGAGTCCAACTCCCACCCTGAAGGGGTCCAACTTTCTGCCGGCAATGCAAACCAAACTCTCACACCACTTGTGTTGAGACCGAACAGCTCATAACAATGGGCCTCCAATCCCATACTCACAGAGCACCCCCCACAGTGTACCCCGAGGAACACGGTCTAATGCCTTCTCCAAGTCCACAAAACACATGTAGACTGGATGGGCAAACTCTCATGACCCCTCGAGGACCCTAGTGAGAGTAAAGAGCTGGTCCAGTGTTCCACAGTCAGGATGGAATTGAGTTTTTTTTTAATGTATATCTATATTTTATAAAGAAGATTTAAAATCAGACAATAATAATATAATGAAAACAGTTTGATGCTGCTGCATACATCCTGTTTTCCTAACTGCAAATGTTTCCGCTGATTCACAGCCCAAAAAGATGGCCAGAATTATATGAGGATTAGTTTGTGTGAATTATTGGCTCCCTTATGTTTGCATACAGAGGCTTTTCATATACTTATATATATTTTAAAACTTGTATATTTTTCCATTTACAGTATGTAGAAAAATACTTTCCATATTTAAAAATGTGAACGGGTAAATATTTACATACACATGACTGTTTAAGCAAAATGAATGAAATGTCATAAATGATTAATGTAGATGAGTTGTTTTACAATAACAATATCACATTTCGTTATTAAGTACACAGTACATTTTCAAATGTAGGTGCTCTACCAATGCCACAATTTAGTCAGAAAATATTAAAACATCCAAGAGTAACAAAAAAAAAAAGGTTTGTAAGCTTAATCATCCAGGTAGATAATAACAAAACAAAACAAAACTGTTAAATTGTGTCTTCTGGACCAGTTTCTTTAATTGAGAAATGTTTCGTCATCCATCCAGAGGACTTCCTCAGTCTACGGCCTGCCAACATATCTGTCCCATAGCCTTCAGATCTGGTTGGCAGGCCATAGACTGAGGAAGTTCTCTGGATGGGGGACAAGACGTTTCTCAATTAAAGAAACTGGTCCAGATGACACAATTTAACTTTTTCCTGATGCATGCTCAATAATCCAGGTAGAAAAATCTAAAAAAGTTAAATCTGGTCCTCTGGACATTAAAAAAGAAACAACAACAAAAAACAAAGCAAATCAACAAAAAAATGTAGAAACGTTTCGTATCTCATCCGAGAGACTTCCTCAGTCTGAGGTGCTGTTTTCAGCTCAGTCTCTTAAATAGCACCTTCTCAGAGTGGATCAACCAGTTTTGCTGCTGACAACCAAAACCAGCTGATCACATGCTCAAGAAGGACCATCAGCCTAACAATGGATCATTAGCACACTGATGGCTGTTTACTGTTCACAGAGGGCTGAGTGATACTAGCAATCACAGCATTGTAAGAGGGGGACAGTTGAACCCGGAGGCCTCCACCCCTGTTTAACGATGGACGATTTCTTTTCACAAAGATGGCCTCCTTTACTCCTCTCTCAAACCATCGTTCCTCTCTGTCCAGGATGTGAACATCTTCATCCTTGAAAGAGTGACCTCTAGCCTGGAGATGAGTGTAGACCGCAGAGTCCTGGCCTGATGATGTTGATCTTCTGTGCTGGGCCATCCTTTTGGCCAGTGGCTGTTTTGTTTCCCCGATGTAAGACTGATCACAGCCCTCCTGACACTGAACAGCATACACAACATTACTCTGTTTGTGCCGGGGGACTGGATCTTTGGGATGAACCAGTCTTTGCCGTAATGTATTTTGGGGTTTAAAAGCCACTGGGGTTTAAAAGCCACTGGGACGTTATGTTTAGAAAATAAACGTCTCAGTTTCTCTGATACTCTCTCAACATATGGAATGACCACTGGTCTGGGTCTGGGTTCCTCCTTTTCACCTGATGGCTGACTGGTGTCCTGTTTGGGTTTCTTCTCTGCTTTCAGGAAGGCCCAGTTAGGATATCCACATTGCTCTAGAGCCTGTCTTGTGTAGGATTTCTCCTTCTGCCTGGCTCCTGAGCTAGTGGGGACGCTGTCTGCTCTGTGATACAGAGTCCTGATGACTCCTAACTTGTGCTCCAAAGGGTGATGGGAGTTAAACTGCAAATAATGGTCTGTGTGGGTGGGTTTGAGGTACACCTCAGTTTGCAAATGTCCTCTATCAGAGACTGAGACCTCACAGTCGAAGAAAGCCAACCTGCCATTTTTTACATCTTCTCGTGTGAACTTGATGTATTTATCCACAGAGTTGATGTGGTCAGTAAAATGTTGGACTTCCTGAGATTTGATTTTAACCCAGGTGTCGTCAACATACCTGAACCAATGACTTGGTGGTGTCCCTGAAAAGGACGTCAAGGCTCTCTTTTCTACCTCCTCCATGTACAGGTTGGCAACAATAGGAGAAACTGGAGACCCCATAGCACACCCATGTTTCTGCCTATAATATTGCTCCCCATATGTGAAGTAGGTTGACTGCAGGCACAGTTTCAAGAGTTGACACAGTTGTTCTGTGGAAAGTGTGGTCCTGCTGCTCAGAGTGGTGTCTGATTTTAATTTTAAACTGACCACCTCTACTGCATCATCAACAGGAATGCACGTAAAGAGTGATGTGACATCAAAAGAGACCATTGTTTCATCAGTCTCCATGATGACATCCCTCACCTTATCCACAAAGTCCATGGTGTTCTGTATGTGGTGTTCTGAGCTGCCAACTAAAGGGATGAGTACAGACGCCAGATATTTGGAAACATTGTAAGTGACAGAGTTAATCAT